>NW_027211720.1:0-686269 GCF_022749685.1 Semicossyphus pulcher | reverse complement strand
AACTGATTTCATCTTCATTTAACTGATTTCATCGTTAACTGATTTCATCTTCATTTAATTGATTTCATCGTTAACTGATTTCATCGTTAACTGATTTCATCGTTAACTGATTTCATCTTCATTTAACTGATTTCATTTTCATTCTTCATTTAACTGATTTCATCGTTAACTGATTTCATCTTCATTTAACTGATTTCATCGTTAACTGATTTCATCGTTAACTGATTTCATCTTTAACTGATTTCATCGTTAACTGATTTCATCTTCATTTAACTGATTTCATCGTTAACTGATTTCATCTTCATTTAATTGATTTCATCGTTAACTGATTTCATCGTTAACTGATTTCATCGTTAACTGATTTCATCTTCATTTAACTGATTTCATCGTTAACTGATTTCATCGTTAACTGATTTCATCTTCATTTAACTGATTTCATCGTTAACTGATTTCATCGTTAACTGATTTCATCGTTAACTGATTTCATCTTCATTTAACTGATTTCATTGTTAACTGATTTCATCGTTAACTGATTTCATCTTCATTTAACTGATTTCATCGTTAACTGATTTCATCGTTAACTGATTTCATCGTTAACTGATTTCATCTTCATTTACTGATTTCATTTCATTCTTCATTAACTGATTTCATCGTTAACTGATTTCATCTTCATTTAACTGATTTCATCGTTAACTGATTTCATCGTTAACTGATTTCATCGTTAACTGATTTCATCTTTAACTGATTTCATCGTTAACTGATTTCATCTTCATTAACTGATTTCATCGTTAACTGATTTCATCTTCATTTAACTGATTTCAATCGTTAACTGATTTCATCGTTAACTGATTTCATCTTTAACTGATTTCATCGTTAACTGATTTCATCTTCATTTAACTGATTTCATCGTTAACTGATTTCATCTTCATTTAATTGATTTCATCGTTAACTGATTTCATCGTTAACTGATTTCATCTTTAACTGATTTCATCGTTAACTGATTTCATCTCATTTAACTGATTTCATCGTTAACTGATTTCATCTTCATTTAATTGATTTCATCGTTAACTGATTTCATCGTTAACTGATTTCATCGTTAACTGATTTCATCTTCATTTAACTGATTTCATCGTTAACTGATTTCATCGTTAACTGATTTCATCTTCATTTAACTGATTTCATCGTTAACTGATTTCATCGTTAACTGATTTCATCGTTAACTGATTTCATCTTCATTTAACTGATTTCATGTTAACTGATTTCATCGTTAACTGATTTCATCTTCATTTAACTGATTTCATCGTTAACTGATTCATCGTTAACTGATTTCATCGTTAACTGATTTCATCTTCATTTAACTGATTTCATTTTCATTCTTCATTAACTGATTTCATCGTTAACTGATTTCATCTTCATTTAACTGATTTCATCGTTAACTGATTTCATCGTTAACTGATTTCATCGTTAACTGATTTCATCTTTAACTGATTTCATCGTTAACTGATTTCATCTTCATTTAACTGATTTCATCGTTAACTGATTTCATCTCATTTAATTGATTTCATCGTTAACTGATTTCATCGTTAACTGATTTCATCTTCATTTAACTGATTTCATCGTTAACTGATTTCAATCGTTAATTGATTTCATCGTTAACTGATTTCATTTCATTCTTCATTTAACTGATTTCATCGTTAACTGATTTCATCGTTAACTGATTTCATCTTCATTTAACTGATTTCATCGTTAACAGATTTCATCGTTAATTGATTTCATCGTTAACTGATTTCATCTTCATTCTTCAGTTAACTGATTTCATCGTTAACTGATTTCATCTTCATTACTGATTTCATCGTTAACTGATTTCATCGTTAACTGATTTCATCGTTAACTGATTTCATCTTCATTTAACT
This sequence comes from Semicossyphus pulcher, assembly GCF_022749685.1. NCBI lineage: Eukaryota > Metazoa > Chordata > Actinopteri > Labriformes > Labridae > Semicossyphus > Semicossyphus pulcher. Next base: position 684,356 of record NW_027211720.1, on the reverse strand, counting down.
GATTTCATCGTTAACTGATTTCATCTTCATTCTTCATTTAACTGATTTCATCTTTAACTGATTTCATCGTTAACTGATTTCATCTTCATTTAACTGATTTCATCGTTAATTGATTTCATCGTTAACTGATTTCATCGTTAACTGATTTCATCGTTAACTGATTTCATCTTCATTTAACTGATTTCATCGTTAATTGATTTCATCGTTAACTGATTTCATCGTTAATTGATTTCATCGTTAACTGATTTCATCGTTAACTGATTTCATCGTTAACTGATTTCATCTTCATTTAATTGATTTCATCGTTAACTGATTTCATCGTTAACTGATTTCATCGTTAACTGATTTCATCGTTAACTGATTTCATCTTCATTTAACTGATTTCATCGTTAACTGATTTCATCGTTAACTGATTTCATCGTTAACTGATTTCATCTTCATTTAACTGATTTCATCGTTAACTGATTTCATCGTTAACTGATTTCATCTTCATTTAACTGATTTCATCGTTAACTGATTTCATCGTTAATTGATTTCATCGTTAACTGATTTCATTTTCATTCTTCATTTAACTGATTTCATCGTTAACTGATTTCATCGTTAACTGATTTCATCTTCATTTAACTGATTTCATCGTTAACTGATTTCATCGTTAATTGATTTCATCGTTAACTGATTTCATCTTCATTCTTCATTTAACTGATTTCATCGTTAACTGATTTCATCTTCATTTAACTGATTTCATCGTTAACTGATTTCATCGTTAACTGATTTCATCGTTAACTGATTTCATCTTCATTTAACTGATTTCATCGTTAACTGATTTCATCTTCATTCTTCATTTAACTGATTTCATCTTTAACTGATTTCATCGTTAACTGATTTCATCTTCATTTAACTGATTTCATCGTTAATTGATTTCATCGTTAACTGATTTCATCGTTAACTGATTTCATCTTCATTTAACTGATTTCATCGTTAACTGATTTCATCGTTAACTGATTTCATCTTTAACTGATTTCATCTTCATTTAACTGATTTCATCGTTAACTGATTTCATCGTTAACTGATTTCATCGTTAACTGATTTCATCTTCATTTAACTGATTTCATTGTTAACTGATTTCATCGTTAACTGATTTCATCTTCATTTAACTGATTTCATCGTTAACTGATTTCATCGTTAACTGATTTCATCTTCATTTAACTGATTTCATTTTCATTCTTCATTTAACTGATTTCATCGTTAACTGATTTCATCTTCATTTAACTGATTTCATCGTTAACTGATTTCATCGTTAACTGATTTCATCGTTAACTGATTTCATCTTTAACTGATTTCATCGTTAACTGATTTCATCTTCATTTAACTGATTTCATCGTTAACTGATTTCATCTTCATTTAATTGATTTCATCGTTAACTGATTTCATCGTTAACTGATTTCATCGTTAACTGATTTCATCTTCATTTAACTGATTTCATCGTTAATTGATTTCATCGTTAACTGATTTCATCTTCATTTAACTGATTTCATCGTTAACTGATTTCATCTTCATTCTTCATTTAACTGATTTCATCTTTAACTGATTTCATCGTTAACTGATTTCATCTTCATTTAACTGATTTCATCGTTAATTGATTTCATCGTTAACTGATTTCATCGTTAACTGATTTCATCTTCATTTAACTGATTTCATCGTTAACTGATTTCATCGTTAACTGATTTCATCTTCATTTAACTGATTTCATCGTTAACTGATTTCATCGTTAACTGATTTCATCGTTAACTGATTTCATCTTCATTTAACTGATTTCATCTTCATTTAACTGATTTCATCGTTAACTGATTTCATCGTTAACTGATTTCATCTTCATTTAATTGATTTCATCGTTAACTGATTTCATCGTTAACTGATTTCATCGTTAACTGATTTCATCTTCATTTAACTGATTTCATCGTTAACTGATTTCATCGTTAACTGATTTCATCGTTAACTGATTCATCTTCATTCTTCATTTAACTGATTTCATCGTTAACTGATTTCATCTTCATTTAACTGATTTCATCGTTAACTGATTTCATCGTTAACTGATTTCATCGTTAACTGATTTCATCTTCATTTAACTGATTTCATCGTTAACTGATTTCATCTTCATTTAATTGATTTCATCGTTAACTGATTTCATCGTTAACTGATTTCATCGTTAACTGATTTCATCTTCATTAACTGATTTCATCGTTAACTGATTTCATCGTTAACTGATTTCATCTTCATTTAACTGATTTCATTTTCATTCTTCATTTAACTGATTTCATCGTTAACTGATTTCATCTTCATTTAATTGATTTCATCGTTAACTGATTTCATCGTTAACTGATTTCATCGTTAACTGATTTCATCTTCATTTAACTGATTTCATCGTTAACTGATTTCATCGTTAACTGATTTCATCGTTAACTGATTTCATCTTCATTTAACTGATTTCATCGTTAACTGATTTCATCGTTAACTGATTTCATCTTCATTTAACTGATTTCATCGTTAACTGATTTCATCGTTAATTGATTTCATCGTTAACTGATTTCATTTTCATTCTTCATTTAACTGATTTCATCGTTAACTGATTTCATCGTTAACTGATTTCATCTTCATTTACTGATTTCATCGTTAACTGATTTCATCGTTAATTGATTTCATCGTTAACTGATTTCATCTTCATTCTTCATTTAACTGATTTCATCGTTAACTGATTTCATCTTCATTTAACTGATTTCATCGTTAACTGATTTCATCGTTAACTGATTTCATCGTTAACTGATTTCATCTTCATTTAACTGATTTCATTGTTAACTGATTTCATCGTTAACTGATTTCATCTTCATTTAACTGATTTCATCGTTAACTGATTTCATCGTTAACTGATTTCATCGTTAACTGATTTCATCTTCATTTAACTGATTTCATTTTCATTCTTCATTTAACTGATTTCATCGTTAACTGATTTCATCGTTAACTGATTTCATCTTCATTTAACTGATTTCATCGTTAATTGATTTCATCGTTAACTGATTTCATCGTTAATTGATTTCATCGTTAACTGATTTCATCTTCATTTAACTGATTTCATCGTTAACTGATTTCATCTTCATTCTTCATTTAACTGATTTCATCTTAACTGATTTCATCGTTAACTGATTTCATCTTCATTTAACTGATTTCATCGTTAATTGATTTCATCGTTAACTGATTTCATCGTTAACTGATTTCATCTTCATTTAACTGATTTCATCGTTAACTGATTTCATCGTTAACTGATTTCATCTTTAACTGATTTCATCTTCATTTAACTGATTTCATCGTTAACTGATTTCATCGTTAACTGATTTCATCTTCATTTAACTGATTTCATCTTCATTAACTGATTTCATCGTTAACTGATTTCATCGTTAACTGATTTCATCTTCATTTAATTGATTTCATCGTTAACTGATTTCATCGTTAACTGATTTCATCGTTAACTGATTTCATCTTCATTTAACTGATTTCATCGTTAACTGATTTCATCGTTAACTGATTTCATCGTTAACTGATTTCATCTTCATTTAACTGATTTCATCGTTAACTGATTTCATCGTTAACTGATTTCATCTTCATTTAACTGATTTCATCGTTAACTGATTTCATCGTTAATTGATTTCATCGTTAACTGATTTCATTTTCATTCTTCTTTAACTGATTTCATCGTTAACTGATTTCATCGTTAACTGATTTCATCTTCATTTAACTGATTTCATCGTTAACTGATTTCATCGTTAATTGATTTCATCGTTAACTGATTTCATCTTCATTCTTCATTTAACTGATTTCATCGTTAACTGATTTCATCTTCATTTAACTGATTTCATCGTTAACTGATTTCATCGTTAACTGATTTCATCTTCATTTAACTGATTTCATCGTTAACTGATTTCATCTTCATTCTTCATTTAACTGATTTCATCTTTAACTGATTTCATCGTTAACTGATTTCATCTTCATTTAACTGATTTCATCGTTAATTGATTTCATCGTTAACTGATTTCATCGTTAACTGATTTCATCTTCATTTAACTGATTTCATCGTTAACTGATTTCATCGTTAACTGATTTCATCTTTAACTGATTTCATCTTCATTTAACTGATTTCATCGTTAACTGATTTCATCGTTAACTGATTTCATCGTTAACTGATTTCATCTTCATTAACTGATTTCATTGTTAACTGATTTCATCGTTAACTGATTTCATCTTCATTTAACTGATTTCATCGTTAACTGATTTCATCGTTAACTGATTTCATCGTTAACTGATTTCATCTTCATTTAACTGATTTCATTTTCATTCTTCATTAACTGATTTCATCGTTAACTGATTTCATCTTCATTTAACTGATTTCATCGTTAACTGATTTCATCGTTAACTGATTTCATCGTTAACTGATTTCATCTTTAACTGATTTCATCGTTAACTGATTTCATCTTCATTTAACTGATTTCATCGTTAACTGATTTCATCTTCATTTAATTGATTTCATCGTTAACTGATTTCATCGTTAACTGATTTCATCGTTAACTGATTTCATCTTCATTTAACTGATTTCATCGTTAACTGATTTCATCGTTAACTGATTTCATCTTCATTTAACTGATTTCATCGTTAACTGATTTCATCGTTAATTGATTTCATCGTTAACTGATTTCATTTTCATTCTCATTTAACTGATTTCATCGTTAACTGATTTCATCGTTAACTGATTTCATCTTCATTTAACTGATTTCATCGTTAACTGATTTCATCGTTAACTGATTTCATCTTCATTTAACTGATTTCATCGTTAACTGATTTCATCGTTAACTGATTTCATCGTTAACTGATTTCATCTTCATTTAACTGATTTCATTGTTAACTGATTCATCGTTAACTGATTCATCTTCATTTAACTGATTTCATCGTTAACTGATTTCATCGTTAACTGATTTCATCTTCATTTAACTGATTTCATTTCATTCTTCATTTAACTGATTTCATCGTTAACTGATTTCATCTCATTTAACTGATTTCATCGTTAACTGATTTCATCGTTAACTGATTTCATCGTTAACTGATTTCATCTTTAACTGATTTCATCGTTAACTGATTTCATCTTCATTTAACTGATTTCATCGTTAACTGATTTCATCTTCATTTAATTGATTTCATCGTTAACTGATTTCATCGTTAACTGATTTCATCGTTAACTGATTTCATCTTCATTTAACTGATTTCATCGTTAACTGATTTCATCGTTAACTGATTTCATCTTCATTTAACTGATTTCATTTTCATTCTTCATTTAACTGATTTCATCGTTAACTGATTTCATCTTCATTTAACTGATTTCATCGTTAACTGATTTCATCGTTAACTGATTTCATCGTTAACTGATTTCATCGTTAACTGATTTCATCGTTAACTGATTTCATCTTCATTTAACTGATTTCATCATCGTTACTGATTTCATCGTTAACTGATTTCATCGTTAACTGATTTCATCTTCATTTAACTGATTTCATCGTTAACTGATTTCATCGTTAACTGATTTCATCTTCATTTAACTGATTTCATCGTTAACTGATTTCATCGTTAATTGATTTCATCGTTAACTGATTTCATTTTCATTCTTCATTTAACTGATTTCATCGTTACTGATTTCATCGTTAACTGATTTCATCTTCATTTAACTGATTTCATCGTTAACTGATTTCATCGTTAATTGATTTCATCGTTAACTGATTTCATCTTCATTCTTCATTTAACTGATTTCATCGTTAACTGATTTCATCTTCATTTAACTGATTTCATCGTTAACTGATTTCATCGTTAACTGATTTCATCGTTAACTGATTTCATCTTCATTTAACTGATTTCATCGTTAACTGATTTCATCTTCATTCTTCATTTAACTGATTTCATCTTTAACTGATTTCATCGTTAACTGATTTCATCTTCATTTAACTGATTTCATCGTTAACTTGATTTCATCGTTAACTGATTTCATCGTTAACTGATTTCATCTTCATTTAACTGATTTCATCGTTAATTGATTTCATCGTTAACTGATTTCATCGTTAATTGATTTCATCGTTAACTGATTTCATCGTTAACTGATTTCATCGTTAACTGATTTCATCTTCATTTAATTGATTTCATCGTTAACTGATTTCATCGTTAACTGATTTCATCGTTAACTGATTTCATCTTCATTTAACTGATTTCATCGTTAACTGATTTCATCGTTAACTGATTTCATCGTTAACTGATTTCATCTTCATTTAACTGATTTCATCTTCATTTAACTGATTTCATCGTTAACTGATTTCATCGTTAACTGATTTCATCTTCATTTAACTGATTTCATCGTTAACTGATTTCATCGTTAATTGATTTCATCGTTAACTGATTTCATTTTCATTCTTCATTTAACTGATTTCATCGTTAACTGATTTCATCGTTAACTGATTTCATCTTCATTTAACTGATTTCATCGTTAACTGATTTCATCGTTAATTGATTTCATCGTTAACTGATTTCATCTTCATTCTTCATTTAACTGATTTCATCGTTAACTGATTTCATCTTCATTTAACTGATTTCATCGTTAACTGATTTCATCGTTAACTGATTTCATCGTTAACTGATTTCATCTTCATTTAACTGATTTCATCGTTAACTGATTTCATCTTCATTCTTCATTTAACTGATTTCATCTTTAACTGATTTCATCGTTAACTGATTTCATCTTCATTTAACTGATTTCATCGTTAATTGATTTCATCGTTAACTGATTTCATCGTTAACTGATTTCATCTTCATTTAACTGATTTCATCGTTAATTGATTTCATCGTTAACTGATTTCATCGTTAATTGATTTCATCGTTAACTGATTTCATCGTTAACTGATTTCATCGTTAACTGATTTCATCTTCATTTAATTGATTTCATCGTTAACTGATTTCATCGTTAACTGATTTCATCGTTAACTGATTTCATCTTCATTTAACTGATTTCATCGTTAACTGATTTCATCGTTAACTGATTTCATCTTCATTTAACTGATTTCATCGTTAACTGATTTCATCGTTAACTGATTTCATCTTCATTTAACTGATTTCATCGTTAACTGATTTCATCGTTAATTGATTTCATCGTTAACTGATTTCATTTTCATTCTTCATTTAACTGATTTCATCGTTAACTGATTTCATCGTTAACTGATTTCATCTTCATTTAACTGATTTCATCGTTAACTGATTTCATCGTTAATTGATTTCATCGTTAACTGATTTCATCTTCATTCTTCATTTAACTGATTTCATCGTTAACTGATTTCATCTTCATTTAACTGATTTCATCGTTAACTGATTTCATCGTTAACTGATTTCATCGTTAACTGATTTCATCTTCATTTAACTGATTTCATCGTTAACTGATTTCATCTTCATTCTTCATTTAACTGATTTCATCTTTAACTGATTTCATCGTTAACTGATTTCATCTTCATTTAACTGATTTCATCGTTAATTGATTTCATCGTTAACTGATTTCATCGTTAACTGATTTCATCTTCATTTAACTGATTTCATCGTTAACTGATTTCATCGTTAACTGATTTCATCTTTAACTGATTTCATCTTCATTTAACTGATTTCATCGTTAACTGATTTCATCGTTAACTGATTTCATCGTTAACTGATTTCATCGTTAACTGATTTCATCTTCATTTAACTGATTTCATTGTTAACTGATTTCATCGTTAACTGATTTCATCTTCATTTAACTGATTTCATCGTTAACTGATTTCATCGTTAACTGATTTCATCGTTAACTGATTTCATCTTCATTTAACTGATTTCATTTTCATTCTTCATTTAACTGATTTCATCGTTAACTGATTTCATCTTCATTTAACTGATTTCATCGTTAACTGATTTCATCGTTAACTGATTTCATCGTTAACTGATTTCATCTTTAACTGATTTCATCGTTAACTGATTTCATCTTCATTTAACTGATTTCATCGTTAACTGATTTCATCTTCATTTAATTGATTTCATCGTTAACTGATTTCATCGTTAACTGATTTCATCGTTAACTGATTTCATCTTCATTTAACTGATTTCATCGTTAACTGATTTCATCGTTAACTGATTTCATCTTCATTTAACTGATTTCATCGTTAACTGATTTCATCGTTAATTGATTTCATCGTTAACTGATTTCATTTTCATTCTTCATTTAACTGATTTCATCGTTAACTGATTTCATCGTTAACTGATTTCATCTTCATTTAACTGATTTCATCGTTAACTGATTTCATCGTTAACTGATTTCATCTTCATTTAACTGATTTCATCGTTAACTGATTTCATCGTTAACTGATTTCATCGTTAACTGATTTCATCTTCATTTAACTGATTTCATTGTTAACTGATTTCATCGTTAACTGATTTCATCTTCATTTAACTGATTTCATTTTCATTCTTCATTTAACTGATTTCATCGTTAACTGATTTCATCTTCATTTAACTGATTTCATCGTTAACTGATTTCATCGTTAACTGATTTCATCGTTAACTGATTTCATCTTTAACTGATTTCATCGTTAACTGATTTCATCTTCATTTAACTGATTTCATCGTTAACTGATTTCATCTTCATTTAATTGATTTCATCGTTAACTGATTTCATCGTTAACTGATTTCATCGTTAACTGATTTCATCTTCATTTAACTGATTTCATTTTCATTCTTCATTTAACTGATTTCATCGTTAACTGATTTCATCTTCATTTAACTGATTTCATCGTTAACTGATTTCATCGTTAACTGATTTCATCGTTAACTGATTTCATCTTTAACTGATTTCATCGTTAACTGATTTCATCTTCATTTAACTGATTTCATCGTTAACTGATTTCATCTTCATTTAATTGATTTCATCGTTAACTGATTTCATCGTTAACTGATTTCATCGTTAACTGATTTCATCTTCATTTAACTGATTTCATCGTTAACTGATTTCATCGTTAACTGATTTCATCTTCATTTAACTGATTTCATCGTTAACTGATTTCATCGTTAATTGATTTCATCGTTAACTGATTTCATTTTCATTCTTCATTTAACTGATTTCATCGTTAACTGATTTCATCGTTAACTGATTTCATCTTCATTTAACTGATTTCATCGTTAACTGATTTCATCGTTAACTGATTTCATCTTCATTTAACTGATTTCATCGTTAACTGATTTCATCGTTAACTGATTTCATCGTTAACTGATTTCATCGTTAACTGATTTCATCTTCATTTAACTGATTTCATTGTTAACTGATTTCATCGTTAACTGATTTCATCTTCATTTAACTGATTTCATCGTTAACTGATTTCATCGTTAACTGATTTCATCGTTAACTGATTTCATCTTCATTTAACTGATTTCATTTTCATTCTTCATTTAACTGATTTCATCGTTAACTGATTTCATCTTCATTTAACTGATTTCATCGTTAACTGATTTCATCGTTAACTGATTTCATCGTTAACTGATTTCATCTTTAACTGATTTCATCGTTAACTGATTTCATCTTCATTTAACTGATTTCATCGTTAACTGATTTCATCTTCATTTAATTGATTTCATCGTTAACTGATTTCATCGTTAACTGATTTCATCTTCATTTAACTGATTTCATCGTTAACTGATTTCATCGTTAATTGATTTCATCGTTAACTGATTTCATTTTCATTCTTCATTTAACTGATTTCATCGTTAACTGATTTCATCGTTAACTGATTTCATCTTCATTTAACTGATTTCATCGTTAACTGATTTCATCGTTAATTGATTTCATCGTTAACTGATTTCATCTTCATTCTTCATTTAACTGATTTCATCGTTAACTGATTTCATCTTCATTTAACTGATTTCATCGTTAACTGATTTCATCGTTAACTGATTTCATCGTTAACTGATTTCATCTTCATTTAACTGATTTCATCGTTAACTGATTTCATCTTCATTCTTCATTTAACTGATTTCATCTTTAACTGATTTCATCGTTAACTGATTTCATCTTCATTTAACTGATTTCATCGTTAATTGATTTCATCGTTAACTGATTTCATCGTTAACTGATTTCATCGTTAACTGATTTCATCTTCATTTAACTGATTTCATCGTTAATTGATTTCATCGTTAACTGATTTCATCGTTAATTGATTTCATCGTTAACTGATTTCATCGTTAACTGATTTCATCGTTAACTGATTTCATCTTCATTTAATTGATTTCATCGTTAACTGATTTCATCGTTAACTGATTTCATCGTTAACTGATTTCATCTTCATTTAACTGATTTCATCGTTAACTGATTTCATCGTTAACTGATTTCATCGTTAACTGATTTCATCTTCATTTAACTGATTTCATCGTTAACTGATTTCATCGTTAACTGATTTCATCGTTAACTGATTTCATCTTCATTTAACTGATTTCATCGTTAACTGATTTCATCGTTAACTGATTTCATCTTCATTTAACTGATTTCATCGTTAACTGATTTCATCGTTAATTGATTTCATCGTTAACTGATTTCATTTTCATTCTTCATTTAACTGATTTCATCGTTAACTGATTTCATCGTTAACTGATTTCATCTTCATTTAACTGATTTCATCGTTAACTGATTTCATCGTTAATTGATTTCATCGTTAACTGATTTCATCGTTAACTGATTTCATCGTTAACTGATTTCATCTTCATTTAACTGATTTCATCGTTAACTGATTTCATCGTTAACTGATTTCATCGTTAACTGATTTCATCTTCATTTAAATGATTTCATCGTTAACTGATTTCATCGTTAACTGATTTCATCTTTAACTGATTTCATCGTTAACTGATTTCATCGTTAACTGATTTCATCTTCATTTAACTGATTTCATCGTTAACTGATTTCATCGTTAACTGATTTCATCTTTAACTGATTTCATCGTTAACTGATTTCATCTTCATTTAACTGATTTCATCGTTAACTGATTTCATCTTCATTTAACTGATTTCATCGTTAACTGATTTCATCGTTAACTGATTTCATCGTTAACTGATTTCATCTTCATTTAACTGATTCCATCGTTAACTGATTTCATCTTCATTTAACTGATTCCATCGTTAACTGATTTCATCGTTAACTGATTTCATCGTTAACTGATTTCATCTTCATTTAACTGATTTCATCGTTAACTGATTTCATCTTCATTTAACTGATTTCATCGTTAACTGATTTCATCGTTAACTGATTTCATCTTCATTTAACTGATTCCATCGTTAACTGATTTCATCGTTAACTGATTTCATCGTTAACTGATTTCATCTTCATTTAACTGATTTCATCGTTAACTGATTTCATCGTTAACTGATTTCATCGTTAACTGATTTCATCTTCATTTAAATGATTTCATCGTTAACTGATTTCATCGTTAACTGATTTCATCTTTAACTGATTTCATCGTTAACTGATTTCATCTTCATTTAACTGATTTCATCGTTAACTGATTTCATCGTTAACTGATTTCATCGTTAACTGATTTCATCTTTAACTGATTTCATCGTTAACTGATTTCATCTTCATTTAACTGATTTCATCGTTAACTGATTTCATCTTCATTTAACTGATTTCATCGTTAACTGATTTCATCGTTAACTGATTTCATCGTTAACTGATTTCATCTTCATTTAACTGATTCCATCGTTAACTGATTTCATCTTCATTTAACTGATTCCATCGTTAACTGATTTCATCGTTAACTGATTTCATCGTTAACTGATTTCATCTTCATTTAACTGATTTCATCGTTAACTGATTTCATCTTCATTTAACTGATTTCATCGTTAACTGATTTCATCGTTAACTGATTTCATCTTCATTTAACTGATTCCATCGTTAACTGATTTCATCGTTAACTGATTTCATCGTTAACTGATTTCATCTTCATTTAACTGATTTCATCGTTAACTGATTTCATCGTTAACTGATTTCATCTTCATTTAACTGATTTCATTTTCATTCTTCATTTAACTGATTTCATCGTTAACTGATTTCATCTTCATTTAACTGATTTCATCGTTAACTGATTTCATCGTTAACTGATTTCATCTTCATTTAACTGATTCCATCGTTAACTGATTTCATCGTTAACTGATTTCATCGTTAACTGATTTCATCTTCATTTAACTGATTTCATCGTTAACTGATTTCATCGTTAACTGATTTCATCTTCATTTAACTGATTTCATTTTCATTCTTCATTTAACTGATTTCATCGTTAACTGATTTCATCTTCATTTAACTGATTTCATCGTTAACTGATTTCATCGTTAACTGATTTCATCGTTAACTGATTTCATCTTCATTTAACTGATTCCATCGTTAACTGATTTCATCGTTAACTGATTTCATCTTCATTTAACTGATTTCATCGTTAACTGATTTCATCGTTAACTGATTCCATCGTTAACTGATTTCATCGTTAACTGATTTCATCGTTAACTGATTTCATCGTTAACTGATTTCATCTTCATTTAACTGATTTCATCGTTAACTGATTTCATCGTTAACTGATTTCATCTTCATTTAACTGATTCCATCGTTAACTGATTTCATCGTTAACTGATTTCATCGTTAACTGATTTCATCTTTAACTGATTTCATCGTTAACTGATTTCATCTTCATTTAACTGATTTCATCGTTAACTGATTTCATCGTTAACTGATTTCATCGTTAACTGATTTCATCGTTAACTGATTTCATCTTCATTTAACTGATTTCATCGTTAACTGATTTCATCGTTAACTGATTTCATCTTCATTTAACTGATTTCATCGTTAACTGATTTCATCGTTAACTGATTTCATCTTCATTTAACTGATTTCATTTTCATTCTTCATTTAACTGATTTCATCGTTAACTGATTTCATCTTCATTTAACTGATTTCATCGTTAACTGATTTCATCGTTAACTGATTTCATCGTTAACTGATTTCATCTTCATTTAACTGATTTCATCGTTAACTGATTTCATCTTCATTTAATTGATTTCATCGTTAACTGATTTCATCGTTAACTGATTTCATCGTTAACTGATTTCATCTTCATTTAACTGATTTCATCGTTAACTGATTCCATCGTTAACTGATTTCATCGTTAACTGATTTCATCTTCATTTAACTGATTTCATCGTTAAGTGATTTCATCGTTAACTGATTTCATCTTCATTTAACTGATTTCATTGTTAACTGATTTCATCGTTAACTGATTTCATCTTCATTTAACTGATTTCATCGTTAACTGATTTCATCGTTAACTGATTTCATCGTTAACTGATTTCATCTTCATTTAACTGATTTCATCGTTAACTGATTTCATCTTCATTCTTCATTTAACTGATTTCATCTTTAACTGATTTCATCGTTAACTGATTTCATCTTCATTTAACTGATTTCATCGTTAATTGATTTCATCGTTAACTGATTTCATCGTTAATTGATTTCATCGTTAACTGATTTCATCTTCATTTAACTGATTTCATCGTTAACTGATTTCATCTTCATTCTTCATTTAACTGATTTCATCTTTAACTGATTTCATCGTTAACTGATTTCATCGTTAACTGATTTCATCTTCATTTAACTGATTTCATCGTTAACTGATTTCATCGTTAACTGATTTCATCTTCATTTAACTGATTCCATCGTTAACTGATTTCATCGTTAACTGATTTCATCGTTAACTGATTTCATCTTCATTTAACTGATTTCATCGTTAACTGATTTCATCGTTAACTGATTTCATCTTCATTTAACTGATTTCATTTTCATTCTTCATTTAACTGATTTCATCGTTAACTGATTTCATCTTCATTTAACTGATTTCATCGTTAACTGATTTCATCGTTAACTGATTTCATCTTCATTTAACTGATTCCATCGTTAACTGATTTCATCGTTAACTGATTTCATCGTTAACTGATTTCATCTTCATTTAACTGATTTCATCGTTAACTGATTTCATCGTTAACTGATTTCATCTTCATTTAACTGATTTCATTTTCATTCTTCATTTAACTGATTTCATCGTTAACTGATTTCATCTTCATTTAACTGATTTCATCGTTAACTGATTTCATCGTTAACTGATTTCATCGTTAACTGATTTCATCTTCATTTAACTGATTCCATCGTTAACTGATTTCATCGTTAACTGATTTCATCTTCATTTAACTGATTTCATCGTTAACTGATTTCATCGTTAACTGATTCCATCGTTAACTGATTTCATCGTTAACTGATTTCATCGTTAACTGATTTCATCGTTAACTGATTTCATCTTCATTTAACTGATTTCATCGTTAACTGATTTCATCGTTAACTGATTTCATCTTCATTTAACTGATTCCATCGTTAACTGATTTCATCGTTAACTGATTTCATCGTTAACTGATTTCATCTTTAACTGATTTCATCGTTAACTGATTTCATCTTCATTTAACTGATTTCATCGTTAACTGATTTCATCGTTAACTGATTTCATCGTTAACTGATTTCATCGTTAACTGATTTCATCTTCATTTAACTGATTTCATCGTTAACTGATTTCATCGTTAACTGATTTCATCTTCATTTAACTGATTTCATCTTCATTTAACTGATTTCATCGTTAACTGATTTCATCGTTAATTGATTTCATCGTTAACTGATTTCATCTTCATTTAACTGATTTCATCGTTAACTGATTTCATCTTCATTCTTCATTTAACTGATTTCATCTTTAACTGATTTCATCGTTAACTGATTTCATCTTCATTTAACTGATTTCATCGTTAATTGATTTCATCGTTAACTGATTTCATCGTTAATTGATTTCATCGTTAACTGATTTCATCTTCATTTAACTGATTTCATCGTTAACTGATTTCATCTTCATTCTTCATTTAACTGATTTCATCTTTAACTGATTTCATCGTTAACTGATTTCATCTTCATTTAACTGATTTCATCGTTAATTGATTTCATCGTTAACTGATTTCATCGTTAACTGATTTCATCTTCATTTAACTGATTTCATCGTTAACTGATTTCATCGTTAACTGATTTCATCTTCATTTAACTGATTTCATCGTTAACTGATTTCATCGTTAATTGATTTCATCGTTAACTGATTTCATTTTCATTCTTCATTTAACTGATTTCATCGTTAACTGATTTCATCGTTAACTGATTTCATCTTCATTTAACTGATTTCATCGTTAACTGATTTCATCGTTAATTGATTTCATCGTTAACTGATTTCATCTTCATTCTTCATTTAACTGATTTCATCGTTAACTGATTTCATCTTCATTTAACTGATTTCATCGTTAACTGATTTCATCGTTAACTGATTTCATCGTTAACTGATTTCATCTTCATTTAACTGATTTCATCGTTAACTGATTTCATCTTCATTCTTCATTTAACTGATTTCATCTTTAACTGATTTCATCGTTAACTGATTTCATCTTCATTTAACTGATTTCATCGTTAATTGATTTCATCGTTAACTGATTTCATCGTTAACTGATTTCATCTTCATTTAACTGATTTCATCGTTAACTGATTTCATCGTTAACTGATTTCATCTTTAACTGATTTCATCTTCATTTAACTGATTTCATCGTTAACTGATTTCATCGTTAACTGATTTCATCGTTAACTGATTTCATCGTTAACTGATTTCATCTTCATTTAACTGATTTCATTGTTAACTGATTTCATCGTTAACTGATTTCATCTTCATTTAACTGATTTCATCGTTAACTGATTTCATCGTTAACTGATTTCATCTTCATTTAACTGATTTCATTTTCATTCTTCATTTAACTGATTTCATCGTTAACTGATTTCATCTTCATTTAACTGATTTCATCGTTAACTGATTTCATCGTTAACTGATTTCATCGTTAACTGATTTCATCTTTAACTGATTTCATCGTTAACTGATTTCATCTTCATTTAACTGATTTCATCGTTAACTGATTTCATCTTCATTTAATTGATTTCATCGTTAACTGATTTCATCGTTAACTGATTTCATCGTTAACTGATTTCATCTTCATTTAACTGATTTCATCGTTAACTGATTTCATCGTTAACTGATTTCATCTTCATTTAACTGATTTCATTTTCATTCTTCATTTAACTGATTTCATCGTTAACTGATTTCATCTTCATTTAATTGATTTCATCGTTAACTGATTTCATCGTTAACTGATTTCATCTTCATGTAACTGATTTCATCGTTAACTGATTTCATCGTTAACTGATTTCATCTTCATTTAACTGATTTCATCGTTAACTGATTTCATCGTTAATTGATTTCATCGTTAACTGATTTCATTTTCATTCTTCATTTAACTGATTTCATCGTTAACTGATTTCATCGTTAACTGATTTCATCTTTAACTGATTTCATCGTTAACTGATTTCATCGTTAACTGATTTCATCTTTAACTGATTTCATCGTTAACTGATTTCATCGTTAACTGATTTCATCTTCATTTAACTGATTTCATTGTTAACTGATTTCATCGTTAACTGATTTCATCTTCATTTAATTGATTTCATCGTTAACTGATTTCATCTTCATTTAATTGATTTCATCGTTAACTGATTTCATCGTTAACTGATTTCATCGTTAACTGATTTCATCTTCATTTAACTGATTTCATCGTTAACTGATTTCATCGTTAACTGATTTCATCGTTAACTGATTTCATCTTCATTTAACTGATTTCATCGTTAACTGATTTCATCGTTAACTGATTTCATCTTCATTTAACTGATTTCATCGTTAACTGATTTCATCGTTAACTGATTTCATCTTCATTTAACTGATTTCATCGTTAACTGATTTCATCGTTAACTGATTTCATCGTTAACTGATTTCATCTTCATTTAACTGATTTCATTGTTAACTGATTTCATCGTTAACTGATTTCATCTTCATTTAACTGATTTCATCGTTAACTGATTTCATCGTTAACTGATTTCATCGTTAACTGATTTCATCTTCATTTAACTGATTTCATTTTCATTCTTCATTTAACTGATTTCATCGTTAACTGATTTCATCTTCATTTAACTGATTTCATCGTTAACTGATTTCATTGTTAACTGATTTCATCTTTAACTGATTTCATCGTTAACTGATTTCATCTTCATTTAACTGATTTCATCGTTAACTGATTTCATCTTCATTTAATTGATTTCATCGTTAACTGATTTCATCGTTAACTGATTTCATCGTTAATTGATTTCATCGTTAACTGATTTCATCTTCATTTAACTGATTTCATCGTTAATTGATTTCATCGTTAACTGATTTCATCGTTAACTGATTTCATCGTTAACTGATTTCATCTTCATTCTTCATTTAACTGATTTCATCTTTAACTGATTTCATCGTTAACTGATTTCATCTTCATTTAACTGATTTCATCGTTAATTGATTTCATCGTTAACTGATTTCATCGTTAATTGATTTCATCGTTAACTGATTTCATCTTCATTTAACTGATTTCATCGTTAACTGATTTCATCTTCATTCTTCATTTAACTGATTTCATCTTTAACTGATTTCATCGTTAACTGATTTCATCTTCATTTAACTGATTTCATCGTTAATTGATTTCATCGTTAACTGATTTCATCGTTAACTGATTTCATCTTCATTTAACTGATTTCATCGTTAACTGATTTCATCGTTAACTGATTTCATCTTTAACTGATTTCATCTTCATTTAACTGATTTCATCGTTAACTGATTTCATCGTTAACTGATTTCATCGTTAACTGATTTCATCTTCATTTAACTGATTTCATCGTTAACTGATTTCATCGTTAACTGATTTCATCTTCATTTAATCTTCATTTAATTGATTTCATCGTTAACTGATTTCATCGTTAACTGATTTCATCGTTAACTGATTTCATCGTTAACTGATTTCATCTTCATTTAACTGATTTCATCGTTAACTGATTTCATCGTTAACTGATTTCATCGTTAACTGATTTCATCTTCATTTAACTGATTTCATCGTTAACTGATTTCATCGTTAACTGATTTCATCTTCATTTAACTGATTTCATCGTTAATTGATTTCATCGTTAACTGATTTCATTTTCATTCTTCATTTAACTGATTTCATCGTTAACTGATTTCATCGTTAACTGATTTCATCTTCATTTAACTGATTTCATCGTTAACTGATTTCATCGTTAATTGATTTCATCGTTAACTGATTTCATCTTCATTCTTCATTTAACTGATTTCATCGTTAACTGATTTCATCTTCATTTAACTGATTTCATCGTTAACTGATTTCATCGTTAACTGATTTCATCGTTAACTGATTTCATCTTCATTTAACTGATTTCATCGTTAACTGATTTCATCTTCATTCTTCATTTAACTGATTTCATCTTTAACTGATTTCATCGTTAACTGATTTCATCTTCATTTAACTGATTTCATCGTTAATTGATTTCATCGTTAACTGATTTCATCGTTAACTGATTTCATCTTCATTTAACTGATTTCATCGTTAACTGATTTCATCGTTAACTGATTTCATCTTTAACTGATTTCATCTTCATTTAACTGATTTCATCGTTAACTGATTTCATCGTTAACTGATTTCATCGTTAACTGATTTCATCTTCATTTAACTGATTTCATCTTCATTTAACTGATTTCATCGTTAACTGATTTCATCGTTAACTGATTTCATCTTCATTTAATTGATTTCATCGTTAACTGATTTCATCGTTAACTGATTTCATCGTTAACTGATTTCATCTTCATTTAACTGATTTCATCGTTAACTGATTTCATCGTTAACTGATTTCATCGTTAACTGATTTCATCTTCATTTAACTGATTTCATCGTTAACTGATTTCATCTTCATTTAACTGATTTCATCGTTAACTGATTTCATCGTTAATTGATTTCATCGTTAACTGATTTCATTTTCATTCTTCATTTAACTGATTTCATCGTTAACTGATTTCATCGTTAACTGATTTCATCTTCATTTAACTGATTTCATCGTTAACTGATTTCATCGTTAATTGATTTCATCGTTAACTGATTTCATCTTCATTCTTCATTTAACTGATTTCATCGTTAACTGATTTCATCTTCATTTAACTGATTTCATCGTTAACTGATTTCATCGTTAACTGATTTCATCGTTAACTGATTTCATCTTCATTTAACTGATTTCATCGTTAACTGATTTCATCTTCATTCTTCATTTAACTGATTTCATCGTTAACTGATTTCATCGTTAACTGATTTCATCTTCATTTAACTGATTTCATCGTTAATTGATTTCATCGTTAACTGATTTCATCGTTAACTGATTTCATCTTCATTTAACTGATTTCATCGTTAACTGATTTCATCGTTAACTGATTTCATCTTTAACTGATTTCATCTTCATTTAACTGATTTCATCGTTAACTGATTTCATCGTTAACTGATTTCATCGTTAACTGATTTCATCTTCATTTAACTGATTTCATTGTTAACTGATTTCATCGTTAACTGATTTCATCTTCATTTAACTGATTTCATCGTTAACTGATTTCATCGTTAACTGATTTCATCGTTAACTGATTTCATCGTTAACTGATTTCATCTTCATTTAACTGATTTCATTTTCATTCTTCATTTAACTGATTTCATCGTTAACTGATTTCATCTTCATTTAACTGATTTCATCGTTAACTGATTTCATCGTTAACTGATTTCATCGTTAACTGATTTCATCTTTAACTGATTTCATCGTTAACTGATTTCATCTTCATTTAACTGATTTCATCGTTAACTGATTTCATCTTCATTTAATTGATTTCATCGTTAACTGATTTCATCGTTAACTGATTTCATCGTTAACTGATTTCATCTTCATTTAACTGATTTCATCGTTAACTGATTTCATCGTTAACTGATTTCATCTTCATTTAACTGATTTCATTTTCATTCTTCATTTAACTGATTTCATCGTTAACTGATTTCATCTTCATTTAATTGATTTCATCGTTAACTGATTTCATCGTTAACTGATTTCATCTTCATTTAACTGATTTCATCGTTAACTGATTTCATCTTCATTTAACTGATTTCATTTTCATTCTTCATTTAACTGATTTCATCGTTAACTGATTTCATCTTCATTTAACTGATTTCATTTTCATTCTTCATTTAACTGATTTCATCGTGAACTGATTTCATCTTCATTTAACTGATTTCATCGTTAACTGATTTCATCGTTAATTGATTTCATCGTTAACTGATATCATTTTCATTCTTCATTTAACTGATTTCATCGTTAACTGATTTCATCGTTAACTGATTTCATCTTCATTTAACTGATTTCATCGTTAATTGATTTCATCGTTAACTGATTTCATCTTCATTTAACTGATTTCATCGTTAACTGATTTCATCGTTAACTGATTTCATCGTTAACTGATTTCATCTTTAACTGATTTCATCGTTAACTGATTTCATCGTTAACTGATTTCATCTTCATTTAACTGATTTCATTGTTAACTGATTTCATCGTTAACTGATTTCATCTTCATTTAATTGATTTCATCGTTAACTGATTTCATCTTCATTTAATTGATTTCATCGTTAACTGATTTCATCGTTAACTGATTTCATCGTTAACTGATTTCATCTTCATTTAACTGATTTCATCGTTAACTGATTTCATCGTTAACTGATTTCATCTTCATTTAACTGATTTCATCGTTAACTGATTTCATCGTTAACTGATTTCATCTTCATTTAACTGATTTCATCGTTAACTGATTTCATCGTTAACTGATTTCATCGTTAACTGATTTCATCGTTAACTGATTTCATCTTCATTTAACTGATTTCATTGTTAACTGATTTCATCGTTAACTGATTTCATCTTCATTTAACTGATTTCATCGTTAACTGATTTCATCGTTAACTGATTTCATCGTTAACTGATTTCATCTTCATTTAACTGATTTCATTTTCATTCTTCATTTAACTGATTTCATCGTTAACTGATTTCATCTTCATTTAACTGATTTCATCGTTAACTGATTTCATTGTTAACTGATTTCATCTTTAACTGATTTCATCGTTAACTGATTTCATCTTCATTTAACTGATTTCATCGTTAACTGATTTCATCTTCATTTAATTGATTTCATCGTTAACTGATTTCATCGTTAACTGATTTCATCGTTAATTGATTTCATCGTTAACTGATTTCATCTTCATTTAACTGATTTCATCGTTAATTGATTTCATCGTTAACTGATTTCATCGTTAACTGATTTCATCGTTAACTGATTTCATCTTCATTCTTCATTTAACTGATTTCATCTTTAACTGATTTCATCGTTAACTGATTTCATCTTCATTTAACTGATTTCATCGTTAATTGATTTCATCGTTAACTGATTTCATCGTTAATTGATTTCATCGTTAACTGATTTCATCTTCATTTAACTGATTTCATCGTTAACTGATTTCATCTTCATTCTTCATTTAACTGATTTCATCTTTAACTGATTTCATCGTTAACTGATTTCATCTTCATTTAACTGATTTCATCGTTAATTGATTTCATCGTTAACTGATTTCATCGTTAACTGATTTCATCTTCATTTAACTGATTTCATCGTTAACTGATTTCATCGTTAACTGATTTCATCTTTAACTGATTTCATCTTCATTTAACTGATTTCATCGTTAACTGATTTCATCGTTAACTGATTTCATCGTTAACTGATTTCATCTTCATTTAACTGATTTCATCGTTAACTGATTTCATCGTTAACTGATTTCATCTTCATTTAATTGATTTCATCGTTAACTGATTTCATCGTTAACTGATTTCATCGTTAACTGATTTCATCGTTAACTGATTTCATCGTTAACTGATTTCATCTTCATTTAACTGATTTCATCGTTAACTGATTTCATCGTTAACTGATTTCATCGTTAACTGATTTCATCTTCATTTAACTGATTTCATCGTTAACTGATTTCATCGTTAACTGATTTCATCTTTAACTGATTTCATCGTTAACTGATTTCATCTTCATTTAACTGATTTCATCGTTAACTGATTTCATCTTCATTTAATTGATTTCATCGTTAACTGATTTCATCGTTAACTGATTTCATCGTTAACTGATTTCATCTTCATTTAACTGATTTCATCGTTAACTGATTTCATCGTTAACTGATTTCATCTTCATTTAACTGATTTCATTTTCATTCTTCATTTAACTGATTTCATCGTTAACTGATTTCATCTTCATTTAATTGATTTCATCGTTAACTGATTTCATCGTTAACTGATTTCATCTTCATTTAACTGATTTCATCGTTAACTGATTTCATCTTCATTTAACTGATTTCATTTTCATTCTTCATTTAACTGATTTCATCGTTAACTGATTTCATCTTCATTTAACTGATTTCATTTTCATTCTTCATTTAACTGATTTCATCGTGAACTGATTTCATCTTCATTTAACTGATTTCATCGTTAACTGATTTCATCGTTAATTGATTTCATCGTTAACTGATTTCATTTTCATTCTTCATTTAACTGATTTCATCGTTAACTGATTTCATCGTTAACTGATTTCATCTTCATTTAACTGATTTCATCGTTAATTGATTTCATCGTTAACTGATTTCATCTTCATTTAACTGATTTCATCGTTAACTGATTTCATCGTTAACTGATTTCATCGTTAACTGATTTCATCTTTAACTGATTTCATCGTTAACTGATTTCATCGTTAACTGATTTCATCTTCATTTAACTGATTTCATTGTTAACTGATTTCATCGTTAACTGATTTCATCTTCATTTAATTGATTTCATCGTTAACTGATTTCATCTTCATTTAATTGATTTCATCGTTAACTGATTTCATCGTTAACTGATTTCATCGTTAACTGATTTCATCTTCATTTAACTGATTTCATCGTTAACTGATTTCATCGTTAACTGATTTCATCTTCATTTAACTGATTTCATCGTTAACTGATTTCATCGTTAACTGATTTCATCTTCATTTAACTGATTTCATCGTTAACTGATTTCATCGTTAACTGATTTCATCGTTAACTGATTTCATCGTTAACTGATTTCATCGTTAACTGATTTCATCTTCATTTAACTGATTTCATTGTTAACTGATTTCATCGTTAACTGATTTCATCTTCATTTAACTGATTTCATCGTTAACTGATTTCATCGTTAACTGATTTCATCGTTAACTGATTTCATCTTCATTTAACTGATTTCATTTTCATTCTTCATTTAACTGATTTCATCGTTAACTGATTTCATCTTCATTTAACTGATTTCATCGTTAACTGATTTCATCGTTAACTGATTTCATCGTTAACTGATTTCATCTTCATTTAACTGATTTCATCGTTAACTGATTTCATCTTCATTTAATTGATTTCATCGTTAACTGATTTCATCGTTAACTGATTTCATCGTTAACTGATTTCATCTTCATTTAACTGATTTCATCGTTAACTGATTTCATCGTTAACTGATTTCATCGTTAACTGATTTCATCTTCATTTAACTGATTTCATCGTTAACTGATTTCATCGTTAACTGATTTCATCTTCATTTAACTGATTTCATCGTTAACTGATTTCATCGTTAATTGATTTCATCGTTAACTGATTTCATTTTCATTCTTCATTTAACTGATTTCATCGTTAACTGATTTCATCGTTAACTGATTTCATCTTCATTTAACTGATTTCATCGTTAACTGATTTCATCGTTAATTGATTTCATCGTTAACTGATTTCATCTTCATTCTTCATTTAACTGATTTCATCGTTAACTGATTTCATCTTCATTTAACTGATTTCATCGTTAACTGATTTCATCGTTAACTGATTTCATCTTCATTTAACTGATTTCATCGTTAACTGATTTCATCTTCATTCTTCATTTAACTGATTTCATCTTTAACTGATTTCATCGTTAACTGATTTCATCTTCATTTAACTGATTTCATCGTTAATTGATTTCATCGTTAACTGATTTCATCGTTAATTGATTTCATCGTTAACTGATTTCATCTTCATTTAACTGATTTCATCGTTAACTGATTTCATCTTCATTCTTCATTTAACTGATTTCATCTTTAACTGATTTCATCGTTAACTGATTTCATCTTCATTTAACTGATTTCATCGTTAATTGATTTCATCGTTAACTGATTTCATCGTTAATTGATTTCATCGTTAACTGATTTCATCTTCATTTAACTGATTTCATCGTTAACTGATTTCATCTTCATTCTTCATTTAACTGATTTCATCTTTAACTGATTTCATCGTTAACTGATTTCATCTTCATTTAACTGATTTCATCGTTAATTGATTTCATCGTTAACTGATTTCATCGTTAATTGATTTCATCGTTAACTGATTTCATCTTCATTTAACTGATTTCATCGTTAACTGATTTCATCTTCATTCTTCATTTAACTGATTTCATCTTTAACTGATTTCATCGTTAACTGATTTCATCTTCATTTAACTGATTTCATCGTTAATTGATTTCATCGTTAACTGATTTCATCGTTAACTGATTTCATCTTCATTTAACTGATTTCATCGTTAACTGATTTCATCGTTAACTGATTTCATCTTTAACTGATTTCATCTTCATTTAACTGATTTCATCGTTAACTGATT
The DNA here is from genome assembly GCF_022749685.1 of Semicossyphus pulcher. Classification (NCBI taxonomy): domain Eukaryota; kingdom Metazoa; phylum Chordata; class Actinopteri; order Labriformes; family Labridae; genus Semicossyphus; species Semicossyphus pulcher. The sequence goes on along the minus strand of NW_027211720.1, from coordinate 659,429 downwards.
TCATCGTTAACTGATTTCATCGTTAACTGATTTCATCGTTAACTGATTTCATCGTTAACTGATTTCATCTTCATTTAACTGATTTCATCGTTAACTGATTTCATCGTTAACTGATTTCATCTTCATTTAATTGATTTCATCGTTAACTGATTTCATCGTTAACTGATTTCATCGTTAACTGATTTCATCTTCATTTAACTGATTTCATCGTTAACTGATTTCATCGTTAACTGATTTCATCGTTAACTGATTTCATCTTCATTTAACTGATTTCATCGTTAACTGATTTCATCGTTAACTGATTTCATCTTCATTTAACTGATTTCATCGTTAACTGATTTCATCGTTAATTGATTTCATCGTTAACTGATTTCATCTTCATTCTTCATTTAACTGATTTCATCGTTAACTGATTTCATCTTCATTTAACTGATTTCATCGTTAACTGATTTCATCGTTAACTGATTTCATCGTTAACTGATTTCATCTTCATTTAACTGATTTCATCGTTAACTGATTTCATCTTCATTCTTCATTTAACTGATTTCATCTTTAACTGATTTCATCGTTAACTGATTTCATCTTCATTTAACTGATTTCATCGTTAATTGATTTCATCGTTAACTGATTTCATCGTTAATTGATTTCATCGTTAACTGATTTCATCTTCATTTAACTGATTTCATCGTTAACTGATTTCATCTTCATTCTTCATTTAACTGATTTCATCTTTAACTGATTTCATCGTTAACTGATTTCATCTTCATTTAACTGATTTCATCGTTAATTGATTTCATCGTTAACTGATTTCATCGTTAATTGATTTCATCGTTAACTGATTTCATCTTCATTTAACTGATTTCATCGTTAACTGATTTCATCTTCATTCTTCATTTAACTGATTTCATCTTTAACTGATTTCATCGTTAACTGATTTCATCTTCATTTAACTGATTTCATCGTTAATTGATTTCATCGTTAACTGATTTCATCGTTAACTGATTTCATCTTCATTTAACTGATTTCATCGTTAACTGATTTCATCGTTAACTGATTTCATCGTTAACTGATTTCATCTTCATTTAACTGATTTCATCATTAACTGATTTCATCGTTAACTGATTTCATCGTTAACTGATTTCATCTTCATTTAACTGATTTCATCTTCATTTAACTGATTTCATCGTTAACTGATTTCATCGTTAACTGATTTCATCTTCATTTAATTGATTTCATCGTTAACTGATTTCATCGTTAACTGATTTCATCGTTAACTGATTTCATCTTCATTTAACTGATTTCATCGTTAACTGATTTCATCGTTAACTGATTTCATCTTCATTTAACTGATTTCATCGTTAACTGATTTCATCGTTAATTGATTTCATCGTTAACTGATTTCATTTTCATTCTTCATTTAACTGATTTCATCGTTAACTGATTTCATCGTTAACTGATTTCATCTTCATTTAACTGATTTCATCGTTAACTGATTTCATCGTTAATTGATTTCATCGTTAACTGATTTCATCTTCATTCTTCATTTAACTGATTTCATCGTTAACTGATTTCATCTTCATTTAACTGATTTCATCGTTAACTGATTTCATCGTTAACTGATTTCATCGTTAACTGATTTCATCTTCATTTAACTGATTTCATCGTTAACTGATTTCATCTTCATTCTTCATTTAACTGATTTCATCTTTAACTGATTTCATCGTTAACTGATTTCATCTTAATTTAACTGATTTCATCGTTAATTGATTTCATCGTTAACTGATTTCATCGTTAACTGATTTCATCTTCATTTAACTGATTTCATCGTTAACTGATTTCATCGTTAACTGATTTCATCTTTAACTGATTTCATCTTCATTTAACTGATTTCATCGTTAACTGATTTCATCGTTAACTGATTTCATCGTTAACTGATTTCATCTTCATTTAACTGATTTCATTGTTAACTGATTTCATCGTTAACTGATTTCATCTTCATTTAACTGATTTCATCGTTAACTGATTTCATCGTTAACTGATTTCATCGTTAACTGATTTCATCTTCATTTAACTGATTTCATTTTCATTCTTCATTTAACTGATTTCATCGTTAACTGATTTCATCTTCATTTAACTGATTTCATCGTTAACTGATTTCATCGTTAACTGATTTCATCGTTAACTGATTTCATCTTTAACTGATTTCATCGTTAACTGATTTCATCTTCATTTAACTGATTTCATCGTTAACTGATTTCATCTTCATTTAATTGATTTCATCGTTAACTGATTTCATCGTTAACTGATTTCATCGTTAACTGATTTCATCTTCATTTAACTGATTTCATCGTTAACTGATTTCATCGTTAACTGATTTCATCTTCATTTAACTGATTTCATCGTTAACTGATTTCATCGTTAATTGATTTCATCGTTAACTGATTTCATTTTCATTCTTCATTTAACTGATTTCATCGTTAACTGATTTCATCGTTAACTGATTTCATCTTCATTTAACAGATTTCATCGTTAACTGATTTCATCGTTAACTGATTTCATCTTCATTTAACTGATTTCATCGTTAACTGATTTCATCGTTAATTGATTTCATCGTTAACTGATTTCATTTTCATTCTTCATTTAACTGATTTCATCGTTAACTGATTTCATCGTTAACTGATTTCATCGTTAATTGATTTCATCGTTAACTGATTTCATCTTCATTCTTCATTTAACTGATTTCATCGTTAACTGATTTCATCTTCATTTAACTGATTTCATCGTTAACTGATTTCATCGTTAACTGATTTCATCGTTAACTGATTTCATCGTTAACTGATTTCATCTTCATTTAACTGATTTCATTGTTAACTGATTTCATCGTTAACTGATTTCATCTTCATTTAACTGATTTCATCGTTAACTGATTTCATCGTTAACTGATTTCATCGTTAACTGATTTCATCTTCATTTAACTGATTTCATTTTCATTCTTCATTTAACTGATTTCATCGTTAACTGATTTCATCTTTAACTGATTTCATCGTTAACTGATTTCATCTTCATTTAACTGATTTCATCGTTAAGTGATTTCATCTTCATTTAATTGATTTCATCGTTAACTGATTTCATCGTTAACTGATTTCATCGTTAACTGATTTCATCTTCATTTAACTGATTTCATCGTTAACTGATTTCATCGTTAACTGATTTCATCTTCATTTAACTGATTTCATTTTCATTCTTCATTTAACTGATTTCATCGTTAACTGATTTCATCTTCATTTAATTGATTTCATCGTTAACTGATTTCATCGTTAACTGATTTCATCGTTAACTGATTTCATCTTCATTTAACTGATTTCATCGTTAACTGATTTCATCGTTAACTGATTTCATCGTTAACTGATTTCATCGTTAACTGATTTCATCTTCATTTAACTGATTTCATCGTTAACTGATTTCATCGTTAACTGATTTCATCTTCATTTAACTGATTTCATCGTTAACTGATTTCATCGTTAATTGATTTCATCGTTAACTGATTTCATTTTCATTCTTCATTTAACTGATTTCATCGTTAACTGATTTCATCGTTAACTGATTTCATCTTCATTTAACTGATTTCATCGTTAACTGATTTCATCGTTAATTGATTTCATCGTTAACTGATTTCATCTTCATTCTTCATTTAACTGATTTCATCGTTAACTGATTTCATCTTCATTTAACTGATTTCATCGTTAACTGATTTCATCGTTAACTGATTTCATCGTTAACTGATTTCATCTTCATTTAACTGATTTCATCGTTAACTGATTTCATCTTCATTCTTCATTTAACTGATTTCATCTTTAACTGATTTCATCGTTAACTGATTTCATCTTCATTTAACTGATTTCATCGTTAATTGATTTCATCGTTAACTGATTTCATCGTTAACTGATTTCATCGTTAACTGATTTCATCTTCATTTAACTGATTTCATCGTTAATTGATTTCATCGTTAACTGATTTCATCGTTAATTGATTTCATCGTTAACTGATTTCATCTTCATTTAACTGATTTCATCGTTAACTGATTTCATCTTCATTCTTCATTTAACTGATTTCATCTTTAACTGATTTCATCGTTAACTGATTTCATCTTCATTTAACTGATTTCATCGTTAATTGATTTCATCGTTAACTGATTTCATCGTTAATTGATTTCATCGTTAACTGATTTCATCTTCATTTAACTGATTTCATCGTTAACTGATTTCATCTTCATTCTTCATTTAACTGATTTCATCTTTAACTGATTTCATCGTTAACTGATTTCATCTTCATTTAACTGATTTCATCGTTAATTGATTTCATCGTTAACTGATTTCATCGTTAATTGATTTCATCGTTAACTGATTTCATCTTCATTTAACTGATTTCATCGTTAACTGATTTCATCTTCATTCTTCATTTAACTGATTTCATCTTTAACTGATTTCATCGTTAACTGATTTCATCTTCATTTAACTGATTTCATCGTTAATTGATTTCATCGTTAACTGATTTCATCGTTAACTGATTTCATCTTCATTTAACTGATTTCATCGTTAACTGATTTCATCGTTAACTGATTTCATCTTTAACTGATTTCATCTTCATTTAACTGATTTCATCGTTAATTGATTTCATCGTTAACTGATTTCATCGTTAACTGATTTCATCGTTAACTGATTTCATCTTCATTTAACTGATTTCATCGTTAATTGATTTCATCGTTAACTGATTTCATCGTTAATTGATTTCATCGTTAACTGATTTCATCTTCATTTAACTGATTTCATCGTTAACTGATTTCATCTTCATTCTTCATTTAACTGATTTCATCTTTAACTGATTTCATCGTTAACTGATTTCATCTTCATTTAACTGATTTCATCGTTAATTGATTTCATCGTTAACTGATTTCATCGTTAATTGATTTCATCGTTAACTGATTTCATCTTCATTTAACTGATTTCATCGTTAACTGATTTCATCTTCATTCTTCATTTAACTGATTTCATCTTTAACTGATTTCATCGTTAACTGATTTCATCTTCATTTAACTGATTTCATCGTTAATTGATTTCATCGTTAACTGATTTCATCGTTAACTGATTTCATCTTCATTTAACTGATTTCATCGTTAACTGATTTCATCGTTAACTGATTTCATCTTCATTTAACTGATTTCATCGTTAACTGATTTCATCGTTAACTGATTTCATCGTTAACTGATTTCATCTTCATTTAACTGATTTCATCTTCATTTAACTGATTTCATCGTTAACTGATTTCATCGTTAACTGATTTCATCTTCATTTAATTGATTTCATCGTTAACTGATTTCATCTTCATTTAACTGATTTCATCGTTAACTGATTTCATCGTTAACTGATTTCATCGTTAACTGATTTCATCTTCATTCTTCATTTAACTGATTTCATCGTTAACTGATTTCATCTTCATTTAACTGATTTCATCGTTAACTGATTTCATCGTTAACTGATTTCATCGTTAACTGATTTCATCTTTAACTGATTTCATCGTTAACTGATTTCATCTTCATTTAACTGATTTCATCGTTAACTGATTTCATCTTCATTTAACTGATTTCATCGTTAACTGATTTCATCTTCATTTAATTGATTTCATCGTTAACTGATTTCATCGTTAACTGATTTCATCTTTAACTGATTTCATCGTTAACTGATTTCATCTTCATTTAACTGATTTCATCGTTAACTGATTTCATCGTTAACTGATTTCATCGTTAACTGATTTCATCGTTAACTGATTTCATCTTCATTTAACTGATTTCATCGTTAACTGATTTCATCGTTAACTGATTTCATCTTCATTTAACTGATTTCATTTTCATTCTTCATTTAACTGATTTCATCGTTAACTGATTTCATCTTCATTTAATTGATTTCATCGTTAACTGATTTCATCGTTAACTGATTTCATCGTTAACTGATTTCATCTTCATTTAACTGATTTCATCGTTAACTGATTTCATCGTTAACTGATTTCATCGTTAACTGATTTCATCTTCATTTAACTGATTTCATCGTTAACTGATTTCATCGTTAACTGATTTCATCTTCATTTAACTGATTTCATCGTTAACTGATTTCATCGTTAATTGATTTCATCGTTAACTGATTTCATTTTCATTCTTCATTTAACTGATTTCATCGTTAACTGATTTCATCGTTAACTGATTTCATCTTCATTTAACTGATTTCATCGTTAACTGATTTCATCGTTAATTGATTTCATCGTTAACTGATTTCATCTTCATTCTTCATTTAACTGATTTCATCGTTAACTGATTTCATCTTCATTTAACTGATTTCATCGTTAACTGATTTCATCGTTAACTGATTTCATCGTTAACTGATTTCATCTTCATTTAACTGATTTCATTGTTAACTGATTTCATCGTTAACTGATTTCATCTTCATTTAACTGATTTCATCGTTAACTGATTTCATCGTTAACTGATTTCATCGTTAACTGATTTCATCTTCATTTAACTGATTTCATTTTCATTCTTCATTTAACTGATTTCATCGTTAACTGATTTCATCTTCATTTAACTGATTTCATCGTTAACTGATTTCATCGTTAACTGATTTCATCGTTAACTGATTTCATCTTTAACTGATTTCATCGTTAACTGATTTCATCTTCATTTAACTGATTTCATCGTTAACTGATTTCATCTTCATTTAATTGATTTCATCGTTAACTGATTTCATCGTTAACTGATTTCATCGTTAACTGATTTCATCGTTAACTGATTTCATCTTCATTTAACTGATTTCATCGTTAACTGATTTCATCTTCATTCTTCATTTAACTGATTTCATCTTTAACTGATTTCATCGTTAACTGATTTCATCGTTAATTGATTTCATCGTTAACTGATTTCATCGTTAACTGATTTCATCGTTAACTGATTTCATCTTCATTCTTCATTTAACTGATTTCATCTTTAACTGATTTCATCGTTAACTGATTTCATCTTCATTTAACTGATTTCATCGTTAATTGATTTCATCGTTAACTGATTTCATCGTTAATTGATTTCATCGTTAACTGATTTCATCTTCATTTAACTGATTTCATCGTTAACTGATTTCATCTTCATTCTTCATTTAACTGATTTCATCTTTAACTGATTTCATCGTTAACTGATTTCATCTTCATTTAACTGATTTCATCGTTAATTGATTTCATCGTTAACTGATTTCATCGTTAACTGATTTCATCTTCATTTAACTGATTTCATCGTTAACTGATTTCATCGTTAACTGATTTCATCTTTAACTGATTTCATCTTCATTTAACTGATTTCATCGTTAACTGATTTCATCGTTAACTGATTTCATCGTTAACTGATTTCATCTTCATTTAACTGATTTCATCTTCATTTAACTGATTTCATCGTTAACTGATTTCATCGTTAACTGATTTCATCTTCATTTAATTGATTTCATCGTTAACTGATTTCATCGTTAACTGATTTCATCGTTAACTGATTTCATCTTCATTTAACTGATTTCATCGTTAACTGATTTCATCGTTAACTGATTTCATCGTTAACTGATTTCATCTTCATTTAACTGATTTCATCGTTAACTGATTTCATCGTTAACTGATTTCATCTTCATTTAACTGATTTCATCGTTAACTGATTTCATCGTTAATTGATTTCATCGTTAACTGATTTCATTTTCATTCTTCATTTAACTGATTTCATCGTTAACTGATTTCATCGTTAACTGATTTCATCTTCATTTAACTGATTTCATCGTTAACTGATTTCATCTTCATTCTTCATTTAACTGATTTCATCGTTAACTGATTTCATCTTCATTTAACTGATTTCATCGTTAACTGATTTCATCGTTAACTGATTTCATCTTCATTTAACTGATTTCATCGTTAACTGATTTCATCTTCATTCTTCATTTAACTGATTTCATCTTTAACTGATTTCATCGTTAACTGATTTCATCTTCATTTAACTGATTTCATCGTTAATTGATTTCATCGTTAACTGATTTCATCGTTAACTGATTTCATCTTCATTTAACTGATTTCATCGTGAACTGATTTCATCTTTAACTGATTTCATCTTCATTTAACTGATTTCATCGTTAACTGATTTCATCGTTAACTGATTTCATCGTTAACTGATTTCATCGTTAACTGATTTCATCTTCATTTAACTGATTTCATTGTTAACTGATTTCATCGTTAACTGATTTCATCTTCATTTAACTGATTTCATCGTTAACTGATTTCATCGTTAACTGATTTCATCGTTAACTGATTTCATCTTCATTTAACTGATTTCATTTTCATTCTTCATTTAACTGATTTCATCGTTAACTGATTTCATCTTCATTTAACTGATTTCATCGTTAACTGATTTCATCGTTAACTGATTTCATCGTTAACTGATTTCATCTTTAACTGATTTCATCGTTAACTGATTTCATCTTCATTTAACTGATTTCATCGTTAACTGATTTCATCTTCATTTAATTGATTTCATCGTTAACTGATTTCATCGTTAACTGATTTCATCGTTAACTGATTTCATCTTCATTTAACTGATTTCATCGTTAACTGATTTCATCGTTAACTGATTTCATCTTCATTTAACTGATTTCATCGTTAACTGATTTCATCGTTAATTGATTTCATCGTTAACTGATTTCATTTTCATTCTTCATTTAACTGATTTCATCGTTAACTGATTTCATCGTTAACTGATTTCATCTTCATTTAACTGATTTCATCGTTAACTGATTTCATCGTTAACTGATTTCATCTTCATTTAACTGATTTCATCGTTAACTGATTTCATCGTTAACTGATTTCATCGTTAACTGATTTCATCTTCATTTAACTGATTTCATTGTTAACTGATTTCATCGTTAACTGATTTCATCTTCATTTAACTGATTTCATCGTTAACTGATTTCATCGTTAACTGATTTCATCGTTAACTGATTTCATCTTCATTTAACTGATTTCATTTTCATTCTTCATTTAACTGATTTCATCGTTAACTGATTTCATCTTCATTTAACTGATTTCATCGTTAACTGATTTCATCGTTAACTGATTTCATCGTTAACTGATTTCATCTTTAACTGATTTCATCGTTAACTGATTTCATCTTCATTTAACTGATTTCATCGTTAACTGATTTCATCTTCATTTAATTGATTTCATCGTTAACTGATTTCATCGTTAACTGATTTCATCGTTAACTGATTTCATCTTCATTTAACTGATTTCATCGTTAACTGATTTCATCGTTAACTGATTTCATCTTCATTTAACTGATTTCATTTTCATTCTTCATTTAACTGATTTCATCGTTAACTGATTTCATCTTCATTTAATTGATTTCATCGTTAACTGATTTCATCGTTAACTGATTTCATCGTTAACTGATTTCATCGTTAACTGATTTCATCTTCATTTAACTGATTTCATCGTTAACTGATTTCATCGTTAACTGATTTCATCGTTAACTGATTTCATCTTCATTTAACTGATTTCATCGTTAACTGATTTCATCGTTAACTGATTTCATCTTCATTTAACTGATTTCATCTTCATTTAACTGATTTCATCGTTAACTGATTTCATCGTTAACTGATTTCATCTTCATTTAATTGATTTCATCGTTAACTGATTTCATCGTTAACTGATTTCATCGTTAACTGATTTCATCTTCATTTAACTGATTTCATCGTTAACTGATTTCATCGTTAACTGATTTCATCGTTAACTGATTTCATCTTCATTTAACTGATTTCATCGTTAACTGATTTCATCGTTAACTGATTTCATCTTCATTTAACTGATTTCATCGTTAACTGATTTCATCGTTAATTGATTTCATCGTTAACTGATTTCATTTTCATTCTTCATTTAACTGATTTCATCGTTAACTGATTTCATCGTTAACTGATTTCATCTTCATTTAACTGATTTCATCGTTAACTGATTTCATCTTCATTCTTCATTTAACTGATTTCATCGTTAACTGATTTCATCTTCATTTAACTGATTTCATCGTTAACTGATTTCATCGTTAACTGATTTCATCTTCATTTAACTGATTTCATCGTTAACTGATTTCATCTTCATTCTTCATTTAACTGATTTCATCTTTAACTGATTTCATCGTTAACTGATTTCATCTTCATTTAACTGATTTCATCGTTAATTGATTTCATCGTTAACTGATTTCATCGTTAACTGATTTCATCTTCATTTAACTGATTTCATCGTGAACTGATTTCATCTTTAACTGATTTCATCTTCATTTAACTGATTTCATCGTTAACTGATTTCATCGTTAACTGATTTCATCGTTAACTGATTTCATCGTTAACTGATTTCATCTTCATTTAACTGATTTCATTGTTAACTGATTTCATCGTTAACTGATTTCATCTTCATTTAACTGATTTCATCGTTAACTGATTTCATCGTTAACTGATTTCATCGTTAACTGATTTCATCTTCATTTAACTGATTTCATTTTCATTCTTCATTTAACTGATTTCATCGTTAACTGATTTCATCTTCATTTAACTGATTTCATCGTTAACTGATTTCATCGTTAACTGATTTCATCGTTAACTGATTTCATCTTTAACTGATTTCATCGTTAACTGATTTCATCTTCATTTAACTGATTTCATCGTTAACTGATTTCATCTTCATTTAATTGATTTCATCGTTAACTGATTTCATCGTTAACTGATTTCATCGTTAACTGATTTCATCTTCATTTAACTGATTTCATCGTTAACTGATTTCATCGTTAACTGATTTCATCTTCATTTAACTGATTTCATCGTTAACTGATTTCATCGTTAATTGATTTCATCGTTAACTGATTTCATTTTCATTCTTCATTTAACTGATTTCATCGTTAACTGATTTCATCGTTAACTGATTTCATCTTCATTTAACTGATTTCATCGTTAACTGATTTCATCGTTAACTGATTTCATCTTCATTTAACTGATTTCATCGTTAACTGATTTCATCGTTAACTGATTTCATCGTTAACTGATTTCATCTTCATTTAACTGATTTCATTGTTAACTGATTTCATCGTTAACTGATTTCATCTTCATTTAACTGATTTCATCGTTAACTGATTTCATCGTTAACTGATTTCATCGTTAACTGATTTCATCTTCATTTAACTGATTTCATTTTCATTCTTCATTTAACTGATTTCATCGTTAACTGATTTCATCTTCATTTAACTGATTTCATCGTTAACTGATTTCATCGTTAACTGATTTCATCGTTAACTGATTTCATCTTTAACTGATTTCATCGTTAACTGATTTCATCTTCATTTAACTGATTTCATCGTTAACTGATTTCATCTTCATTTAATTGATTTCATCGTTAACTGATTTCATCGTTAACTGATTTCATCGTTAACTGATTTCATCTTCATTTAACTGATTTCATCGTTAACTGATTTCATCGTTAACTGATTTCATCTTCATTTAACTGATTTCATTTTCATTCTTCATTTAACTGATTTCATCGTTAACTGATTTCATCTTCATTTAATTGATTTCATCGTTAACTGATTTCATCGTTAACTGATTTCATCGTTAACTGATTTCATCGTTAACTGATTTCATCTTCATTTAACTGATTTCATCGTTAACTGATTTCATCGTTAACTGATTTCATCGTTAACTGATTTCATCTTCATTTAACTGATTTCATCGTTAACTGATTTCATCGTTAACTGATTTCATCTTCATTTAACTGATTTCATCGTTAACTGATTTCATCGTTAATTGATTTCATCGTTAACTGATTTCATTTTCATTCTTCATTTAACTGATTTCATCGTTAACTGATTTCATCGTTAACTGATTTCATCTTCATTTAACTGATTTCATCGTTAACTGATTTCATCGTTAATTGATTTCATCGTTAACTGATTTCATCTTCATTCTTCATTTAACTGATTTCATCGTTAACTGATTTCATCTTCATTTAACTGATTTCATCGTTAACTGATTTCATCGTTAACTGATTTCATCGTTAACTGATTTCATCTTCATTTAACTGATTTCATCGTTAACTGATTTCATCTTCATTCTTCATTTAACTGATTTCATCTTTAACTGATTTCATCGTTAACTGATTTCATCTTCATTTAACTGATTTCATCGTTAATTGATTTCATCGTTAACTGATTTCATCGTTAACTGATTTCATCTTCATTTAACTGATTTCATCGTTAATTGATTTCATCGTTAACTGATTTCATCGTTAATTGATTTCATCGTTAACTGATTTCATCGTTAACTGATTTCATCGTTAACTGATTTCATCTTCATTTAATTGATTTCATCGTTAACTGATTTCATCGTTAACTGATTTCATCGTTAACTGATTTCATCTTCATTTAACTGATTTCATCGTTAACTGATTTCATCGTTAACTGATTTCATCGTTAACTGATTTCATCTTCATTTAACTGATTTCATCGTTAACTGATTTCATCGTTAACTGATTTCATCTTCATTTAACTGATTTCATCGTTAACTGATTTCATCGTTAATTGATTTCATCGTTAACTGATTTCATTTTCATTCTTCATTTAACTGATTTCATCGTTAACTGATTTCATCGTTAACTGATTTCATCTTCATTTAACTGATTTCATCGTTAACTGATTTCATCGTTAATTGATTTCATCGTTAACTGATTTCATCTTCATTCTTCATTTAACTGATTTCATCGTTAACTGATTTCATCTTCATTTAACTGATTTCATCGTTAACTGATTTCATCGTTAACTGATTTCATCGTTAACTGATTTCATCTTCATTTAACTGATTTCATCGTTAACTGATTTCATCTTCATTCTTCATTTAACTGATTTCATCTTTAACTGATTTCATCGTTAACTGATTTCATCTTCATTTAACTGATTTCATCGTTAATTGATTTCATCGTTAACTGATTTCATCGTTAACTGATTTCATCTTCATTTAACTGATTTCATCGTTAACTGATTTCATCGTTAACTGATTTCATCTTTAACTGATTTCATCTTCATTTAACTGATTTCATCGTTAACTGATTTCATCGTTAACTGATTTCATCGTTAACTGATTTCATCTTCATTTAACTGATTTCATTGTTAACTGATTTCATCGTTAACTGATTTCATCTTCATTTAACTGATTTCATCGTTAACTGATTTCATCGTTAACTGATTTCATCGTTAACTGATTTCATCTTCATTTAACTGATTTCATTTTCATTCTTCATTTAACTGATTTCATCGTTAACTGATTTCATCTTCATTTAACTGATTTCATCGTTAACTGATTTCATCGTTAACTGATTTCATCGTTAACTGATTTCATCTTTAACTGATTTCATCGTTAACTGATTTCATCTTCATTTAACTGATTTCATCGTTAACTGATTTCATCTTCATTTAATTGATTTCATCGTTAACTGATTTCATCGTTAACTGATTTCATCGTTAACTGATTTCATCTTCATTTAACTGATTTCATCGTTAACTGATTTCATCGTTAACTGATTTCATCTTCATTTAACTGATTTCATCGTTAACTGATTTCATCGTTAATTGATTTCATCGTTAACTGATTTCATTTTCATTCTTCATTTAACTGATTTCATCGTTAACTGATTTCATCGTTAACTGATTTCATCTTCATTTAACTGATTTCATCGTTAACTGATTTCATCGTTAACTGATTTCATCTTCATTTAACTGATTTCATCGTTAACTGATTTCATCGTTAACTGATTTCATCTTCATTTAACTGATTTCATTGTTAACTGATTTCATCGTTAACTGATTTCATCGTTAACTGATTTCATCGTTAACTGATTTCATCGTTAACTGATTTCATCTTCATTTAACTGATTTCATTTTCATTCTTCATTTAACTGATTTCATCGTTAACTGATTTCATCTTCATTTAACTGATTTCATCGTTAACTGATTTCATCGTTAACTGATTTCATCGTTAACTGATTTCATCTTTAACTGATTTCATCGTTAACTGATTTCATCTTCATTTAACTGATTTCATCGTTAACTGATTTCATCTTCATTTAATTGATTTCATCGTTAACTGATTTCATCGTTAACTGATTTCATCGTTAACTGATTTCATCGTTAACTGATTTCATCGTTAACTGATTTCATCTTCATTTAACTGATTTCATTTTCATTCATCATTTAACTGATTTCATCGTTAACTGATTTCATCTTCATTTAACTGATTTCATCGTTAACTGATTTCATCGTTAACTGATTTCATCGTTAACTGATTTCATCTTTAACTGATTTCATCGTTAACTGATTTCATCTTCATTTAACTGATTTCATCGTTAACTGATTTCATCTTCATTTAATTGATTTCATCGTTAACTGATTTCATCGTTAACTGATTTCATCGTTAACTGATTTCATCTTCATTTAACTGATTTCATCGTTAACTGATTTCATCGTTAACTGATTTCATCTTCATTTAACTGATTTCATCGTTAACTGATTTCATCGTTAATTGATTTCATCGTTAACTGATTTCATTTTCATTCTTCATTTAACTGATTTCATCGTTAACTGATTTCATCGTTAACTGATTTCATCTTCATTTAACTGATTTCATCGTTAACTGATTTCATCGTTAACTGATTTCATCTTCATTTAACTGATTTCATCGTTAACTGATTTCATCGTTAACTGATTTCATCGTTAACTGATTTCATCGTTAACTGATTTCATCTTCATTTAACTGATTTCATTGTTAACTGATTTCATCGTTAACTGATTTCATCTTCATTTAACTGATTTCATCGTTAACTGATTTCATCGTTAACTGATTTCATCTTCATTTAACTGATTTCATTTTCATTCTTCATTTAACTGATTTCATCGTTAACTGATTTCATCTTCATTTAACTGATTTCATCGTTAACTGATTTCATCGTTAACTGATTTCATCGTTAACTGATTTCATCTTTAACTGATTTCATCGTTAACTGATTTCATCTTCATTTAACTGATTTCATCGTTAACTGATTTCATCTTCATTTAATTGATTTCATCGTTAACTGATTTCATCGTTAACTGATTTCATCTTCATTTAACTGATTTCATCGTTAACTGATTTCATCGTTAATTGATTTCATCGTTAACTGATTTCATTTTCATTCTTCATTTAACTGATTTCATCTTTAACTGATTTCATCGTTAACTGATTTCATCTTCATTTAACTGATTTCATCGTTAATTGATTTCATCGTTAACTGATTTCATCGTTAACTGATTTCATCGTTAACTGATTTCATCTTCATTTAACTGATTTCATCGTTAATTGATTTCATCGTTAACTGATTTCATCGTTAATTGATTTCATCGTTAACTGATTTCATCGTTAACTGATTTCATCGTTAACTGATTTCATCTTCATTTAATTGATTTCATCGTTAACTGATTTCATCGTTAACTGATTTCATCGTTAACTGATTTCATCGTTAACTGATTTCATCTTCATTTAACTGATTTCATCGTTAACTGATTTCATCGTTAACTGATTTCATCGTTAACTGATTTCATCTTCATTTAACTGATTTCATCGTTAACTGATTTCATCGTTAACTGATTTCATCTTCATTTAACTGATTTCATCGTTAACTGATTTCATCGTTAATTGATTTCATCGTTAACTGATTTCATTTTCATTCTTCATTTAACTGATTTCATCGTTAACTGATTTCATCGTTAACTGATTTCATCTTCATTTAACTGATTTCATCGTTAACTGATTTCATCGTTAATTGATTTCATCGTTAACTGATTTCATCTTCATTCTTCATTTAACTGATTTCATCGTTAACTGATTTCATCTTCATTTAACTGATTTCATCGTTAACTGATTTCATCGTTAACTGATTTCATCGTTAACTGATTTCATCTTCATTTAACTGATTTCATCGTTAACTGATTTCATCTTCATTCTTCATTTAACTGATTTCATCTTTAACTGATTTCATCGTTAACTGATTTCATCTTCATTTAACTGATTTCATCGTTAATTGATTTCATCGTTAACTGATTTCATCGTTAACTGATTTCATCTTCATTTAACTGATTTCATCGTTAACTGATTTCATCGTTAACTGATTTCATCTTTAACTGATTTCATCTTCATTTAACTGATTTCATCGTTAACTGATTTCATCGTTAACTGATTTCATCGTTAACTGATTTCATCTTCATTTAACTGATTTCATTGTTAACTGATTTCATCGTTAACTGATTTCATCTTCATTTAACTGATTTCATCGTTAACTGATTTCATCGTTAACTGATTTCATCTTCATTTAACTGATTTCATTTTCATTCTTCATTTAACTGATTTCATCGTTAACTGATTTCATCTTCATTTAACTGATTTCATCGTTAACTGATTTCATCGTTAACTGATTTCATCGTTAACTGATTTCATCTTTAACTGATTTCATCGTTAACTGATTTCATCTTCATTTAACTGATTTCATCGTTAACTGATTTCATCTTCATTTAATTGATTTCATCGTTAACTGATTTCATCGTTAACTGATTTCATCGTTAACTGATTTCATCTTCATTTAACTGATTTCATCGTTAATTGATTTCATCGTTAACTGATTTCATCTTCATTTAACTGATTTCATCGTTAACTGATTTCATCTTCATTCTTCATTTAACTGATTTCATCTTTAACTGATTTCATCGTTAACTGATTTCATCTTCATTTAACTGATTTCATCGTTAATTGATTTCATCGTTAACTGATTTCATCGTTAACTGATTTCATCTTCATTTAACTGATTTCATCGTTAACTGATTTCATCGTTAACTGATTTCATCTTCATTTAACTGATTTCATCGTTAACTGATTTCATCGTTAACTGATTTCATCGTTAACTGATTTCATCTTCATTTAACTGATTTCATCTTCATTTAACTGATTTCATCGTTAACTGATTTCATCGTTAACTGATTTCATCTTCATTTAATTGATTTCATCGTTAACTGATTTCATCGTTAACTGATTTCATCGTTAACTGATTTCATCTTCATTTAACTGATTTCATCGTTAACTGATTTCATCGTTAACTGATTTCATCGTTAACTGATTTCATCTTCATTCTTCATTTAACTGATTTCATCGTTAACTGATTTCATCTTCATTTAACTGATTTCATCGTTAACTGATTTCATCGTTAACTGATTTCATCGTTAACTGATTTCATCGTTAACTGATTTCATCTTCATTTAACTGATTTCATCGTTAACTGATTTCATCTTCATTTAATTGATTTCATCGTTAACTGATTTCATCGTTAACTGATTTCATCGTTAACTGATTTCATCTTCATTTAACTGATTTCATCGTTAACTGATTTCATCGTTAACTGATTTCATCTTCATTTAACTGATTTCATTTTCATTCTTCATTTAACTGATTTCATCGTTAACTGATTTCATCTTCATTTAATTGATTTCATCGTTAACTGATTTCATCGTTAACTGATTTCATCGTTAACTGATTTCATCTTCATTTAACTGATTTCATCGTTAACTGATTTCATCGTTAACTGATTTCATCGTTAACTGATTTCATCTTCATTTAACTGATTTCATCGTTAACTGATTTCATCGTTAACTGATTTCATCTTCATTTAACTGATTTCATCGTTAACTGATTTCATCGTTAATTGATTTCATCGTTAACTGATTTCATTTTCATTCTTCATTTAACTGATTTCATCGTTAACTGATTTCATCGTTAACTGATTTCATCTTCATTTAACTGATTTCATCGTTAACTGATTTCATCGTTAATTGATTTCATCGTTAACTGATTTCATCTTCATTCTTCATTTAACTGATTTCATCGTTAACTGATTTCATCGTTAACTGATTTCATCGTTAACTGATTTCATCGTTAACTGATTTCATCTTCATTTAACTGATTTCATTGTTAACTGATTTCATCGTTAACTGATTTCATCTTCATTTAACTGATTTCATCGTTAACTGATTTCATCGTTAACTGATTTCATCTTCATTTAACTGATTTCATTTTCATTCTTCATTTAACTGATTTCATCGTTAACTGATTTCATCTTCATTTAACTGATTTCATCGTTAACTGATTTCATCGTTAACTGATTTCATCGTTAACTGATTTCATCTTTAACTGATTTCATCGTTAACTGATTTCATCTTCATTTAACTGATTTCATCGTTAACTGATTTCATCTTCATTTAATTGATTTCATCGTTAACTGATTTCATCGTTAACTGATTTCATCGTTAACTGATTTCATCGTTAACTGATTTCATCTTCATTTAACTGATTTCATCGTTAACTGATTTCATCTTCATTCTTCATTTAACTGATTTCATCTTTAACTGATTTCATCGTTAACTGATTTCATCGTTAATTGATTTCATCGTTAACTGATTTCATCGTTAACTGATTTCATCGTTAACTGATTTCATCTTCATTCTTCATTTAACTGATTTCATCTTTAACTGATTTCATCGTTAACTGATTTCATCTTCATTTAACTGATTTCATCGTTAATTGATTTCATCGTTAACTGATTTCATCGTTAATTGATTTCATCGTTAACTGATTTCATCGTTAACTGATTTCATCGTTAACTGATTTCATCTTCATTTAATTGATTTCATCGTTAACTGATTTCATCGTTAACTGATTTCATCTTCATTTAACTGATTTCATCGTTAACTGATTTCATCGTTAACTGATTTCATCGTTAACTGATTTCATCTTCATTTAACTGATTTCATCGTTAACTGATTTCATCGTTAACTGATTTCATCTTCATTTAACTGATTTCATCGTTAACTGATTTCATCGTTAATTGATTTCATCGTTAACTGATTTCATTTTCATTCTTCATTTAACTGATTTCATCGTTAACTGATTTCATCGTTAACTGATTTCATCTTCATTTAACTGATTTCATCGTTAACTGATTTCATCGTTAATTGATTTCATCGTTAACTGATTTCATCTTCATTCTTCATTTAACTGATTTCATCGTTAACTGATTTCATCTTCATTTAACTGATTTCATCGTTAACTGATTTCATCGTTAACTGATTTCATCGTTAACTGATTTCATCTTCATTTAACTGATTTCATCGTTAACTGATTTCATCTTCATTCTTCATTTAACTGATTTCATCTTTAACTGATTTCATCGTTAACTGATTTCATCTTCATTTAACTGATTTCATCGTTAATTGATTTCATCGTTAACTGATTTCATCGTTAACTGATTTCATCTTCATTTAACTGATTTCATCGTTAACTGATTTCATCGTTAACTGATTTCATCTTTAACTGATTTCATCTTCATTTAACTGATTTCATCGTTAACTGATTTCATCGTTAACTGATTTCATCGTTAACTGATTTCATCTTCATTTAACTGATTTCATTGTTAACTGATTTCATCGTTAACTGATTTCATCTTCATTTAACTGATTTCATCGTTAACTGATTTCATCGTTAACTGATTTCATCGTTAACTGATTTCATCTTCATTTAACTGATTTCATTTTCATTCTTCATTTAACTGATTTCATCGTTAACTGATTTCATCTTCATTTAACTGATTTCATCGTTAACTGATTTCATCGTTAACTGATTTCATCGTTAACTGATTTCATCTTTAACTGATTTCATCGTTAACTGATTTCATCTTCATTTAACTGATTTCATCGTTAACTGATTTCATCTTCATTTAATTGATTTCATCGTTAACTGATTTCATCGTTAACTGATTTCATCGTTAACTGATTTCATCTTCATTTAACTGATTTCATCGTTAACTGATTTCATCGTTAACTGATTTCATCTTCATTTAACTGATTTCATCGTTAACTGATTTCATCGTTAATTGATTTCATCGTTAACTGATTTCATTTTCATTCTTCATTTAACTGATTTCATCGTTAACTGATTTCATCGTTAACTGATTTCATCTTCATTTAACTGATTTCATCGTTAACTGATTTCATCGTTAACTGATTTCATCTTCATTTAACTGATTTCATCGTTAACTGATTTCATCGTTAACTGATTTCATCGTTAACTGATTTCATCTTCATTTAACTGATTTCATTGTTAACTGATTTCATCGTTAACTGATTTCATCTTCATTTAACTGATTTCATCGTTAACTGATTTCATCGTTAACTGATTTCATCGTTAACTGATTTCATCTTCATTTAACTGATTTCATTTTCATTCTTCATTTAACTGATTTCATCGTTAACTGATTTCATCTTCATTTAACTGATTTCATCGTTAACTGATTTCATCGTTAACTGATTTCATCGTTAACTGATTTCATCTTTAACTGATTTCATCGTTAACTGATTTCATCTTCATTTAACTGATTTCATCGTTAACTGATTTCATCTTCATTTAATTGATTTCATCGTTAACTGATTTCATCGTTAACTGATTTCATCGTTAACTGATTTCATCTTCATTTAACTGATTTCATTTTCATTCTTCATTTAACTGATTTCATCGTTAACTGATTTCATCTTCATTTAACTGATTTCATCGTTAACTGATTTCATCGTTAACTGATTTCATCGTTAACTGATTTCATCTTTAACTGATTTCATCGTTAACTGATTTCATCTTCATTTAACTGATTTCATCGTTAACTGATTTCATCTTCATTTAATTGATTTCATCGTTAACTGATTTCATCGTTAACTGATTTCATCGTTAACTGATTTCATCTTCATTTAACTGATTTCATCGTTAACTGATTTCATCGTTAACTGATTTCATCTTCATTTAACTGATTTCATCGTTAACTGATTTCATCGTTAATTGATTTCATCGTTAACTGATTTCATTTTCATTCTTCATTTAACTGATTTCATCGTTAACTGATTTCATCGTTAACTGATTTCATCTTCATTTAACTGATTTCATCGTTAACTGATTTCATCGTTAACTGATTTCATCTTCATTTAACTGATTTCATCGTTAACTGATTTCATCGTTAACTGATTTCATCGTTAACTGATTTCATCGTTAACTGATTTCATCTTCATTTAACTGATTTCATTGTTAACTGATTTCATCGTTAACTGATTTCATCTTCATTTAACTGATTTCATCGTTAACTGATTTCATCGTTAACTGATTTCATCGTTAACTGATTTCATCTTCATTTAACTGATTTCATTTTCATTCTTCATTTAACTGATTTCATCGTTAACTGATTTCATCTTCATTTAACTGATTTCATCGTTAACTGATTTCATCGTTAACTGATTTCATCGTTAACTGATTTCATCTTTAACTGATTTCATCGTTAACTGATTTCATCTTCATTTAACTGATTTCATCGTTAACTGATTTCATCTTCATTTAATTGATTTCATCGTTAACTGATTTCATCGTTAACTGATTTCATCTTCATTTAACTGATTTCATCGTTAACTGATTTCATTTTCATTCTTCATTTAACTGATTTCATCGTTAACTGATTTCATCGTTAACTGATTTCATCTTCATTTAACTGATTTCATCGTTAACTGATTTCATCGTTAATTGATTTCATCGTTAACTGATTTCATCTTCATTCTTCATTTAACTGATTTCATCGTTAACTGATTTCATCTTCATTTAACTGATTTCATCGTTAACTGATTTCATCGTTAACTGATTTCATCTTCATTTAACTGATTTCATCGTTAACTGATTTCATCTTCATTCTTCATTTAACTGATTTCATCTTTAACTGATTTCATCGTTAACTGATTTCATCTTCATTTAACTGATTTCATCGTTAATTGATTTCATCGTTAACTGATTTCATCGTTAACTGATTTCATCGTTAACTGATTTCATCTTCATTTAACTGATTTCATCGTTAATTGATTTCATCGTTAACTGATTTCATCGTTAATTGATTTCATCGTTAACTGATTTCATCGTTAACTGATTTCATCGTTAACTGATTTCATCTTCATTTAATTGATTTCATCGTTAACTGATTTCATCGTTAACTGATTTCATCGTTAACTGATTTCATCTTCATTTAACTGATTTCATCGTTAACTGATTTCATCGTTAACTGATTTCATCTTCATTTAACTGATTTCATCGTTAACTGATTTCATCGTTAACTGATTTCATCTTCATTTAACTGATTTCATCGTTAACTGATTTCATCGTTAATTGATTTCATCGTTAACTGATTTCATTTTCATTCTTCATTTAACTGATTTCATCGTTAACTGATTTCATCGTTAACTGATTTCATCTTCATTTAACTGATTTCATCGTTAACTGATTTCATCGTTAATTGATTTCATCGTTAACTGATTTCATCTTCATTCTTCATTTAACTGATTTCATCGTTAACTGATTTCATCTTCATTTAACTGATTTCATCGTTAACTGATTTCATCGTTAACTGATTTCATCGTTAACTGATTTCATCTTCATTTAACTGATTTCATCGTTAACTGATTTCATCTTCATTCTTCATTTAACTGATTTCATCTTTAACTGATTTCATCGTTAACTGATTTCATCTTCATTTAACTGATTTCATCGTTAATTGATTTCATCGTTAACTGATTTCATCGTTAACTGATTTCATCTTCATTTAACTGATTTCATCGTTAACTGATTTCATCGTTAACTGATTTCATCTTTAACTGATTTCATCTTCATTTAACTGATTTCATCGTTAACTGATTTCATCGTTAACTGATTTCATCGTTAACTGATTTCATCTTCATTTAACTGATTTCATTGTTAACTGATTTCATCGTTAACTGATTTCATCTTCATTTAACTGATTTCATCGTTAACTGATTTCATCGTTAACTGATTTCATCGTTAACTGATTTCATCTTCATTTAACTGATTTCATTTTCATTCTTCATTTAACTGATTTCATCGTTAACTGATTTCATCTTCATTTAACTGATTTCATCGTTAACTGATTTCATCGTTAACTGATTTCATCGTTAACTGATTTCATCTTTAACTGATTTCATCGTTAACTGATTTCATCTTCATTTAACTGATTTCATCGTTAACTGATTTCATCTTCATTTAATTGATTTCATCGTTAACTGATTTCATCGTTAACTGATTTCATCGTTAACTGATTTCATCTTCATTTAACTGATTTCATCGTTAACTGATTTCATCGTTAACTGATTTCATCTTCATTTAACTGATTTCATCGTTAACTGATTTCATCGTTAATTGATTTCATCGTTAACTGATTTCATTTTCATTCTTCATTTAACTGATTTCATCGTTAACTGATTTCATCGTTAACTGATTTCATCTTCATTTAACTGATTTCATCGTTAACTGATTTCATCGTTAACTGATTTCATCTTCATTTAACTGATTTCATCGTTAACTGATTTCATCGTTAACTGATTTCATCGTTAACTGATTTCATCTTCATTTAACTGATTTCATTGTTAACTGATTTCATCGTTAACTGATTTCATCTTCATTTAACTGATTTCATCGTTAACTGATTTCATCGTTAACTGATTTCATCGTTAACTGATTTCATCTTCATTTAACTGATTTCATTTTCATTCTTCATTTAACTGATTTCATCGTTAACTGATTTCATCTTCATTTAACTGATTTCATCGTTAACTGATTTCATCGTTAACTGATTTCATCGTTAACTGATTTCATCTTTAACTGATTTCATCGTTAACTGATTTCATCTTCATTTAACTGATTTCATCGTTAACTGATTTCATCTTCATTTAATTGATTTCATCGTTAACTGATTTCATCGTTAACTGATTTCATCGTTAACTGATTTCATCTTCATTTAACTGATTTCATTTTCATTCTTCATTTAACTGATTTCATCGTTAACTGATTTCATCTTCATTTAACTGATTTCATCGTTAACTGATTTCATCGTTAACTGATTTCATCGTTAACTGATTTCATCTTTAACTGATTTCATCGTTAACTGATTTCATCTTCATTTAACTGATTTCATCGTTAACTGATTTCATCTTCATTTAATTGATTTCATCGTTAACTGATTTCATCGTTAACTGATTTCATCGTTAACTGATTTCATCTTCATTTAACTGATTTCATCGTTAACTGATTTCATCGTTAACTGATTTCATCTTCATTTAACTGATTTCATCGTTAACTGATTTCATCGTTAATTGATTTCATCGTTAACTGATTTCATTTTCATTCTTCATTTAACTGATTTCATCGTTAACTGATTTCATCGTTAACTGATTTCATCTTCATTTAACTGATTTCATCGTTAACTGATTTCATCGTTAACTGATTTCATCTTCATTTAACTGATTTCATTTTCATTCTTCATTTAACTGATTTCATCGTTAACTGATTTCATCTTCATTTAATTGATTTCATCGTTAACTGATTTCATCGTTAACTGATTTCATCGTTAACTGATTTCATCTTCATTTAACTGATTTCATCGTTAACTGATTTCATCGTTAACTGATTTCATCGTTAACTGATTTCATCTTCATTTAACTGATTTCATCGTTAACTGATTTCATCGTTAACTGATTTCATCTTCATTTAACTGATTTCATCGTTAACTGATTTCATCGTTAATTGATTTCATCGTTAACTGATTTCATTTTCATTCTTCATTTAACTGATTTCATCGTTAACTGATTTCATCGTTAACTGATTTCATCTTCATTTAACTGATTTCATCGTTAATTGATTTCATCGTTAACTGATTTCATCGTTAATTGATTTCATCGTTAACTGATTTCATCTTCATTTAACTGATTTCATCGTTAACTGATTTCATCTTCATTCTTCATTTAACTGATTTCATCTTTAACTGATTTCATCGTTAACTGATTTCATCTTCATTTAACTGATTTCATCGTTAATTGATTTCATCGTTAACTGATTTCATCGTTAACTGATTTCATCTTCATTTAACTGATTTCATCGTTAACTGATTTCATCGTTAACTGATTTCATCTTTAACTGATTTCATCTTCATTTAACTGATTTCATCGTTAACTGATTTCATCTTCATTTAACTGATTTCATCGTTAACTGATTTCATCTTCATTCTTCATTTAACTGATTTCATCTTTAACTGATTTCATCGTTAACTGATTTCATCTTCATTTAACTGATTTCATCGTTAATTGATTTCATCGTTAACTGATTTCATCGTTAACTGATTTCATCTTCATTTAACTGATTTCATCGTTAACTGATTTCATCGTTAACTGATTTCATCTTTAACTGATTTCATCTTCATTTAACTGATTTCATCGTTAACTGATTTCATCGTTAACTGATTTCATCTTCATTTAACTGATTTCATTGTTAACTGATTTCATCGTTAACTGATTTCATCGTTAACTGATTTCATCTTCATTTAACTGATTTCATTGTTAACTGATTTCATCGTTAACTGATTTCATCTTCATTTAACTGATTTCATCGTTAACTGATTTCATCGTTAACTGATTTCATCGTTAACTGATTTCATCTTCATTTAACTGATTTCATTTTCATTCTTCATTTAACTGATTTCATCGTTAACTGATTTCATCTTCATTTAACTGATTTCATCGTTAACTGATTTCATCGTTAATTGATTTCATCGTTAACTGATTTCATCTTTAACTGATTTCATCGTTAACTGATTTCATCTTCATTTAACTGATTTCATCGTTAACTGATTTCATCTTCATTTAATTGATTTCATCGTTAACTGATTTCATCGTTAATTGATTTCATCGTTAACTGATTTCATTTTCATTCTTCATTTAACTGATTTCATCGTTAACTGATTTCATCTTCATTTCACTGATTTCATCGTTAACTGATTTCATCGTTAACTGATTTCATCTTCATTTAACTGATTTCATCGTTAACTGATTTCATCGTTAATTGATTTCATCGTTAACTGATTTCATTTTCATTCTTCATTTAACTGATTTCATCGTTAACTGATTTCATCGTTAACTGATTTCATCTTCATTTAACTGATTTCATCGTTAACTGATTTCATCGTTAACTGATTTCATCTTCATTTAACTGATTTCATCGTTAACTGATTTCATCGTTAACTGATTTCATCTTCATTTAACTGATTTCATTGTTAACTGATTTCATCGTTAACTGATTTCATCTTCATTTAACTGATTTCATCGTTAACTGATTTCATCGTTAACTGATTTCATCGTTAACTGATTTCATCTTCATTTAACTGATTTCATTTTCATTCTTCATTTAACTGATTTCATCGTTAACTGATTTCATCTTCATTTAACTGATTTCATCGTTAACTGATTTCATCGTTAACTGATTTCATCGTTAACTGATTTCATCTTTAACTGATTTCATCGTTAACTGATTTCATCTTCATTTAACTGATTTCATCGTTAACTGATTTCATCTTCATTTAATTGATTTCATCGTTAACTGATTTCATCGTTAACTGATTTCATCGTTAACTGATTTCATCTTCATTTAACTGATTTCATCGTTAACTGATTTCATCGTTAACTGATTTCATCTTCATTTAACTGATTTCATTTTCATTCTTCATTTAACTGATTTCATCGTTAACTGATTTCATCTTCATTTAATTGATTTCATCGTTAACTGATTTCATCGTTAACTGATTTCATCGTTAACTGATTTCATCTTCATTTAACTGATTTCATCGTTAACTGATTTCATCGTTAACTGATTTCATCGTTAACTGATTTCATCTTCATTTAACTGATTTCATCGTTAACTGATTTCATCGTTAACTGATTTCATCTTCATTTAACTGATTTCATCGTTAACTGATTTCATCGTTAATTGATTTCATCGTTAACTGATTTCATTTTCATTCTTCATTTAACTGATTTCATCGTTAACTGATTTCATCGTTAACTGATTTCATCTTCATTTAACTGATTTCATCGTTAATTGATTTCATCGTTAACTGATTTCATCTTCATTTAACTGATTTCATCGTTAACTGATTTCATCTTCATTCTTCATTTAACTGATTTCATCTTTAACTGATTTCATCGTTAACTGATTTCATCTTCATTTAACTGATTTCATCGTTAATTGATTTCATCGTTAACTGATTTCATCGTTAACTGATTTCATCTTCATTTAACTGATTTCATCGTTAACTGATTTCATCGTTAACTGATTTCATCTTTAACTGATTTCATCTTCATTTAACTGATTTCATCGTTAACTGATTTCATCGTTAACTGATTTCATCTTCATTTAACTGATTTCATCTTCATTTAACTGATTTCATCGTTAACTGATTTCATCGTTAACTGATTTCATCTTCATTTAATTGATTTCATCGTTAACTGATTTCATCGTTAACTGATTTCATCGTTAACTGATTTCATCTTCATTTAACTGATTTCATCGTTAACTGATTTCATCGTTAACTGATTTCATCTTCATTTAACTGATTTCATCGTTAACTGATTTCATCGTTAACTGATTTCATCTTCATTTAACTGATTTCATCGTTAACTGATTTCATCGTTAATTGATTTCATCGTTAACTGATTTCATTTTCATTCTTCATTTAACTGATTTCATCGTTAACTGATTTCATCGTTAACTGATTTCATCTTCATTTAACTGATTTCATCGTTAACTGATTTCATCGTTAATTGATTTCATCGTTAACTGATTTCATCTTCATTTAACTGATTTCATCGTTAATTGATTTCATCGTTAACTGATTTCATCGTTAACTGATTTCATCGTTAACTGATTTCATCTTCATTCTTCATTTAACTGATTTCATCTTTAACTGATTTCATCGTTAACTGATTTCATCTTCATTTAACTGATTTCATCGTTAATTGATTTCATCGTTAACTGATTTCATCGTTAATTGATTTCATCGTTAACTGATTTCATCTTCATTTAACTGATTTCATCGTTAACTGATTTCATCTTCATTCTTCATTTAACTGATTTCATCTTTAACTGATTTCATCGTTAACTGATTTCATCTTCATTTAACTGATTTCATCGTTAATTGATTTCATCGTTAACTGATTTCATCGTTAACTGATTTCATCTTCATTTAACTGATTTCATCGTTAACTGATTTCATCGTTAACTGATTTCATCTTTAACTGATTTCATCTTCATTTAACTGATTTCATCGTTAACTGATTTCATCGTTAACTGATTTCATCGTTAACTGATTTCATCTTCATTTAACTGATTTCATCTTCATTTAACTGATTTCATCGTTAACTGATTTCATCGTTAACTGATTTCATCTTCATTTAATTGATTTCATCGTTAACTGATTTCATCGTTAACTGATTTCATCGTTAACTGATTTCATCTTCATTTAACTGATTTCATCGTTAACTGATTTCATCGTTAACTGATTTCATCTTCATTTAACTGATTTCATCGTTAACTGATTTCATCGTTAACTGATTTCATCTTCATTTAACTGATTTCATCGTTAACTGATTTCATCGTTAATTGATTTCATCGTTAACTGATTTCATTTTCATTCTTCATTTAACTGATTTCATCGTTAACTGATTTCATCGTTAACTGATTTCATCTTCATTTAACTGATTTCATCGTTAACTGATTTCATCGTTAATTGATTTCATCGTTAACTGATTTCATCTTCATTCTTCATTTAACTGATTTCATCGTTAACTGATTTCATCTTCATTTAACTGATTTCATCGTTAACTGATTTCATCGTTAACTGATTTCATCGTTAACTGATTTCATCTTCATTTAACTGATTTCATCGTTAACTGATTTCATCTTCATTCTTCATTTAACTGATTTCATCTTTAACTGATTTCATCGTTAACTGATTTCATCTTCATTTAACTGATTTCATCGTTAATTGATTTCATCGTTAACTGATTTCATCGTTAACTGATTTCATCTTCATTTAACTGATTTCATCGTTAACTGATTTCATCGTTAACTGATTTCATCTTTAACTGATTTCATCTTCATTTAACTGATTTCATCGTTAACTGATTTCATCGTTAACTGATTTCATCGTTAACTGATTTCATCTTCATTTAACTGATTTCATTGTTAACTGATTTCATCGTTAACTGATTTCATCTTCATTTAACTGATTTCATCGTTAACTGATTTCATCGTTAACTGATTTCATCTTCATTTAACTGATTTCATTTTCATTCTTCATTTAACTGATTTCATCGTTAACTGATTTCATCTTCATTTAACTGATTTCATCGTTAACTGATTTCATCGTTAACTGATTTCATCTTCATTTAACTGATTTCATCGTTAACTGATTTCATCGTTAACTGATTTCATCTTCATTTAACTGATTTCATCTTCATTTAACTGATTTCATCGTTAACTGATTTCATCGTTAACTGATTTCATCTTCATTTAATTGATTTCATCGTTAACTGATTTCATCGTTAACTGATTTCATCGTTAACTGATTTCATCTTCATTTAACTGATTTCATCGTTAACTGATTTCATCGTTAACTGATTTCATCTTCATTTAACTGATTTCATCGTTAACTGATTTCATCGTTAACTGATTTCATCTTCATTTAACTGATTTCATCGTTAACTGATTTCATCGTTAATTGATTTCATCGTTAACTGATTTCATTTTCATTCTTCATTTAACTGATTTCATCGTTAACTGATTTCATCGTTAACTGATTTCATCTTCATTTAACTGATTTCATCGTTAACTGATTTCATCGTTAATTGATTTCATCGTTAACTGATTTCATCTTCATTCTTCATTTAACTGATTTCATCGTTAACTGATTTCATCTTCATTTAACTGATTTCATCGTTAACTGATTTCATCGTTAACTGACTTCATCGTTAACTGATTTCATCTTCATTTAACTGATTTCATCGTTAACTGATTTCATCTTCATTCTTCATTTAACTGATTTCATCTTTAACTGATTTCATCGTTAACTGATTTCATCTTCATTTAACTGATTTCATCGTTAATTGATTTCATCGTTAACTGATTTCATCGTTAACTGATTTCATCTTCATTTAACTGATTTCATCGTTAACTGATTTCATCGTTAACTGATTTCATCTTTAACTGATTTCATCTTCATTTAACTGATTTCATCGTTAACTGATTTCATCGTTAACTGATTTCATCGTTAACTGATTTCATCTTCATTTAACTGATTTCATTGTTAACTGAGTTCATCGTTAACTGATTTCATCTTCATTTAACTGATTTCATCGTTAACTGATTTCATCGTTAACTGATTTCATCGTTAACTGATTTCATCTTCATTTAACTGATTTCATCGTTAACTGATTTCATCGTTAACTGATTTCATCTTCATTTAACTGATTTCATTTTCATTCTTCATTTAACTGATTTCATCGTTAACTGATTTCATCTTCATTTAACTGATTTCATCGTTAACTGATTTCATCGTTAACTGATTTCATCGTTAACTGATTTCATCTTTAACTGATTTCATCGTTAACTGATTTCATCTTCATTTAACTGATTTCATCGTTAACTGATTTCATCTTCATTTAATTGATTTCATCGTTAACTGATTTCATCGTTAACTGATTTCATCGTTAACTGATTTCATCTTCATTTAACTGATTTCATCGTTAACTGATTTCATCGTTAACTGATTTCATCTTCATTTAACTGATTTCATTTTCATTCTTCATTTAACTGATTTCATCGTTAACTGATTTCATCTTCATTTAATTGATTTCATCGTTAACTGATTTCATCGTTAACTGATTTCATCGTTAACTGATTTCATCGTTAACTGATTTCATCTTCATTTAACTGATTTCATCGTTAACTGATTTCATCGTTAACTGATTTCATCTTCATTTAACTGATTTCATCGTTAACTGATTTCATCGTTAATTGATTTCATCGTTAACTGATTTCATTTTCATTCTTCATTTAACTGATTTCATCGTTAACTGATTTCATCGTTAACTGATTTCATCTTCATTTAACTGATTTCATCGTTAATTGATTTCATCGTTAACTGATTTCATCGTTAATTGATTTCATCGTTAACTGATTTCATCTTCATTTAACTGATTTCATCGTTAACTGATTTCATCTTCATTCTTCATTTAACTGATTTCATCTTTAACTGATTTCATCGTTAACTGATTTCATCTTCATTTAACTGATTTCATCGTTAATTGATTTCATCGTTAACTGATTTCATCGTTAACTGATTTCATCTTCATTTAACTGATTTCATCGTTAACTGATTTCATCGTTAACTGATTTCATCTTTAACTGATTTCATCTTCATTTAACTGATTTCATCGTTAACTGATTTCATCGTTAACTGATTTCATCTTCATTTAACTGATTTCATCTTCATTTAACTGATTTCATCGTTAACTGATTTCATCGTTAACTGATTTCATCTTCATTTAATTGATTTCATCGTTAACTGATTTCATCGTTAACTGATTTCATCGTTAACTGATTTCATCTTCATTTAACTGATTTCATCGTTAACTGATTTCATCGTTAACTGATTTCATCGTTAACTGATTTCATCTTCATTTAACTGATTTCATCGTTAACTGATTTCATCGTTAACTGATTTCATCTTCATTTAACTGATTTCATCGTTAACTGATTTCATCGTTAATTGATTTCATCGTTAACTGATTTCATTTTCATTCTTCATTTAACTGATTTCATCGTTAACTGATTTCATCGTTAACTGATTTCATCTTCATTTAACTGATTTCATCGTTAACTGATTTCATCTTCATTCTTCATTTAACTGATTTCATCTTTAACTGATTTCATCGTTAACTGATTTCATCTTCATTTAACTGATTTCATCGTTAATTGATTTCATCGTTAACTGATTTCATCGTTAACTGATTTCATCTTCATTTAACTGATTTCATCGTTAACTGATTTCATCGTTAACTGATTTCATCTTTAACTGATTTCATCTTCATTTAACTGATTTCATCGTTAACTGATTTCATCGTTAACTGATTTCATCGTTAACTGATTTCATCTTCATTTAACTGATTTCATTGTTAACTGATTTCATCGTTAACTGATTTCATCGTTAACTGATTTCATCTTCATTTAACTGATTTCATTGTTAACTGATTTCATCGTTAACTGATTTCATCTTCATTTAACTGATTTCATCGTTAACTGATTTCATCGTTAACTGATTTCATCTTCATTTAACTGATTTCATTTTCATTCTTCATTTAACTGATTTCATCGTTAACTGATTTCATCTTCATTTAACTGATTTCATCGTTAACTGATTTCATCGTTAACTGATTTCATCGTTAACTGATTTCATCTTTAACTGATTTCATCGTTAACTGATTTCATCTTCATTTAACTGATTTCATCGTTAACTGATTTCATCTTCATTTAATTGATTTCATCGTTAACTGATTTCATCGTTAATTGATTTCATCGTTAACTGATTTCATTTTCATTCTTCATTTAACTGATTTCATCGTTAACTGATTTCATCTTCATTTCACTGATTTCATCGTTAACTGATTTCATCGTTAACTGATTTCATCTTCATTTAACTGATTTCATCGTTAACTGATTTCATCGTTAATTGATTTCATCGTTAACTGATTTCATTTTCATTCTTCATTTAACTGATTTCATCGTTAACTGATTTCATCGTTAACTGATTTCATCTTCATTTAACTGATTTCATCGTTAACTGATTTCATCGTTAACTGATTTCATCTTCATTTAACTGATTTCATCGTTAACTGATTTCATCGTTAACTGATTTCATCGTTAACTGATTTCATCTTCATTTAACTGATTTCATCTTTAACTGATTTCATCGTTAACTGATTTCATCTTCATTTAACTGATTTCATCGTTAACTGATTTCATCGTTAACTGATTTCATCGTTAACTGATTTCATCTTCATTTAACTGATTTCATTTTCATTCTTCATTTAACTGATTTCATCGTTAACTGATTTCATCTTCATTTAACTGATTTCATCGTTAACTGATTTCATCGTTAACTGATTTCATCGTTAACTGATTTCATCTTTAACTGATTTCATCGTTAACTGATTTCATCGTTAACTGATTTCATCTTCATTTAACTGATTTCATTGTTAACTGATTTCATCGTTAACTGATTTCATCTTCATTTAATTGATTTCATCGTTAACTGATTTCATCTTCATTTAATTGATTTCATCGTTAACTGATTTCATCGTTAACTGATTTCATCGTTAACTGATTTCATCTTCATTTAACTGATTTCATCGTTAACTGATTTCATCGTTAACTGATTTCATCTTCATTTAACTGATTTCATCGTTAACTGATTTCATCGTTAACTGATTTCATCTTCATTTAACTGATTTCATCGTTAACTGATTTCATCGTTAACTGATTTCATCGTTAACTGATTTCATCTTCATTTAACTGATTTCATTGTTAACTGATTTCATCGTTAACTGATTTCATCTTCATTTAACTGATTTCATCGTTAACTGATTTCATCGTTAACTGATTTCATCGTTAACTGATTTCATCGTTAACTGATTTCATCTTCATTTAACTGATTTCATTTTCATTCTTCATTTAACTGATTTCATCGTTAACTGATTTCATCTTCATTTAACTGATTTCATCGTTAACTGATTTCATCGTTAACTGATTTCATCGTTAACTGATTTCATCTTTAACTGATTTCATCGTTAACTGATTTCATCTTCATTTAACTGATTTCATCGTTAACTGATTTCATCTTCATTTAATTGATTTCATCGTTAACTGATTTCATCGTTAACTGATTTCATCGTTAACTGATTTCATCTTCATTTAACTGATTTCATCGTTAACTGATTTCATCGTTAACTGATTTCATCTTCATTTAACTGATTTCATTTTCATTCTTCATTTAACTGATTTCATCGTTAACTGATTTCATCTTCATTTAATTGATTTCATCGTTAACTGATTTCATCGTTAACTGATTTCATCGTTAACTGATTTCATCTTCATTTAACTGATTTCATCGTTAACTGATTTCATCGTTAACTGATTTCATCGTTAACTGATTTCATCTTCATTTAACTGATTTCATCGTTAACTGATTTCATCGTTAACTGATTTCATCTTCATTTAACTGATTTCATCGTTAACTGATTTCATCGTTAATTGATTTCATCGTTAACTGATTTCATTTTCATTCTTCATTTAACTGATTTCATCGTTAACTGATTTCATCGTTAACTGATTTCATCTTCATTTAACTGATTTCATCGTTAATTGATTTCATCGTTAACTGATTTCATCTTCATTTAACTGATTTCATCGTTAACTGATTTCATCTTCATTCTTCATTTAACTGATTTCATCTTTAACTGATTTCATCGTTAACTGATTTCATCTTCATTTAACTGATTTCATCGTTAACTGATTTCATCTTCATTTAACTGATTTCATCGTTAACTGATTTCATCGTTAACTGATTTCATCGTTAACTGATTTCATCTTCATTTAACTGATTTCATCGTTAACTGATTTCATCGTTAACTGATTTCATCTTCATTTAACTGATTTCATCGTTAACTGATTTCATCGTTAATTGATTTCATCGTTAACTGATTTCATTTTCATTCTTCATTTAACTGATTTCATCGTTAACTGATTTCATCGTTAACTGATTTCATCTTCATTTAACTGATTTCATCGTTAATTGATTTCATCGTTAACTGATTTCATCGTTAATTGATTTCATCGTTAACTGATTTCATCTTCATTTAACTGATTTCATCGTTAACTGATTTCATCTTCATTCTTCATTTAACTGATTTCATCTTTAACTGATTTCATCGTTAACTGATTTCATCTTCATTTAACTGATTTCATCGTTAATTGATTTCATCGTTAACTGATTTCATCGTTAACTGATTTCATCTTCATTTAACTGATTTCATCGTTAACTGATTTCATCGTTAACTGATTTCATCTTTAACTGATTTCATCTTCATTTAACTGATTTCATCTTCATTTAACTGATTTCATCGTTAACTGATTTCATCTTCATTTAACTGATTTCATCTTCATTTAACTGATTTCATCGTTAACTGATTTCATCGTTAACTGATTTCATCTTCATTTAATTGATTTCATCGTTAACTGATTTCATCGTTAACTGATTTCATCGTTAACTGATTTCATCTTCATTTAACTGATTTCATCGTTAACTGATTTCATCGTTAACTGATTTCATCGTTAACTGATTTCATCTTCATTTAACTGATTTCATCGTTAACTGATTTCATCGTTAACTGATTTCATCTTCATTTAACTGATTTCATCGTTAACTGATTTCATCGTTAATTGATTTCATCGTTAACTGATTTCATTTTCATTCTTCATTTAACTGATTTCATCGTTAACTGATTTCATCGTTAACTGATTTCATCTTCATTTAACTGATTTCATCGTTAACTGATTTCATCGTTAATTGATTTCATCGTTAACTGATTTCATCTTCATTTAACTGATTTCATCGTTAATTGATTTCATCGTTAACTGATTTCATCGTTAACTGATTTCATCGTTAACTGATTTCATCTTCATTCTTCATTTAACTGATTTCATCTTTAACTGATTTCATCGTTAACTGATTTCATCTTCATTTAACTGATTTCATCGTTAATTGATTTCATCGTTAACTGATTTCATCGTTAATTGATTTCATCGTTAACTGATTTCATCTTCATTTAACTGATTTCATCGTTAACTGATTTCATCTTCATTCTTCATTTAACTGATTTCATCTTTAACTGATTTCATCGTTAACTGATTTCATCTTCATTTAACTGATTTCATCGTTAATTGATTTCATCGTTAACTGATTTCATCGTTAACTGATTTCATCTTCATTTAACTGATTTCATCGTTAACTGATTTCATCGTTAACTGATTTCATCTTTAACTGATTTCATCTTCATTTAACTGATTTCATCGTTAACTGATTTCATCGTTAACTGATTTCATCGTTAACTGATTTCATCTTCATTTAACTGATTTCATCTTCATTTAACTGATTTCATCGTTAACTGATTTCATCGTTAACTGATTTCATCTTCATTTAATTGATTTCATCGTTAACTGATTTCATCGTTAACTGATTTCATCGTTAACTGATTTCATCTTCATTTAACTGATTTCATCGTTAACTGATTTCATCGTTAACTGATTTCATCGTTAACTGATTTCATCTTCATTTAACTGATTTCATCGTTAACTGATTTCATCGTTAACTGATTTCATCTTCATTTAACTGATTTCATCGTTAACTGATTTCATCGTTAATTGATTTCATCGTTAACTGATTTCATTTTCATTCTTCATTTAACTGATTTCATCGTTAACTGATTTCATCGTTAACTGATTTCATCTTCATTTAACTGATTTCATCGTTAACTGATTTCATCGTTAATTGATTTCATCGTTAACTGATTTCATCTTCATTCTTCATTTAACTGATTTCATCGTTAACTGATTTCATCTTCATTTAACTGATTTCATCGTTAACTGATTTCATCGTTAACTGATTTCATCGTTAACTGATTTCATCTTCATTTAACTGATTTCATCGTTAACTGATTTCATCTTCATTCTTCATTTAACTGATTTCATCTTTAACTGATTTCATCGTTAACTGATTTCATCTTCATTTAACTGATTTCATCGTTAATTGATTTCATCGTTAACTGATTTCATCGTTAACTGATTTCATCTTCATTTAACTGATTTCATCGTTAACTGATTTCATCGTTAACTGATTTCATCTTTAACTGATTTCATCTTCATTTAACTGATTTCATCGTTAACTGATTTCATCGTTAACTGATTTCATCGTTAACTGATTTCATCTTCATTTAACTGATTTCATTGTTAACTGATTTCATCGTTAACTGATTTCATCTTCATTTAACTGATTTCATCGTTAACTGATTTCATCGTTAACTGATTTCATCGTTAACTGATTTCATCTTCATTTAACTGATTTCATCTTCATTTAACTGATTTCATCGTTAACTGATTTCATCTTCATTTAACTGATTTCATCGTTAACTGATTTCATCGTTAACTGATTTCATCGTTAACTGATTTCATCTTCATTTAACTGATTTCATCTTCATTTAACTGATTTCATCGTTAACTGATTTCATCGTTAACTGATTTCATCTTCATTTAATTGATTTCATCGTTAACTGATTTCATCGTTAACTGATTTCATCGTTAACTGATTTCATCTTCATTTAACTGATTTCATCGTTAACTGATTTCATCTTCATTTAACTGATTTCATCGTTAACTGATTTCATCGTTAATTGATTTCATCGTTAACTGATTTCATTTTCATTCTTCATTTAACTGATTTCATCGTTAACTGATTTCATCGTTAACTGATTTCATCTTCATTTAACTGATTTCATCGTTAACTGATTTCATCGTTAATTGATTTCATCGTTAACTGATTTCATCTTCATTCTTCATTTAACTGATTTCATCGTTAACTGATTTCATCTTCATTTAACTGATTTCATCGTTAACTGATTTCATCGTTAACTGATTTCATCGTTAACTGATTTCATCTTCATTTAACTGATTTCATCGTTAACTGATTTCATCTTCATTCTTCATTTAACTGATTTCATCTTTAACTGATTTCATCGTTAACTGATTTCATCTTCATTTAACTGATTTCATCGTTAATTGATTTCATCGTTAACTGATTTCATCGTTAACTGATTTCATCTTCATTTAACTGATTTCATCGTTAACTGATTTCATCTTTAACTGATTTCATCTTCATTTAACTGATTTCATCGTTAACTGATTTCATCGTTAACTGATTTCATCGTTAACTGATTTCATCGTTAACTGATTTCATCTTCATTTAACTGATTTCATTGTTAACTGATTTCATCGTTAACTGATTTCATCTTCATTTAACTGATTTCATCGTTAACTGATTTCATCGTTAACTGATTTCATCGTTAACTGATTTCATCTTCATTTAACTGATTTCATTTTCATTCTTCATTTAACTGATTTCATCGTTAACTGATTTCATCTTCATTTAACTGATTTCATCGTTAACTGATTTCATCGTTAACTGATTTCATCGTTAACTGATTTCATCTTTAACTGATTTCATCGTTAACTGATTTCATCTTCATTTAACTGATTTCATCGTTAACTGATTTCATCTTCATTTAATTGATTTCATCGTTAACTGATTTCATCGTTAACTGATTTCATCTTCATTTAACTGATTTCATCGTTAACTGATTTCATCGTTAACTGATTTCATCTTCATTTAACTGATTTCATCGTTAACTGATTTCATCGTTAACTGATTTCATCGTTAACTGATTTCATCGTTAACTGATTTCATCTTCATTTAACTGATTTCATTGTTAACTGATTTCATCGTTAACTGATTTCATCTTCATTTAACTGATTTCATCGTTAACTGATTTCATCGTTAACTGATTTCATCGTTAACTGATTTCATCTTCATTTAACTGATTTCATTTTCATTCTTCATTTAACTGATTTCATCGTTAACTGATTTCATCTTCATTTAACTGATTTCATCGTTAACTGATTTCATCGTTAACTGATTTCATCGTTAACTGATTTCATCTTTAACTGATTTCATCGTTAACTGATTTCATCGTTAACTGATTTCATCTTCATTTAACTGATTTCATTGTTAACTGATTTCATCGTTAATTGATTTCATCGTTAACTGATTTCATCTTCATTTAACTGATTTCATCGTTAACTGATTTCATCGTTAACTGATTTCATCGTTAACTGATTTCATCTTTAACTGATTTCATCGTTAACTGATTTCATCGTTAACTGATTTCATCTTCATTTAACTGATTTCATTGTTAACTGATTTCATCGTTAACTGATTTCATCTTCATTTAATTGATTTCATCGTTAACTGATTTCATCGTTAACTGATTTCATCGTTAACTGATTTCATCTTCATTTAACTGATTTCATCGTTAACTGATTTCATCGTTAACTGATTTCATCTTCATTTAACTGATTTCATCGTTAACTGATTTCATCGTTAACTGATTTCATCTTCATTTAACTGATTTCATCGTTAACTGATTTCATCGTTAACTGATTTCATCGTTAACTGATTTCATCTTCATTTAACTGATTTCATTGTTAACTGATTTCATCGTTAACTGATTTCATCTTCATTTAACTGATTTCATCGTTAACTGATTTCATCTTCATTTAACTGATTTCATTTTCATTCTTCATTTAACTGATTTCATCGTTAACTGATTTCATCTTCATTTAACTGATTTCATCGTTAACTGATTTCATCGTTAACTGATTTCATCGTTAACTGATTTCATCTTTAACTGATTTCATCGTTAACTGATTTCATCTTCATTTAACTGATTTCATCGTTAACTGATTTCATCTTCATTTAATTGATTTCATCGTTAACTGATTTCATCGTTAACTGATTTCATCGTTAACTGATTTCATCTTCATTTAACTGATTTCATCGTTAACTGATTTCATCGTTAACTGATTTCATCTTCATTTAACTGATTTCATTTTCATTCTTCATTTAACTGATTTCATCGTTAACTGATTTCATCTTCATTTAATTGATTTCATCGTTAACTGATTTCATCGTTAACTGATTTCATCGTTAACTGATTTCATCTTCATTTAACTGATTTCATCGTTAACTGATTTCATCGTTAACTGATTTCATCGTTAACTGATTTCATCGTTAACTGATTTCATCTTCATTTAACTGATTTCATCGTTAACTGATTTCATCGTTAACTGATTTCATCTTCATTTAACTGATTTCATCGTTAACTGATTTCATCGTTAATTGATTTCATCGTTAACTGATTTCATTTTCATTCTTCATTTAACTGATTTCATCGTTAACTGATTTCATCGTTAACTGATTTCATCTTCATTTAACTGATTTCATCGTTAATTGATTTCATCGTTAACTGATTTCATCGTTAATTGATTTCATCGTTAACTGATTTCATCTTCATTTAACTGATTTCATCGTTAACTGATTTCATCTTCATTCTTCATTTAACTGATTTCATCTTTAACTGATTTCATCGTTAACTGATTTCATCGTTAATTGATTTCATCGTTAACTGATTTCATCGTTAACTGATTTCATCTTCATTTAACTGATTTCATCGTTAACTGATTTCATCGTTAACTGATTTCATCTTTAACTGATTTCATCTTCATTTAACTGATTTCATCGTTAACTGATTTCATCGTTAACTGATTTCATCGTTAACTGATTTCATCTTTAACTGATTTCATCGTTAACTGATTTCATCGTTAACTGATTTCATCTTCATTTAACTGATTTCATTGTTAACTGATTTCATCGTTAATTGATTTCATCGTTAACTGATTTCATCTTCATTTAACTGATTTCATCGTTAACTGATTTCATCGTTAACTGATTTCATCTTTAACTGATTTCATCGTTAACTGATTTCATCGTTAACTGATTTCATCTTCATTTAACTGATTTCATTGTTAACTGATTTCATCGTTAACTGATTTCATCTTCATTTAACTGATTTCATTTTCATTCTTCATTTAACTGATTTCATCGTTAACTGATTTCATCTTCATTTAATTGATTTCATCGTTAACTGATTTCATCGTTAACTGATTTCATCGTTAACTGATTTCATTTTCATTCTTCATTTAACTGATTTCATCGTTAACTGATTTCATCGTTAACTGATTTCATCTTCATTTAACTGATTTCATCGTTAACTGATTTCATCGTTAACTGATTTCATCTTCATTTAACTGATTTCATCGTTAACTGATTTCATCGTTAACTGATTTCATCGTTAACTGATTTCATCTTCATTTAACTGATTTCATTGTTAACTGATTTCATCGTTAACTGATTTCATCTTCATTTAACTGATTTCATCGTTAACTGATTTCATCTTCATTTAACTGATTTCATTTTCATTCTTCATTTAACTGATTTCATCGTTAACTGATTTCATCTTCATTTAACTGATTTCATCGTTAACTGATTTCATCGTTAACTGATTTCATCGTTAACTGATTTCATCGTTAACTGATTTCATCGTTAACTGATTTCATCTTCATTTAACTGATTTCATTGTTAACTGATTTCATCGTTAATTGATTTCATCGTTAACTGATTTCATCTTCATTTAACTGATTTCATCGTTAACTGATTTCATCGTTAACTGATTTCATCGTTAACTGATTTCATCTTCATTTAACTGATTTCATTGTTAACTGATTTCATCGTTAACTGATTTCATCTTCATTTAATTGATTTCATCGTTAACTGATTTCATCTTCATTTAATTGATTTCATCGTTAACTGATTTCATCGTTAACTGATTTCATCGTTAACTGATTTCATCTTCATTTAACTGATTTCATCGTTAACTGATTTCATCGTTAACTGATTTCATCTTCATTTAACTGATTTCATCGTTAACTGATTTCATCGTTAACTGATTTCATCTTCATTTAACTGATTTCATCGTTAACTGATTTCATCGTTAACTGATTTCATCGTTAACTGATTTCATCTTCATTTAACTGATTTCATTGTTAACTGATTTCATCGTTAACTGATTTCATCTTCATTTAACTGATTTCATCGTTAACTGATTTCATCGTTAACTGATTTCATCGTTAACTGATTTCATCTTCATTTAACTGATTTCATTTTCATTCTTCATTTAACTGATTTCATCGTTAACTGATTTCATCTTCATTTAACTGATTTCATCGTTAACTGATTTCATCGTTAACTGATTTCATCGTTAACTGATTTCATCTTTAACTGATTTCATCGTTAACTGATTTCATCTTCATTTAACTGATTTCATCGTTAACTGATTTCATCTTCATTTAATTGATTTCATCGTTAACTGATTTCATCGTTAACTGATTTCATCGTTAACTGATTTCATCTTCATTTAACTGATTTCATCGTTAACTGATTTCATCGTTAACTGATTTCATCTTCATTTAACTGATTTCATTTTCATTCTTCATTTAACTGATTTCATCGTTAACTGATTTCATCTTCATTTAATTGATTTCATCGTTAACTGATTTCATCGTTAACTGATTTCATCGTTAACTGATTTCATCTTCATTTAACTGATTTCATCGTTAACTGATTTCATCGTTAACTGATTTCATCTTCATTTAACTGATTTCATCGTTAACTGATTTCATCGTTAACTGATTTCATCTTCATTTAACTGATTTCATCGTTAACTGATTTCATCGTTAATTGATTTCATCGTTAACTGATTTCATTTTCATTCTTCATTTAACTGATTTCATCGTTAACTGATTTCATCGTTAACTGATTTCATCTTCATTTAACTGATTTCATCGTTAATTGATTTCATCGTTAACTGATTTCATCGTTAATTGATTTCATCGTTAACTGATTTCATCTTCATTTAACTGATTTCATCGTTAACTGATTTCATCTTCATTCTTCATTTAACTGATTTCATCTTTAACTGATTTCATCGTTAACTGATTTCATCTTCATTTAACTGATTTCATCGTTAATTGATTTCATCGTTAACTGATTTCATCGTTAACTGATTTCATCGTTAATTGATTTCATCGTTAACTGATTTCATCTTCATTTAACTGATTTCATCGTTAACTGATTTCATCTTCATTCTTCATTTAACTGATTTCATCTTTAACTGATTTCATCGTTAACT
This sequence comes from Semicossyphus pulcher, assembly GCF_022749685.1. Taxonomy (NCBI): domain Eukaryota; kingdom Metazoa; phylum Chordata; class Actinopteri; order Labriformes; family Labridae; genus Semicossyphus; species Semicossyphus pulcher. The sequence goes on along the minus strand of NW_027211720.1, from coordinate 616,321 downwards.
GATTTCATCTTCATTTAACTGATTTCATCGTTAATTGATTTCATCGTTAACTGATTTCATCGTTAACTGATTTCATCGTTAACTGATTTCATCTTTAACTGATTTCATCTTCATTTAACTGATTTCATCGTTAACTGATTTCATCGTTAACTGATTTCATCGTTAACTGATTTCATCTTCATTTAACTGATTTCATCTTCATTTAACTGATTTCATCGTTAACTGATTTCATCGTTAACTGATTTCATCTTCATTTAATTGATTTCATCGTTAACTGATTTCATCGTTAACTGATTTCATCGTTAACTGATTTCATCTTCATTTAACTGATTTCATCGTTAACTGATTTCATCGTTAACTGATTTCATCGTTAACTGATTTCATCTTCATTTAACTGATTTCATCGTTAACTGATTTCATCTTCATTTAACTGATTTCATCGTTAACTGATTTCATCGTTAACTGATTTCATCTTCATTTAACTGATTTCATCGTTAACTGATTTCATCGTTAATTGATTTCATCGTTAACTGATTTCATTTTCATTCTTCATTTAACTGATTTCATCGTTAACTGATTTCATCGTTAACTGATTTCATCTTCATTTAACTGATTTCATCGTTAACTGATTTCATCGTTAATTGATTTCATCGTTAACTGATTTCATCTTCATTTAACTGATTTCATCGTTAATTGATTTCATCGTTAACTGATTTCATCGTTAACTGATTTCATCGTTAACTGATTTCATCTTCATTCTTCATTTAACTGATTTCATCTTTAACTGATTTCATCGTTAACTGATTTCATCTTCATTTAACTGATTTCATCGTTAATTGATTTCATCGTTAACTGATTTCATCGTTAATTGATTTCATCGTTAACTGATTTCATCTTCATTTAACTGATTTCATCGTTAACTGATTTCATCTTCATTCTTCATTTAACTGATTTCATCTTTAACTGATTTCATCGTTAACTGATTTCATCTTCATTTAACTGATTTCATCGTTAATTGATTTCATCGTTAACTGATTTCATCTTCATTTAACTGATTTCATCGTTAACTGATTTCATCGTTAACTGATTTCATCGTTAACTGATTTCATCGTTAACTGATTTCATCTTCATTTAACTGATTTCATCGTTAATTGATTTCATCGTTAACTGATTTCATCGTTAACTGATTTCATCGTTAACTGATTTCATCTTCATTCTTCATTTAACTGATTTCATCTTTAACTGATTTCATCGTTAACTGATTTCATCTTCATTTAACTGATTTCATCGTTAATTGATTTCATCGTTAACTGATTTCATCGTTAATTGATTTCATCGTTAACTGATTTCATCTTCATTTAACTGATTTCATCGTTAACTGATTTCATCTTCATTCTTCATTTAACTGATTTCATCTTTAACTGATTTCATCGTTAACTGATTTCATCTTCATTTAACTGATTTCATCGTTAATTGATTTCATCGTTAACTGATTTCATCGTTAACTGATTTCATCTTCATTTAACTGATTTCATCGTTAACTGATTTCATCGTTAACTGATTTCATCTTTAACTGATTTCATCTTCATTTAACTGATTTCATCGTTAACTGATTTCATCGTTAACTGATTTCATCTTCATTTAACTGATTTCATCTTCATTTAACTGATTTCATCGTTAACTGATTTCATCGTTAACTGATTTCATCTTCATTTAATTGATTTCATCGTTAACTGATTTCATCGTTAACTGATTTCATCGTTAACTGATTTCATCTTCATTTAACTGATTTCATCGTTAACTGATTTCATCGTTAACTGATTTCATCGTTAACTGATTTCATCTTCATTTAACTGATTTCATCGTTAACTGATTTCATCGTTAACTGATTTCATCTTCATTTAACTGATTTCATCGTTAACTGATTTCATCGTTAATTGATTTCATCGTTAACTGATTTCATTTTCATTCTTCATTTAACTGATTTCATCGTTAACTGATTTCATCGTTAACTGATTTCATCTTCATTTAACTGATTTCATCGTTAACTGATTTCATCGTTAATTGATTTCATCGTTAACTGATTTCATCTTCATTCTTCATTTAACTGATTTCATCGTTAACTGATTTCATCTTCATTTAACTGATTTCATCGTTAACTGATTTCATCGTTAACTGATTTCATCGTTAACTGATTTCATCTTCATTTAACTGATTTCATCGTTAACTGATTTCATCTTCATTCTTCATTTAACTGATTTCATCTTTAACTGATTTCATCGTTAACTGATTTCATCTTCATTTAACTGATTTCATCGTTAACTGATTTCATCGTTAATTGATTTCATCGTTAACTGATTTCATCGTTAACTGATTTCATCTTCATTTAACTGATTTCATCGTTAACTGATTTCATCGTTAACTGATTTCATCTTTAACTGATTTCATCTTCATTTAACTGATTTCATCGTTAACTGATTTCATCGTTAACTGATTTCATCGTTAACTGATTTCATCTTCATTTAACTGATTTCATTGTTAACTGATTTCATCGTTAACTGATTTCATCTTCATTTAACTGATTTCATCGTTAACTGATTTCATCGTTAACTGATTTCATCGTTAACTGATTTCATCTTCATTTAACTGATTTCATTTTCATTCTTCATTTAACTGATTTCATCGTTAACTGATTTCATCTTCATTTAACTGATTTCATCGTTAACTGATTTCATCGTTAACTGATTTCATCTTTAACTGATTTCATCGTTAACTGATTTCATCTTCATTTAACTGATTTCATCGTTAACTGATTTCATCTTCATTTAGTTGATTTCATCGTTAACTGATTTCATCGTTAACTGATTTCATCGTTAACTGATTTCATCTTCATTTAACTGATTTCATCGTTAACTGATTTCATCGTTAACTGATTTCATCTTCATTTAACTGATTTCATTTTCATTCTTCATTTAACTGATTTCATCGTTAACTGATTTCATCTTCATTTAATTGATTTCATCGTTAACTGATTTCATCGTTAACTGATTTCATCTTCATTTAACTGATTTCATCGTTAACTGATTTCATCGTTAACTGATTTCATCTTCATTTAACTGATTTCATCGTTAACTGATTTCATCGTTAATTGATTTCATCGTTAACTGATTTCATTTTCATTCTTCATTTAACTGATTTCATCGTTAACTGATTTCATCGTTAACTGATTTCATCGTTAACTGATTTCATCGTTAACTGATTTCATCTTCATTTAACTGATTTCATTGTTAACTGATTTCATCGTTAATTGATTTCATCGTTAACTGATTTCATCTTCATTTAACTGATTTCATCGTTAACTGATTTCATCTTTAACTGATTTCATCGTTAACTGATTTCATCGTTAACTGATTTCATCTTCATTTAACTGATTTCATTGTTAACTGATTTCATCGTTAACTGATTTCATCTTCATTTAATTGATTTCATCGTTAACTGATTTCATCTTCATTTAATTGATTTCATCGTTAACTGATTTCATCGTTAACTGATTTCATCGTTAACTGATTTCATCTTCATTTAACTGATTTCATCGTTAACTGATTTCATCGTTAACTGATTTCATCTTCATTTAACTGATTTCATCGTTAACTGATTTCATCGTTAACTGATTTCATCGTTAACTGATTTCATCTTTAACTGATTTCATCGTTAACTGATTTCATCTTCATTTAACTGATTTCATCGTTAACTGATTTCATCGTTAACTGATTTCATCGTTAACTGATTTCATCTTCATTTAACTGATTTCATCGTTAACTGATTTCATCGTTAACTGATTTCATCTTCATTTAACTGATTTCATCTTCATTTAATTGATTTCATCGTTAACTGATTTCATCGTTAACTGATTTCATCTTCATTTAACTGATTTCATCGTTAACTGATTTCATCGTTAACTGATTTCATCTTCATTTAACTGATTTCATCGTTAACTGATTTCATCGTTAATTGATTTCATCGTTAACTGATTTCATTTTCATTCTTCATTTAACTGATTTCATCGTTAACTGATTTCATCGTTAACTGATTTCATCGTTAACTGATTTCATCGTTAACTGATTTCATCGTTAACTGATTTCATCTTCATTTAACTGATTTCATTGTTAACTCATTTCATCGTTAATTGATTTCATCGTTAACTGATTTCATCTTCATTTAACTGATTTCATCGTTAACTGATTTCATCGTTAACTGATTTCATCGTTAACTGATTTCATCGTTAACTGATTTCATCGTTAACTGATTTCATCTTCATTTAACTGATTTCATTGTTAACTGATTTCATCGTTAACTGATTTCATCTTCATTTAATTGATTTCATCGTTAACTGATTTCATCTTCATTTAATTGATTTCATCGTTAACTGATTTCATCGTTAACTGATTTCATCGTTAACTGATTTCATCTTCATTTAACTGATTTCATCGTTAACTGATTTCATCGTTAACTGATTTCATCGTTAACTGATTTCATCTTCATTTAACTGATTTCATCGTTAACTGATTTCATCGTTAACTGATTTCATCTTCATTTAACTGATTTCATCGTTAACTGATTTCATCGTTAACTGATTTCATCGTTAACTGATTTCATCGTTAACTGATTTCATCTTCATTTAACTGATTTCATTGTTAACTGATTTCATCGTTAACTGATTTCATCTTCATTTAACTGATTTCATCGTTAACTGATTTCATCGTTAACTGATTTCATCGTTAACTGATTTCATCTTCATTTAACTGATTTCATTTTCATTCTTCATTTAACTGATTTCATCGTTAACGGATTTCATCTTCATTTAACTGATTTCATCGTTAACTGATTTCATCGTTAACTGATTTCATCTTTAACTGATTTCATCGTTAACTGATTTCATCTTCATTTAACTGATTTCATCGTTAACTGATTTCATCTTCATTTAATTGATTTCATCGTTAACTGATTTCATCGTTAACTGATTTCATCGTTAACTGATTTCATCTTCATTTAACTGATTTCATCGTTAACTGATTTCATCGTTAACTGATTTCATCTTCATTTAACTGATTTCATTTTCATTCTTCATTTAACTGATTTCATCGTTAACTGATTTCATCTTCATTTAATTGATTTCATCGTTAACTGATTTCATCTTCATTTAACTGATTTCATCGTTAACTGATTTCATCGTTAACTGATTTCATCGTTAACTGATTTCATCTTCATTTAACTGATTTCATCGTTAACTGATTTCATCGTTAACTGATTTCATCTTCATTTAACTGATTTCATCGTTAACTGATTTCATCGTTAATTGATTTCATCGTTAACTGATTTCATTTTCATTCTTCATTTAACTGATTTCATCGTTAACTGATTTCATCGTTAACTGATTTCATCTTCATTTAACTGATTTCATCGTTAACTGATTTCATCGTTAATTGATTTCATCGTTAACTGATTTCATCTTCATTCTTCATTTAACTGATTTCATCGTTAACTGATTTCATCTTCATTTAACTGATTTCATCGTTAACTGATTTCATCGTTAACTGATTTCATCGTTAACTGATTTCATCTTCATTTAACTGATTTCATCGTTAACTGATTTCATCTTCATTCTTCATTTAACTGATTTCATCTTTAACTGATTTCATCGTTAACTGATTTCATCTTCATTTAACTGATTTCATCGTTAATTGATTTCATCGTTAACTGATTTCATCGTTAACTGATTTCATCGTTAACTGATTTCATCTTCATTTAACTGATTTCATCTTCATTTAACTGATTTCATCGTTAATTGATTTCATCGTTAACTGATTTCATCGTTAATTGATTTCATCGTTAACTGATTTCATCTTCATTTAACTGATTTCATCGTTAACTGATTTCATCTTCATTCTTCATTTAACTGATTTCATCTTTAACTGATTTCATCGTTAACTGATTTCATCTTCATTTAACTGATTTCATCGTTAATTGATTTCATCGTTAACTGATTTCATCGTTAATTGATTTCATCGTTAACTGATTTCATCTTCATTTAACTGATTTCATCGTTAACTGATTTCATCTTCATTCTTCATTTAACTGATTTCATCTTTAACTGATTTCATCGTTAACTGATTTCATCTTCATTTAACTGATTTCATCGTTAATTGATTTCATCGTTAACTGATTTCATCGTTAATTGATTTCATCGTTAACTGATTTCATCTTCATTTAACTGATTTCATCGTTAACTGATTTCATCTTCATTCTTCATTTAACTGATTTCATCTTTAACTGATTTCATCGTTAACTGATTTCATCTTCATTTAACTGATTTCATCGTTAATTGATTTCATCGTTAACTGATTTCATCGTTAACTGATTTCATCTTCATTTAACTGATTTCATCGTTAACTGATTTCATCGTTAACTGATTTCATCTTTAACTGATTTCATCTTCATTTAACTGATTTCATCTTCATTTAACTGATTTCATCGTTAACTGATTTCATCGTTAACTGATTTCATCTTCATTTAACTGATTTCATCTTCATTTAACTGATTTCATCGTTAACTGATTTCATCGTTAACTGATTTCATCTTCATTTAATTGATTTCATCGTTAACTGATTTCATCGTTAACTGATTTCATCGTTAACTGATTTCATCTTCATTTAACTGATTTCATCGTTAACTGATTTCATCGTTAACTGATTTCATCGTTAACTGATTTCATCTTCATTTAACTGATTTCATCGTTAACTGATTTCATCGTTAACTGATTTCATCTTCATTTAACTGATTTCATCGTTAACTGATTTCATCGTTAATTGATTTCATCGTTAACTGATTTCATTTTCATTCTTCATTTAACTGATTTCATCGTTAACTGATTTCATCTTCATTTAACTGATTTCATCGTTAACTGATTTCATCTTCATTTAATTGATTTCATCGTTAACTGATTTCATCGTTAACTGATTTCATCGTTAACTGATTTCATCTTCATTTAACTGATTTCATCGTTAACTGATTTCATCGTTAACTGATTTCATCTTCATTTAACTGATTTCATTTTCATTCTTCATTTAACTGATTTCATCGTTAACTGATTTCATCTTCATTTAATTGATTTCATCGTTAACTGATTTCATCGTTAACTGATTTCATCGTTAACTGATTTCATCTTCATTTAACTGATTTCATCGTTAACTGATTTCATCGTTAACTGATTTCATCGTTAACTGATTTCATCTTCATTTAACTGATTTCATCGTTAACTGATTTCATCGTTAACTGATTTCATCTTCATTTAACTGATTTCATCGTTAACTGATTTCATCGTTAATTGATTTCATCGTTAACTGATTTCATTTTCATTCTTCATTTAACTGATTTCATCGTTAACTGATTTCATCGTTAACTGATTTCATCTTCATTTAACTGATTTCATCGTTAACTGATTTCATCGTTAATTGATTTCATCGTTAACTGATTTCATCTTCATTCTTCATTTAACTGATTTCATCGTTAACTGATTTCATCTTCATTTAACTGATTTCATCGTTAACTGATTTCATCGTTAACTGATTTCATCGTTAACTGATTTCATCTTCATTTAACTGATTTCATCATTAACTGATTTCATCTTCATTCTTCATTTAACTGATTTCATCTTTAACTGATTTCATCGTTAACTGATTTCATCTTCATTTAACTGATTTCATCGTTAATTGATTTCATCGTTAACTGATTTCATCGTTAACTGATTTCATCGTTAACTGATTTCATCTTCATTTAACTGATTTCATCGTTAATTGATTTCATCGTTAACTGATTTCATCGTTAATTGATTTCATCGTTAACTGATTTCATCTTCATTTAACTGATTTCATCGTTAACTGATTTCATCTTCATTCTTCATTTAACTGATTTCATCTTTAACTGATTTCATCGTTAACTGATTTCATCTTCATTTAACTGATTTCATCGTTAATTGATTTCATCGTTAACTGATTTCATCGTTAATTGATTTCATCGTTAACTGATTTCATCTTCATTTAACTGATTTCATCGTTAACTGATTTCATCTTCATTCTTCATTTAACTGATTTCATCTTTAACTGATTTCATCGTTAACTGATTTCATCTTCATTTAACTGATTTCATCGTTAATTGATTTCATCGTTAACTGATTTCATCGTTAATTGATTTCATCGTTAACTGATTTCATCTTCATTTAACTGATTTCATCGTTAACTGATTTCATCTTCATTCTTCATTTAACTGATTTCATCTTTAACTGATTTCATCGTTAACTGATTTCATCTTCATTTAACTGATTTCATCGTTAATTGATTTCATCGTTAACTGATTTCATCGTTAACTGATTTCATCTTCATTTAACTGATTTCATCGTTAACTGATTTCATCGTTAACTGATTTCATCTTTAACTGATTTCATCTTCATTTAACTGATTTCATCGTTAACTGATTTCATCGTTAACTGATTTCATCGTTAACTGATTTCATCTTCATTTAACTGATTTCATCTTCATTTAACTGATTTCATCGTTAACTGATTTCATCGTTAACTGATTTCATCTTCATTTAATTGATTTCATCGTTAACTGATTTCATCGTTAACTGATTTCATCGTTAACTGATTTCATCTTCATTTAACTGATTTCATCGTTAACTGATTTCATCGTTAACTGATTTCATCGTTAACTGATTTCATCTTCATTTAACTGATTTCATCGTTAACTGATTTCATCGTTAACTGATTTCATCTTCATTTAACTGATTTCATCGTTAACTGATTTCATCGTTAATTGATTTCATCGTTAACTGATTTCATTTTCATTCTTCATTTAACTGATTTCATCGTTAACTGATTTCATCGTTAACTGATTTCATCTTCATTTAACTGATTTCATCGTTAACTGATTTCATCGTTAATTGATTTCATCGTTAACTGATTTCATCTTCATTCTTCATTTAACTGATTTCATCGTTAACTGATTTCATCTTCATTTAACTGATTTCATCGTTAACTGATTTCATCGTTAACTGATTTCATCGTTAACTGATTTCATCTTCATTTAACTGATTTCATCGTTAACTGATTTCATCTTTAACTGATTTCATCGTTAACTGATTTCATCGTTAACTGATTTCATCGTTAACTGATTTCATCTTCATTTAACTGATTTCATTGTTAACTGATTTCATCGTTAATTGATTTCATCGTTAACTGATTTCATCTTCATTTAACTGATTTCATCGTTAACTGATTTCATCGTTAACTGATTTCATCGTTAACTGATTTCATCTTTAACTGATTTCATCGTTAACTGATTTCATCGTTAACTGATTTCATCTTCATTTAACTGATTTCATTGTTAACTGATTTCATCGTTAACTGATTTCATCTTCATTTAATTGATTTCATCGTTAACTGATTTCATCTTCATTTAATTGATTTCATCGTTAACTGATTTCATCGTTAACTGATTTCATCGTTAACTGATTTCATCTTCATTTAACTGATTTCATCGTTAACTGATTTCATCGTTAACTGATTTCATCTTCATTTAACTGATTTCATCGTTAACTGATTTCATCGTTAACTGATTTCATCGTTAACTGATTTCATCGTTAACTGATTTCATCTTCATTTAACTGATTTCATTGTTAACTGATTTCATCGTTAACTGATTTCATCTTCATTTAACTGATTTCATCGTTAACTGATTTCATCGTTAACTGATTTCATCGTTAACTGATTTCATCTTCATTTAACTGATTTCATTTTCATTCTTCATTTAACTGATTTCATCGTTAACTGATTTCATTCATCGTTAACTGATTTCATCGTTAACTGATTTCATCGTTAACTGATTTCATCTTTAACTGATTTCATCGTTAACTGATTTCATCTTCATTTAACTGATTTCATCGTTAACTGATTTCATCTTCATTTAATTGATTTCATCGTTAACTGATTTCATCGTTAACTGATTTCATCGTTAACTGATTTCATCTTCATTTAACTGATTTCATCGTTAACTGATTTCATCGTTAACTGATTTCATCTTCATTTAACTGATTTCATTTTCATTCTTCATTTAACTGATTTCATCGTTAACTGATTTCATCTTCATTTAATTGATTTCATCGTTAACTGATTTCATCGTTAACTGATTTCATCGTTAACTGATTTCATCTTCATTTAACTGATTTCATCGTTAACTGATTTCATCTTCATTTAACTGATTTCATCGTTAACTGATTTCATCGTTAACTGATTTCATCGTTAACTGATTTCATCTTCATTTAACTGATTTCATCGTTAACTGATTTCATCGTTAACTGATTTCATCTTCATTTAACTGATTTCATCGTTAACTGATTTCATCGTTAATTGATTTCATCGTTAACTGATTTCATTTTCATTCTTCATTTAACTGATTTCATCGTTAACTGATTTCATCGTTAACTGATTCCATCTTCATTTAACTGATTTCATCGTTAACTGATTTCATCGTTAACTGATTTCATCTTTAACTGATTTCATCGTTAACTGATTTCATCTTCATTTAACTGATTTCATCGTTAACTGATTTCATCTTCATTTAGTTGATTTCATCGTTAACTGATTTCATCGTTAACTGATTTCATCGTTAACTGATTTCATCTTCATTTAACTGATTTCATCGTTAACTGATTTCATCGTTAACTGATTTCATCTTCATTTAACTGATTTCATTTTCATTCTTCATTTAACTGATTTCATCGTTAACTGATTTCATCTTCATTTAATTGATTTCATCGTTAACTGATTTCATCGTTAACTGATTTCATCTTCATTTAACTGATTTCATCGTTAACTGATTTCATCGTTAACTGATTTCATCTTCATTTAACTGATTTCATCGTTAACTGATTTCATCGTTAATTGATTTCATCGTTAACTGATTTCATTTTCATTCTTCATTTAACTGATTTCATCGTTAACTGATTTCATCGTTAACTGATTTCATCGTTAACTGATTTCATCGTTAACTGATTTCATCTTCATTTAACTGATTTCATTGTTAACTGATTTCATCGTTAATTGATTTCATCGTTAACTGATTTCATCTTCATTTAACTGATTTCATCGTTAACTGATTTCATCTTTAACTGATTTCATCGTTAACTGATTTCATCGTTAACTGATTTCATCTTCATTTAACTGATTTCATTGTTAACTGATTTCATCGTTAACTGATTTCATCTTCATTTAATTGATTTCATCGTTAACTGATTTCATCTTCATTTAATTGATTTCATCGTTAACTGATTTCATCGTTAACTGATTTCATCGTTAACTGATTTCATCTTCATTTAACTGATTTCATCGTTAACTGATTTCATCGTTAACTGATTTCATCTTCATTTAACTGATTTCATCGTTAACTGATTTCATCGTTAACTGATTTCATCGTTAACTGATTTCATCTTTAACTGATTTCATCGTTAACTGATTTCATCTTCATTTAACTGATTTCATCGTTAACTGATTTCATCGTTAACTGATTTCATCGTTAACTGATTTCATCTTCATTTAACTGATTTCATCGTTAACTGATTTCATCGTTAACTGATTTCATCTTCATTTAACTGATTTCATTTTCATTCTTCATTTAACTGATTTCATCGTTAACTGATTTCATCTTCATTTAATTGATTTCATCGTTAACTGATTTCATCGTTAACTGATTTCATCTTCATTTAACTGATTTCATCGTTAACTGATTTCATCGTTAACTGATTTCATCTTCATTTAACTGATTTCATCGTTAACTGATTTCATCGTTAATTGATTTCATCGTTAACTGATTTCATTTTCATTCTTCATTTAACTGATTTCATCGTTAACTGATTTCATCGTTAACTGATTTCATCGTTAACTGATTTCATCGTTAACTGATTTCATCTTCATTTAACTGATTTCATTGTTAACTCATTTCATCGTTAATTGATTTCATCGTTAACTGATTTCATCTTCATTTAACTGATTTCATCGTTAACTGATTTCATCGTTAACTGATTTCATCGTTAACTGATTTCATCGTTAACTGATTTCATCGTTAACTGATTTCATCTTCATTTAACTGATTTCATTGTTAACTGATTTCATCGTTAACTGATTTCATCTTCATTTAATTGATTTCATCGTTAACTGATTTCATCTTCATTTAATTGATTTCATCGTTAACTGATTTCATCGTTAACTGATTTCATCGTTAACTGATTTCATCTTCATTTAACTGATTTCATCGTTAACTGATTTCATCGTTAACTGATTTCATCGTTAACTGATTTCATCTTCATTTAACTGATTTCATCGTTAACTGATTTCATCGTTAACTGATTTCATCTTCATTTAACTGATTTCATCGTTAACTGATTTCATCGTTAACTGATTTCATCGTTAACTGATTTCATCGTTAACTGATTTCATCTTCATTTAACTGATTTCATTGTTAACTGATTTCATCGTTAACTGATTTCATCTTCATTTAACTGATTTCATCGTTAACTGATTTCATCGTTAACTGATTTCATCGTTAACTGATTTCATCTTCATTTAACTGATTTCATTTTCATTCTTCATTTAACTGATTTCATCGTTAACTGATTTCATCTTCATTTAACTGATTTCATCGTTAACTGATTTCATCGTTAACTGATTTCATCTTTAACTGATTTCATCGTTAACTGATTTCATCTTCATTTAACTGATTTCATCGTTAACTGATTTCATCTTCATTTAATTGATTTCATCGTTAACTGATTTCATCGTTAACTGATTTCATCGTTAACTGATTTCATCTTCATTTAACTGATTTCATCGTTAACTGATTTCATCGTTAACTGATTTCATCTTCATTTAACTGATTTCATTTTCATTCTTCATTTAACTGATTTCATCGTTAACTGATTTCATCTTCATTTAATTGATTTCATCGTTAACTGATTTCATCTTCATTTAACTGATTTCATCGTTAACTGATTTCATCGTTAACTGATTTCATCGTTAACTGATTTCATCTTCATTTAACTGATTTCATCGTTAACTGATTTCATCGTTAACTGATTTCATCTTCATTTAACTGATTTCATCGTTAACTGATTTCATCGTTAATTGATTTCATCGTTAACTGATTTCATTTTCATTCTTCATTTAACTGATTTCATCGTTAACTGATTTCATCGTTAACTGATTTCATCTTCATTTAACTGATTTCATCGTTAACTGATTTCATCGTTAATTGATTTCATCGTTAACTGATTTCATCTTCATTCTTCATTTAACTGATTTCATCGTTAACTGATTTCATCTTCATTTAACTGATTTCATCGTTAACTGATTTCATCGTTAACTGATTTCATCGTTAACTGATTTCATCTTCATTTAACTGATTTCATCGTTAACTGATTTCATCTTCATTCTTCATTTAACTGATTTCATCTTTAACTGATTTCATCGTTAACTGATTTCATCTTCATTTAACTGATTTCATCGTTAATTGATTTCATCGTTAACTGATTTCATCGTTAATTGATTTCATCGTTAACTGATTTCATCTTCATTTAACTGATTTCATCGTTAACTGATTTCATCTTCATTCTTCATTTAACTGATTTCATCTTTAACTGATTTCATCGTTAACTGATTTCATCTTCATTTAACTGATTTCATCGTTAATTGATTTCATCGTTAACTGATTTCATCGTTAATTGATTTCATCGTTAACTGATTTCATCTTCATTTAACTGATTTCATCGTTAACTGATTTCATCTTCATTCTTCATTTAACTGATTTCATCTTTAACTGATTTCATCGTTAACTTATTTCATCTTCATTTAACTGATTTCATCGTTAATTGATTTCATCGTTAACTGATTTCATCGTTAACTGATTTCATCTTCATTTAACTGATTTCATCGTTAACTGATTTCATCGTTAACTGATTTCATCTTCATTTAACTGATTTCATCGTTAACTGATTTCATCGTTAACTGATTTCATCGTTAACTGATTTCATCTTCATTTAACTGATTTCATCTTCATTTAACTGATTTCATCTTCATTTAACTGATTTCATCGTTAACTGATTTCATCGTTAACTGATTTCATCTTCATTTAATTGATTTCATCGTTAACTGATTTCATCGTTAACTGATTTCATCGTTAACTGATTTCATCTTCATTTAACTGATTTCATCGTTAACTGATTTCATCGTTAACTGATTTCATCTTCATTTAACTGATTTCATCGTTAACTGATTTCATCGTTAATTGATTTCATCGTTAACTGATTTCATCGTTAACTGATTTCATCTTCATTTAACTGATTTCATCGTTAACTGATTTCATCGTTAACTGATTTCATCTTCATTTAACTGATTTCATCGTTAACTGATTTCATCGTTAACTGATTTCATCTTCATTTAACTGATTTCATTTTCATTCTTCATTTAACTGATTTCATCGTTAACTGATTTCATCTTCATTTAATTGATTTCATCGTTAACTGATTTCATCGTTAACTGATTTCATCGTTAACTGATTTCATCTTCATTTAACTGATTTCATCGTTAACTGATTTCATCGTTAACTGATTTCATCGTTAACTGATTTCATCTTCATTTAACTGATTTCATCGTTAACTGATTTCATCGTTAACTGATTTCATCTTCATTTAACTGATTTCATCGTTAACTGATTTCATCGTTAATTGATTTCATCGTTAACTGATTTCATTTTCATTCTTCATTTAACTGATTTCATCGTTAACTGATTTCATCGTTAACTGATTTCATCTTCATTTAACTGATTTCATCGTTAACTGATTTCATCGTTAATTGATTTCATCGTTAACTGATTTCATCTTCATTCTTCATTTAACTGATTTCATCGTTAACTGATTTCATCTTCATTTAACTGATTTCATCGTTAACTGATTTCATCGTTAACTGATTTCATCGTTAACTGATTTCATCGTTAACTGATTTCATCTTCATTTAACTGATTTCATCGTTAACTGATTTCATCTTCATTCTTCATTTAACTGATTTCATCTTTAACTGATTTCATCGTTAACTGATTTCATCTTCATTTAACTGATTTCATCGTTAATTGATTTCATCGTTAACTGATTTCATCGTTAACTGATTTCATCGTTAACTGATTTCATCTTCATTTAACTGATTTCATCTTCATTTAACTGATTTCATCGTTAATTGATTTCATCGTTAACTGATTTCATCGTTAATTGATTTCATCGTTAACTGATTTCATCTTCATTTAACTGATTTCATCGTTAACTGATTTCATCTTCATTCTTCATTTAACTGATTTCATCTTTAACTGATTTCATCGTTAACTGATTTCATCTTCATTTAACTGATTTCATCGTTAATTGATTTCATCGTTAACTGATTTCATCGTTAATTGATTTCATCGTTAACTGATTTCATCTTCATTTAACTGATTTCATCGTTAACTGATTTCATCTTCATTCTTCATTTAACTGATTTCATCTTTAACTGATTTCATCGTTAACTGATTTCATCTTCATTTAACTGATTTCATCGTTAATTGATTTCATCGTTAACTGATTTCATCGTTAATTGATTTCATCGTTAACTGATTTCATCTTCATTTAACTGATTTCATCGTTAACTGATTTCATCTTCATTCTTCATTTAACTGATTTCATCTTTAACTGATTTCATCGTTAACTGATTTCATCTTCATTTAACTGATTTCATCGTTAATTGATTTCATCGTTAACTGATTTCATCGTTAACTGATTTCATCTTCATTTAACTGATTTCATCGTTAACTGATTTCATCGTTAACTGATTTCATCTTTAACTGATTTCATCTTCATTTAACTGATTTCATCTTCATTTAACTGATTTCATCGTTAACTGATTTCATCGTTAACTGATTTCATCTTCATTTAACTGATTTCATCTTCATTTAACTGATTTCATCGTTAACTGATTTCATCGTTAACTGATTTCATCTTCATTTAATTGATTTCATCGTTAACTGATTTCATCGTTAACTGATTTCATCGTTAACTGATTTCATCTTCATTTAACTGATTTCATCGTTAACTGATTTCATCGTTAACTGATTTCATCGTTAACTGATTTCATCTTCATTTAACTGATTTCATCGTTAACTGATTTCATCGTTAACTGATTTCATCTTCATTTAACTGATTTCATCGTTAACTGATTTCATCGTTAATTGATTTCATCGTTAACTGATTTCATTTTCATTCTTCATTTAACTGATTTCATCGTTAACTGATTTCATCTTCATTTAACTGATTTCATCGTTAACTGATTTCATCTTCATTTAATTGATTTCATCGTTAACTGATTTCATCGTTAACTGATTTCATCGTTAACTGATTTCATCTTCATTTAACTGATTTCATCGTTAACTGATTTCATCGTTAACTGATTTCATCTTCATTTAACTGATTTCATTTTCATTCTTCATTTAACTGATTTCATCGTTAACTGATTTCATCTTCATTTAATTGATTTCATCGTTAACTGATTTCATCGTTAACTGATTTCATCGTTAACTGATTTCATCTTCATTTAACTGATTTCATCGTTAACTGATTTCATCGTTAACTGATTTCATCTTCATTTAACTGATTTCATCGTTAACTGATTTCATCGTTAATTGATTTCATCGTTAACTGATTTCATTTTCATTCTTCATTTAACTGATTTCATCGTTAACTGATTTCATCGTTAACTGATTTCATCTTCATTTAACTGATTTCATCGTTAACTGATTTCATCGTTAATTGATTTCATCGTTAACTGATTTCATCTTCATTCTTCATTTAACTGATTTCATCGTTAACTGATTTCATCTTCATTTAACTGATTTCATCGTTAACTGATTTCATCGTTAACTGATTTCATCGTTAACTGATTTCATCTTCATTTAACTGATTTCATCATTAACTGATTTCATCTTCATTCTTCATTTAACTGATTTCATCTTTAACTGATTTCATCGTTAACTGATTTCATCTTCATTTAACTGATTTCATCGTTAATTGATTTCATCGTTAACTGATTTCATCGTTAACTGATTTCATCGTTAACTGATTTCATCTTCATTTAACTGATTTCATCGTTAATTGATTTCATCGTTAACTGATTTCATCGTTAATTGATTTCATCGTTAACTGATTTCATCTTCATTTAACTGATTTCATCGTTAACTGATTTCATCTTCATTCTTCATTTAACTGATTTCATCTTTAACTGATTTCATCGTTAACTGATTTCATCTTCATTTAACTGATTTCATCGTTAATTGATTTCATCGTTAACTGATTTCATCGTTAATTGATTTCATCGTTAACTGATTTCATCTTCATTTAACTGATTTCATCGTTAACTGATTTCATCTTCATTCTTCATTTAACTGATTTCATCTTTAACTGATTTCATCGTTAACTGATTTCATCTTCATTTAACTGATTTCATCGTTAATTGATTTCATCGTTAACTGATTTCATCGTTAATTGATTTCATCGTTAACTGATTTCATCTTCATTTAACTGATTTCATCGTTAACTGATTTCAT
This sequence comes from Semicossyphus pulcher, assembly GCF_022749685.1. Taxonomy (NCBI): domain Eukaryota; kingdom Metazoa; phylum Chordata; class Actinopteri; order Labriformes; family Labridae; genus Semicossyphus; species Semicossyphus pulcher. The sequence continues at coordinate 598,595 of NW_027211720.1, read as the reverse complement.
CTTCATTCTTCATTTAACTGATTTCATCTTTAACTGATTTCATCGTTAACTGATTTCATCTTCATTTAACTGATTTCATCGTTAATTGATTTCATCGTTAACTGATTTCATCGTTAACTGATTTCATCTTCATTTAACTGATTTCATCGTTAACTGATTTCATCGTTAACTGATTTCATCTTTAACTGATTTCATCTTCATTTAACTGATTTCATCGTTAACTGATTTCATCGTTAACTGATTTCATCGTTAACTGATTTCATCTTCATTTAACTGATTTCATCTTCATTTAACTGATTTCATCGTTAACTGATTTCATCGTTAACTGATTTCATCTTCATTTAATTGATTTCATCGTTAACTGATTTCATCGTTAACTGATTTCATCGTTAACTGATTTCATCTTCATTTAACTGATTTCATCGTTAACTGATTTCATCGTTAACTGATTTCATCGTTAACTGATTTCATCTTCATTTAACTGATTTCATCGTTAACTGATTTCATCGTTAACTGATTTCATCTTCATTTAACTGATTTCATCGTTAACTGATTTCATCGTTAATTGATTTCATCGTTAACTGATTTCATTTTCATTCTTCATTTAACTGATTTCATCGTTAACTGATTTCATCGTTAACTGATTTCATCTTCATTTAACTGATTTCATCGTTAACTGATTTCATCGTTAATTGATTTCATCGTTAACTGATTTCATCTTCATTCTTCATTTAACTGATTTCATCGTTAACTGATTTCATCTTCATTTAACTGATTTCATCGTTAACTGATTTCATCGTTAACTGATTTCATCGTTAACTGATTTCATCTTCATTTAACTGATTTCATCGTTAACTGATTTCATCTTTAACTGATTTCATCGTTAACTGATTTCATCGTTAACTGATTTCATCTTCATTTAACTGATTTCATTGTTAACTGATTTCATCGTTAATTGATTTCATCGTTAACTGATTTCATCTTCATTTAACTGATTTCATCGTTAACTGATTTCATCGTTAACTGATTTCATCGTTAACTGATTTCATCTTTAACTGATTTCATCGTTAACTGATTTCATCGTTAACTGATTTCATCTTCATTTAACTGATTTCATTGTTAACTGATTTCATCGTTAACTGATTTCATCTTCATTTAATTGATTTCATCGTTAACTGATTTCATCTTCATTTAATTGATTTCATCGTTAACTGATTTCATCGTTAACTGATTTCATCGTTAACTGATTTCATCTTCATTTAACTGATTTCATCGTTAACTGATTTCATCGTTAACTGATTTCATCTTCATTTAACTGATTTCATCGTTAACTGATTTCATCGTTAACTGATTTCATCGTTAACTGATTTCATCGTTAACTGATTTCATCTTCATTTAACTGATTTCATTGTTAACTGATTTCATCGTTAACTGATTTCATCTTCATTTAACTGATTTCATCGTTAACTGATTTCATCGTTAACTGATTTCATCGTTAACTGATTTCATCTTCATTTAACTGATTTCATTTTCATTCTTCATTTAACTGATTTCATCGTTAACTGATTTCATCTTCATTTAACTGATTTCATCGTTAACTGATTTCATCGTTAACTGATTTCATCGTTAACTGATTTCATCTTTAACTGATTTCATCGTTAACTGATTTCATCTTCATTTAACTGATTTCATCGTTAACTGATTTCATCTTCATTTAATTGATTTCATCGTTAACTGATTTCATCGTTAACTGATTTCATCGTTAACTGATTTCATCTTCATTTAACTGATTTCATCGTTAACTGATTTCATCGTTAACTGATTTCATCTTCATTTAACTGATTTCATTTTCATTCTTCATTTAACTGATTTCATCGTTAACTGATTTCATCTTCATTTAATTGATTTCATCGTTAACTGATTTCATCGTTAACTGATTTCATCGTTAACTGATTTCATCTTCATTTAACTGATTTCATCGTTAACTGATTTCATCTTCATTTAACTGATTTCATCGTTAACTGATTTCATCGTTAACTGATTTCATCGTTAACTGATTTCATCTTCATTTAACTGATTTCATCGTTAACTGATTTCATCGTTAACTGATTTCATCTTCATTTAACTGATTTCATCGTTAACTGATTTCATCGTTAATTGATTTCATCGTTAACTGATTTCATTTTCATTCTTCATTTAACTGATTTCATCGTTAACTGATTTCATCGTTAACTGATTCCATCTTCATTTAACTGATTTCATCGTTAACTGATTTCATCGTTAATTGATTTCATCGTTAACTGATTTCATCTTCATTCTTCATTTAACTGATTTCATCGTTAACTGATTTCATCTTCATTTAACTGATTTCATCGTTAACTGATTTCATCGTTAACTGATTTCATCTTCATTTAACTGATTTCATCGTTAACTGATTTCATCTTCATTCTTCATTTAACTGATTTCATCTTTAACTGATTTCATCGTTAACTGATTTCATCTTCATTTAACTGATTTCATCGTTAATTGATTTCATCGTTAACTGATTTCATCGTTAACTGATTTCATCGTTAACTGATTTCATCTTCATTTAACTGATTTCATCGTTAATTGATTTCATCGTTAACTGATTTCATCGTTAATTGATTTCATCGTTAACTGATTTCATCTTCATTTAACTGATTTCATCGTTAACTGATTTCATCTTCATTCTTCATTTAACTGATTTCATCTTTAACTGATTTCATCGTTAACTGATTTCATCTTCATTTAACTGATTTCATCGTTAATTGATTTCATCGTTAACTGATTTCATCGTTAATTGATTTCATCGTTAACTGATTTCATCTTCATTTAACTGATTTCATCGTTAACTGATTTCATCTTCATTCTTCATTTAACTGATTTCATCTTTAACTGATTTCATCGTTAACTGATTTCATCTTCATTTAACTGATTTCATCGTTAACTGATTTCATCGTTAACTGATTTCATCTTCATTTAATTGATTTCATCGTTAACTGATTTCATCGTTAACTGATTTCATCTTCATTTAACTGATTTCATCGTTAACTGATTTCATCGTTAACTGATTTCATCGTTAACTGATTTCATCTTCATTTAACTGATTTCATCGTTAACTGATTTCATCGTTAACTGATTTCATCTTCATTTAACTGATTTCATCGTTAACTGATTTCATCGTTAATTGATTTCATCGTTAACTGATTTCATTTTCATTCTTCATTTAACTGATTTCATCGTTAACTGATTTCATCGTTAACTGATTTCATCTTCATTTAACTGATTTCATCGTTAACTGATTTCATCGTTAATTGATTTCATCGTTAACTGATTTCATCTTCATTCTTCATTTAACTGATTTCATCGTTAACTGATTTCATCTTCATTTAACTGATTTCATCGTTAACTGATTTCATCGTTAACTGATTTCATCGTTAACTGATTTCATCTTCATTTAACTGATTTCATCGTTAACTGATTTCATCTTCATTCTTCATTTAACTGATTTCATCTTTAACTGATTTCATCGTTAACTGATTTCATCTTCATTTAACTGATTTCATCGTTAATTGATTTCATCGTTAACTGATTTCATCTTCATTTAACTGATTTCATCGTTAACTGATTTCATCGTTAATTGATTTCATCGTTAACTGATTTCATTTTCATTCTTCATTTAACTGATTTCATCGTTAACTGATTTCATCGTTAACTGATTTCATCTTCATTTAACTGATTTCATCGTTAACTGATTTCATCGTTAATTGATTTCATCGTTAACTGATTTCATCTTCATTCTTCATTTAACTGATTTCATCGTTAACTGATTTCATCTTCATTTAACTGATTTCATCGTTAACTGATTTCATCGTTAACTGATTTCATCGTTAACTGATTTCATCTTCATTTAACTGATTTCATCGTTAACTGATTTCATCTTCATTCTTCATTTAACTGATTTCATCTTTAACTGATTTCATCGTTAACTGATTTCATCTTCATTTAACTGATTTCATCGTTAATTGATTTCATCGTTAACTGATTTCATCGTTAACTGATTTCATCTTCATTTAACTGATTTCATCGTTAACTGATTTCATCGTTAACTGATTTCATCTTTAACTGATTTCATCTTCATTTAACTGATTTCATCGTTAACTGATTTCATCGTTAACTGATTTCATCGTTAACTGATTTCATCGTTAACTGATTTCATCTTCATTTAACTGATTTCATCGTTAACTGATTTCATCGTTAACTGATTTCATCTTCATTTAACTGATTTCATTTTCATTCTTCATTTAACTGATTTCATCGTTAACTGATTTCATCTTCATTTAACTGATTTCATCGTTAACTGATTTCATCGTTAACTGATTTCATCGTTAACTGATTTCATCTTTAACTGATTTCATCGTTAACTGATTTCATCTTCATTTAACTGATTTCATCGTTAACTGATTTCATCTTCATTTAATTGATTTCATCGTTAACTGATTTCATCGTTAACTGATTTCATCGTTAACTGATTTCATCTTCATTTAACTGATTTCATCGTTAACTGATTTCATCGTTAACTGATTTCATCGTTAACTGATTTCATCTTCATTTAACTGATTTCATCGTTAACTGATTTCATCTTCATTTAATTGATTTCATCGTTAACTGATTTCATCGTTAACTGATTTCATCGTTAACTGATTTCATCGTTAACTGATTTCATCTTCATTTAACTGATTTCATCGTTAACTGATTTCATCGTTAACTGATTTTATCTTCATTTAACTGATTTCATCGTTAACTGATTTCATCGTTAATTGATTTCATCGTTAACTGATTTCATTTTCATTCTTCATTTAACTGATTTCATCGTTAACTGATTTCATCGTTAACTGATTTCATCTTCATTTAACTGATTTCATCGTTAACTGATTTCATCGTTAACTGATTTCATCTTCATTTAACTGATTTCATCGTTAACTGATTTCATCGTTAATTGATTTCATCGTTAACTGATTTCATTTTCATTCTTCATTTAACTGATTTCATCGTTAACTGATTTCATCGTTAACTGATTTCATCTTCATTTAACTGATTTCATCGTTAACTGATTTCATCGTTAATTGATTTCATCGTTAACTGATTTCATCTTCATTCTTCATTTAACTGATTTCATCGTTAACTGATTTCATCTTCATTTAACTGATTTCATCGTTAACTGATTTCATCGTTAACTGATTTCATCTTCATTTAACTGATTTCATCGTTAACTGATTTCATCTTCATTCTTCATTTAACTGATTTCATCTTTAACTGATTTCATCTTCATTTAACTGATTTCATCGTTAACTGATTTCATCGTTAACTGATTTCATCGTTAACTGATTTCATCTTCATTTAACTGATTTCATCGTTAACTGATTTCATCTTCATTTAACTGATTTCATCGTTAACTGATTTCATCGTTAACTGATTTCATCGTTAACTGATTTCATCTTCATTTAACTGATTTCATCGTTAACTGATTTCATCTTCATTCTTCATTTAACTGATTTCATCTTCATTTAACTGATTTCATCGTTAATTGATTTCATCGTTAACTGATTTCATCGTTAACTGATTTCATCTTCATTTAACTGATTTCATCGTTAACTGATTTCATCGTTAACTGATTTCATCTTTAACTGATTTCATCTTCATTTAACTGATTTCATCGTTAACTGATTTCATCGTTAACTGATTTCATCGTTAACTGATTTCATCGTTAACTGATTTCATCTTCATTTAACTGATTTCATTGTTAACTGATTTCATCGTTAACTGATTTCATCGTTAACTGATTTCATCTTCATTTAACTGATTTCATCGTTAACTGATTTCATCGTTAACTGATTTCATCTTCATTTAACTGATTTCATTTTCATTCTTCATTTAACTGATTTCATCGTTAACTGATTTCATCTTCATTTAACTGATTTCATCGTTAACTGATTTCATCGTTAACTGATTTCATCGTTAACTGATTTCATCTTTAACTGATTTCATCGTTAACTGATTTCATCTTCATTTAACTGATTTCATCGTTAACTGATTTCATCTTCATTTAATTGATTTCATCGTTAACTGATTTCATCGTTAACTGATTTCATCGTTAACTGATTTCATCTTCATTTAACTGATTTCATCGTTAACTGATTTCATCGTTAACTGATTTCATCGTTAACTGATTTCATCTTTAACTGATTTCATCGTTAACTGATTTCATCTTCATTTAACTGATTTCATCGTTAACTGATTTCATCTTCATTTAATTGATTTCATCGTTAACTGATTTCATCGTTAACTGATTTCATCGTTAACTGATTTCATCTTCATTTAACTGATTTCATCGTTAACTGATTTCATCGTTAACTGATTTCATCTTCATTTAACTGATTTCATCGTTAACTGATTTCATCGTTAATTGATTTCATCGTTAACTGATTTCATTTTCATTCTTCATTTAACTGATTTCATCGTTAACTGATTTCATCGTTAACTGATTTCATCTTCATTTAACTGATTTCATCGTTAACTGATTTCATCGTTAACTGATTTCATCTTCATTTAACTGATTTCATCGTTAACTGATTTCATCGTTAATTGATTTCATCGTTAACTGATTTCATTTTCATTCTTCATTTAACTGATTTCATCGTTAACTGATTTCATCGTTAACTGATTTCATCTTCATTTAACTGATTTCATCGTTAACTGATTTCATCGTTAATTGATTTCATCGTTAACTGATTTCATCTTCATTCTTCATTTAACTGATTTCATCGTTAACTGATTTCATCTTCATTTAACTGATTTCATCGTTAACTGATTTCATCGTTAACTGATTTCATCGTTAACTGATTTCATCTTCATTTAACTGATTTCATTGTTAACTGATTTCATCGTTAACTGATTTCATCTTCATTTAACTGATTTCATCGTTAACTGATTTCATCGTTAACTGATTTCATCGTTAACTGATTTCATCTTCATTTAACTGATTTCATTTTCATTCTTCATTTAACTGATTTCATCGTTAACTGATTTCATCTTCATTTAACTGATTTCATCGTTAACTGATTTCATCGTTAACTGATTTCATCGTTAACTGATTTCATCTTCATTTAACTGATTTCATCGTTAACTGATTTCATCTTCATTTAATTGATTTCATCGTTAACTGATTTCATCGTTAACTGATTTCATCGTTAACTGATTTCATCTTCATTTAACTGATTTCATCGTTAACTGATTTCATCGTTAACTGATTTCATCTTCATTTAACTGATTTCATTTTCATTCTTCATTTAACTGATTTCATCGTTAACTGATTTCATCTTCATTTAATTGATTTCATCGTTAACTGATTTCATCGTTAACTGATTTCATCGTTAACTGATTTCATCTTCATTTAACTGATTTCATCGTTAACTGATTTCATCGTTAACTGATTTCATCGTTAACTGATTTCATCTTCATTTAACTGATTTCATCGTTAACTGATTTCATCGTTAACTGATTTCATCTTCATTTAACTGATTTCATCGTTAACTGATTTCATCGTTAATTGATTTCATCGTTAACTGATTTCATCTTCATTTAACTGATTTCATCGTTAACTGATTTCATCGTTAATTGATTTCATCGTTAACTGATTTCATCTTCATTCTTCATTTAACTGATTTCATCGTTAACTGATTTCATCTTCATTTAACTGATTTCATCGTTAACTGATTTCATCGTTAACTGATTTCATCGTTAACTGATTTCATCGTTAACTGATTTCATCTTCATTTAACTGATTTCATCGTTAACTGATTTCATCTTCATTCTTCATTTAACTGATTTCATCTTTAACTGATTTCATCGTTAACTGATTTCATCTTCATTTAACTGATTTCATCGTTAATTGATTTCATCGTTAACTGATTTCATCTTCATTTAACTGATTTCATCGTTAACTGATTTCATCTTCATTCTTCATTTAACTGATTTCATCTTTAACTGATTTCATCGTTAACTGATTTCATCGTTAACTGATTTCATCTTCATTTAACTGATTTCATCTTCATTTAACTGATTTCATCGTTAACTGATTTCATCGTTAACTGATTTCATCTTCATTTAATTGATTTCATCGTTAACTGATTTCATCGTTAACTGATTTCATCGTTAACTGATTTCATCTTCATTTAACTGATTTCATCGTTAACTGATTTCATCGTTAACTGATTTCATCTTCATTTAACTGATTTCATCGTTAACTGATTTCATCGTTAACTGATTTCATCTTCATTTAACTGATTTCATCGTTAACTGATTTCATCGTTAATTGATTTCATCGTTAACTGATTTCATTTTCATTCTTCATTTAACTGATTTCATCGTTAACTGATTTCATCGTTAACTGATTTCATCTTCATTTAACTGATTTCATCGTTAACTGATTTCATCGTTAATTGATTTCATCGTTAACTGATTTCATCTTCATTCTTCATTTAATTGATTTCATCGTTAACTGATTTCATCTTCATTTAACTGATTTCATCGTTAACTGATTTCATCGTTAACTGATTTCATCGTTAACTGATTTCATCTTCATTTAACTGATTTCATCGTTAACTGATTTCATCTTTAACTGATTTCATCGTTAACTGATTTCATCGTTAACTGATTTCATCTTCATTTAACTGATTTCATTGTTAACTGATTTCATCGTTAATTGATTTCATCGTTAACTGATTTCATCTTCATTTAACTGATTTCATCGTTAACTGATTTCATCGTTAACTGATTTCATCGTTAACTGATTTCATCGTTAACTGATTTCATCTTCATTTAACTGATTTCATTGTTAACTGATTTCATCGTTAACTGATTTCATCTTCATTTAATTGATTTCATCGTTAACTGATTTCATCTTCATTTAATTGATTTCATCGTTAACTGATTTCATCGTTAACTGATTTCATCGTTAACTGATTTCATCTTCATTTAACTGATTTCATCGTTAACTGATTTCATCGTTAACTGATTTCATCTTCATTTAACTGATTTCATCGTTAACTGATTTCATCGTTAACTGATTTCATCGTTAACTGATTTCATCTTCATTTAACTGATTTCATCTTCATTTAACTGATTTCATTGTTAACTGATTTCATCGTTAACTGATTTCATCTTCATTTAACTGATTTCATCGTTAACTGATTTCATCGTTAACTGATTTCATCGTTAACTGATTTCATCTTCATTTAACTGATTTCATTTTCATTCTTCATTTAACTGATTTCATCGTTAACTGATTTCATCTTCATTTAACTGATTTCATCGTTAACTGATTTCATCGTTAACTGATTTCATCGTTAACTGATTTCATCTTCATTTAACTGATTTCATCGTTAACTGATTTCATCTTCATTTAATTGATTTCATCGTTAACTGATTTCATCGTTAACTGATTTCATCGTTAACTGATTTCATCTTCATTTAACTGATTTCATCGTTAACTGATTTCATCGTTAACTGATTTCATCTTCATTTAACTGATTTCATTTTCATTCTTCATTTAACTGATTTCATCGTTAACTGATTTCATCTTCATTTAATTGATTTCATCGTTAACTGATTTCATCGTTAACTGATTTCATCGTTAACTGATTTCATCTTCATTTAACTGATTTCATCGTTAACTGATTTCATCTTCATTTAACTGATTTCATCGTTAACTGATTTCATCGTTAACTGATTTCATCTTCATTTAACTGATTTCATCGTTAACTGATTTCATCGTTAATTGATTTCATCGTTAACTGATTTCATTTTCATTCTTCATTTAACTGATTTCATCGTTAACTGATTTCATCGTTAACTGATTTCATCTTCATTTAACTGATTTCATCGTTAACTGATTTCATCGTTAATTGATTTCATCGTTAACTGATTTCATCTTCATTCTTCATTTAACTGATTTCATCGTTAACTGATTTCATCTTCATTTAACTGATTTCATCGTTAACTGATTTCATCGTTAACTGATTTCATCGTTAACTGATTTCATCTTCATTTAACTGATTTCATCGTTAACTGATTTCATCTTCATTCTTCATTTAACTGATTTCATCTTTAACTGATTTCATCGTTAACTGATTTCATCTTCATTTAACTGATTTCATCGTTAATTGATTTCATCGTTAACTGATTTCATCGTTAACTGATTTCATCGTTAACTGATTTCATCTTCATTTAACTGATTTCATCGTTAATTGATTTCATCGTTAACTGATTTCATCGTTAATTGATTTCATCGTTAACTGATTTCATCTTCATTTAACTGATTTCATCGTTAACTGATTTCATCTTCATTCTTCATTTAACTGATTTCATCTTTAACTGATTTCATCGTTAACTGATTTCATCTTCATTTAACTGATTTCATCGTTAATTGATTTCATCGTTATCTGATTTCATCGTTAATTGATTTCATCGTTAACTGATTTCATCTTCATTTAACTGATTTCATCGTTAACTGATTTCATCTTCATTCTTCATTTAACTGATTTCATCTTTAACTGATTTCATCGTTAACTGATTTCATCTTCATTTAACTGATTTCATCGTTAACTGATTTCATCGTTAACTGATTTCATCTTCATTTAATTGATTTCATCGTTAACTGATTTCATCGTTAACTGATTTCATCGTTAACTGATTTCATCTTCATTTAACTGATTTCATCGTTAACTGATTTCATCGTTAACTGATTTCATCGTTAACTGATTTCATCTTCATTTAACTGATTTCATCGTTAACTGATTTCATCGTTAACTGATTTCATCTTCATTTAACTGATTTCATCGTTAACTGATTTCATCGTTAATTGATTTCATCGTTAACTGATTTCATTTTCATTCTTCATTTAACTGATTTCATCGTTAACTGATTTCATCGTTAACTGATTTCATCTTCATTTAACTGATTTCATCGTTAACTGATTTCATCGTTAATTGATTTCATCGTTAACTGATTTCATCTTCATTCTTCATTTAACTGATTTCATCGTTAACTGATTTCATCTTCATTTAACTGATTTCATCGTTAACTGATTTCATCGTTAACTGATTTCATCGTTAACTGATTTCATCTTCATTTAACTGATTTCATCGTTAACTGATTTCATCTTCATTCTTCATTTAACTGATTTCATCTTTAACTGATTTCATCGTTAACTGATTTCATCTTCATTTAACTGATTTCATTTTCATTCTTCATTTAACTGATTTCATCGTTAACTGATTTCATCTTCATTTAACTGATTTCATCGTTAACTGATTTCATCGTTAACTGATTTCATCGTTAACTGATTTCATCTTTAACTGATTTCATCGTTAACTGATTTCATCTTCATTTAACTGATTTCATCGTTAACTGATTTCATCTTCATTTAATTGATTTCATCGTTAACTGATTTCATCGTTAACTGATTTCATCGTTAACTGATTTCATCTTCATTTAACTGATTTCATCGTTAACTGATTTCATCGTTAACTGATTTCATCTTTAACTGATTTCATCGTTAACTGATTTCATCTTCATTTAACTGATTTCATCGTTAACTGATTTCATCTTCATTTAATTGATTTCATCGTTAACTGATTTCATCGTTAACTGATTTCATCGTTAACTGATTTCATCTTCATTTAACTGATTTCATCGTTAACTGATTTCATCGTTAACTGATTTCATCTTCATTTAACTGATTTCATCGTTAACTGATTTCATCGTTAATTGATTTCATCGTTAACTGATTTCATTTTCATTCTTCATTTAACTGATTTCATCGTTAACTGATTTCATCGTTAACTGATTTCATCTTCATTTAACTGATTTCATCGTTAACTGATTTCATCGTTAACTGATTTCATCTTCATTTAACTGATTTCATCGTTAACTGATTTCATCGTTAATTGATTTCATCGTTAACTGATTTCATTTTCATTCTTCATTTAACTGATTTCATCGTTAACTGATTTCATCGTTAACTGATTTCATCTTCATTTAACTGATTTCATCGTTAACTGATTTCATCGTTAATTGATTTCATCGTTAACTGATTTCATCTTCATTCTTCATTTAACTGATTTCATCGTTAACTGATTTCATCTTCATTTAACTGATTTCATCGTTAACTGATTTCATCGTTAACTGATTTCATCTTCATTTAACTGATTTCATTGTTAACTGATTTCATCGTTAACTGATTTCATCTTCATTTAACTGATTTCATCGTTAACTGATTTCATCGTTAACTGATTTCATCGTTAACTGATTTCATCTTCATTTAACTGATTTCATTTTCATTCTTCATTTAACTGATTTCATCGTTAACTGATTTCATCTTCATTTAACTGATTTCATCGTTAACTGATTTCATCGTTAACTGATTTCATCGTTAACTGATTTCATCTTTAACTGATTTCATCGTTAACTGATTTCATCTTCATTTAACTGATTTCATCGTTAACTGATTTCATCTTCATTTAATTGATTTCATCGTTAACTGATTTCATCGTTAACTGATTTCATCGTTAACTGATTTCATCTTCATTTAACTGATTTCATCGTTAACTGATTTCATCGTTAACTGATTTCATCTTCATTTAACTGATTTCATTTTCATTCTTCATTTAACTGATTTCATCGTTAACTGATTTCATCTTCATTTAATTGATTTCATCGTTAACTGATTTCATCGTTAACTGATTTCATCGTTAACTGATTTCATCTTCATTTAACTGATTTCATCGTTAACTGATTTCATCGTTAACTGATTTCATCGTTAACTGATTTCATCTTCATTTAACTGATTTCATCGTTAACTGATTTCATCGTTAACTGATTTCATCTTCATTTAACTGATTTCATCGTTAACTGATTTCATCGTTAATTGATTTCATCGTTAACTGATTTCATTTTCATTCTTCATTTAACTGATTTCATCGTTAACTGATTTCATCGTTAACTGATTTCATCTTCATTTAACTGATTTCATCGTTAACTGATTTCATCGTTAATTGATTTCATCGTTAACTGATTTCATCTTCATTCTTCATTTAACTGATTTCATCGTTAACTGATTTCATCTTCATTTAACTGATTTCATCGTTAACTGATTTCATCGTTAACTGATTTCATCGTTAACTGATTTCATCTTCATTTAACTGATTTCATCGTTAACTGATTTCATCTTCATTCTTCATTTAACTGATTTCATCTTTAACTGATTTCATCGTTAACTGATTTCATCTTCATTTAACTGATTTCATCGTTAATTGATTTCATCGTTAACTGATTTCATCTTCATTTAACTGATTTCATCGTTAACTGATTTCATCTTCATTCTTCATTTAACTGATTTCATCTTTAACTGATTTCATCGTTAACTGATTTCATCGTTAACTGATTTCATCTTCATTTAACTGATTTCATCTTCATTTAACTGATTTCATCGTTAACTGATTTCATCGTTAACTGATTTCATCTTCATTTAATTGATTTCATCGTTAACTGATTTCATCGTTAACTGATTTCATCGTTAACTGATTTCATCTTCATTTAACTGATTTCATCGTTAACTGATTTCATCGTTAACTGATTTCATCGTTAACTGATTTCATCTTCATTTAACTGATTTCATCGTTAACTGATTTCATCGTTAACTGATTTCATCTTCATTTAACTGATTTCATCGTTAACTGATTTCATCGTTAATTGATTTCATCGTTAACTGATTTCATTTTCATTCTTCATTTAACTGATTTCATCGTTAACTGATTTCATCGTTAACTGATTTCATCTTCATTTAACTGATTTCATCGTTAACTGATTTCATCGTTAATTGATTTCATCGTTAACTGATTTCATCTTCATTCTTCATTTAACTGATTTCATCGTTAACTGATTTCATCTTCATTTAACTGATTTCATCGTTAACTGATTTCATCGTTAACTGATTTCATCGTTAACTGATTTCATCTTCATTTAACTGATTTCATCGTTAACTGATTTCATCTTCATTCTTCATTTAACTGATTTCATCTTTAACTGATTTCATCGTTAACTGATTTCATCTTCATTTAACTGATTTCATCGTTAATTGATTTCATCGTTAACTGATTTCATCGTTAACTGATTTCATCTTCATTTAACTGATTTCATCGTTAACTGATTTCATCGTTAACTGATTTCATCTTTAACTGATTTCATCTTCATTTAACTGATTTCATCGTTAACTGATTTCATCGTTAACTGATTTCATCGTTAACTGATTTCATCTTCATTTAACTGATTTCATCTTCATTTAACTGATTTCATCGTTAACTGATTTCATCGTTAACTGATTTCATCTTCATTTAATTGATTTCATCGTTAACTGATTTCATCGTTAACTGATTTCATCGTTAACTGATTTCATCTTCATTTAACTGATTTCATCGTTAACTGATTTCATCGTTAACTGATTTCATCTTCATTTAATTGATTTCATCGTTAACTGATTTCATCGTTAACTGATTTCATCGTTAACTGATTTCATCTTCATTTAACTGATTTCATCGTTAACTGATTTCATCGTTAACTGATTTCATCGTTAACTGATTTCATCTTCATTTAACTGATTTCATCGTTAACTGATTTCATCGTTAACTGATTTCATCTTCATTTAACTGATTTCATCGTTAACTGATTTCATCGTTAATTGATTTCATCGTTAACTGATTTCATTTTCATTCTTCATTTAACTGATTTCATCGTTAACTGATTTCATCGTTAACTGATTTCATCTTCATTTAACTGATTTCATCGTTAACTGATTTCATCGTTAATTGATTTCATCGTTAACTGATTTCATCTTCATTCTTCATTTAACTGATTTCATCGTTAACTGATTTCATCTTCATTTAACTGATTTCATCGTTAACTGATTTCATCGTTAACTGATTTCATCGTTAACTGATTTCATCTTCATTTAACTGATTTCATCGTTAACTGATTTCATCTTCATTCTTCATTTAACTGATTTCATCTTTAACTGATTTCATCGTTAACTGATTTCATCTTCATTTAACTGATTTCATCGTTAATTGATTTCATCGTTAACTGATTTCATCGTTAACTGATTTCATCTTCATTTAACTGATTTCATCGTTAACTGATTTCATCGTTAACTGATTTCATCGTTAACTGATTTCATCTTTAACTGATTTCATCTTCATTTAACTGATTTCATCGTTAACTGATTTCATCGTTAACTGATTTCATCTTCATTTAACTGATTTCATCGTTAACTGATTTCATCGTTAACTGATTTCATCGTTAACTGATTTCATCTTCATTTAACTGATTTCATTTTCATTCTTCATTTAACTGATTTCATCGTTAACTGATTTCATCTTCATTTAACTGATTTCATCGTTAACTGATTTCATCGTTAACTGATTTCATCGTTAACTGATTTCATCTTTAACTGATTTCATCGTTAACTGATTTCATCTTCATTTAACTGATTTCATCGTTAACTGATTTCATCTTCATTTAATTGATTTCATCGTTAACTGATTTCATCGTTAACTGATTTCATCGTTAACTGATTTCATCTTCATTTAACTGATTTCATCGTTAACTGATTTCATCGTTAACTGATTTCATCGTTAACTGATTTCATCTTTAACTGATTTCATCGTTAACTGATTTCATCTTCATTTAACTGATTTCATCGTTAACTGATTTCATCTTCATTTAACTGATTTCATCGTTAACTGATTTCATCGTTAACTGATTTCATCTTCATTTAACTGATTTCATCGTTAACTGATTTCATCGTTAATTGATTTCATCGTTAACTGATTTCATCTTCATTCTTCATTTAACTGATTTCATCGTTAACTGATTTCATCTTCATTTAACTGATTTCATCGTTAACTGATTTCATCGTTAACTGATTTCATCGTTAACTGATTTCATCTTCATTTAACTGATTTCATCGTTAACTGATTTCATCTTCATTCTTCATTTAACTGATTTCATCTTTAACTGATTTCATCGTTAACTGATTTCATCTTCATTTAACTGATTTCATCGTTAATTGATTTCATCGTTAACTGATTTCATCGTTAACTGATTTCATCTTCATTTAACTGATTTCATCGTTAACTGATTTCATCGTTAACTGATTTCATCTTTAACTGATTTCATCTTCATTTAACTGATTTCATCGTTAACTGATTTCATCGTTAACTGATTTCATCGTTAACTGATTTCATCGTTAACTGATTTCATCTTCATTTAACTGATTTCATTGTTAACTGATTTCATCGTTAACTGATTTCATCTTCATTTAACTGATTTCATCGTTAACTGATTTCATCGTTAACTGATTTCATCGTTAACTGATTTCATCTTCATTTAACTGATTTCATTTTCATTCTTCATTTAACTGATTTCATCGTTAACTGATTTCATCTTCATTTAACTGATTTCATCGTTAACTGATTTCATCGTTAACTGATTTCATCGTTAACTGATTTCATCGTTAACTGATTCCATCTTCATTTAACTGATTTCATCGTTAACTGATTTCATCTTCATTTAATTGATTTCATCGTTAACTGATTTCATCGTTAACTGATTTCATCGTTAACTGATTTCATCTTCATTTAACTGATTTCATCGTTAACTGATTTCATCGTTAACTGATTTCATCGTTAACTGATTTCATCTTCATTTAACTGATTTCATCTTCATTTAACTGATTTCATCGTTAACTGATTTCATCGTTAACTGATTTCATCTTCATTTAATTGATTTCATCGTTAACTGATTTCATCGTTAACTGATTTCATCGTTAACTGATTTCATCTTCATTTAACTGATTTCATCGTTAACTGATTTCATCGTTAACTGATTTCATCTTCATTTAATTGATTTCATCGTTAACTGATTTCATCGTTAACTGATTTCATCGTTAACTGATTTCATCTTCATTTAACTGATTTCATCGTTAACTGATTTCATCGTTAACTGATTTCATCTTCATTTAACTGATTTCATCGTTAACTGATTTCATCGTTAATTGATTTCATCGTTAACTGATTTCATTTTCATTCTTCATTTAACTGATTTCATCGTTAACTGATTTCATCGTTAACTGATTTCATCTTCATTTAACTGATTTCATCGTTAACTGATTTCATCGTTAACTGATTTCATCGTTAACTGATTTCATCTTCATTTAACTGATTTCATCGTTAACTGATTTCATCGTTAATTGATTTCATCGTTAACTGATTTCATCTTCATTCTTCATTTAACTGATTTCATCGTTAACTGATTTCATCTTCATTTAACTGATTTCATCGTTAACTGATTTCATCGTTAACTGATTTCATCGTTAACTGATTTCATCGTTAACTGATTTCATCTTCATTTAACTGATTTCATCGTTAACTGATTTCATCTTCATTCTTCATTTAACTGATTTCATCTTTAACTGATTTCATCGTTAACTGATTTCATCTTCATTTAACTGATTTCATCGTTAATTGATTTCATCGTTAACTGATTTCATCGTTAACTGATTTCATCTTCATTTAACTGATTTCATCGTTAACTGATTTCATCGTTAACTGATTTCATCTTTAACTGATTTCATCGTTAACTGATTTCATCGTTAACTGATTTCATCGTTAACTGATTTCATCTTCATTTAACTGATTTCATTGTTAACTGATTTCATCGTTAACTGATTTCATCTTCATTTAACTGATTTCATCGTTAACTGATTTCATCGTTAACTGATTTCATCGTTAACTGATTTCATATTCATTTAACTGATTTCATTTTCATTCTTCATTTAACTGATTTCATCGTTAACTGATTTCATCTTCATTTAACTGATTTCATCGTTAACTGATTTCATCGTTAACTGATTTCATCTTCATTTAACTGATTTCATTTTCATTCTTCATTTAACTGATTTCATCGTTAACTGATTTCATCTTCATTTAACTGATTTCATCGTTAACTGATTTCATCGTTAACTGATTTCATCGTTAACTGATTCCATCTTCATTTAACTGATTTCATCGTTAACTGATTTCATCTTCATTTAATTGATTTCATCGTTAACTGATTTCATCGTTAACTGATTTCATCGTTAACTGATTTCATCTTCATTTAACTGATTTCATCGTTAACTGATTTCATCGTTAACTGATTTCATCGTTAACTGATTTCATCTTCATTTAACTGATTTCATCTTCATTTAACTGATTTCATCGTTAACTGATTTCATCGTTAACTGATTTCATCTTCATTTAATTGATTTCATCGTTAACTGATTTCATCGTTAACTGATTTCATCGTTAACTGATTTCATCTTCATTTAACTGATTTCATCGTTAACTGATTTCATCGTTAACTGATTTCATCTTCATTTAATTGATTTCATCGTTAACTGATTTCATCGTTAACTGATTTCATCGTTAACTGATTTCATCGTTAACTGATTTCATCTTCATTTAACTGATTTCATCGTTAACTGATTTCATCGTTAACTGATTTCATCTTCATTTAACTGATTTCATCGTTAACTGATTTCATCGTTAATTGATTTCATCGTTAACTGATTTCATTTTCATTCTTCATTTAACTGATTTCATCGTTAACTGATTTCATCGTTAACTGATTTCATCTTCATTTAACTGATTTCATCGTTAACTGATTTCATCGTTAATTGATTTCATCGTTAACTGATTTCATCTTCATTCTTCATTTAACTGATTTCATCGTTAACTGATTTCATCTTCATTTAACTGATTTCATCGTTAACTGATTTCATCGTTAACTGATTTCATCGTTAACTGATTTCATCTTCATTTAACTGATTTCATCGTTAACTGATTTCATCTTCATTCTTCATTTAACTGATTTCATCTTTAACTGATTTCATCGTTAACTGATTTCATCTTCATTTAACTGATTTCATCGTTAATTGATTTCATCGTTAACTGATTTCATCGTTAACTGATTTCATCTTCATTTAACTGATTTCATCGTTAACTGATTTCATCGTTAACTGATTTCATCTTTAACTGATTTCATCGTTAACTGATTTCATCTTCATTTAACTGATTTCATTGTTAACTGATTTCATCGTTAACTGATTTCATCTTCATTTAACTGATTTCATCGTTAACTGATTTCATCGTTAACTGATTTCATCGTTAACTGATTTCATATTCATTTAACTGATTTCATTTTCATTCTTCATTTAACTGATTTCATCGTTAACTGATTTCATCTTCATTTAACTGATTTCATCGTTAACTGATTTCATCGTTAACTGATTTCATCTTTAACTGATTTCATCGTTAACTGATTTCATCTTCATTTAACTGATTTCATCGTTAACTGATTTCATCTTCATTTAATTGATTTCATCGTTAACTGATTTCATCGTTAACTGATTTCATCGTTAACTGATTTCATCTTCATTTAACTGATTTCATCGTTAACTGATTTCATCGTTAACTGATTTCATCGTTAACTGATTTCATCTTTAACTGATTTCATCGTTAACTGATTTCATCTTCATTTAACTGATTTCATCGTTAACTGATTTCATCTTCATTTAATTGATTTCATCGTTAACTGATTTCATCGTTAACTGATTTCATCGTTAACTGATTTCATCTTCATTTAACTGATTTCATCGTTAACTGATTTCATCGTTAACTGATTTCATCTTCATTTAACTGATTTCATCGTTAACTGATTTCATCTTCATTTAATTGATTTCATCGTTAACTGATTTCATCGTTAACTGATTTCATCGTTAACTGATTTCATCTTCATTTAACTGATTTCATCGTTAACTGATTTCATCGTTAACTGATTTCATCGTTAACTGATTTCATCTTCATTTAACTGATTTCATTGTTAACTGATTTCATCGTTAACTGATTTCATCTTCATTTAACTGATTTCATCGTTAACTGATTTCATCGTTAACTGATTTCATCGTTAACTGATTTCATCTTCATTTAACTGATTTCATTTTCATTCTTCATTTAACTGATTTCATCGTTAACTGATTTCATCTTCATTTAACTGATTTCATCGTTAACTGATTTCATCGTTAACTGATTTCATCGTTAACTGATTTCATCTTTAACTGATTTCATCGTTAACTGATTTCATCTTCATTTAACTGATTTCATCGTTAACTGATTTCATCTTCATTTAATTGATTTCATCGTTAACTGATTTCATCGTTAACTGATTTCATCTTCATTTAACTGATTTCATCGTTAACTGATTTCATCGTTAACTGATTTCATCTTCATTTAACTGATTTCATTTTCATTCTTCATTTAACTGATTTCATCGTTAACTGATTTCATCTTCATTTAATTGATTTCATCGTTAACTGATTTCATCGTTAACTGATTTCATCGTTAACTGATTTCATCTTCATTTAACTGATTTCATCGTTAACTGATTTCATCGTTAACTGATTTCATCGTTAACTGATTTCATCTTCATTTAACTGATTTCATCGTTAACTGATTTCATCGTTAACTGATTTCATCTTCATTTAACTGATTTCATCGTTAACTGATTTCATCGTTAATTGATTTCATCGTTAACTGATTTCATTTTCATTCTTCATTTAACTGATTTCATCGTTAACTGATTTCATCGTTAACTGATTTCATCTTCATTTAACTGATTTCATCGTTAACTGATTTCATCGTTAATTGATTTCATCGTTAACTGATTTCATCTTCATTCTTCATTTAACTGATTTCATCGTTAACTGATTTCATCTTCATTTAACTGATTTCATTTTCATTCTTCATTTAACTGATTTCATCGTTAACTGATTTCATCTTCATTTAATTGATTTCATCGTTAACTGATTTCATCGTTAACTGATTTCATCTTCATTTAACTGATTTCATCGTTAACTGATTTCATCGTTAACTGATTTCATCTTCATTTAACTGATTTCATCGTTAACTGATTTCATCGTTAATTGATTTCATCGTTAACTGATTTCATTTTCATTCTTCATTTAACTGATTTCATCGTTAACTGATTTCATCGTTAACTGATTTCATCTTCATTTAACTGATTTCATCGTTAACTGATTTCATCGTTAACTGATTTCATCTTCATTTAACTGATTTCATCGTTAACTGATTTCATCGTTAACTGATTTCATCGTTAACTGATTTCATCGTTAACTGATTTCATCTTCATTTAACTGATTTCATTGTTAACTGATTTCATCGTTAACTGATTTCATCTTCATTTAACTGATTTCATCGTTAACTGATTTCATCGTTAACTGATTTCATCGTTAACTGATTTCATCTTCATTTAACTGATTTCATTTTCATTCTTCATTTAACTGATTTCATCGTTAACTGATTTCATCTTCATTTAACTGATTTCATCGTTAACTGATTTCATCGTTAACTGATTTCATCTTTAACTGATTTCATCGTTAACTGATTTCATCTTCATTTAACTGATTTCATCGTTAACTGATTTCATCTTCATTTAATTGATTTCATCGTTAACTGATTTCATCGTTAACTGATTTCATCGTTAACTGATTTCATCTTCATTTAACTGATTTCATCGTTAACTGATTTCATCGTTAACTGATTTCATCTTCATTTAACTGATTTCATTTTCATTCTTCATTTAACTGATTTCATCGTTAACTGATTTCATCTTCATTTAATTGATTTCATCGTTAACTGATTTCATCGTTAACTGATTTCATCGTTAACTGATTTCATCTTCATTTAACTGATTTCATCGTTAACTGATTTCATCGTTAACTGATTTCATCGTTAACTGATTTCATCTTCATTTAACTGATTTCATCGTTAACTGATTTCATCGTTAACTGATTTCATCTTCATTTAACTGATTTCATCGTTAACTGATTTCATCGTTAATTGATTTCATCGTTAACTGATTTCATTTTCATTCTTCATTTAACTGATTTCATCGTTAACTGATTTCATCGTTAACTGATTTCATCTTCATTTAACTGATTTCATCGTTAACTGATTTCATCGTTAATTGATTTCATCGTTAACTGATTTCATCTTCATTCTTCATTTAACTGATTTCATCGTTAACTGATTTCATCTTCATTTAACTGATTTCATCGTTAACTGATTTCATCGTTAACTGATTTCATCGTTAACTGATTTCATCTTCATTTAACTGATTTCATCGTTAACTGATTTCATCTTCATTCTTCATTTAACTGATTTCATCTTTAACTGATTTCATCGTTAACTGATTTCATCTTCATTTAACTGATTTCATCGTTAATTGATTTCATCGTTAACTGATTTCATCGTTAACTGATTTCATCGTTAACTGATTTCATCTTCATTTAACTGATTTCATCGTTAATTGATTTCATCGTTAAC
Organism: Semicossyphus pulcher; assembly: GCF_022749685.1. Taxonomy (NCBI): domain Eukaryota; kingdom Metazoa; phylum Chordata; class Actinopteri; order Labriformes; family Labridae; genus Semicossyphus; species Semicossyphus pulcher. The sequence goes on along the minus strand of NW_027211720.1, from coordinate 576,015 downwards.
TGATTTCATCGTTAATTGATTTCATCGTTAACTGATTTCATCTTCATTTAACTGATTTCATCGTTAACTGATTTCATCTTCATTCTTCATTTAACTGATTTCATCTTTAACTGATTTCATCGTTAACTGATTTCATCTTCATTTAACTGATTTCATCGTTAATTGATTTCATCGTTAACTGATTTCATCGTTAATTGATTTCATCGTTAACTGATTTCATCTTCATTTAACTGATTTCATCGTTAACTGATTTCATCTTCATTCTTCATTTAACTGATTTCATCTTTAACTGATTTCATCGTTAACTGATTTCATCTTCATTTAACTGATTTCATCGTTAATTGATTTCATCGTTAACTGATTTCATCGTTAATTGATTTCATCGTTAACTGATTTCATCTTCATTTAACTGATTTCATCGTTAACTGATTTCATCTTCATTCTTCATTTAACTGATTTCATCTTTAACTGATTTCATCGTTAACTGATTTCATCTTCATTTAACTGATTTCATCGTTAATTGATTTCATCGTTAACTGATTTCATCGTTAACTGATTTCATCTTCATTTAACTGATTTCATCGTTAACTGATTTCATCGTTAACTGATTTCATCTTTAACTGATTTCATCTTCATTTAACTGATTTCATCTTCATTTAACTGATTTCATCGTTAACTGATTTCATCGTTAACTGATTTCATCTTCATTTAACTGATTTCATCTTCATTTAACTGATTTCATCGTTAACTGATTTCATCGTTAACTGATTTCATCTTCATTTAATTGATTTCATCGTTAACTGATTTCATCGTTAACTGATTTCATCGTTAACTGATTTCATCTTCATTTAACTGATTTCATCGTTAACTGATTTCATCGTTAACTGATTTCATCTTCATTTAACTGATTTCATTTTCATTCTTCATTTAACTGATTTCATCGTTAACTGATTTCATCTTCATTTAATTGATTTCATCGTTAACTGATTTCATCGTTAACTGATTTCATCGTTAACTGATTTCATCTTCATTTAACTGATTTCATCGTTAACTGATTTCATCGTTAACTGATTTCATCGTTAACTGATTTCATCTTCATTTAACTGATTTCATCGTTAACTGATTTCATCGTTAACTGATTTCATCTTCATTTAACTGATTTCATCGTTAACTGATTTCATCGTTAATTGATTTCATCGTTAACTGATTTCATTTTCATTCTTCATTTAACTGATTTCATCGTTAACTGATTTCATCGTTAACTGATTTCATCTTCATTTAACTGATTTCATCGTTAACTGATTTCATCGTTAATTGATTTCATCGTTAACTGATTTCATCTTCATTCTTCATTTAACTGATTTCATCGTTAACTGATTTCATCTTCATTTAACTGATTTCATCGTTAACTGATTTCATCGTTAACTGATTTCATCGTTAACTGATTTCATCTTCATTTAACTGATTTCATCGTTAATTGATTTCATCGTTAACTGATTTCATCGTTAATTGATTTCATCGTTAACTGATTTCATCTTCATTTAACTGATTTCATCGTTAACTGATTTCATCTTCATTCTTCATTTAACTGATTTCATCTTTAACTGATTTCATCGTTAACTGATTTCATCTTCATTTAACTGATTTCATCGTTAATTGATTTCATCGTTAACTGATTTCATCGTTAATTGATTTCATCGTTAACTGATTTCATCTTCATTTAACTGATTTCATCGTTAACTGATTTCATCTTCATTCTTCATTTAACTGATTTCATCTTTAACTGATTTCATCGTTAACTGATTTCATCTTCATTTAACTGATTTCATCGTTAATTGATTTCATCGTTAACTGATTTCATCGTTAATTGATTTCATCGTCAACTGATTTCATCTTCATTTAACTGATTTCATCGTTAACTGATTTCATCTTCATTCTTCATTTAACTGATTTCATCTTTAACTGATTTCATCGTTAACTGATTTCATCTTCATTTAACTGATTTCATCGTTAATTGATTTCATCGTTAACTGATTTCATCGTTAACTGATTTCATCGTTAACTGATTTCATCTTCATTTAACTGATTTCATCGTTAACTGATTTCATCGTTAACTGATTTCATCGTTAACTGATTTCATCTTCATTTAACTGATTTCATCGTTAACTGATTTCATCGTTAACTGATTTCATCGTTAACTGATTTCATCTTCATTTAACTGATTTCATCGTTAACTGATTTCATCGTTAATTGATTTCATCGTTAACTGATTTCATTTTCATTCTTCATTTAACTGATTTCATCGTTAACTGATTTCATCGTTAACTGATTTCATCGTTAACTGATTTCATCTTCATTTAACTGATTTCATCGTTAACTGATTTCATCGTTAATTGATTTCATCGTTAACTGATTTCATCTTCATTCTTCATTTAACTGATTTCATCATTAACTGATTTCATCTTCATTTAACTGATTTCATCGTTAACTGATTTCATCTTCATTCTTCATTTAACTGATTTCATCATTAACTGATTTCATCTTCATTTAACTGATTTCATCGTTAACTGATTTCATCGTTAACTGATTTCATCGTTAACTGATTTCATCTTTAACTGATTTCATCGTTAACTGATTTCATCTTCATTTAACTGATTTCATCGTTAACTGATTTCATCGTTAACTGATTTCATCGTTAACTGATTTCATCTTCATTTAACTGATTTCATCGTTAACTGATTTCATCGTTAACTGATTTCATCTTCATTTAACTGATTTCATTTTCATTCTTCATTTAACTGATTTCATCGTTAACTGATTTCATCTTCATTTAATTGATTTCATCGTTAACTGATTTCATCGTTAACTGATTTCATCTTCATTTAACTGATTTCATCGTTAACTGATTTCATCGTTAACTGATTTCATCGTTAACTGATTTCATCTTCATTTAACTGATTTCATCGTTAACTGATTTCATCGTTAACTGATTTCATCTTCATTTAACTGATTTCATCGTTAACTGATTTCATCGTTAATTGATTTCATCGTTAACTGATTTCATTTTCATTCTTCATTTAACTGATTTCATCGTTAACTGATTTCATCGTTAACTGATTTCATCTTCATTTAACTGATTTCATCGTTAACTGATTTCATCGTTAATTGATTTCATCGTTAACTGATTTCATCTTCATTCTTCATTTAACTGATTTCATCGTTAACTGATTTCATCTTCATTTAACTGATTTCATCGTTAACTGATTTCATCTTTAACTGATTTCATCGTTAACTGATTTCATCTTCATTTAACTGATTTCATCGTTAACTGATTTCATCTTCATTCTTCATTTAACTGATTTCATCTTTAACTGATTTCATCGTTAACTGATTTCATCTTCATTTAACTGATTTCATCGTTAATTGATTTCATCGTTAACTGATTTCATCGTTAATTGATTTCATCGTTAACTGATTTCATCTTCATTTAACTGATTTCATCGTTAACTGATTTCATCTTCATTCTTCATTTAACTGATTTCATCTTTAACTGATTTCATCGTTAACTGATTTCATCTTCATTTAACTGATTTCATCGTTAATTGATTTCATCGTTAACTGATTTCATCGTTAATTGATTTCATCGTTAACTGATTTCATCTTCATTTAACTGATTTCATCGTTAACTGATTTCATCTTCATTCTTCATTTAACTGATTTCATCTTTAACTGATTTCATCGTTAACTGATTTCATCTTCATTTAACTGATTTCATCGTTAATTGATTTCATCGTTAACTGATTTCATCGTTAATTGATTTCATCGTTAACTGATTTCATCTTCATTTAACTGATTTCATCGTTAACTGATTTCATCTTCATTCTTCATTTAACTGATTTCATCTTTAACTGATTTCATCGTTAACTGATTTCATCTTCATTTAACTGATTTCATCGTTAATTGATTTCATCGTTAACTGATTTCATCGTTAACTGATTTCATCTTCATTTAACTGATTTCATCGTTAACTGATTTCATCGTTAACTGATTTCATCTTTAACTGATTTCATCTTCATTTAACTGATTTCATCGTTAACTGATTTCATCGTTAACTGATTTCATCGTTAACTGATTTCATCTTCATTTAACTGATTTCATCTTCATTTAACTGATTTCATCGTTAACTGATTTCATCGTTAACTGATTTCATCTTCATTTAATTGATTTCATCGTTAACTGATTTCATCGTTAACTGATTTCATCGTTAACTGATTTCATCTTCATTTAACTGATTTCATCGTTAACTGATTTCATCGTTAACTGATTTCATCTTCATTTAACTGATTTCATCGTTAACTGATTTCATCGTTAACTGATTTCATCTTCATTTAACTGATTTCATCGTTAACTGATTTCATCGTTAATTGATTTCATCGTTAACTGATTTCATTTTCATTCTTCATTTAACTGATTTCATCGTTAACTGATTTCATCGTTAACTGATTTCATCTTCATTTAACTGATTTCATCGTTAACTGATTTCATCGTTAACTGATTTCATCGTTAACTGATTTCATCTTCATTTAACTGATTTCATCGTTAACTGATTTCATCGTTAACTGATTTCATCGTTAACTGATTTCATCTTCATTTAACTGATTTCATCGTTAACTGATTTCATCGTTAATTGATTTCATCGTTAACTGATTTCATTTTCATTCTTCATTTAACTGATTTCATCGTTAACTGATTTCATCGTTAACTGATTTCATCTTCATTTAACTGATTTCATCGTTAACTGATTTCATCGTTAACTGATTTCATCGTTAATTGATTTCATCGTTAACTGATTTCATCTTCATTCTTCATTTAACTGATTTCATCGTTAACTGATTTCATCTTCATTTAACTGATTTCATCGTTAACTGATTTCATCGTTAACTGATTTCATCGTTAACTGATTTCATCGTTAACTGATTTCATCGTTAACTGATTTCATCTTCATTTAACTGATTTCATCGTTAACTGATTTCATCGTTAACTGATTTCATCGTTAACTGATTTCATCTTCATTTAACTGATTTCATCGTTAACTGATTTCATCGTTAACTGATTTCATCTTCATTTAACTGATTTCATTTTCATTCTTCATTTAACTGATTTCATCGTTAACTGATTTCATCGTTAACTGATTTCATCGTTAACTGATTTCATCTTCATTTAATTGATTTCATCGTTAACTGATTTCATCGTTAACTGATTTCATCTTCATTTAACTGATTTCATCGTTAACTGATTTCATCGTTAACTGATTTCATCTTCATTTAACTGATTTCATTTTCATTCTTCATTTAACTGATTTCATCGTTAACTGATTTCATCTTCATTTAACTGATTTCATCGTTAACTGATTTCATCGTTAACTGATTTCATCGTTAACTGATTTCATCTTCATTTAACTGATTTCATCGTTAACTGATTTCATCGTTAACTGATTTCATCTTCATTTAACTGATTTCATCGTTAACTGATTTCATCGTTAATTGATTTCATCGTTAACTGATTTCATTTTCATTCTTCATTTAACTGATTTCATCGTTAACTGATTTCATCGTTAACTGATTTCATCTTCATTTAACTGATTTCATCGTTAACTGATTTCATCGTTAATTGATTTCATCGTTAACTGATTTCATCTTCATTCTTCATTTAACTGATTTCATCGTTAACTGATTTCATCTTCATTTAACTGATTTCATCGTTAACTGATTTCATCTTTAACTGATTTCATCGTTAACTGATTTCATCTTCATTTAACTGATTTCATCGTTAACTGATTTCATCTTCATTCTTCATTTAACTGATTTCATCTTTAACTGATTTCATCGTTAACTGATTTCATCTTCATTTAACTGATTTCATCGTTAATTGATTTCATCGTTAACTGATTTCATCGTTAATTGATTTCATCGTTAACTGATTTCATCTTCATTTAACTGATTTCATCGTTAACTGATTTCATCTTCATTCTTCATTTAACTGATTTCATCTTTAACTGATTTCATCGTTAACTGATTTCATCTTCATTTAACTGATTTCATCGTTAATTGATTTCATCGTTAACTGATTTCATCGTTAATTGATTTCATCGTTAACTGATTTCATCTTCATTTAACTGATTTCATCGTTAACTGATTTCATCTTCATTCTTCATTTAACTGATTTCATCTTTAACTGATTTCATCGTTAACTGATTTCATCTTCATTTAACTGATTTCATCGTTAATTGATTTCATCGTTAACTGATTTCATCGTTAATTGATTTCATCGTTAACTGATTTCATCTTCATTTAACTGATTTCATCGTTAACTGATTTCATCTTCATTCTTCATTTAACTGATTTCATCTTTAACTGATTTCATCGTTAACTGATTTCATCTTCATTTAACTGATTTCATCGTTAATTGATTTCATCGTTAACTGATTTCATCGTTAACTGATTTCATCTTCATTTAACTGATTTCATCGTTAACTGATTTCATCGTTAACTGATTTCATCTTTAACTGATTTCATCTTCATTTAACTGATTTCATCGTTAACTGATTTCATCGTTAACTGATTTCATCGTTAACTGATTTCATCTTCATTTAACTGATTTCATCTTCATTTAACTGATTTCATCGTTAACTGATTTCATCGTTAACTGATTTCATCTTCATTTAATTGATTTCATCGTTAACTGATTTCATCGTTAACTGATTTCATCGTTAACTGATTTCATCTTCATTTAACTGATTTCATCGTTAACTGATTTCATCGTTAACTGATTTCATCTTCATTTAACTGATTTCATCGTTAACTGATTTCATCGTTAACTGATTTCATCTTCATTTAACTGATTTCATCGTTAACTGATTTCATCGTTAATTGATTTCATCGTTAACTGATTTCATTTTCATTCTTCATTTAACTGATTTCATCGTTAACTGATTTCATCGTTAACTGATTTCATCTTCATTTAACTGATTTCATCGTTAACTGATTTCATCGTTAATTGATTTCATCGTTAACTGATTTCATCTTCATTCTTCATTTAACTGATTTCATCGTTAACTGATTTCATCTTCATTTAACTGATTTCATCGTTAACTGATTTCATCGTTAACTGATTTCATCGTTAACTGATTTCATCTTCATTTAACTGATTTCATCGTTAACTGATTTCATCTTCATTCTTCATTTAACTGATTTCATCTTTAACTGATTTCATCGTTAACTGATTTCATCTTCATTTAACTGATTTCATCGTTAATTGATTTCATCGTTAACTGATTTCATCGTTAACTGATTTCATCGTTAACTGATTTCATCTTTAACTGATTTCATCGTTAACTGATTTCATCTTCATTTAACTGATTTCATCGTTAACTGATTTCATCTTCATTTAATTGATTTCATCGTTAACTGATTTCATCGTTAACTGATTTCATCGTTAACTGATTTCATCGTTAACTGATTTCATCTTCATTTAACTGATTTCATCGTTAACTGATTTCATCGTTAACTGATTTCATCTTCATTTAACTGATTTCATCGTTAACTGATTTCATCGTTAACTGATTTCATCGTTAACTGATTTCATCTTCATTTAACTGATTTCATTGTTAACTGATTTCATCGTTAACTGATTTCATCTTCATTTAACTGATTTCATCGTTAACTGATTTCATCGTTAACTGATTTCATCGTTAACTGATTTCATCTTCATTTAACTGATTTCATTTTCATTCTTCATTTAACTGATTTCATCGTTAACTGATTTCATCTTCATTTAACTGATTTCATCGTTAACTGATTTCATCGTTAACTGATTTCATCGTTAACTGATTTCATCTTTAACTGATTTCATCGTTAACTGATTTCATCTTCATTTAACTGATTTCATCGTTAACTGATTTCATCGTTAACTGATTTCATCTTCATTTAACTGATTTCATTTTCATTCTTCATTTAACTGATTTCATCGTTAACTGATTTCATCTTCATTTAATTGATTTCATCGTTAACTGATTTCATCGTTAACTGATTTCATCTTCATTTAACTGATTTCATCGTTAACTGATTTCATCGTTAACTGATTTCATCGTTAACTGATTTCATCTTCATTTAACTGATTTCATCGTTAACTGATTTCATCGTTAACTGATTTCATCTTCATTTAACTGATTTCATCGTTAACTGATTTCATCGTTAATTGATTTCATCGTTAACTGATTTCATTTTCATTCTTCATTTAACTGATTTCATCGTTAACTGATTTCATCGTTAACTGATTTCATCTTCATTTAACTGATTTCATCGTTAACTGATTTCATCGTTAATTGATTTCATCGTTAACTGATTTCATCTTCATTCTTCATTTAACTGATTTCATCGTTAACTGATTTCATCTTCATTTAACTGATTTCATCGTTAACTGATTTCATCTTTAACTGATTTCATCGTTAACTGATTTCATCTTCATTTAACTGATTTCATCGTTAACTGATTTCATCTTCATTCTTCATTTAACTGATTTCATCTTTAACTGATTTCATCGTTAACTGATTTCATCTTCATTTAACTGATTTCATCGTTAATTGATTTCATCGTTAACTGATTTCATCGTTAATTGATTTCATCGTTAACTGATTTCATCTTCATTTAACTGATTTCATCGTTAACTGATTTCATCTTCATTCTTCATTTAACTGATTTCATCTTTAACTGATTTCATCGTTAACTGATTTCATCTTCATTTAACTGATTTCATCGTTAATTGATTTCATCGTTAACTGATTTCATCGTTAATTGATTTCATCGTTAACTGATTTCATCTTCATTTAACTGATTTCATCGTTAACTGATTTCATCTTCATTCTTCATTTAACTGATTTCATCTTTAACTGATTTCATCGTTAACTGATTTCATCTTCATTTAACTGATTTCATCGTTAATTGATTTCATCGTTAACTGATTTCATCGTTAATTGATTTCATCGTTAACTGATTTCATCTTCATTTAACTGATTTCATCGTTAACTGATTTCATCTTCATTCTTCATTTAACTGATTTCATCTTTAACTGATTTCATCGTTAACTGATTTCATCTTCATTTAACTGATTTCATCGTTAATTGATTTCATCGTTAACTGATTTCATCGTTAACTGATTTCATCTTCATTTAACTGATTTCATCGTTAACTGATTTCATCGTTAACTGATTTCATCTTTAACTGATTTCATCTTCATTTAACTGATTTCATCGTTAACTGATTTCATCGTTAACTGATTTCATCGTTAACTGATTTCATCTTCATTTAACTGATTTCATCTTCATTTAACTGATTTCATCGTTAACTGATTTCATCGTTAACTGATTTCATCTTCATTTAATTGATTTCATCGTTAACTGATTTCATTTTCATTCTTCATTTAACTGATTTCATCGTTAACTGATTTCATCGTTAACTGATTTCATCTTCATTTAACTGATTTCATCGTTAACTGATTTCATCGTTAATTGATTTCATCGTTAACTGATTTCATCTTCATTCTTCATTTAACTGATTTCATCGTTAACTGATTTCATCTTCATTTAACTGATTTCATCGTTAACTGATTTCATCGTTAACTGATTTCATCGTTAACTGATTTCATCTTCATTTAACTGATTTCATCGTTAACTGATTTCATCTTCATTCTTCATTTAACTGATTTCATCTTTAACTGATTTCATCGTTAACTGATTTCATCGTTAACTGATTTCATCTTCATTTAACTGATTTCATCGTTAATTGATTTCATCGTTAACTGATTTCATCGTTAACTGATTTCATCTTCATTTAACTGATTTCATCGTTAACTGATTTCATCGTTAACTGATTTCATCTTCATTTAACTGATTTCATCGTTAACTGATTTCATCGTTAACTGATTTCATCTTCATTTAACTGATTTCATCGTTAACTGATTTCATCGTTAACTGATTTCATCTTCATTTAACTGATTTCATCGTTAACTGATTTCATCGTTAACTGATTTCATCTTCATTTAACTGATTTCATTTTCATTCTTCATTTAACTGATTTCATCGTTAACTGATTTCATCTTCATTTAACTGATTTCATCGTTAACTGATTTCATCGTTAACTGATTTCATCGTTAACTGATTTCATCTTTAACTGATTTCATCGTTAACTGATTTCATCTTCATTTAACTGATTTCATCGTTAACTGATTTCATCTTCATTTAATTGATTTCATCGTTAACTGATTTCATCGTTAACTGATTTCATCGTTAACTGATTTCATCTTCATTTAACTGATTTCATCGTTAACTGATTTCATCGTTAACTGATTTCATCTTCATTTAACTGATTTCATTTTCATTCTTCATTTAACTGATTTCATCGTTAACTGATTTCATCTTCATTTAATTGATTTCATCGTTAACTGATTTCATCGTTAACTGATTTCATCTTCATTTAACTGATTTCATCGTTAACTGATTTCATCGTTAACTGATTTCATCGTTAACTGATTTCATCTTCATTTAACTGATTTCATTTTCATTCTTCATTTAACTGATTTCATCGTTAACTGATTTCATCTTCATTTAATTGATTTCATCGTTAACTGATTTCATCGTTAACTGATTTCATCGTTAACTGATTTCATCTTCATTTAACTGATTTCATCGTTAACTGATTTCATCGTTAACTGATTTCATCGTTAACTGATTTCATCTTCATTTAACTGATTTCATCGTTAACTGATTTCATCGTTAACTGATTTCATCTTCATTTAACTGATTTCATCGTTAACTGATTTCATCGTTAATTGATTTCATCGTTAACTGATTTCATTTTCATTCTTCATTTAACTGATTTCATCTTCATTTAACTGATTTCATCGTTAACTGATTTCATCGTTAATTGATTTCATCGTTAACTGATTTCATCTTCATTCTTCATTTAACTGATTTCATCGTTAACTGATTTCATCTTCATTTAACTGATTTCATCGTTAACTGATTTCATCGTTAACTGATTTCATCGTTAACTGATTTCATCTTCATTTAACTGATTTCATCGTTAACTGATTTCATCTTCATTCTTCATTTAACTGATTTCATCTTTAACTGATTTCATCGTTAACTGATTTCATCTTCATTTAACTGATTTCATCGTTAATTGATTTCATCGTTAACTGATTTCATCGTTAACTGATTTCATCTTCATTTAACTGATTTCATCGTTAACTGATTTCATCGTTAACTGATTTCATCTTTAACTGATTTCATCTTCATTTAACTGATTTCATCGTTAACTGATTTCATCGTTAACTGATTTCATCGTTAACTGATTTCATCGTTAACTGATTTCATCTTCATTTAACTGATTTCATTGTTAACTGATTTCATCGTTAACTGATTTCATCTTCATTTAACTGATTTCATCGTTAACTGATTTCATCGTTAACTGATTTCATCGTTAACTGATTTCATCTTCATTTAACTGATTTCATTTTCATTCTTCATTTAACTGATTTCATCTTCATTTAACTGATTTCATCGTTAACTGATTTCATCGTTAACTGATTTCATCGTTAACTGATTTCATCTTTAACTGATTTCATCGTTAACTGATTTCATCTTCATTTAACTGATTTCATCGTTAACTGATTTCATCTTCATTTAATTGATTTCATCGTTAACTGATTTCATCGTTAACTGATTTCATCTTCATTTAACTGATTTCATCGTTAACTGATTTCATCGTTAACTGATTTCATCTTCATTTAACTGATTTCATTTTCATTCTTCATTTAACTGATTTCATCGTTAACTGATTTCATCTTCATTTAATTGATTTCATCGTTAACTGATTTCATCGTTAACTGATTTCATCTTCATTTAACTGATTTCATCGTTAACTGATTTCATCGTTAACTGATTTCATCTTCATTTAACTGATTTCATCGTTAACTGATTTCATCGTTAATTGATTTCATCGTTAACTGATTTCATTTTCATTCTTCATTTAACTGATTTCATCGTTAACTGATTTCATCGTTAACTGATTTCATCTTCATTTAACTGATTTCATCGTTAACTGATTTCATCGTTAACTGATTTCATCTTCATTTAACTGATTTCATCGTTAACTGATTTCATCGTTAACTGATTTCATCGTTAACTGATTTCATCTTCATTTAACTGATTTCATCGTTAACTGATTTCATCGTTAACTGATTTCATCTTCATTTAACTGATTTCATTTTCATTCTTCATTTAACTGATTTCATCGTTAACTGATTTCATCTTCATTTAACTGATTTCATCGTTAACTGATTTCATCGTTAACTGATTTCATCTTCATTTAACTGATTTCATTGTTAACTGATTTCATCGTTAACTGATTTCATCTTCATTTAACTGATTTCATCGTTAACTGATTTCATCGTTAACTGATTTCATCGTTAACTGATTTCATCTTCATTTAACTGATTTCATCGTTAACTGATTTCATCGTTAATTGATTTCATCGTTAACTGATTTCATTTTCATTCTTCATTTAACTGATTTCATCGTTAACTGATTTCATCGTTAACTGATTTCATCTTCATTTAACTGATTTCATCGTTAACTGATTTCATCGTTAATTGATTTCATCGTTAACTGATTTCATCTTCATTTAACTGATTTCATCGTTAATTGATTTCATCGTTAACTGATTTCATCGTTAACTGATTTCATCGTTAACTGATTTCATCTTCATTCTTCATTTAACTGATTTCATCTTTAACTGATTTCATCGTTAACTGATTTCATCTTCATTTAACTGATTTCATCGTTAATTGATTTCATCGTTAACTGATTTCATCGTTAATTGATTTCATCGTTAACTGATTTCATCTTCATTTAACTGATTTCATCGTTAACTGATTTCATCTTCATTCTTCATTTAACTGATTTCATCTTTAACTGATTTCATCGTTAACTGATTTCATCTTCATTTAACTGATTTCATCGTTAATTGATTTCATCGTTAACTGATTTCATCGTTAACTGATTTCATCTTCATTTAACTGATTTCATCGTTAACTGATTTCATCGTTAACTGATTTCATCTTTAACTGATTTCATCTTCATTTAACTGATTTCATCGTTAACTGATTTCATCGTTAACTGATTTCATCGTTAACTGATTTCATCTTCATTTAACTGATTTCATCTTCATTTAACTGATTTCATCGTTAACTGATTTCATCGTTAACTGATTTCATCTTCATTTAATTGATTTCATCGTTAACTGATTTCATCGTTAACTGATTTCATCGTTAACTGATTTCATCTTCATTTAACTGATTTCATCGTTAACTGATTTCATCGTTAACTGATTTCATCGTTAACTGATTTCATCTTCATTTAACTGATTTCATCGTTAACTGATTTCATCGTTAACTGATTTCATCTTCATTTAACTGATTTCATCGTTAACTGATTTCATCGTTAATTGATTTCATCGTTAACTGATTTCATTTTCATTCTTCATTTAACTGATTTCATCGTTAACTGATTTCATCGTTAACTGATTTCATCTTCATTTAACTGATTTCATCGTTAACTGATTTCATCGTTAATTGATTTCATCGTTAACTGATTTCATCGTTAACTGATTTCATCGTTAACTGATTTCATCTTCATTTAACTGATTTCATCGTTAACTGATTTCATCGTTAACTGATTTCATCTTCATTTAACTGATTTCATTTTCATTCTTCATTTAACTGATTTCATCGTTAACTGATTTCATCTTCATTTAATTGATTTCATCGTTAACTGATTTCATCGTTAACTGATTTCATCTTCATTTAACTGATTTCATCGTTAACTGATTTCATCGTTAACTGATTTCATCTTCATTTAACTGATTTCATCGTTAACTGATTTCATCGTTAATTGATTTCATCGTTAACTGATTTCATTTTCATTCTTCATTTAACTGATTTCATCGTTAACTGATTTCATCGTTAACTGATTTCATCGTTAACTGATTTCATCTTCATTTAACTGATTTCATTTTCATTCTTCATTTAACTGATTTCATCGTTAACTGATTTCATCTTCATTTAACTGATTTCATCGTTAACTGATTTCATCGTTAACTGATTTCATCGTTAACTGATTTCATCGTTAACTGATTTCATCTTTAACTGATTTCATCGTTAACTGATTTCATCTTCATTTAACTGATTTCATCGTTAACTGATTTCATCGTTAACTGAATTCATCGTTAACTGATTTCATCTTCATTTAACTGATTTCATCGTTAACTGATTTCATCGTTAACTGATTTCATCTTCATTTAACTGATTTCATCGTTAACTGATTTCATCGTTAATTGATTTCATCGTTAACTGATTTCATTTTCATTCTTCATTTAACTGATTTCATCGTTAACTGATTTCATCGTTAACTGATTTCATCTTCATTTAACTGATTTCATCGTTAACTGATTTCATCGTTAATTGATTTCATCGTTAACTGATTTCATCTTCATTCTTCATTTAACTGATTTCATCGTTAACTGATTTCATCTTCATTTAACTGATTTCATCGTTAACTGATTTCATCGTTAACTGATTTCATCGTTAACTGATTTCATCTTCATTTAACTGATTTCATCGTTAACTGATTTCATCTTCATTCTTCATTTAACTGATTTCATCTTTAACTGATTTCATCGTTAACTGATTTCATCTTCATTTAACTGATTTCATCGTTAATTGATTTCATCGTTAACTGATTTCATCGTTAATTGATTTCATCGTTAACTGATTTCATCTTCATTTAACTGATTTCATCGTTAACTGATTTCATCTTCATTTAACTGATTTCATCTTTAACTGATTTCATCGTTAACTGATTTCATATTCATTTAACTGATTTCATCGTTAATTGATTTCATCGTTAACTGATTTCATCGTTAATTGATTTCATCGTTAACTGATTTCATCGTTAATTGATTTCATCGTTAACTGATTTCATCTTCATTTAACTGATTTCATCGTTAACTGATTTCATCTTCATTCTTCATTTAACTGATTTCATCTTTAACTGATTTCATCGTTAACTGATTTCATCTTCATTTAACTGATTTCATCGTTAATTGATTTCATCGTTAACTGATTTCATCGTTAATTGATTTCATCGTTAACTGATTTCATCTTCATTTAACTGATTTCATCGTTAACTGATTTCATCTTCATTCTTCATTTAACTGATTTCATCTTTAACTGATTTCATCGTTAACTGATTTCATCTTCATTTAACTGATTTCATCGTTAATTGATTTCATCGTTAACTGATTTCATCGTTAACTGATTTCATCTTCATTTAACTGATTTCATCGTTAACTGATTTCATCGTTAACTGATTTCATCTTTAACTGATTTCATCTTCATTTAACTGATTTCATCGTTAACTGATTTCATCGTTAACTGATTTCATCTTCATTTAACTGATTTCATCTTCATTTAACTGATTTCATCGTTAACTGATTTCATCGTTAACTGATTTCATCTTCATTTAATTGATTTCATCGTTAACTGATTTCATCGTTAACTGATTTCATCGTTAACTGATTTCATCTTCATTTAACTGATTTCATCGTTAACTGATTTCATCGTTAACTGATTTCATCGTTAACTGATTTCATCTTCATTTAACTGATTTCATCGTTAACTGATTTCATCGTTAACTGATTTCATCTTCATTTAACTGATTTCATCGTTAACTGATTTCATCGTTAATTGATTTCATCGTTAACTGATTTCATTTTCATTCTTCATTTAACTGATTTCATCGTTAACTGATTTCATCGTTAACTGATTTCATCTTCATTTAACTGATTTCATCGTTAACTGATTTCATCGTTAACTGATTTCATCGTTAACTGATTTCATCTTCATTTAACTGATTTCATCGTTAACTGATTTCATCGTTAATTGATTTCATCGTTAACTGATTTCATTTTCATTCTTCATTTAACTGATTTCATCGTTAACTGATTTCATCGTTAACTGATTTCATCTTCATTTAACTGATTTCATCGTTAACTGATTTCATCGTTAATTGATTTCATCGTTAACTGATTTCATCTTCATTCTTCATTTAACTGATTTCATCGTTAACTGATTTCATCTTCATTTAACTGATTTCATCGTTAACTGATTTCATCGTTAACTGATTTCATCGTTAACTGATTTCATCTTCATTTAACTGATTTCATCGTTAACTGATTTCATCTTCATTCTTCATTTAACTGATTTCATCGTTAACTGATTTCATCGTTAACTGATTTCATCTTCATTTAACTGATTTCATCGTTAATTGATTTCATCGTTAACTGATTTCATCGTTAACTGATTTCATCTTCATTTAACTGATTTCATCGTTAACTGATTTCATCGTTAACTGATTTCATCGTTAACTGATTTCATCTTCATTTAACTGATTTCATCGTTAACTGATTTCATCGTTAACTGATTTCATCGTTAACTGATTTCATCTTCATTTAACTGATTTCATTGTTAACTGATTTCATCGTTAACTGATTTCATCTTCATTTAACTGATTTCATCGTTAACTGATTTCATCGTTAACTGATTTCATCGTTAACTGATTTCATCTTCATTTAACTGATTTCATTTTCATTCTTCATTTAACTGATTTCATCGTTAACTGATTTCATCTTCATTTAACTGATTTCATCGTTAACTGATTTCATCGTTAACTGATTTCATCGTTAACTGATTTCATCTTTAACTGATTTCATCGTTAACTGATTTCATCTTCATTTAACTGATTTCATCGTTAACTGATTTCATCTTCATTTAATTGATTTCATCGTTAACTGATTTCATCGTTAACTGATTTCATCTTCATTTAACTGATTTCATCGTTAACTGATTTCATCTTCATTTAACTGATTTCATCGTTAACTGATTTCATCTTCATTTAACTGATTTCATCGTTAACTGATTTCATCGTTAACTGATTTCATCTTCATTTAACTGATTTCATTTTCATTCTTCATTTAACTGATTTCATCGTTAACTGATTTCATCTTCATTTAATTGATTTCATCGTTAACTGATTTCATCGTTAACTGATTTCATCTTCATTTAACTGATTTCATCGTTAACTGATTTCATCTTCATTTAACTGATTTCATTTTCATTCTTCATTTAACTGATTTCATCGTTAACTGATTTCATCTTCATTTAACTGATTTCATTTTCATTCTTCATTTAACTGATTTCATCGTGAACTGATTTCATCTTCATTTAACTGATTTCATCGTTAACTGATTTCATCGTTAATTGATTTCATCGTTAACTGATTTCATTTTCATTCTTCATTTAACTGATTTCATCGTTAACTGATTTCATCGTTAACTGATTTCATCTTCATTTAACTGATTTCATCGTTAATTGATTTCATCGTTAACTGATTTCATCTTCATTTAACTGATTTCATCGTTAACTGATTTCATCGTTAACTGATTTCATCGTTAACTGATTTCATCGTTAACTGATTTCATCGTTAACTGATTTCATCGTTAACTGATTTCATCTTCATTTAACTGATTTCATTGTTAACTGATTTCATCGTTAACTGATTTCATCTTCATTTAATTGATTTCATCGTTAACTGATTTCATCTTCATTTAATTGATTTCATCGTTAACTGATTTCATCGTTAACTGATTTCATCGTTAACTGATTTCATCTTCATTTAACTGATTTCATCGTTAACTGATTTCATCGTTAACTGATTTCATCTTCATTTAACTGATTTCATCGTTAACTGATTTCATCGTTAACTGATTTCATCTTCATTTAACTGATTTCATCGTTAACTGATTTCATCGTTAACTGATTTCATCGTTAACTGATTTCATCGTTAACTGATTTCATCTTCATTTAACTGATTTCATTGTTAACTGATTTCATCGTTAACTGATTTCATCTTCATTTAACTGATTTCATCGTTAACTGATTTCATCGTTAACTGATTTCATCTTCATTTAACTGATTTCATCGTTAACTGATTTCATCGTTAACTGATTTCATCGTTAACTGATTTCATCTTCATTTAACTGATTTCATTGTTAACTGATTTCATCGTTAACTGATTTCATCTTCATTTAACTGATTTCATCGTTAACTGATTTCATCGTTAACTGATTTCATCGTTAACTGATTTCATCTTCATTTAACTGATTTCATTTTCATTCTTCATTTAACTGATTTCATCGTTAACTGATTTCATCTTCATTTAACTGATTTCATCGTTAACTGATTTCATCGTTAACTGATTTCATCGTTAACTGATTTCATCTTCATTTAACTGATTTCATCGTTAACTGATTTCATCTTCATTTAATTGATTTCATCGTTAACTGATTTCATCGTTAACTGATTTCATCGTTAACTGATTTCATCTTCATTTAACTGATTTCATCGTTAACTGATTTCATCGTTAACTGATTTCATCTTCATTTAACTGATTTCATTTTCATTCTTCATTTAACTGATTTCATCGTTAACTGATTTCATCTTCATTTAATTGATTTCATCGTTAACTGATTTCATCGTTAACTGATTTCATCGTTAACTGATTTCATCTTCATTTAACTGATTTCATCGTTAACTGATTTCATCGTTAACTGATTTCATCGTTAACTGATTTCATCTTCATTTAACTGATTTCATCGTTAACTGATTTCATCGTTAACTGATTTCATCTTCATTTAACTGATTTCATCGTTAACTGATTTCATCGTTAATTGATTTCATCGTTAACTGATTTCATCTTCATTCTTCATTTAACTGATTTTATCGTTAACTGATTTCATCTTCATTTAACTGATTTCATCGTTAACTGATTTCATCGTTAACTGATTTCATCGTTAACTGATTTCATCTTCATTTAACTGATTTCATCGTTAACTGATTTCATCTTCATTCTTCATTTAACTGATTTCATCTTTAACTGATTTCATCGTTAACTGATTTCATCTTCATTTAACTGATTTCATCGTTAATTGATTTCATCGTTAACTGATTTCATCGTTAATTGATTTCATCGTTAACTGATTTCATCTTCATTTAACTGATTTCATCGTTAACTGATTTCATCTTCATTCTTCATTTAACTGATTTCATCTTTAACTGATTTCATCGTTAACTGATTTCATCTTCATTTAACTGATTTCATCGTTAATTGATTTCATCGTTAACTGATTTCATCGTTAATTGATTTCATCGTTAACTGATTTCATCTTCATTTAACTGATTTCATCCTTAACTGATTTCATCTTCATTCTTCATTTAACTGATTTCATCTTTAACTGATTTCATCGTTAACTGATTTCATCTTCATTTAACTGATTTCATCGTTAATTGATTTCATCGTTAACTGATTTCATCGTTAATTGATTTCATCGTTAACTGATTTCATCTTCATTTAACTGATTTCATCGTTAACTGATTTCATCTTCATTCTTCATTTAACTGATTTCATCTTTAACTGATTTCATCGTTAACTGATTTCATCTTCATTTAACTGATTTCATCGTTAATTGATTTCATCGTTAACTGATTTCATCGTTAACTGATTTCATCTTCATTTAACTGATTTCATCGTTAACTGATTTCATCGTTAACTGATTTCATCGTTAACTGATTTCATCTTCATTTAACTGATTTCATCTTCATTTAACTGATTTCATCGTTAACTGATTTCATCGTTAACTGATTTCATCTTCATTTAATTGATTTCATCGTTAACTGATTTCATCGTTAACTGATTTCATCGTTAACTGATTTCATCTTCATTTAACTGATTTCATCGTTAACTGATTTCATCGTTAACTGATTTCATCTTCATTTAACTGATTTCATCGTTAACTGATTTCATCGTTAACTGATTTCATCTTCATTTAACTGATTTCATCGTTAACTGATTTCATCGTTAATTGATTTCATCGTTAACTGATTTCATCTTCATTCTTCATTTAACTGATTTCATCGTTAACTGATTTCATCTTCATTTAACTGATTTCATCGTTAACTGATTTCATCGTTAACTGATTTCATCGTTAACTGATTTCATCTTCATTTAACTGATTTCATCGTTAACTGATTTCATCTTCATTCTTCATTTAACTGATTTCATCTTTAACTGATTTCATCGTTAACTGATTTCATCTTCATTTAACTGATTTCATCGTTAATTGATTTCATCGTTAACTGATTTCATCGTTAATTGATTTCATCGTTAACTGATTTCATCTTCATTTAACTGATTTCATCGTTAACTGATTTCATCTTCATTCTTCATTTAACTGATTTCATCTTTAACTGATTTCATCGTTAACTGATTTCATCTTCATTTAACTGATTTCATCGTTAATTGATTTCATCGTTAACTGATTTCATCGTTAATTGATTTCATCGTTAACTGATTTCATCTTCATTTAACTGATTTCATCGTTAACTGATTTCATCTTCATTCTTCATTTAACTGATTTCATCTTTAACTGATTTCATCGTTAACTGATTTCATCTTCATTTAACTGATTTCATCGTTAATTGATTTCATCGTTAACTGATTTCATCGTTAACTGATTTCATCTTCATTTAACTGATTTCATCGTTAACTGATTTCATCGTTAACTGATTTCATCTTTAACTGATTTCATCTTCATTTAACTGATTTCATCGTTAACTGATTTCATTGTTAACTGATTTCATCGTTAACTGATTTCATCTTCATTTAACTGATTTCATCGTTAACTGATTTCATCTTCATTTAATTGATTTCATCGTTAACTGATTTCATCGTTAACTGATTTCATCGTTAACTGATTTCATCTTCATTTAACTGATTTCATCGTTAACTGATTTCATCGTTAACTGATTTCATCGTTAACTGATTTCATCTTCATTTAACTGATTTCATCGTTAACTGATTTCATCGTTAACTGATTTCATCTTCATTTAACTGATTTCATCGTTAACTGATTTCATCGTTAATTGATTTCATCGTTAACTGATTTCATTTTCATTCTTCATTTAACTGATTTCATCGTTAACTGATTTCATCGTTAACTGATTTCATCTTCATTTAACTGATTTCATCGTTAACTGATTTCATCGTTAATTGATTTCATCGTTAACTGATTTCATCTTCATTCTTCATTTAACTGATTTCATCGTTAACTGATTTCATCTTCATTTAACTGATTTCATCGTTAACTGATTTCATCGTTAACTGATTTCATCTTCATTTAACTGATTTCATCGTTAACTGATTTCATCTTCATTCTTCATTTAACTGATTTCATCTTTAACTGATTTCATCGTTAACTGATTTCATCTTCATTTAACTGATTTCATCGTTAATTGATTTCATCGTTAACTGATTTCATCGTTAACTGATTTCATCTTCATTTAACTGATTTCATCGTTAACTGATTTCATCGTTAACTGATTTCATCTTTAACTGATTTCATCTTCATTTAACTGATTTCATCGTTAACTGATTTCATCGTTAACTGATTTCATCGTTAACTGATTTCATCGTTAACTGATTTCATCTTCATTTAACTGATTTCATTGTTAACTGATTTCATCGTTAACTGATTTCATCTTCATTTAACTGATTTCATCGTTAACTGATTTCATCGTTAACTGATTTCATCGTTAACTGATTTCATCTTCATTTAACTGATTTCATTTTCATTCTTCATTTAACTGATTTCATCGTTAACTGATTTCATCTTCATTTAACTGATTTCATCGTTAACTGATTTCATCTTCATTTAACTGATTTCATCGTTAACTGATTTCATCTTCATTCTTCATTTAACTGATTTCATCGTTAACTGATTTCATCTTCATTTAACTGATTTCATCGTTAACTGATTTCATCGTTAACTGATTTCATCGTTAACTGATTTCATCTTCATTTAACTGATTTCATCGTTAACTGATTTCATCTTCATTCTTCATTTAACTGATTTCATCTTTAACTGATTTCATCGTTAACTGATTTCATCTTCATTTAACTGATTTCATCGTTAATTGATTTCATCGTTAACTGATTTCATCGTTAATTGATTTCATCGTTAACTGATTTCATCTTCATTTAACTGATTTCATCGTTAACTGATTTCATCTTCATTTAACTGATTTCATCTTTAACTGATTTCATCGTTAACTGATTTCATATTCATTTAACTGATTTCATCGTTAATTGATTTCATCGTTAACTGATTTCATCGTTAATTGATTTCATCGTTAACTGATTTCATCGTTAATTGATTTCATCGTTAACTGATTTCATCTTCATTTAACTGATTTCATCGTTAACTGATTTCATCTTCATTCTTCATTTAACTGATTTCATCTTTAACTGATTTCATCGTTAACTGATTTCATCTTCATTTAACTGATTTCATCGTTAATTGATTTCATCGTTAACTGATTTCATCGTTAATTGATTTCATCGTTAACTGATTTCATCTTCATTTAACTGATTTCATCGTTAACTGATTTCATCTTCATTCTTCATTTAACTGATTTCATCTTTAACTGATTTCATCGTTAACTGATTTCATCTTCATTTAACTGATTTCATCGTTAATTGATTTCATCGTTAACTGATTTCATCGTTAACTGATTTCATCTTCATTTAACTGATTTCATCGTTAACTGATTTCATCGTTAACTGATTTCATCTTTAACTGATTTCATCTTCATTTAACTGATTTCATCGTTAACTGATTTCATCGTTAACTGATTTCATCTTCATTTAACTGATTTCATCTTCATTTAACTGATTTCATCGTTAACTGATTTCATCGTTAACTGATTTCATCTTCATTTAATTGATTTCATCGTTAACTGATTTCATCGTTAACTGATTTCATCGTTAACTGATTTCATCTTCATTTAACTGATTTCATCGTTAACTGATTTCATCGTTAACTGATTTCATCGTTAACTGATTTCATCTTCATTTAACTGATTTCATCGTTAACTGATTTCATCGTTAACTGATTTCATCTTCATTTAACTGATTTCATCGTTAACTGATTTCATCGTTAATTGATTTCATCGTTAACTGATTTCATTTTCATTCTTCATTTAACTGATTTCATCGTTAACTGATTTCATCGTTAACTGATTTCATCTTCATTTAACTGATTTCATCGTTAACTGATTTCATCGTTAACTGATTTCATCGTTAACTGATTTCATCTTCATTTAACTGATTTCATCGTTAACTGATTTCATCGTTAATTGATTTCATCGTTAACTGATTTCATTTTCATTCTTCATTTAACTGATTTCATCGTTAACTGATTTCATCGTTAACTGATTTCATCTTCATTTAACTGATTTCATCGTTAACTGATTTCATCGTTAATTGATTTCATCGTTAACTGATTTCATCTTCATTCTTCATTTAACTGATTTCATCGTTAACTGATTTCATCTTCATTTAACTGATTTCATCGTTAACTGATTTCATCGTTAACTGATTTCATCGTTAACTGATTTCATCTTCATTTAACTGATTTCATCGTTAACTGATTTCATCTTCATTCTTCATTTAACTGATTTCATCGTTAACTGATTTCATCGTTAACTGATTTCATCTTCATTTAACTGATTTCATCGTTAATTGATTTCATCGTTAACTGATTTCATCGTTAACTGATTTCATCTTCATTTAACTGATTTCATCGTTAACTGATTTCATCGTTAACTGATTTCATCGTTAACTGATTTCATCTTCATTTAACTGATTTCATCGTTAACTGATTTCATCGTTAACTGATTTCATCGTTAACTGATTTCATCTTCATTTAACTGATTTCATTGTTAACTGATTTCATCGTTAACTGATTTCATCTTCATTTAACTGATTTCATCGTTAACTGATTTCATCGTTAACTGATTTCATCGTTAACTGATTTCATCTTCATTTAACTGATTTCATTTTCATTCTTCATTTAACTGATTTCATCGTTAACTGATTTCATCTTCATTTAACTGATTTCATCGTTAACTGATTTCATCGTTAACTGATTTCATCGTTAACTGATTTCATCTTTAACTGATTTCATCGTTAACTGATTTCATCTTCATTTAACTGATTTCATCGTTAACTGATTTCATCTTCATTTAATTGATTTCATCGTTAACTGATTTCATCGTTAACTGATTTCATCTTCATTTAACTGATTTCATCGTTAACTGATTTCATCTTCATTTAACTGATTTCATCGTTAACTGATTTCATCTTCATTTAACTGATTTCATCGTTAACTGATTTCATCGTTAACTGATTTCATCTTCATTTAACTGATTTCATTTTCATTCTTCATTTAACTGATTTCATCGTTAACTGATTTCATCTTCATTTAATTGATTTCATCGTTAACTGATTTCATCGTTAACTGATTTCATCTTCATTTAACTGATTTCATCGTTAACTGATTTCATCTTCATTTAACTGATTTCATTTTCATTCTTCATTTAACTGATTTCATCGTTAACTGATTTCATCTTCATTTAACTGATTTCATTTTCATTCTTCATTTAACTGATTTCATCGTGAACTGATTTCATCTTCATTTAACTGATTTCATCGTTAACTGATTTCATCGTTAATTGATTTCATCGTTAACTGATTTCATTTTCATTCTTCATTTAACTGATTTCATCGTTAACTGATTTCATCGTTAACTGATTTCATCTTCATTTAACTGATTTCATCGTTAATTGATTTCATCGTTAACTGATTTCATCTTCATTTAACTGATTTCATCGTTAACTGATTTCATCGTTAACTGATTTCATCGTTAACTGATTTCATCGTTAACTGATTTCATCTTCATTTAACTGATTTCATTGTTAACTGATTTCATCGTTAACTGATTTCATCTTCATTTAATTGATTTCATCGTTAACTGATTTCATCTTCATTTAATTGATTTCATCGTTAACTGATTTCATCGTTAACTGATTTCATCGTTAACTGATTTCATCTTCATTTAACTGATTTCATCGTTAACTGATTTCATCGTTAACTGATTTCATCTTCATTTAACTGATTTCATCGTTAACTGATTTCATCGTTAACTGATTTCATCTTCATTTAACTGATTTCATCGTTAACTGATTTCATCGTTAACTGATTTCATCGTTAACTGATTTCATCGTTAACTGATTTCATCTTCATTTAACTGATTTCATTGTTAACTGATTTCATCGTTAACTGATTTCATCTTCATTTAACTGATTTCATCGTTAACTGATTTCATCGTTAACTGATTTCATCTTCATTTAACTGATTTCATCGTTAACTGATTTCATCGTTAACTGATTTCATCGTTAACTGATTTCATCTTCATTTAACTGATTTCATTGTTAACTGATTTCATCGTTAACTGATTTCATCTTCATTTAACTGATTTCATCGTTAACTGATTTCATCGTTAACTGATTTCATCGTTAACTGATTTCATCTTCATTTAACTGATTTCATTTTCATTCTTCATTTAACTGATTTCATCGTTAACTGATTTCATCTTCATTTAACTGATTTCATCGTTAACTGATTTCATCGTTAACTGATTTCATCGTTAACTGATTTCATCTTCATTTAACTGATTTCATCGTTAACTGATTTCATCTTCATTTAATTGATTTCATCGTTAACTGATTTCATCGTTAACTGATTTCATCGTTAACTGATTTCATCTTCATTTAACTGATTTCATCGTTAACTGATTTCATCGTTAACTGATTTCATCGTTAACTGATTTCATCTTCATTTAACTGATTTCATTTTCATTCTTCATTTAACTGATTTCATCGTTAACTGATTTCATCTTCATTTAATTGATTTCATCGTTAACTGATTTCATCGTTAACTGATTTCATCGTTAACTGATTTCATCTTCATTTAACTGATTTCATCGTTAACTGATTTCATCGTTAACTGATTTCATCGTTAACTGATTTCATCTTCATTTAACTGATTTCATCGTTAACTGATTTCATCGTTAACTGATTTCATCTTCATTTAACTGATTTCATCGTTAACTGATTTCATCGTTAATTGATTTCATCGTTAACTGATTTCATCTTCATTCTTCATTTAACTGATTTATCGTTAACTGATTTCATCTTCATTTAACTGATTTCATCGTTAACTGATTTCATCGTTAACTGATTTCATCGTTAACTGATTTCATCTTCATTTAACTGATTTCATCGTTAACTGATTTCATCTTCATTCTTCATTTAACTGATTTCATCTTTAACTGATTTCATCGTTAACTGATTTCATCTTCATTTAACTGATTTCATCGTTAATTGATTTCATCGTTAACTGATTTCATCGTTAATTGATTTCATCGTTAACTGATTTCATCTTCATTTAACTGATTTCATCGTTAACTGATTTCATCTTCATTCTTCATTTAACTGATTTCATCTTTAACTGATTTCATCGTTAACTGATTTCATCTTCATTTAACTGATTTCATCGTTAATTGATTTCATCGTTAACTGATTTCATCGTTAATTGATTTCATCGTTAACTGATTTCATCTTCATTTAACTGATTTCATCGTTAACTGATTTCATCTTCATTCTTCATTTAACTGATTTCATCTTTAACTGATTTCATCGTTAACTGATTTCATCTTCATTTAACTGATTTCATCGTTAATTGATTTCATCGTTAACTGATTTCATCGTTAATTGATTTCATCGTTAACTGATTTCATCTTCATTTAACTGATTTCATCGTTAACTGATTTCATCTTCATTCTTCATTTAACTGATTTCATCTTTAACTGATTTCATCGTTAACTGATTTCATCTTCATTTAACTGATTTCATCGTTAATTGATTTCATCGTTAACTGATTTCATCGTTAACTGATTTCATCTTCATTTAACTGATTTCATCGTTAACTGATTTCATCGTTAACTGATTTCATCGTTAACTGATTTCATCTTCATTTAACTGATTTCATCTTCATTTAACTGATTTCATCGTTAACTGATTTCATCGTTAACTGATTTCATCTTCATTTAATTGATTTCATCGTTAACTGATTTCATCGTTAACTGATTTCATCGTTAACTGATTTCATCTTCATTTAACTGATTTCATCGTTAACTGATTTCATCGTTAACTGATTTCATCTTCATTTAACTGATTTCATCGTTAACTGATTTCATCGTTAACTGATTTCATCTTCATTTAACTGATTTCATCGTTAACTGATTTCATCGTTAACTGATTTCATCGTTAACTGATTTCATCTTCATTCTTCATTTAACTGATTTCATCGTTAACTGATTTCATCTTCATTTAACTGATTTCATCGTTAACTGATTTCATCGTTAACTGATTTCATCGTTAACTGATTTCATCTTCATTTAACTGATTTCATCGTTAACTGATTTCATCTTCATTTCTTCATTTAACTGATTTCATCTTTAACTGATTTCATCGTTAACTGATTTCATCTTCATTTAACTGATTTCATCGTTAACTGATTTCATCGTTAACTGATTTCATCGTTAACTGATTTCATCGTTAACTGATTTCATCTTCATTTAACTGATTTCATCGTTAACTGATTTCATCTTCATTCTTCATTTAACTGATTTCATCTTTAACTGATTTCATCGTTAACTGATTTCATCTTCATTTAACTGATTTCATCGTTAATGATTTCATCGTTAACTGATTTCATCGTTAACTGATTTCATCGTTAACTGATTTCATCTTCATTTAACTGATTTCATCGTTAACTGATTTCATCTTCATTCTTCATTTAACTGATTTCATCTTTAACTGATTTCATCGTTAACTGATTTCATCTTCATTTAACTGATTTCATCGTTAATTGATTTCATCGTTAACTGATTTCATCGTTAACTGATTTCATCTTCATTTAACTGATTTCATCGTTAACTGATTTCATCGTTAACTGATTTCATCTTTAACTGATTTCATCTTCATTTAACTGATTTCATCGTTAACTGATTTCATCGTTAACTGATTTCATCGTTAACTGATTTCATCTTCATTTAACTGATTTCATCGTTAACTGATTTCATCTTCATTTAATGATTTCATCGTTAACTGATTTCATCGTTAACTGATTTCATCGTTAACTGATTTCATCTTCATTTAACTGATTTCATCGTTAACTGATTTCATCGTTAACTGATTTCATCGTTAACTGATTTCATCTTCATTTAACTGATTTCATCGTTAACTGATTTCATCGTTAACTGATTTCATCTTCATTTAACTGATTTCATCGTTAACTGATTTCATCGTTAACTGATTTCATCGTTAACTGATTTCAATTTCATTCTTCATTTAACTGATTTCATCGTTAACTGATTTCATCGTTAACTGATTTCATCTTCATTTAACTGATTTCATCGTTAACTGATTTCATCGTTAACTGATTTCATCGTTAACTGATTTCATCTTCATTCTTCATTTAACTGATTTCATCGTTAACTGATTTCATCTTCATTTAACTGATTTCATCGTTAACTGATTTCATCGTTAACTGATTTCATCGTTAACTGATTTCATCTTCATTTAACTGATTTCATCGTTAACTGATTTCATCTTCATTCTTCATTTAACTGATTTCATCGTTAACTGATTTCATCGTTAACTGATTTCATCTTCATTTAACTGATTTCATCGTTAATTGATTTCATCGTTAACTGATTTCATCGTTAACTGATTTCATCTTCATTTAACTGATTTCATCGTTAACTGATTTCATCGTTAACTGATTTCATCTTTAACTGATTTCATCTTCATTTAACTGATTTCATCGTTAACTGATTTCATCGTTAACTGATTTCATCGTTTAACTGATTTCATCGTTAACTGATTTCATCTTCATTTAACTGATTTCATCGTTAACTGATTTCATCGTTAACTGATTTCATCTTCATTTAACTGATTTCATCGTTAACTGATTTCAATCGTTAACTGATTTCATCGTTAACTGATTTCATCTTCATTTAACTGATTTCATTTTCATTCTTCATTTAACTGATTTCATCGTTAACTGATTTCATCTTCATTTAACTGATTTCATCGTTAACTGATTTCATCTTCATTTAACTGATTTCATCGTTAACTGATTTCATCGTTAACTGATTTCATCTTCATTTAACTGATTTCATCGTTAACTGATTTCATCGTTAACTGATTTCATCTTCATTTAACTGATTTCATCGTTAACTGATTTCATCGTTAATTGATTTCATCGTTAACTGATTTCATTTTCATTCTTCATTTAACTGATTTCATCGTTAACTGATTTCATCGTTAACTGATTTCATCTTCATTTAACTGATTTCATCGTTAACTGATTTCATCGTTAACTGATTTCATCTTCATTTAACTGATTTCATCGTTAACTGATTTCATCGTTAATTGATTTCATCGTTAACTGATTTCATTTTCATTCTTCATTTAACTGATTTCATCGTTAACTGATTTCATCGTTAACTGATTTCATCTTCATTTAACTGATTTCATCGTTAACTGATTTCATCGTTAATTGATTTCATCGTTAACTGATTTCATCTTCATTCTTCATTTAACTGATTTCATCGTTAACTGATTTCATCTTCATTTAACTGATTTCATCGTTAACTGATTTCATCGTTAACTGATTTCATCGTTAACTGATTTCATCTTCATTTAACTGATTTCATCGTTAACTGATTTCATCGTTAACTGATTTCATCTTCATTTAACTGATTTCATTTTCATTCTTCATTTAACTGATTTCATCGTTAACTGATTTCATCTTCATTTAACTGATTTCATCGTTAACTGATTTCATCGTTAACTGATTTCATCTTTAACTGATTTCATCGTTAACTGATTTCATCTTCATTTAACTGATTTCATCGTTAACTGATTTCATCTTCATTTAATTGATTTCATCGTTAACTGATTTCATCGTTAACTGATTTCATCGTTAACTGATTTCATCTTCATTTAACTGATTTCATCGTTAACTGATTTCATCGTTAACTGATTTCATCTTCATTTAACTGATTTCATTTTCATTCTTCATTTAACTGATTTCATCGTTAACTGATTTCATCTTCATTTAATTGATTTCATCGTTAACTGATTTCATCGTTAACTGATTTCATCGTTAACTGATTTCATCTTCATTTAACTGATTTCATCGTTAACTGATTTCATCGTTAATTGATTTCATCGTTAACTGATTTCATTTTCATTCTTCATTTAACTGATTTCATCGTTAACTGATTTCATCGTTAACTGATTTCATCTTCATTTAACTGATTTCATCGTTAACTGATTTCATCGTTAATTGATTTCATCGTTAACTGATTTCATCTTCATTCTTCATTTAACTGATTTCATCGTTAACTGATTTCATCTTCATTTAACTGATTTCATCGTTAACTGATTTCATCGTTAACTGATTTCATCGTTAACTGATTTCATCTTCATTTAACTGATTTCATTGTTAACTGATTTCATCGTTAACTGATTTCATCTTCATTTAACTGATTTCATCGTTAACTGATTTCATCGTTAACTGATTTCATCGTTAACTGATTTCATCTTCATTTAACTGATTTCATTTTCATTCTTCATTTAACTGATTTCATCGTTAACTGATTTCATCTTCATTTAACTGATTTCATCGTTAACTGATTTCATCGTTAACTGATTTCATCGTTAACTGATTTCATCTTTAACTGATTTCATCGTTAACTGATTTCATCTTCATTTAACTGATTTCATCGTTAACTGATTTCATCTTCATTTAATTGATTTCATCGTTAACTGATTTCATCGTTAACTGATTTCATCGTTAACTGATTTCATCTTCATTTAACTGATTTCATCGTTAACTGATTTCATCGTTAACTGATTTCATCTTCATTTAACTGATTTCATTTTCATTCTTCATTTAACTGATTTCATCGTTAACTGATTTCATCTTCATTTAATTGATTTCATCGTTAACTGATTTCATCGTTAACTGATTTCATCGTTAACTGATTTCATCTTCATTTAACTGATTTCATCGTTAACTGATTTCATCGTTAACTGATTTCATCTTCATTTAACTGATTTCATCGTTAACTGATTTCATCGTTAACTGATTTCATCTTCATTTAACTGATTTCATCGTTAACTGATTTCATCGTTAATTGATTTCATCGTTAACTGATTTCATTTTCATTCTTCATTTAACTGATTTCATCGTTAACTGATTTCATCGTTAACTGATTTCATCTTCATTTAACTGATTTCATCGTTAACTGATTTCATCGTTAATTGATTTCATCGTTAACTGATTTCATCTTCATTCTTCATTTAACTGATTTCATCGTTAACTGATTTCATCTTCATTTAACTGATTTCATCGTTAACTGATTTCATCGTTAACTGATTTCATCGTTAACTGATTTCATCTTCATTTAACTGATTTCATCGTTAACTGATTTCATCGTTAACTGATTTCATCTTCATTTAACTGATTTCATCGTTAATTGATTTCATCGTTAACTGATTTCATCGTTAATTGATTTCATCGTTAACTGATTTCATCTTCATTTAACTGATTTCATCGTTAACTGATTTCATCTTCATTCTTCATTTAACTGATTTCATCTTTAACTGATTTCATCGTTAACTGATTTCATCTTCATTTAACTGATTTCATCGTTAATTGATTTCATCGTTAACTGATTTCATCGTTAATTGATTTCATCGTTAACTGATTTCATCTTCATTTAACTGATTTCATCGTTAACTGATTTCATCTTCATTCTTCATTTAACTGATTTCATCTTTAACTGATTTCATCGTTAACTGATTTCATCTTCATTTAACTGATTTCATCGTTAATTGATTTCATCGTTAACTGATTTCATCGTTAATTGATTTCATCGTTAACTGATTTCATCTTCATTTAACTGATTTCATCGTTAACTGATTTCATCTTCATTCTTCATTTAACTGATTTCATCTTTAACTGATTTCATCGTTAACTGATTTCATCTTCATTTAACTGATTTCATCGTTAATTGATTTCATCGTTAACTGATTTCATCGTTAACTGATTTCATCTTCATTTAACTGATTTCATCGTTAACTGATTTCATCGTTAACTGATTTCATCTTTAACTGATTTCATCTTCATTTAACTGATTTCATCGTTAATTGATTTCATCGTTAACTGATTTCATCGTTAACTGATTTCATCGTTAACTGATTTCATCTTCATTTAACTGATTTCATCGTTAATTGATTTCATCGTTAACTGATTTCATCGTTAATTGATTTCATCGTTAACTGATTTCATCTTCATTTAACTGATTTCATCGTTAACTGATTTCATCTTCATTCTTCATTTAACTGATTTCATCTTTAACTGATTTCATCGTTAACTGATTTCATCTTCATTTAACTGATTTCATCGTTAATTGATTTCATCGTTAACTGATTTCATCGTTAACTGATTTCATCTTCATTTAACTGATTTCATCGTTAACTGATTTCATCGTTAACTGATTTCATCTTTAACTGATTTCATCTTCATTTAACTGATTTCATCGTTAACTGATTTCATCGTTAACTGATTTCATCTTCATTTAACTGATTTCATCTTCATTTAACTGATTTCATCGTTAACTGATTTCATCGTTAACTGATTTCATCTTCATTTAATTGATTTCATCGTTAACTGATTTCATCGTTAACTGATTTCATCGTTAACTGATTTCATCTTCATTTAACTGATTTCATCGTTAACTGATTTCATCGTTAACTGATTTCATCGTTAACTGATTTCATCTTCATTTAACTGATTTCATCGTTAACTGATTTCATCGTTAACTGATTTCATCTTCATTTAACTGATTTCATCGTTAACTGATTTCATCGTTAATTGATTTCATCGTTAACTGATTTCATTTTCATTCTTCATTTAACTGATTTCATCGTTAACTGATTTCATCGTTAACTGATTTCATCTTCATTTAACTGATTTCATCGTTAACTGATTTCATCGTTAATTGATTTCATCGTTAACTGATTTCATCTTCATTTAACTGATTTCATCGTTAATTGATTTCATCGTTAACTGATTTCATCGTTAACTGATTTCATCGTTAACTGATTTCATCTTCATTCTTCATTTAACTGATTTCATCTTTAACTGATTTCATCGTTAACTGATTTCATCTTCATTTAACTGATTTCATCGTTAATTGATTTCATCGTTAACTGATTTCATCGTTAATTGATTTCATCGTTAACTGATTTCATCTTCATTTAACTGATTTCATCGTTAACTGATTTCATCTTCATTCTTCATTTAACTGATTTCATCTTTAACTGATTTCATCGTTAACTGATTTCATCTTCATTTAACTGATTTCATCGTTAATTGATTTCATCGTTAACTGATTTCATCGTTAACTGATTTCATCTTCATTTAACTGATTTCATCGTTAACTGATTTCATCGTTAACTGATTTCATCTTTAACTGATTTCATCTTCATTTAACTGATTTCATCGTTAACTGATTTCATCGTTAACTGATTTCATCGTTAACTGATTTCATCTTCATTTAACTGATTTCATCGTTAACTGATTTCATCGTTAACTGATTTCATCTTCATTTAACTGATTTCATCGTTAACTGATTTCATCGTTAATTGATTTCATCGTTAACTGATTTCATTTCATTCTTCATTTAACTGATTTCATCGTTAACTGATTTCATCGTTAACTGATTTCATCTTCATTTAACTGATTTCATCGTTAACTGATTTCATCGTTAATTGATTTCATCGTTAACTGATTTCATCTTCATTCTTCATTTAACTGATTTCATCGTTAACTGATTTCATCTTCATTTAACTGATTTCATCGTTAACTGATTTCATCGTTAACTGATTTCATCTTCATTTAACTGATTTCATCGTTAACTGATTTCATCTTCATTCTTCATTTAACTGATTTCATCTTTAACTGATTTCATCGTTAACTGATTTCATCTTCATTTAACTGATTTCATCGTTAATTGATTTCATCGTTAACTGATTTCATCGTTAACTGATTTCATCTTCATTTAACTGATTTCATCGTTAACTGATTTCATCGTTAACTGATTTCATCTTTAACTGATTTCATCTTCATTTAACTGATTTCATCGTTAACTGATTTCATCGTTAACTGATTTCAATTTCATTGTTAACTGATTTCATCGTTAACTGATTTCATCGTTAACTGATTTCATCTTCATTTAACTGATTTCATTGTTAACTGATTTCATCGTTAACTGATTTCATCGTTAACTGATTTCATCTTCATTTAACTGATTTCATTGTTAACTGATTTCATCGTTAACTGATTTCATCTTCATTTAACTGATTTCATCGTTAACTGATTTCATCGTTAACTGATTTCATCTTCATTTAACTGATTTCATCGTTAACTGATTTCATCGTTAACTGATTTCATCGTTAACTGATTTCATCTTCATTTAACTGATTTCATTTTCATTCTTCATTTAACTGATTTCATCGTTAACTGATTTCATCTTCATTTAACTGATTTCATCGTTAACTGATTTCATCGTTAACTGATTTCATCGTTAACTGATTTCATCTTTAACTGATTTCATCGTTAACTGATTTCATCTTCATTTAACTGATTTCATCGTTAACTGATTTCATCGTTAACTGATTTCATCGTTAACTGATTTCATCTTCATTTAACTGATTTCATCGTTAACTGATTTCATCGTTAACTGATTTCATCTTCATTTAACTGATTTCATCGTTAACTGATTTCATCGTTAACTGATTTCATCGTTAACTGATTTCATCTTCATTTAACTGATTTCATTGTTAACTGATTTCATCGTTAACTGATTTCATCTTCATTTAACTGATTTCATCGTTAACTGATTTCATCGTTAACTGATTTCATCGTTAACTGATTTCATCTTCATTTAACTGATTTCATTTTCATTCTTCATTTAACTGATTTCATCGTTAACTGATTTCATCTTCATTTAACTGATTTCATCGTTAACTGATTTCATCGTTAACTGATTTCATCGTTAACTGATTTCATCTTCATTTAACTGATTTCATTGTTAACTGATTTCATCGTTAACTGATTTCATCTTCATTTAATTGATTTCATCGTTAACTGATTTCATCTTCATTTAATTGATTTCATCGTTAACTGATTTCATCGTTAACTGATTTCATCGTTAACTGATTTCATCTTCATTTAACTGATTTCATCGTTAACTGATTTCATCGTTAACTGATTTCATCTTCATTTAACTGATTTCATCGTTAACTGATTTCATCTTCATTTAACTGATTTCATCTTCATTTAACTGATTTCATCGTTAACTGATTTCATCGTTAACTGATTTCATCGTTAACTGATTTCATCTTCATTTAACTGATTTCATTGTTAACTGATTTCATCGTTAACTGATTTCATCTTCATTTAACTGATTTCATCGTTAACTGATTTCATCGTTAACTGATTTCATCGTTAACTGATTTCATCTTCATTTAACTGATTTCATTTTCATTCTTCATTTAACTGATTTCATCGTTAACTGATTTCATCTTCATTTAACTGATTTCATCGTTAACTGATTTCATCGTTAACTGATTTCATCGTTAACTGATTTCATCTTTAACTGATTTCATCGTTAACTGATTTCATCTTCATTTAACTGATTTCATCGTTAACTGATTTCATCTTCATTTAATTGATTTCATCGTTAACTGATTTCATCGTTAACTGATTTCATCGTTAACTGATTTCATCTTCATTTAACTGATTTCATCGTTAACTGATTTCATCGTTAACTGATTTCATCTTCATTTAACTGATTTCATTTTCATTCTTCATTTAACTGATTTCATCGTTAACTGATTTCATCTTCATTTAATTGATTTCATCGTTAACTGATTTCATCGTTAACTGATTTCATCGTTAACTGATTTCATCTTCATTTAACTGATTTCATCGTTAACTGATTTCATCGTTAACTGATTTCATCGTTAACTGATTTCATCTTCATTTAACTGATTTCATCGTTAACTGATTTCATCGTTAACTGATTTCATCTTCATTTAACTGATTTCATCGTTAACTGATTTCATCGTTAATTGATTTCATCGTTAACTGATTTCATTTTCATTCTTCATTTAACTGATTTCATCGTTAACTGATTTCATCGTTAACTGATTTCATCTTCATTTAACTGATTTCATCGTTAATTGATTTCATCGTTAACTGATTTCATCGTTAATTGATTTCATCGTTAACTGATTTCATCGTTAACTGATTTCATCTTCATTTAACTGATTTCATCGTTAACTGATTTCATCGTTAACTGATTTCATCTTTAACTGATTTCATCTTCATTTAACTGATTTCATCGTTAACTGATTTCATCGTTAACTGATTTCATCGTTAACTGATTTCATCTTCATTTAACTGATTTCATCTTCATTTAACTGATTTCATCGTTAACTGATTTCATCGTTAACTGATTTTATCTTCATTTAATTGATTTCATCGTTAACTGATTTCATCGTTAACTGATTTCATCGTTAACTGATTTCATCTTCATTTAACTGATTTCATCGTTAACTGATTTCATCGTTAACTGATTTCATCGTTAACTGATTTCATCTTCATTTAACTGATTTAATCGTTAACTGATTTCATCGTTAACTGATTTCATCTTCATTTAACTGATTTCATCGTTAACTGATTTCATCGTTAATTGATTTCATCGTTAACTGATTTCATTTTCATTCTTCATTTAACTGATTTCATCGTTAACTGATTTCATCGTTAACTGATTTCATCTTCATTTAACTGATTTCATCGTTAACTGATTTCATCGTTAATTGATTTCATCGTTAACTGATTTCATCTTCATTTAACTGATTTCATCTTCATTTAACTGATTTCATCGTTAACTGATTTCATCGTTAATTGATTTCATCGTTAACTGATTTCATCTTCATTCTTCATTTAACTGATTTCATCGTTAACTGATTTCATCTTCATTTAACTGATTTCATCGTTAACTGATTTCATCTTCATTCTTCATTTAACTGATTTCATCGTTAACTGATTTCATCTTCATTTAACTGATTTCATCGTTAACTGATTTCATCGTTAACTGATTTCATCGTTAACTGATTTCATCTTCATTTAACTGATTTCATCGTTAACTGATTTCATCTTCATTCTTCATTTAACTGATTTCATCTTTAACTGATTTCATCGTTAACTGATTTCATCTTCATTTAACTGATTTCATCGTTAATTGATTTCATCGTTAACTGATTTCATCGTTAACTGATTTCATCTTCATTTAACTGATTTCATCGTTAACTGATTTCATCGTTAACTGATTTCATCTTTAACTGATTTCATCTTCATTTAACTGATTTCATCGTTAACTGATTTCATCGTTAACTGATTTCATCTTCATTTAACTGATTTCATTGTTAACTGATTTCATCGTTAACTGATTTCATCTTCATTTAACTGATTTCATCGTTAACTGATTTCATCGTTAACTGATTTCATCGTTAACTGATTTCATCTTCATTTAACTGATTTCATTTTCATTCTTCATTTAACTGATTTCATCGTTAACTGATTTCATCTTCATTTAACTGATTTCATCGTTAACTGATTTCATCGTTAACTGATTTCATCGTTAACTGATTTCATCTTTAACTGATTTCATCGTTAACTGATTTCATCTTCATTTAACTGATTTCATCGTTAACTGATTTCATCTTCATTTAATTGATTTCATCGTTAACTGATTTCATCGTTAACTGATTTCATCGTTAACTGATTTCATCTTCATTTAACTGATTTCATCGTTAACTGATTTCATCGTTAACTGATTTCATCTTCATTTAACTGATTTCATTTTCATTCTTCATTTAACTGATTTCATCGTTAACTGATTTCATCTTCATTTAATTGATTTCATCGTTAACTGATTTCATCGTTAACTGATTTCATCTTCATTTAACTGATTTCATCGTTAACTGATTTCATCGTTAACTGATTTCATCTTCATTTAACTGATTTCATCGTTAACTGATTTCATCGTTAATTGATTTCATCGTTAACTGATTTCATTTTCATTCTTCATTTAACTGATTTCATCGTTAACTGATTTCATCGTTAACTGATTTCATCGTTAACTGATTTCATCTTTAACTGATTTCATCGTTAACTGATTTCATCGTTAACTGATTTCATCTTCATTTAACTGATTTCATTGTTAACTGATTTCATCGTTAATTGATTTCATCGTTAACTGATTTCATCTTCATTTAACTGATTTCATCGTTAACTGATTTCATCGTTAACTGATTTCATCTTTAACTGATTTCATCGTTAACTGATTTCATCGTTAACTGATTTCATCTTCATTTAACTGATTTCATTGTTAACTGATTTCATCGTTAACTGATTTCATCTTCATTTAATTGATTTCATCGTTAACTGATTTCATCTTCATTTAATTGATTTCATCGTTAACTGATTTCATCGTTAACTGATTTCATCGTTAACTGATTTCATCTTCATTTAACTGATTTCATCGTTAACTGATTTCATCGTTAACTGATTTCATCTTCATTTAACTGATTTCATCGTTAACTGATTTCATCGTTAACTGATTTCATCTTCATTTAACTGATTTCATCGTTAACTGATTTCATCGTTAACTGATTTCATCGTTAACTGATTTCATCGTTAACTGATTTCATCTTCATTTAACTGATTTCATTGTTAACTGATTTCATCGTTAACTGATTTCATCTTCATTTAACTGATTTCATCGTTAACTGATTTCATCGTTAACTGATTTCATCTTCATTTAACTGATTTCATTTTCATTCTTCATTTAACTGATTTCATCGTTAACTGATTTCATCTTCATTTAACTGATTTCATCGTTAACTGATTTCATCGTTAACTGATTTCATCGTTAACTGATTTCATCTTTAACTGATTTCATCGTTAACTGATTTCATCTTCATTTAACTGATTTCATCGTTAACTGATTTCATCTTCATTTAATTGATTTCATCGTTAACTGATTTCATCGTTAACTGATTTCATCGTTAACTGATTTCATCTTCATTTAACTGATTTCATCGTTAACTGATTTCAATCGTTAACTGATTTCATCTTCATTTAACTGATTTCATCGTTAACTGATTTCATCGTTAACTGATTTCATCTTCATTTAACTGATTTCATCGTTAACTGATTTCATCGTTAACTGATTTCATCGTTAACTGATTTCATCTTCATTTAACTGATTTCATTGTTAACTGATTTCATCGTTAACTGATTTCATCTTCATTTAATTGATTTCATCGTTAACTGATTTCATCGTTAACTGATTTCATCGTTAACTGATTTCATTTTCATTCTTCATTTAACTGATTTCATCGTTAACTGATTTCATCGTTAACTGATTTCATCTTCATTTAACTGATTTCATCGTTAACTGATTTCATCGTTAACTGATTTCATCTTCATTTAACTGATTTCATCGTTAACTGATTTCATCGTTAACTGATTTCATCGTTAACTGATTTCATCTTCATTTAACTGATTTCATTGTTAACTGATTTCATCGTTAACTGATTTCATCTTCATTTAACTGATTTCATCGTTAACTGATTTCATCGTTAACTGATTTCATCGTTAACTGATTTCATCTTCATTTAACTGATTTCATTTTCATTCTTCATTTAACTGATTTCATCGTTAACTGATTTCATCTTCATTTAACTGATTTCATCGTTAACTGATTTCATCGTTAACTGATTTCATCGTTAACTGATTTCATCTTTAACTGATTTCATCGTTAACTGATTTCATCGTTAACTGATTTCATCTTCATTTAACTGATTTCATTGTTAACTGATTTCATCGTTAATTGATTTCATCGTTAACTGATTTCATCTTCATTTAACTGATTTCATCGTTAACTGATTTCATCGTTAACTGATTTCATCGTTAACTGATTTCATCTTTAACTGATTTCATCGTTAACTGATTTCATCGTTAACTGATTTCATCTTCATTTAACTGATTTCATTGTTAACTGATTTCATCGTTAACTGATTTCATCTTCATTTAATTGATTTCATCGTTAACTGATTTCATCTTCATTTAATTGATTTCATCGTTAACTGATTTCATCGTTAACTGATTTCATCGTTAACTGATTTCATCTTCATTTAACTGATTTCATCGTTAACTGATTTCATCGTTAACTGATTTCATCTTCATTTAACTGATTTCATCGTTAACTGATTTCATCGTTAACTGATTTCATCTTCATTTAACTGATTTCATCGTTAACTGATTTCATCGTTAACTGATTTCATCGTTAACTGATTTCATCTTCATTTAACTGATTTCATTGTTAACTGATTTCATCGTTAACTGATTTCATCTTCATTTAACTGATTTCATCGTTAACTGATTTCATCGTTAACTGATTTCATCGTTAACTGATTTCATCTTCATTTAACTGATTTCATTTTCATTCTTCATTTAACTGATTTCATCGTTAACTGATTTCATCTTCATTTAACTGATTTCATCGTTAACTGATTTCATCGTTAACTGATTTCATCGTTAACTGATTTCATCTTTAACTGATTTCATCGTTAACTGATTTCATCTTCATTTAACTGATTTCATCGTTAACTGATTTCATCTTCATTTAATTGATTTCATCGTTAACTGATTTCATCGTTAACTGATTTCATCGTTAACTGATTTCATCTTCATTTAACTGATTTCATCGTTAACTGATTTCATCGTTAACTGATTTCATCTTCATTTAACTGATTTCATTTTCATTCTTCATTTAACTGATTTCATCGTTAACTGATTTCATCTTCATTTAATTGATTTCATCGTTAACTGATTTCATCGTTAACTGATTTCATCGTTAACTGATTTCATCTTCATTTAACTGATTTCATCGTTAACTGATTTCATCGTTAACTGATTTCATCGTTAACTGATTTCATCTTCATTTAACTGATTTCATCGTTAACTGATTTCATCGTTAACTGATTTCATCTTCATTTAACTGATTTCATCGTTAACTGATTTCATCGTTAATTGATTTCATCGTTAACTGATTTCATTTTCATTCTTCATTTAACTGATTTCATCGTTAACTGATTTCATCGTTAACTGATTTCATCTTCATTTAACTGATTTCATCGTTAATTGATTTCATCGTTAACTGATTTCATCGTTAATTGATTTCATCGTTAACTGATTTCATCTTCATTTAACTGATTTCATCGTTAACTGATTTCATCTTCATTCTTCATTTAACTGATTTCATCTTTAACTGATTTCATCGTTAACTGATTTCATCTTCATTTAACTGATTTCATCGTTAATTGATTTCATCGTTAACTGATTTCATCGTTAACTGATTTCATCTTCATTTAACTGATTTCATCGTTAACTGATTTCATCGTTAACTGATTTCATCTTTAACTGATTTCATCTTCATTTAACTGATTTCATCGTTAACTGATTTCATCGTTAACTGATTTCATCGTTAACTGATTTCATCTTCATTTAACTGATTTCATCTTCATTTAACTGATTTCATCTTTAACTGATTTCATCGTTAACTGATTTCATCTTCATTTAATTGATTTCATCGTTAACTGATTTCATCGTTAACTGATTTCATCGTTAACTGATTTCATCTTCATTTAACTGATTTCATCGTTAACTGATTTCATCGTTAACTGATTTCATCGTTAACTGATTTCATCTTCATTTAACTGATTTCATCGTTAACTGATTTCATCGTTAACTGATTTCATCTTCATTTAACTGATTTCATCGTTAACTGATTTCATCGTTAATTGATTTCATCGTTAACTGATTTCATTTTCATTCTTCATTTAACTGATTTCATCGTTAACTGATTTCATCGTTAACTGATTTCATCTTCATTTAACTGATTTCATCGTTAACTGATTTCATCGTTAATTGATTTCATCGTTAACTGATTTCATCTTCATTTAACTGATTTCATCGTTAATTGATTTCATCGTTAACTGATTTCATCGTTAACTGATTTCATCGTTAACTGATTTCATCTTCATTCTTCATTTAACTGATTTCATCTTTAACTGATTTCATCGTTAACTGATTTCATCTTCATTTAACTGATTTCATCGTTAATTGATTTCATCGTTAACTGATTTCATCGTTAATTGATTTCATCGTTAACTGATTTCATCGTTAATTGATTTCATCGTTAACTGATTTCATCTTCATTTAACTGATTTCATCGTTAACTGATTTCATCTTCATTCTTCATTTAACTGATTTCATCTTTAACTGATTTCATCGTTAACTGATTTCATCTTCATTTAACTGATTTCATCGTTAATTGATTTCATCGTTAACTGATTTCATCTTCATTTAACTGATTTCATCGTTAACTGATTTCATCGTTAACTGATTTCATCGTTAACTGATTTCATCGTTAATTGATTTCATCGTTAACTGATTTCATCTTCATTTAACTGATTTCATCGTTAATTGATTTCATCGTTAACTGATTTCATCGTTAACTGATTTCATCGTTAACTGATTTCATCTTCATTCTTCATTTAACTGATTTCATCTTTAACTGATTTCATCGTTAACTGATTTCATCTTCATTTAACTGATTTCATCGTTAATTGATTTCATCGTTAACTGATTTCATCGTTAATTGATTTCATCGTTAACTGATTTCATCTTCATTTAACTGATTTCATCGTTAACTGATTTCATCTTCATTCTTCATTTAACTGATTTCATCGTTAACTGATGTCATCGTTAACTGATTTCATCGTTAATTGATTTCATCGTTAACTGATTTCATCTTCATTTAACTGATTTCATCGTTAATTGATTTCATCGTTAACTGATTTCATCGTTAACTGATTTCATCGTTAACTGATTTCATCTTCATTCTTCATTTAACTGATTTCATCTTTAACTGATTTCATCGTTAACTGATTTCATCTTCATTTAACTGATTTCATCGTTAATTGATTTCATCGTTAACT
Organism: Semicossyphus pulcher; assembly: GCF_022749685.1. Taxonomy (NCBI): domain Eukaryota; kingdom Metazoa; phylum Chordata; class Actinopteri; order Labriformes; family Labridae; genus Semicossyphus; species Semicossyphus pulcher. The sequence goes on along the minus strand of NW_027211720.1, from coordinate 532,608 downwards.
GATTTCATCGTTAATTGATTTCATCGTTAACTGATTTCATCTTCATTTAACTGATTTCATCGTTAACTGATTTCATCTTCATTCTTCATTTAACTGATTTCATCTTTAACTGATTTCATCGTTAACTGATTTCATCTTCATTTAACTGATTTCATCGTTAATTGATTTCATCGTTAACTGATTTCATCGTTAACTGATTTCATCTTCATTTAACTGATTTCATCGTTAACTGATTTCATCGTTAACTGATTTCATCTTTAACTGATTTCATCTTCATTTAACTGATTTCATCGTTAACTGATTTCATCGTTAACTGATTTCATCTTCATTTAACTGATTTCATCTTCATTTAACTGATTTCATCGTTAACTGATTTCATCGTTAACTGATTTCATCTTCATTTAATTGATTTCATCGTTAACTGATTTCATCGTTAACTGATTTCATCGTTAACTGATTTCATCTTCATTTAACTGATTTCATCGTTAACTGATTTCATCGTTAACTGATTTCATCGTTAACTGATTTCATCGTTAACTGATTTCATCTTCATTTAACTGATTTCATCGTTAACTGATTTCATCGTTAATTGATTTCATCGTTAACTGATTTCATTTTCATTCTTCATTTAACTGATTTCATCGTTAACTGATTTCATCGTTAATTGATTTCATCGTTAACTGATTTCATCGTTAACTGATTTCATCGTTAATTGATTTCATCGTTAACTGATTTCATCTTCATTCTTCATTTAACTGATTTCATCGTTAACTGATTTCATCTTCATTTAACTGATTTCATCGTTAACTGATTTCATCGTTAACTGATTTCATCGTTAACTGATTTCATCGTTAACTGATTTCATCTTCATTTAACTGATTTCATCGTTAACTGATTTCATCTTCATTCTTCATTTAACTGATTTCATCTTTAACTGATTTCATCGTTAACTGATTTCATCTTCATTTAACTGATTTCATCGTTAATTGATTTCATCGTTAACTGATTTCATCGTTAACTGATTTCATCTTCATTTAACTGATTTCATCGTTAACTGATTTCATCGTTAACTGATTTCATCTTTAACTGATTTCATCTTCATTTAACTGATTTCATCGTTAACTGATTTCATCGTTAACTGATTTCATCGTTAACTGATTTCATCTTCATTTAACTGATTTCATTGTTAACTGATTTCATCGTTAACTGATTTCATCTTCATTTAACTGATTTCATCGTTAACTGATTTCATCGTTAACTGATTTCATCTTCATTTAACTGATTTCATTTTCATTCTTCATTTAACTGATTTCATCGTTAACTGATTTCATCTTCATTTAACTGATTTCATCGTTAACTGATTTCATCGTTAACTGATTTCATCGTTAACTGATTTCATCTTTAACTGATTTCATCGTTAACTGATTTCATCTTCATTTAACTGATTTCATCGTTAACTGATTTCATCTTCATTTAATTGATTTCATCGTTAACTGATTTCATCGTTAACTGATTTCATCGTTAACTGATTTCATCTTCATTTAACTGATTTCATCGTTAACTGATTTCATCGTTAACTGATTTCATCGTTAACTGATTTCATCTTTAACTGATTTCATCGTTAACTGATTTCATCTTCATTTAACTGATTTCATCGTTAACTGATTTCATCTTCATTTAATTGATTTCATCGTTAACTGATTTCATCGTTAACTGATTTCATCGTTAACTGATTTCATCTTCATTTAACTGATTTCATCGTTAACTGATTTCATCGTTAACTGATTTCATCTTCATTTAACTGATTTCATCGTTAACTGATTTCATCGTTAATTGATTTCATCGTTAACTGATTTCATCTTCATTTAACTGATTTCATCGTTAACTGATTTCATCGTTAACTGATTTCATCTTTAACTGATTTCATCTTCATTTAACTGATTTCATCGTTAACTGATTTCATCTTCATTTAATTGATTTCATCGTTAACTGATTTCATCGTTAACTGATTTCATCGTTAACTGATTTCATCTTCATTTAACTGATTTCATCGTTAACTGATTTCATCGTTAACTGATTTCATCGTTAACTGATTTCATCTTCATTTAACTGATTTCATCGTTAACTGATTTCATCGTTAACTGATTTCATCTTCATTTAACTGATTTCATCGTTAACTGATTTCATCGTTAATTGATTTCATCGTTAACTGATTTCATTTTCATTCTTCATTTAACTGATTTCATCGTTAACTGATTTCATCGTTAACTGATTTCATCTTCATTTAACTGATTTCATCGTTAACTGATTTCATCGTTAATTGATTTCATCGTTAACTGATTTCATCTTCATTCTTCATTTAACTGATTTCATCGTTAACTGATTTCATCTTCATTTAACTGATTTCATCGTTAACTGATTTCATCGTTAACTGATTTCATCTTCATTTAACTGATTTCATCGTTAACTGATTTCATCTTCATTCTTCATTTAACTGATTTCATCTTTAACTGATTTCATCGTTAACTGATTTCATCTTCATTTAACTGATTTCATCGTTAATTGATTTCATCGTTAACTGATTTCATCGTTAACTGATTTCATCTTCATTTAACTGATTTCATCGTTAACTGATTTCATTGTTAACTGATTTCATCTTTAACTGATTTCATCTTCATTTAACTGATTTCATCGTTAACTGATTTCATCGTTAACTGATTTCATCTTCATTTAACTGATTTCATTGTTAACTGATTTCATCGTTAACTGATTTCATCTTCATTTAACTGATTTCATCGTTAACTGATTTCATCGTTAACTGATTTCATCGTTAACTGATTTCATCTTCATTTAACTGATTTCATTTTCATTCTTCATTTAACTGATTTCATCGTTAACTGATTTCATCTTCATTTAACTGATTTCATCGTTAACTGATTTCATCGTTAACTGATTTCATCGTTAACTGATTTCATCTTTAACTGATTTCATCGTTAACTGATTTCATCTTCATTTAACTGATTTCATCGTTAACTGATTTCATCTTCATTTAATTGATTTCATCGTTAACTGATTTCATTTTCATTCTTCATTTAACTGATTTCATCGTTAACTGATTTCATCGTTAACTGATTTCATCTTCATTTAACTGATTTCATCGTTAACTGATTTCATCGTTAATTGATTTCATCGTTAACTGATTTCATCTTCATTCTTCATTTAACTGATTTCATCGTTAACTGATTTCATCTTCATTTAACTGATTTCATCGTTAACTGATTTCATCGTTAACTGATTTCATCGTTAACTGATTTCATCTTCATTTAACTGATTTCATCGTTAACTGATTTCATCGTTAACTGATTTCATCGTTAACTGATTTCATCTTCATTTAACTGATTTCATTTTCATTCTTCATTTAACTGATTTCATCGTTAACTGATTTCATCTTCATTTAACTGATTTCATCGTTAACTGATTTCATCGTTAACTGATTTCATCGTTAACTGATTTCATCTTTAACTGATTTCATCGTTAACTGATTTCATCTTCATTTAACTGATTTCATCGTTAACTGATTTCATCTTCATTTAATTGATTTCATCGTTAACTGATTTCATCGTTAACTGATTTCATCGTTAACTGATTTCATCTTCATTTAACTGATTTCATCGTTAACTGATTTCATCGTTAACTGATTTCATCTTCATTTAACTGATTTCATTTTCATTCTTCATTTAACTGATTTCATCGTTAACTGATTTCATCTTCATTTAATTGATTTCATCGTTAACTGATTTCATCGTTAACTGATTTCATCGTTAACTGATTTCATCTTCATTTAACTGATTTCATCGTTAACTGATTTCATCGTTAACTGATTTCATCGTTAACTGATTTCATCTTCATTTAACTGATTTCATCGTTAACTGATTTCATCGTTAACTGATTTCATCTTCATTTAACTGATTTCATCGTTAACTGATTTCATCGTTAATTGATTTCATCGTTAACTGATTTCATTTTCATTCTTCATTTAACTGATTTCATCGTTAACTGATTTCATCGTTAACTGATTTCATCTTCATTTAACTGATTTCATCGTTAACTGATTTCATCGTTAATTGATTTCATCGTTAACTGATTTCATCTTCATTCTTCATTTAACTGATTTCATCGTTAACTGATTTCATCTTCATTTAACTGATTTCATCGTTAACTGATTTCATCGTTAACTGATTTCATCGTTAACTGATTTCATCTTCATTTAACTGATTTCATCGTTAACTGATTTCATCTTCATTCTTCATTTAACTGATTTCATCGTTAACTGATTTCATCTTTAACTGATTTCATCGTTAACTGATTTCATCGTTAACTGATTTCATCTTCATTTAACTGATTTCATCGTTAACTGATTTCATCGTTAACTGATTTCATCTTTAACTGATTTCATCGTTAACTGATTTCATCTTCATTTAACTGATTTCATCGTTAACTGATTTCATCTTCATTTAACTGATTTCATCGTTAACTGATTTCATCGTTAACTGATTCCATCGTTAACTGATTTCATCTTCATTTAACTGATTCCATCGTTAACTGATTTCATCGTTAACTGATTTCATCGTTAACTGATTTCATCTTCATTTAACTGATTTCATCGTTAACTGATTTCATCGTTAACTGATTTCATCTTTAACTGATTTCATCGTTAACTGATTTCATCTTCATTTAACTGATTTCATCGTTAACTGATTTCATCGTTAACTGATTTCATCGTTAACTGATTTCATCTTCATTTAACTGATTTCATCGTTAACTGATTTCATCGTTAACTGATTCCATCGTTAACTGATTTCATCGTTAACTGATTTCATCTTCATTTAACTGATTTCATCGTTAACTGATTTCATCTTCATTTAACTGATTTCATCGTTAACTGATTTCATCGTTAACTGATTTCATCGTTAACTGATTTCATCTTCATTTAACTGATTTCATTTTCATTCTTCATTTAACTGATTTCATCGTTAACTGATTTCATCTTCATTTAACTGATTTCATCGTTAACTGATTTCATCTTCATTTAACTGATTTCATCGTTAACTGATTTCATCTTCATTTAATTGATTTCATCGTTAACTGATTTCATCGTTAACTGATTTCATCGTTAACTGATTTCATCTTCATTTAACTGATTTCATCGTTAACTGATTTCATCGTTAACTGATTCCATCGTTAACTGATTTCATCGTTAACTGATTTCATCTTCATTTAACTGATTTCATCGTTAACTGATTTCATCGTTAACTGATTTCATCTTCATTTAACTGATTTCATCGTTAACTGATTTCATCTTTAACTGATTTCATCGTTAACTGATTTCATCGTTAACTGATTTCATCTTCATTTAACTGATTTCATCGTTAACTGATTTCATCGTTAACTGATTTCATCTTCATTTAACTGATTTCATCGTTAACTGATTTCATCGTTAACTGATTTCATCTTCATTTAACTGATTTCATCGTTAACTGATTTCATCGTTAACTGATTCCATCGTTAACTGATTTCATCTTTAACTGATTTCATCGTTAACTGATTTCATCTTCATTTAACTGATTTCATCGTTAACTGATTTCATCTTCATTCAACTGATTTCATCGTTAACTGATTTCGTCTTCATTTAACTGATTTCATCGTTAACTGATTTCATCTTTAACTGATTTCATCGTTAACTGATTTCATCTTCATTTAACTGATTTCATCGTTAACTGATTTCATCGTTAACTGATTTCATCGTTAACTGATTTCATCTTCATTTAACTGATTTCATCGTTAACTGATTTCATCGTTAACTGATTTCATCGTTAACTGATTTCATCTTCATTTAACTGATTTCATCGTTCACTGATTTCATCGTTAACTGATTTCATCTTCATTTAACTGATTTCATCGTTAACTGATTTCATCTTCATTCAACTGATTTCATCGTTAACTGATTTCGTCTTCATTTAACTGATTTCATCGTTAACTGATTTCATCTTTAACTGATTTCATCGTTAACTGATTTCATCTTCATTTAACTGATTTCATCGTTAACTGATTTCATCGTTAACTGATTTCATCGTTAACTGATTTCATCTTCATTTAACTGATTCCATCGTTAACTGATTTCATCGTTAACTGATTTCATCTTCATTTAACTGATTTCATCGTTAACTTATTTCATCGTTAACTGATTCCATCGTTAACTGATTTCATCTTTAACTGATTTCATCGTTAACTGATTTCATCTTCATTTAACTGATTTCATCGTTAACTGATTTCATCTTCATTTAATTGATTTCATCGTTAACTGATTTCATCCTTAACTGATTTCATCTTCATTTAACTGATTTCATCGTTAACTGATTTCATCGTTAACTGATTTCATCTTCATTTAACTGATTTCATCGTTAACTGATTTCATCGTTAACTGATTTCATCTTCATTTAACTGATTTCATCGTTAACTGATTTCATCTTCATTTAACTGATTTCATCGTTAACTGATTTCATCGTTAACTGATTTCATCTTCATTTAACTGATTTCATCGTTAACTGATTTCATCGTTAACTGATTTCATCTTTAACTGATTTCATCGTTAACTGATTTCATCTTCATTTAACTGATTTCATCGTTAACTGATTTCATCTTCATTTAACTGATTTCATCGTTAACTGATTTCATCGTTAACTGATTTCATCTTTAACTGATTTCATCGTTAACTGATTTCATCTTCATTTAACTGATTTCATCGTTAACTGATTTCATCTTCATTTAACTGATTTCATCGTTAACTGATTTCATCGTTAACTGATTTCATCTTCATTTAACTGATTTCATCGTTAACTGATTTCATCGTTAACTGATTTCATCTTTAACTGATTTCATCGTTAACTGATTTCATCTTCATTTAACTGATTTCATCGTTAACTGATTTCATCGTTAACTGATTTCATCTTCATTTAACTGATTTCATCGTTAACTGATTTCATCTTTAACTGATTTCATCGTTAACTGATTTCATCTTCATTTAACTGATTTCATCGTTAACTGATTTCATCGTTAACTGATTTCATCTTCATTTAACTGATTTCATCTTCATTTAACTGATTTCATCGTTAACTGATTTCATCTTCATTTAACTGATTTCATCGTTAACTGATTTCATCGTTAACTGATTTCATCTTCATTTAACTGATTCCATCGTTAACTGATTTCATCGTTAACTGATTTCATCTTCATTTAACTGATTCCATCGTTAACTGATTTCATCGTTAACTGATTTCATCGTTAACTGATTTCATCTTCATTTAACTGATTTCATCTTCATTTAACTGATTTCATCGTTAACTGATTTCATCTTCATTTAACTGATTTCATCGTTAACTGATTTCATTGTTAACTGATTTCATCTTCATTTAACTGATTTCATCGTTAACTGATTTCATCGTTAACTGATTCCATCGTTAACTGATTTCATCTTCATTTAACTGATTTCATCGTTAACTGATTTCATCTTCATTTAACTGATTCCATCGTTAACTGATTCCATCGTTAACTGATTCCATCGTTAACTGATTTCATCGTTAACTGATTTCATCTTCATTTAACTGATTTCATTTTCATTCTTCATTTAACTGATTTCATCGTTAACTGATTTCATCTTCATTTAACTGATTTCATCGTTAACTGATTTCATCGTTAACTGATTTCATGGTTAACTGATTTCATCTTCATTTAACTGATTTCATCGTTAACTGATTTCATCGTTAACTGATTTCATCTTTAACTGATTTCATCGTTAACTGATTTCATCTTCATTTAACTGATTTCATCGTTAACTGATTTCATCTTCATTTAACTGATTCCATCGTTAACTGATTTCATCGTTAACTGATTTCATCGTTAACTGATTTCATCTTCATTTAACTGATTTCATCGTTAACTGATCTCATCGTTAACTGATCTCATCGTTAACTGATTCCATCGTTAACTGATTTCACCGTGAACTGATTTCATCTTCATTTAACTGATTCCATCGTTAACTGATTTCATCGTTAACTGATTTCATCGTTAACTGATTTCATCTTTAACTGATTTCATCGTTAACTGATTTCATCTTCATTTAACTGATTTCATTTTCATTCTTCATTTAACTGATTTCATCGTTAACTGATTTCATCGTTAACTGATTTCATCTTCATTTAACTGATTTCATCGTTAACTGATTTCATCGTTAATTGATTTCATCGTTAACTGATTTCATCTTCATTCTTCATTTAACTGATTTCATCGTTAACTGATTTCATCGTTAACTGATTTCATCTTCATTTAACTGATTTCATCGTTAACTGATTTCATCTTCATTCTTCATTTAACTGATTTCATCTTTAACTGATTTCATCGTTAACTGATTTCATCTTCATTTAACTGATTTCATCGTTAATTGATTTCATCGTTAACTGATTTCATCGTTAACTGATTTCATCTTCATTTAACTGATTTCATCGTTAAATGATTTCATCGTTAACTGATTTCATCTTTAACTGATTTCATCTTCATTTAACTGATTTCATCGTTAACTGATTTCATCGTTAACTGATTTCATCGTTAACTGATTTCATCTTCATTTAACTGATTCCATCGTTAACTGATTTCATCGTTAACTGATTTCATCTTCATTTAACTGATTTCATCGTTAACTGATTTCATCGTTAACTGATTTCATCTTCATTTAACTGATTTCATCGTTAACTGATTTCATCTTCATTTAACTGATTTCCTCGTTAACTGATTTCATCGTTAACTGATTTCATCTTCATTTAACTGATTCCATCGTTAACTGATTTCATCGTTAACTGATTTCATCGTTAACTGATTTCATCTTTAACTGATTTCATCGTTAACTGATTTCATCTTCATTTAACTGATTTCATCGTTAACTGATTTCATCGTTAACTGATTTCATCTTCATTTAACTGATTTCATTTTCATTCTTCATTTAACTGATTTCATCGTTAACTGATTTCATCTTCATTTAACTGATTTCATTTTCATTCTTCATTTAACTGATTTCATCGTTAACTGATTTCATCGTTAACTGATTTCATCTTCATTTAACTGATTTCATCGTTAACTGATTTCATCGTTAACTGATTTCATCGTTAACTGATTTCATCTTCATTTAACTGATTTCATCGTTAACTGATTTCATCGTTAACTGATTTCATCGTTAACTGATTTCATCTTCATTTAACTGATTTCATCGTTAACTGATTTCATCTTTAACTGATTTCATCGTTAACTGATTTCATCTTCATTTAACTGATTTCATCGTTAACTGATTTCATCGTTAACTGATTTCATCTTTAACTGATTTCATCGTTAACTGATTTCATCTTCATTTAACTGATTTCATCGTTAACTGATTTCATCTTCATTTAACTGATTTCATCGTTAACTGATTTCATCGTTAACTGATTTCATCGTTAACTGATTTCATCTTCATTTAACTGATTCCATCGTTAACTGATTTCATCGTTAACTGATTTCATCGTTAACTGATTTCATCTTCATTTAACTGATTTCATCGTTAACTGATTTCATCGTTAACTGATTTCATCTTTAACTGATTTCATCGTTAACTGATTTCATCTTCATTTAACTGATTTCATCGTTAACTGATTTCATCGTTAACTGATTTCATCGTTAACTGATTTCATCTTCATTTAACTGATTTCATCGTTAACTGATTTCATCGTTAACTGATTCCATCGTTAACTGATTTCATCGTTAACTGATTTCATCTTCATTTAACTGATTTCATCGTTAACTGATTTCATCGTTAACTGATTTCATCTTCATTTAACTGATTTCATCGTTAATTGATTTCATCGTTAACTGATTTCATCTTTAACTGATTTCATCTTCATTTAACTGATTTCATCGTTAATTGATTTCATCGTTAACTGATTTCATCTTCATTTAACTGATTTCATCGTTAACTAATTTCATCGTTAACTGATTTCATCTTTAACTGATTTCATCTTCATTTAACTGATTTCATCGTTAACTGATTTCATCGTTAACTGATTTCATCGTTAACTGATTTCATCTTCATTTAACTGATTTCATCTTCATTTAACTGATTTCATCGTTAACTGATTTCATCTTCATTTAACTGATTCCATCGTTAACTGATTCCATCGTTAACTGATTTCATCGTTAACTGATTTCATCTTCATTTAACTGATTTCATTTTCATTCTTCATTTAACTGATTTCATCGTTAACTGATTTCATCTTCATTTAACTGATTTCATCGTTAACTGATTTCATCGTTAACTGATTTCATCGTTAACTGATTTCATCTTCATTTAACTGATTTCATCGTTAACTGATTTCATCGTTAACTGATTTCATCTTCATTTAACTGATTTCATCGTTAACTGATTTCATCTTCATTTAACTGATTCCATCGTTAACTGATTTCATCGTTAACTGATTTCATCTTCATTTAACTGATTTCATCGTTAACTGATTTCATCGTTAACTGATCTCATCGTTAACTGATTCCATCGTTAACTGATTTCACCGTGAACTGATTTCATCTTCATTTAACTGATTCCATCGTTAACTGATTTCATCGTTAACTGATTTCATCTTCATTTAACTGATTTCATCTTCATTTAACTGATTTCATTTTCATTCTTCATTTAACTGATTTCATCGTTAACTGATTTCATCGTTAACTGATTTCATCTTCATTTAACTGATTTCATCGTTAACTGATTTCATCGTTAACTGATTTCATCGTTAACTGATTTCATCTTCATTCTTCATTTAACTGATTTCATCTTTAACTGATTTCATCGTTAACTGATTTCATCTTCATTTAACTGATTTCATCGTTAATTGATTTCATCGTTAACTGATTTCATCTTTAACTGATTTCATCTTCATTTAACTGATTTCATCGTTAATTGATTTCATCGTTAACTGATTTCATCTTCATTTAACTGATTTCATCGTTAACTAATTTCATCGTTAACTGATTTCATCTTTAACTGATTTCATCTTCATTTAACTGATTTCATCGTTAACTGATTTCATCGTTAACTGATTTCATCGTTAACTGATTTCATCTTCATTTAACTGATTTCATCTTCATTTAACTGATTTCATCGTTAACTGATTTCATCGTTAACTGATTTCATCTTTAACTGATTTCATCGTTAACTGATTTCATCTTCATTTAACTGATTCCATCGTTAACTGATTTCATCGTTAACTGATTTCATCTTTAACTGATTTCATCGTTAACTGATTTCATCTTCATTTAACTGATTTCATCGTTAACTGATTTCATCGTTAACTGATTTTATCTTTAACTGATTTCATCGTTAACTGATTTCATCTTCATTTAACTGATTTCATCGTTAACTGATTCCATCGTTAACTGATTTCATCGTTAACTGATTTCATCTTTAACTGATTTCATCGTTAACTGATTTCATCTTCATTTAACTGATTTCATCGTTAACTGATTTCATCGTTAACTGATTTCATCTTTAACTGATTTCATCGTTAACTGATTTCATCTTCATTTAATTGATTTCATCGTTAACTGATTTCATCGTTAACTGATTTCATCGTTAACTGATTTCATCTTCATTTAACTGATTTCATCGTTAACTGATTTCATCGTTAACTGATTCCATCGTTAACTGATTTCATCGTTAACTGATTTCATCGTTAACTGATTTCATCTTCATTTAACTGATTTCATCGTTAACTGATTTCATCGTTAACTGATTTCATCTTCATTTAACTGATTTCATCGTTAACTGATTTCATCGTTAACTGATTTCATCGTTAACTGATTCCATCGTTAACTGATTTCATCTTTAACTGATTTCATCGTTAACTGATTTCATCTTCATTTAACTGATTTCATCGTTAACTGATTTCATCTTCATTTAACTGATTTCATCGTTAAGTGATTTCATCGTTAACTGATTTCATCGTTAACTGATTTCATCTTCATTTAACTGATTTCATCGTTAACTGATTTCATCTTCATTTAACTGATTTCATCGTTAACTGATTTCATCTTCATTTAACTGATTTCATCGTTAACTGATTTCATCGTTAACTGATTTCATCGTTAACTGATTTCATCTTCATTCTTAATTTAACTGATTTCATCGTTAACTGATTTCATCGTTAACTGATTTCATCTTCATTTAACTGATTTCATCGTTAATTGATTTCATCGTTAACTGATTTCATCGTTAACTGATTTCATCTTCATTTAACTGATTTCATCGTTAACTGATTTCATCGTTAACTGATTTCATCTTCATTTAACTGATTTCATCTTCATTTAACTGATTTCATCTTCATTTAACTGATTTCATCGTTAACTGATTTCATCTTCATTTAACTGATTTCATCGTTAACTGATTTCATCGTTAACTGATTTCATCGTTAACTGATTTCATCTTCATTTAACTGATTTCATCGTTAACTGATTTCATCGTTAACTGATTCCATCGTTAACTGATTTCATCTTCATTTAACTGATTTCATCGTTAACTGATTTCATCTTCATTTAACTGATTCCATCGTTAACTGATTCCATCGTTAACTGATTTCATCGTTAACTGATTTCATCTTCATTTAACTGATTTCATTTTCATTCTTCATTTAACTGATTTCATCGTTAACTGATTTCATCGTTAACTGATTTCATCTTCATTTAACTGATTTCATCGTTAACTGATTTCATCGTTAACTGATTTCATCTTCATTTAACTGATTTCATCGTTAACTGATTTCATCGTTAACTGATTTCATCTTCATTTAACTGATTTCATCGTTAACTGATTTCATCTTCATTTAACTGATTCCATCGTTAACTGATTTCATCGTTAACTGATTTCATCTTCATTTAACTGATTTCATCGTTAACTGATTTCATCGTTAACTGATCTCATCGTTAACTGATTCCATCGTTAACTGATTTCACCGTGAACTGATTTCATCTTCATTTAACTGATTCCATCGTTAACTGATTTCATCGTTAACTGATTTCATCGTTAACTGATTTCATCTTCATTTAACTGATTTCATTTTCATTCTTCATTTAACTGATTTCATCGTTAACTGATTTCATCGTTAACTGATTTCATCTTTAACTGATTTCATCGTTAACTGATTTCATCTTCATTTAACTGATTTCATCGTTAACTGATTTCATCTTCATTTAACTGATTCCATCTTTAACTGATTCCATCGTTAACTGATTTCATCGTTAACTGATTTCATCTTCATTTAACTGATTTCATTTTCATTCTTCATTTAACTGATTTCATCGTTAACTGATTTCATCGTTAACTGATTTCATCTTCATTTAACTGATTTCATCGTTAACTGATTTCATCGTTAACTGATTTCATCTTCATTTAACTGATTTCATCGTTAACTGATTTCATCGTTAACTGATTTCATCTTCATTTAACTGATTTCATCGTTAACTGATTTCATCTTCATTTAACTGATTCCATCGTTAACTGATTTCATCGTTAACTGATTTCATCTTCATTTAACTGATTTCATCGTTAACTGATTTCATCGTTAACTGATCTCATCGTTAACTGATTCCATCGTTAACTGATTTCACCGTGAACTGATTTCATCTTCATTTAACTGATTCCATCGTTAACTGATTTCATCGTTAACTGATTTCATCGTTAACTGATTTCATCTTCATTTAACTGATTTCATTTTCATTCTTCATTTAACTGATTTCATCGTTAACTGATTTCATCGTTAACTGATTTCATCGTTAACTGATTTCATCTTCATTCTTCATTTAACTGATTTCATCTTTAACTGATTTCATCGTTGACTGATTTCATCTTCATTTAACTGATTTCATCGTTAATTGATTTCATCGTTAACTGATTTCATCTTTAACTGATTTCATCTTCATTTAACTGATTTCATCGTTAATTGATTTCATCGTTAACTGATTTCATCTTCATTTAACTGATTTCATCGTTAACTGATTTCATCGTTAACTGATTTCATCGTTAACTGATTTCATCTTTAACTGATTTCATCTTCATTTAACTGATTTCATCGTTAACTGATTTCATCGTTAACTGATTTCATCTTCATTTAACTGATTTCATCTTCATTTAACTGATTTCATCGTTAACTGATTTCATCGTTAACTGATTTCATCTTTAACTGATTTCATCGTTAACTGATTTCATCTTCATTTAACTGATTCCATCGTTAACTGATTTCATCGTTAACTGATTTCATCGTTAACTGATTTCATCTTCATTTAACTGATTTCATCGTTAACTGATTTCATCGTTAACTGATTTCATCTTTAACTGATTTCATCGTTAACTGATTTCATCTTCATTTAACTGATTTCATCGTTAACTGATTCCATCGTTAACTGATTTCATCGTTAACTGATTTCATCGTTAACTGATTTCATCTTTAACTGATTTCATCGTTAACTGATTTCATCTTCATTTAACTGATTTCATCGTTAACTGATTTCATCTTCATTTAATTGATTTCATCGTTAACTGATTTCATCGTTAATTGATTTCATCGTTAACTGATTTCATCTTCATTTAACTGATTTCATCGTTAACTGATTTCATCGTTAACTGATTCCATCGTTAACTGATTTCATCGTTAACTGATTTCATCGTTAACTGATTTCATCTTCATTTAACTGATTTCATCGTTAACTGATTTCATCGTTAACTGATTTCATCTTCATTTAACTGATTTCATCGTTAACTGATTTCATCGTTAACTGATTTCATCGTTAACTGATTTCATCTTCATTTAACTGATTTCATCGTTAACTGATTTCATCGTTAACTGATTCCATCGTTAACTGATTTCATCTTTAACTGATTTCATCGTTAACTGATTTCATCTTCATTTAACTGATTTCATCGTTAACTGATTTCATCTTCATTTAACTGATTTCATCGTTAAGTGATTTCATCGTTAACTGATTTCATCGTTAACTGATTTCATCTTCATTTAACTGATTTCATCGTTAACTGATTTCATCGTTAACTGATTTCATCTTCATTTAACTGATTTCATCGTTAACTGATTTCATCTTCATTTAACTGATTTCATCGTTAACTGATTTCATCGTTAACTGATTTCATCTTCATTCTTCATTTAACTGATTTCATCGTTAACTGATTTCATCTTCATTCTTCATTTAACTGATTTCATCGTTAACTGATTTCATCGTTAACTGATTTCATCTTCATTTAACTGATTTCATCGTTAATTGATTTCATCGTTAACTGATTTCATCGTTAACTGATTTCATCTTCATTTAACTGATTTCATCGTTAACTGATTTCATCTTTAACTGATTTCATCTTTAACTGATTTCATCTTCATTTAACTGATTTCATCGTTAACTGATTTCATCGTTAACTGATTTCATCTTCATTTAACTGATTTCATCGTTAACTGATTTCATCTTCATTTAACTGATTTCATCGTTAACTGATTTCATCGTTAACTGATTTCATCGTTAACTGATTTCATCTTCATTTAACTGATTTCATCGTTAACTGATTTCATCGTTAACTGATTCCATCGTTAACTGATTTCATCTTCATTTAACTGATTTCATCGTTAACTGATTTCATCTTCATTTAACTGATTCCATCGTTAACTGATTCCATCGTTAACTGATTTCATCGTTAACTGATTTCATCTTCATTTAACTGATTTCATTTTCATTCTTCATTTAACTGATTTCATCGTTAACTGATTTCATCTTCATTTAACTGATTTCATCGTTAACTGATTTCATCGTTAACTGATTTCATCTTCATTTAACTGATTTCATCGTTAACTGATTTCATCGTTAACTGATTTCATCTTTAACTGATTTCATCGTTAACTGATTTCATCTTCATTTAACTGATTTCATCGTTAACTGATTTCATCTTCATTTAACTGATTCCATCGTTAACTGATTTCATCGTTAACTGATTTCATCGTTAACTGATTTCATCTTCATTTAACTGATTTCATCGTTAACTGATCTCATCGTTAACTGATTCCATCGTTAACTGATTCCATCGTTAACTGATTTCACCGTGAACTGATTTCATCTTCATTTAACTGATTCCATCGTTAACTGATTTCATCGTTAACTGATTTCATCGTTAACTGATTTCATCTTTAACTGATTTCATCGTTAACTGATTTCATCTTCATTTAACTGATTTCATTTTCATTCTTCATTTAACTGATTTCATCGTTAACTGATTTCATCGTTAACTGATTTCATCTTCATTTAACTGATTTCATCGTTAACTGATTTCATCGTTAATTGATTTCATCGTTAACTGATTTCATCTTCATTCTTCATTTAACTGATTTCATCTTCATTCTTCATTTAACTGATTTCATCTTTAACTGATTTCATCGTTAACTGATTTCATCTTCATTTAACTGATTTCATCGTTAACTGATTTCATCGTTAACTGATTTCATCGTTAACTGATTTCATCTTCATTTAACTGATTTCATCGTTAACTGATTTCATCTTCATTCTTCATTTAACTGATTTCATCTTTAACTGATTTCATCGTTAACTGATTTCATCTTCATTTAACTGATTTCATCGTTAATTGATTTCATCGTTACCTGATTTCATCGTTAACTGATTTCATCGTTAACTGATTTCATCTTCATTTAACTGATTTCATCGTTAACTGATTTCATCGTTAACTGATTTCATCTTTAACTGATTTCATCTTCATTTAACTGATTTCATCTTCATTTAACTGATTTCATCGTTAACTGATTTCATCGTTAACTGATTTCATCTTAATTTAACTGATTTCATCTTCATTTAACTGATTTCATCGTTAACTGATTTCATCGTTAACTGATTTCATCTTCATTTAACTGATTTCATCGTTAACTGATTTCATCGTTAACTGATTTCATCTTTAACTGATTTCATCGTTAACTGATTTCATCTTCATTTAACTGATTTCATCGTTAACTGATTTCATCTTCATTTAACTGATTCCATCGTTAACTGATTCCATCGTTAACTGATTTCATCGTTAACTGATTTCATCTTCATTTAACTGATTTCATTTTCTTTCTTCATTTAACTGATTTCATCGTTAACTGATTTCATCTTCATTTAACTGATTTCATCGTTAACTGATTTCATCGTTAACTGATTTCATCTTCATTTAACTGATTTCATCGTTAACTGATTTCATCTTCATTTAACTGATTCCATCGTTAACTGATTTCATCGTTAACTGATTTCATCTTTAACTGATTTCATCTTCATTTAACTGATTTCATCGTTAACTGATTTCATCGTTAACTGATTTCATCTTCATTTAACTGATTTCGTCTTCATTTTACTGATTTCATCGTTAACTGATTTCATCGTTAACTGATTTCATCTTCATTTAACTGATTCCATCGTTAACTGATTCCATCGTTAACTGATTTCATCGTTAACTGATTTCATCTTCATTTAACTGATTTCATTTTCATTCTTCATTTAACTGATTTCATCGTTAACTGATTTCATCTTCATTTAACTGATTTCATCGTTAACTGATTTCATCGTTAACTGATTTCATCTTCATTTAACTGATTTCATCGTTAACTGATTTCATCGTTAACTGATTTCATCTTCATTTAACTGATTTCATCGTTAACTGATTTCATCTTCATTTAACTGATTCCATCGTTAACTGATTTCATCGTTAACTGATTTCATCTTTAACTGATTTCATCTTCATTTAACTGATTTCATCGTTAACTGATTTCATCGTTAACTGATTTCATCGTTAACTGATTTCATCTTCATTTAACTGATTTCATCGTTAACTGATTTCATCGTTAACTGATTTCATCTTCATTTAACTGATTTCATCGTTAACTGATTTCATCTTCATTTAACTGATTTCATCGTTAACTGATTTCATCGTTAACTGATTTCATCTTCATTTAACTGATTTCATCGTTAACTGATTTCATCGTTAACTGATTTCATCGTTAACTGATTTCATCTTCATTTAACTGATTTCATCGTTAACTGATTTCATCTTCATTTAACTGATTTCATCGTTAACTGATTTCATCGTTAACTGATTTCATCTTCATTTAACTGATTCCATCGTTAACTGATTTCATCGTTAACTGATTTCATCGTTAACTGATTTCATCGTTAACTGATTTCATCTTCATTTAACTGATTTCATCGTTAACTGATTTCATCGTTAACTGATTTCATCTTCATTTAACTGATTTCATCGTTAACTGATTTCATCGTTAACTGATTTCATCTTCATTTAACTGATTTCATTTTCATTCTTCATTTAACTGATTTCATCGTTAACTGATTTCATCGTTAACTGATTTCATCTTCATTTAACTGATTTCATCGTTAACTGATTTCATCGTTAACTGATTTCATCGTTAACTGATTTCATCTTCATTTAACTGATTTCATCGTTAACTGATTTCATCGTTAACTGATTTCATCTTCATTTAACTGATTTCATCGTTAACTGATTTCATCTTCATTTAACTGATTCCATCGTTAACTGATTTCATCGTTAACTGATTTCATCGTTAACTGATTTCATCGTTAACTGATTTCATCTTCATTTAACTGATTTCATCGTTAACTGATTTCATCGTTAACTGATCTCATCGTTAACTGATTCCATCGTTAACTGATTTCACCGTGAACTGATTTCATCTTCATTTAACTGATTCCATCGTTAATTGATTTCATCGTTAACTGATTTCATCGTTAACTGATTTCATCTTCATTTAACTGATTTCATCGTTAACTGATTTCATCGTTAACTGATTTCATCGTTAACTGATTTCATCTTTAACTGATTTCATCTTCATTTAACTGATTTCATCTTCATTTAACTGATTTCATCGTTAACTGATTTCATCTTCATTTAACTGATTTCATCTTCATTTAACTGATTTCATCTTCATTTAACTGATTCCATCGTTAACTGATTTCATCGTTAACTGATTTCATCTTTAACTGATTTCATCGTTAACTGATTTCATCTTCATTTAACTGATTTCATCGTTAACTGATTTCATCGTTAACTGATTTCATCTTTAACTGATTTCATCGTTAACTGATTTCATCTTCATTTAACTGATTTCATCGTTAACTGATTTCATCTTCATTTAATTGATTTCATCGTTAACTGATTTCATCGTTAACTGATTTCATCGTTAACTGATTTCATCTTCATTTAACTGATTTCATCGTTAACTGATTTCATCGTTAACTGATTCCATCGTTAACTGATTTCATCGTTAACTGATTTCATCGTTAACTGATTTCATCTTCATTTAACTGATTTCATCGTTAACTGATTTCATCTTCATTTAACTGATTTCATCTTTAACTGATTTCATCGTTAACTGATTTCATCGTTAACTGATTTCATCGTTAACTGATTCCATCGTTAACTGATTTCATCTTTAACTGATTTCATCGTTAACTGATTTCATCTTCATTTAACTGATTTCATCGTTAACTGATTTCATCTTCATTTAACTGATTTCATCGTTAAGTGATTTCATCGTTAACTGATTTCATCGTTAACTGATTTCATCGTTAACTGATTTCATCTTCATTTAACTGATTTCATCGTTAACTGATTTCATCGTTAACTGATTTCATCTTCAGTTAACTGATTTCATCGTTAACTGATTTCATCGTTAACTGATTTCATCTTCATTTAACTGATTTCATCGTTAACTGATTTCATCGTTAACTGATTTCATCGTTAACTGATTTCATCTTCATTCTTCATTTAACTGATTTCATCGTTAACTGATTTCATCGTTAACTGATTTCATCTTCATTTAACTGATTTCATCGTTAATTGATTTCATCGTTAACTGATTTCATCGTTAACTGATTTCATCTTCATTTAACTGATTTCATCGTTAACTGATTTCATCGTTAACTGATTTCATCTTTAACTGATTTCATCTTCATTTAACTGATTTCATCGTTAACTGATTTCATCGTTAACTGATTTCATCTTCATTTAACTGATTTCATCTTCATTTAACTGATTTCATCGTTAACTGATTTCATCGTTAACTGATTTCATCTTCATTTAACTGATTTCATCTTCATTTAACTGATTTCATCGTTAACTGATTCCATCGTTAACTGATTTCATCTTTAACTGATTTCATCGTTAACTGATTTCATCTTCATTTAACTGATTTCATCGTTAACTGATTTCATCTTCATTTAACTGATTTCATCGTTAAGTGATTTCATCGTTAACTGATTTCATCGTTAACTGATTTCATCGTTAACTGATTTCATCTTCATTTAACTGATTTCATCGTTAACTGATTTCATCGATAACTGATTTCATCGTTAACTGATTTCATCGTTAACTGATTCCATCGTTAACTGATTTCATCGTTAACTGATTTCATCTTCATTTAACTGATTTCCTCGTTAACTGATTTCATCTTCATTTAACTGATTTCATCGTTAACTGATTTCATCTTCATTTAACTGATTTCATCGTTAACTGATTTCATCGTTAACTGATTTCATCTTCATTTAACTGATTCCATCGTTAACTGATTTCATCGTTAACTGATTTCATCTTCATTTAACTGATTTCATCGTTAACTGATTTCATCGTTAACTGATTTCATCTTCATTTAACTGATTTCATCGTTAACTGATTTCATCGTTAACTGATTTCATCTTCATTTAACTGATTTCATCGTTAACTGATTTCATCTTCATTTAACTGATTCCATCGTTAACTGATTTCATCGTTAACTGATTTCATCGTTAACTGATTTCATCTTCATTTAACTGATTTCATCGTTAACTGATTTCATCGTTAACTGATTTCATCTTCATTTAACTGATTTCATCGTTAACTGATTTCATCGTTAACTGATTTCATCTTCATTTAACTGATTCCATCGTTAACTGATTTCATCGTTAACTGATTTCATCGTTAACTGATTTCATCTTCATTTAACTGATTTCATCGTTAACTGATTTCATCGTTAACTGATTTCATCTTCATTTAACTGATTTCATCGTTAACTGATTTCATCTTCATTTAACTGATTTCATCGTTAACTGATTTCATCTTCATTTAACTGATTTCATCGTTAACTGATTTCATCTTCATTTAACTGATTTCATCGTTAACTGATTTCATCGTTAACTGATTTCATCTTCATTTAACTGATTTCATCGTTAACTGATTTCATCTTCATTTAACTGATTTCATCGTTAACTGATTTCATCTTCATTTAACTGATTTCATCGTTAACTGATTTCATCTTTAACTGATTTCATCGTTAACTGATTTCATCTTCATTTAACTGATTTCATCGTTAACTGATTTCATCGTTAACTGATTTCATCGTTAACTGATTTCATCTTCATTTAACTGATTTCATCGTTAACTGATTTCATCGTTAACTGATTTCATCTTCATTTAACTGATTTCATCGTTAACTGATTTCATCGTTAACTGATTTCATCTTCATTTAACTGATTTCATCTTCATTTAACTGATTTCATCGTTAACTGATTTCATCGTTAACTGATTTCATCTTCATTTAACTGATTTCATCGTTAACTGATTTCATCTTCATTTAACTGATTTCATCGTTAACTGATTTCATCTTCATTTAACTGATTTCATCGTTAACTGATTTCATCGTTAACTGATTTCATCGTTAACTGATTTCATCTTCATTTAACTGATTTCATCGTTAACTGATTTCATCGTTAACTGATTTCATCGTTAACTGATTTCATCTTCATTTAACTGATTCCATCGTTAACTGATTTCATCGTTAACTGATTTCATCTTTAACTGATTTCATCTTCATTTAACTGATTTCATCGTTAACTGATTCCATCGTTAACTGATTTCATCTTTAACTGATTTCATCGTTAACTGATTTCATCTTCATTTAACTGATTTCATCGTTAACTGATTTCATCTTCATTTAATTGATTTCATCGTTAACTGATTTCATCGTTTACTGATTTCATCTTCATTTAACTGATTTCATCGTTAACTGATTCCATCGTTAACTGATTTCATCGTTAACTGATTTCATCGTTAACTGATTTCATCTTCATTTAACTGATTTCATCGTTAACTGATTTCATCGTTAACTGATTTCATCGTTAACTGATTTCATCTTCATTTAACTGATTTCATCGTTAACTGATTTCATCGTTAACTGATTTCATCGTTAACTGATTTCATCTTCATTTAACTGATTTCATCGTTAACTGATTTCATCGTTAACTGATTTCATCTTTAACTGATTTCATCTTCATTTAACTGATTTCATCGTTAACTGATTTCATCTTCATTTAACTGATTTCATCGTTAACTGATTTCATCGTTAACTGATTTCATCTTCATTTAACTGATTCCATCGTTAACTGATTTCATCGTTAACTGATTTCATCTTCATTTAACTGATTTCATCGTTAACTGATTTCATCGTTAACTGATTTCATCTTTAACTGATTTCATCGTTAACTGATTTCATCTTCATTTAACTGATTCCATCGTTAACTGATTTCATCGTTAACTGATTTCATCGTTAACTGATTTCATCTTCATTTAACTGATTTCATCGTTAACTGATTTCATCGTTAACTGATTTCATCGTTAACTGATTTCATCTTCATTTAACTGATTTCATCGTTAACTGATTTCATCTTCATTTAACTGATTTCATCGTTAACTGATTTCATCGTTAACTGATTTCATCTTCATTTAACTGATTTCATCTTCATTTAACTGATTTCATCGTTAACTGATTTCATCGATAACTGATTTCATCGTTAACTGATTTCATCGTTAACTGATTCCATCGTTAACTGATTTCATCGTTAACTGATTTCATCTTCATTTAACTGATTTCCTCGTTAACTGATTTCATCTTCATTTAACTGATTTCATCGTTAACTGATTTCATCTTCATTTAACTGATTTCATCGTTAACTGATTTCATCGTTAACTGATTTCATCTTCATTTAACTGATTCCATCGTTAACTGATTTCATCGTTAACTGATTTCATCTTCATTTAACTGATTTCATCGTTAACTGATTTCATCGTTAACTGATTTCATCTTCATTTAACTGATTTCATCGTTAACTGATTTCATCGTTAACTGATTTCATCTTCATTTAACTGATTTCATCGTTAACTGATTTCATCTTCATTTAACTGATTCCATCGTTAACTGATTTCATCGTTAACTGATTTCATCGTTAACTGATTTCATCTTCATTTAACTGATTTCATCGTTAACTGATTTCATCGTTAACTGATTTCATCTTCATTTAACTGATTTCATCGTTAACTGATTTCATCGTTAACTGATTTCATCTTCATTTAACTGATTCCATCGTTAACTGATTTCATCGTTAACTGATTTCATCGTTAACTGATTTCATCTTCATTTAACTGATTTCATCGTTAACTGATTTCATCGTTAACTGATTTCATCTTCATTTAACTGATTTCATCGTTAACTGATTTCATCTTCATTTAACTGATTTCATCGTTAACTGATTTCATCTTCATTTAACTGATTTCATCGTTAACTGATTTCATCTTCATTTAACTGATTTCATCGTTAACTGATTTCATCGTTAACTGATTTCATCTTCATTTAACTGATTTCATCGTTAACTGATTTCATCTTCATTTAACTGATTTCATCGTTAACTGATTTCATCTTCATTTAACTGATTTCATCGTTAACTGATTTCATCTTTAACTGATTTCATCGTTAACTGATTTCATCTTCATTTAACTGATTTCATCGTTAACTGATTTCATCGTTAACTGATTTCATCGTTAACTGATTTCATCTTCATTTAACTGATTTCATCGTTAACTGATTTCATCGTTAACTGATTTCATCTTCATTTAACTGATTTCATCGTTAACTGATTTCATCGTTAACTGATTTCATCTTCATTTAACTGATTTCATCTTCATTTAACTGATTTCATCGTTAACTGATTTCATCGTTAACTGATTTCATCTTCATTTAACTGATTTCATCGTTAACTGATTTCATCTTCATTTAACTGATTTCATCGTTAACTGATTTCATCTTCATTTAACTGATTTCATCGTTAACTGATTTCATCGTTAACTGATTTCATCGTTAACTGATTTCATCTTCATTTAACTGATTTCATCGTTAACTGATTTCATCGTTAACTGATTTCATCGTTAACTGATTTCATCTTCATTTAACTGATTCCATCGTTAACTGATTTCATCGTTAACTGATTTCATCTTTAACTGATTTCATCTTCATTTAACTGATTTCATCGTTAACTGATTCCATCGTTAACTGATTTCATCTTTAACTGATTTCATCGTTAACTGATTTCATCTTCATTTAACTGATTTCATCGTTAACTGATTTCATCTTCATTTAATTGATTTCATCGTTAACTGATTTCATCGTTTACTGATTTCATCTTCATTTAACTGATTTCATCGTTAACTGATTCCATCGTTAACTGATTTCATCGTTAACTGATTTCATCGTTAACTGATTTCATCTTCATTTAACTGATTTCATCGTTAACTGATTTCATCGTTAACTGATTTCATCGTTAACTGATTTCATCTTCATTTAACTGATTTCATCGTTAACTGATTTCATCGTTAACTGATTTCATCGTTAACTGATTTCATCTTCATTTAACTGATTTCATCGTTAACTGATTTCATCGTTAACTGATTTCATCTTTAACTGATTTCATCTTCATTTAACTGATTTCATCGTTAACTGATTTCATCTTCATTTAACTGATTTCATCGTTAACTGATTTCATCGTTAACTGATTTCATCTTCATTTAACTGATTCCATCGTTAACTGATTTCATCGTTAACTGATTTCATCTTCATTTAACTGATTTCATCGTTAACTGATTTCATCGTTAACTGATTTCATCTTTAACTGATTTCATCGTTAACTGATTTCATCTTCATTTAACTGATTCCATCGTTAACTGATTTCATCGTTAACTGATTTCATCGTTAACTGATTTCATCTTCATTTAACTGATTTCATCGTTAACTGATTTCATCGTTAACTGATTTCATCGTTAACTGATTTCATCTTCATTTAACTGATTTCATCGTTAACTGATTTCATCTTCATTTAACTGATTTCATCGTTAACTGATTTCATCGTTAACTGATTTCATCTTCATTTAACTGATTTCATCTTCATTTAACTGATTTCATCGTTAACTGATTTCATCTTCATTTAACTGATTTCATCGTTAACTGATTTCATCGTTAACTGATTTCATCTTCATTTAACTGATTCCATCGTTAACTGATTCCATCGTTAACTGATTTCATCGTTAACTGATTTCATCTTCATTTAACTGATTTCATCTTCATTTAACTGATTTCATCGTTAACTGATTTCATCTTCATTTAACTGATTTCATCTTCATTTAACTGATTTCATCGTTAACTGATTTCATCTTCATTTAACTGATTTCATCGTTAACTGATTTCATCGTTAAGTGATTTCATCTTTAACTGATTTCATCTTCATTTAACTGATTTCATCGTTAACTGATTTCATCTTCATTTAACTGATTTCATCGTTAACTGATTTCATCGTTAACTGATTTCATCTTCATTTAACTGATTCCATCGTTAACTGATTTCATCGTTAACTGATTTCATCTTCATTTAACTGATTTCATCGTTAACTGATTTCATCGTTAACTGATTTCATCTTTAACTGATTTCATCGTTAACTGATTTCATCTTCATTTAACTGATTCCATCGTTAACTGATTTCATCGTTAACTGATTTCATCGTTAACTGATTTCATCTTCATTTAACTGATTTCATCGTTAACTGATTTCATCGTTAACTGATTTCATCGTTAACTGATTTCATCTTCATTTAACTGATTTCATCGTTAACTGATTTCATCTTCATTTAACTGATTTCATCGTTAACTGATTTCATCGTTAACTGATTTCATCTTCATTTAACTGATTTCATCTTCATTTAACTGATTTCATCGTTAACTGATTTCATCTTCATTTAACTGATTTCATCGTTAACTGATTTCATCGTTAACTGATTTCATCGTTAACTGATTTCATCTTCATTTAACTGATTCCATCGTTAACTGATTCCATCGTTAACTGATTTCATCGTTAACTGATTTCATCTTCATTTAACTGATTTCATCGTTAACTGATTTCATCTTCATTTAACTGATTTCATCTTCATTTAACTGATTTCATCGTTAACTGATTTCATCTTCATTTAACTGATTTCATCGTTAACTGATTTCATCGTTAACTGATTTCATCGTTAACTGATTTCATCTTCATTTAACTGATTCCATCGTTAACTGATTTCATCGTTAACTGATTTCATCATTAACTGATTTCATCTTCATTTAACTGATTTCATCTTCATTTAACTGATTTCATCGTTAACTGATTTCATCTTCATTTAACTGATTTCATCGTTAACTGATTTCATCGTTAACTGATTTCATCGTTAACTGATTTCATCGTTAACTGATTTCATCGTTAACTGATTTCATCTTCATTTAACTGATTTCATCGTTAACTGATTTCATCTTCATTTAACTGATTCCATCGTTAACTGATTCCATCGTTAACTGATTCCATCGTTAACTGATTTCATCGTTAACTGATTTCATCTTCATTTAACTGATTTCATTTTCTTTCTTCATTTAACTGATTTCATCGTTAACTGATTTCATCTTCATTTAACTGATTTCATCGTTAACTGATTTCATCGTTAACTGATTTCATCTTCATTTAACTGATTTCATCGTTAACTGATTTCATCTTCATTTAACTGATTCCATCGTTAACTGATTTCATCGTTAACTGATCTCATCGTTAACTGATTCCATCGTTAACTGATTCCATCTTCATTTAACTGATTTCACCGTGAACTGATTTCATCGTTAACTGATTTCATCTTTAACTGATTTCATCGTAAACTGATTTCATCTTCATTTAACTGATTTCATCGTTAACTGATTTCATCGTTAACTGATTCCATCGTTAACTGATTTCATCTTTAACTGATTTCATCGTTAACTGATTTCATCTTCATTTAACTGATTTCATCGTTAACTGATTTCATCTTCATTTAACTGATTTCATCGTTAACTGATTTCATCGTTAACTGATTTCATCTTTAACTGATTTCATCGTTAACTGATTTCATCTTCATTTAACTGATTTCATCTTCATTTAACTGATTTCATCGTTAACTGATTTCATCGTTAACTGATTTCATCGTTAACTGATTTCATCTTCATTTAACTGATTCCATCGTTAACTGATTTCATCGTTAACTGATTTCATCTTCATTTAACTGATTCCATCGTTAACTGATTTCATCGTTAACTGATTTCATCGTTAACTGATTTCATCGTTAACTGATTTCATCTTCATTTAACTGATTTCATCGTTAACTGATTTCATCGTTAACTGATTTCATCGTTAACTGATTTCATCTTCATTTAACTGATTCCATCGTTAACTGATTTCATCGTTAACTGATTTCATCTTTAACTGATTTCATCTTCATTTAACTGATTTCATCGTTAACTGATTCCATCGTTAACTGATTTCATCTTTAACTGATTTCATCGTTAACTGATTTCATCTTCATTTAACTGATTTCATCGTTAACTGATTTCATCTTCATTTAATTGATTTCATCGTTAACTGATTTCATCGTTTACTGATTTCATCTTCATTTAACTGATTTCATCGTTAACTGATTTCATCTTCATTTAACTGATTTCATCGTTAACTGATTTCATCTTCATTTAACTGATTTCATCGTTAACTGATTTCATCGTTAACTGATTTCATCTTCATTTAACTGATTTCATCTTCATTTAACTGATTTCATCGTTAACTGATTTCATCTTCATTTAACTGATTTCATCGTTAACTGATTTCATCGTTAACTGATTTCATCGTTAACTGATTTCATCTTCATTTAACTGATTCCATCGTTAACTGATTCCATCGTTAACTGATTTCATCGTTAACTGATTTCATCTTCATTTAACTGATTTCATCTTCATTTAACTGATTTCATCGTTAACTGATTCCATCGTTAACTGATTTCATCTTTCACTGATTTCATCGTTAACTGATTTCATCTTCATTTAACTGATTTCATCGTTAACTGATTTCATCTTCATTTAATTGATTTCATCGTTAACTGATTTCATCGTTTACTGATTTCATCTTCATTTAACTGATTTCATCGTTAACTGATTTCATCGTTAACTGATTTCATCTTCATTTAACTGATTTCATCGTTAACTGATTTCATCGTTAACTGATTTCATCGTTAACTGATTTCATCTTCATTTAACTGATTTCATCGTTAACTGATTTCATCGTTAACTGATTTCATCTTTAACTGATTTCATCTTCATTTAACTGATTTCATCGTTAACTGATTTCATCTTCATTTAACTGATTTCATCGTTAACTGATTTCATCGTTAACTGATTTCATCTTCATTTAACTGATTCCATCGTTAACTGATTTCATCGTTAACTGATTTCATCTTCATTTAACTGATTTCATCGTTAACTGATTTCATCGTTAACTGATTTCATCTTTAACTGATTTCATCGTTAACTGATTTCATCTTCATTTAACTGATTTCATCGTTAACTGATTTCATCGTTAACTGATTTCATCTTCATTTAACTGATTTCATCGTTAACTGATTTCATCTTCATTTAACTGATTTCATCGTTAACTGATTTCATCGTTAACTGATTTCATCTTCATTTAACTGATTTCATCTTCATTTAACTGATTTCATCGTTAACTGATTTCATCTTCATTTAACTGATTTCATCGTTAACTGATTTCATCGTTAACTGATTTCATCGTTAACTGATTTCATCTTCATTTAACTGATTCCATCGTTAACTGATTCCATCGTTAACTGATTTCATCGTTAACTGATTTCATCTTCATTTAACTGATTTCATCTTCATTTAACTGATTTCATCGTTAACTGATTTCATCTTCATTTAACTGATTTCATCCTTAACTGATTTCATCGTTAACTGATTTCATCTTTAACTGATTTCATCTTCATTTAACTGATTTCATCGTTAACTGATTTCATCTTCATTTAACTGATTTCATCGTTAACTGATTTCATCGTTAACTGATTTCATCTTCATTTAACTGATTCCATCGTTAACTGATTTCATCGTTAACTGATTTCATCTTCATTTAACTGATTTCATCGTTAACTGATTTCATCGTTAACTGATTTCATCTTTAACTGATTTCATCGTTAACTGATTTCATCTTCATTTAACTGATTCCATCGTTAACTGATTTCATCGTTAACTGATTTCATCGTTAACTGATTTCATCTTCATTTAACTGATTTCATCGTTAACTGATTTCATCGTTAACTGATTTCATCTTCATTTAACTGATTTCATCGTTAACTGATTTCATCTTCATTTAACTGATTTCATCTTCATTTAACTGATTTCATCGTTAACTGATTTCATCTTCATTTAACTGATTTCATCGTTAACTGATTTCATCGTTAACTGATTTCATCGTTAACTGATTTCATCTTCATTTAACTGATTCCATCGTTAACTGATTCCATCGTTAACTGATTTCATCGTTAACTGATTTCATCTTCATTTAACTGATTTCATCGTTAACTGATTTCATCTTCATTTAACTGATTTCATCTTCATTTAACTGATTTCATCGTTAACTGATTTCATCTTCATTTAACTGATTTCATCGTTAACTGATTTCATCGTTAACTGATTTCATCGTTAACTGATTTCATCTTCATTTAACTGATTCCATCGTTAACTGATTTCATCGTTAACTGATTTCATCATTAACTGATTTCATCTTCATTTAACTGATTTCATCTTCATTTAACTGATTTCATCGTTAACTGATTTCATCTTCATTTAACTGATTTCATCGTTAACTGATTTCATCGTTAACTGATTTCATCGTTAACTGATTTCATCTTCATTTAACTGATTTCATCGTTAACTGATTTCATCGTTAACTGATTTCATCGTTAACTGATTTCATCTTCATTTAACTGATTTCATCGTTAACTGATTTCATCGTTAACTGATTTCATCTTCATTTAACTGATTCCATCGTTAACTGATTCCATCGTTAACTGATTTCATCGTTAACTGATTTCATCTTCATTTAACTGATTTCATTTTCTTTCTTCATTTAACTGATTTCATCGTTAACTGATTTCATCTTCATTTAACTGATTTCATCGTTAACTGATTTCATCGTTAACTGATTTCATCTTCATTTAACTGATTTCATCGTTAACTGATTTCATCTTCATTTAACTGATTCCATCGTTAACTGATTTCATCGTTAACTGATCTCATCGTTAACTGATTCCATCGTTAACTGATTCCATCTTCATTTAACTGATTTCACCGTGAACTGATTTCATCGTTAACTGATTTCATCTTTAACTGATTTCATCGTTAACTGATTTCATCTTCATTTAACTGATTTCATCTTCATTTAACTGATTTCATCGTTAACTGATTTCATCGTTAACTGATTCCATCGTTAACTGATTTCATCTTTAACTGATTTCATCGTTAACTGATTTCATCTTCATTTAACTGATTTCATCGTTAACTGATTTCATCTTCATTTAACTGATTTCATCGTTAACTGATTTCATCGTTAACTGATTTCATCTTTAACTGATTTCATCGTTAACTGATTTCATCTTCATTTAACTGATTTAATCTTCATTTAACTGATTTCATCGTTAACTGATTTCATCTTCATTTAACTGATTCCATCGTTAACTGATTTCATCGTTAACTGATTTCATCGTTAACTGATTTCATCTTCATTTAACTGATTTCATTTTCATTCTTCATTTAAATGATTTCATCGTTAACTGATTTCATTTTTAACTGATTTCATCGTTAACTGATTTCATCTTCATTTAACTGATTTCATCGTTAACTGATTTCATCTTCATTTAACTGATTTCATCGTTAACTGATTTCATCGTTAACTGATTTCATCTTTAACTGATTTCATCTTCATTTAACTGATTTCATCTTCATTTAACTGATTTCATCGTTAACTGATTCCATCGTTAACTGATTTCATCTTTAACTGATTTCATCGTTAACTGATTTCATCGTTAACTGATTTCATCTTCATTTAACTGATTTCATCGTTAACTGATTTCATCGTTAACTGATTTCATCTTCATTTAACTGATTTCATCTTCATTTAACTGATTTCATCGTTAACTGATTTCATCTTCATTTAACTGATTCCATCGTTAACTGATTTCATCGTTAACTGATTTCATCTTCATTTAACTGATTTCATTTTCATTCTTCATTTAAATGATTTCATCGTTAACTGATTTCATTTTTAACTGATTTCATCGTTAACTGATTTCATCTTCATTTAACTGATTTCATCGTTAACTGATTTCATCTTCATTTAACTGATTTCATCGTTAACTGATTTCATCGTTAACTGATTTCATCTTTAACTGATTTCATCGTTAACTGATTTCATCTTCATTTAACTGATTTCATCTTCATTTAACTGATTTCATCGTTAACTGATTCCATCGTTAACTGATTTCATCTTCATTTAACTGATTTCATCGTTAACTGATTTCATCTTCATTTAACTGATTTCATCGTTAACTGATTTCATCGTTAACTGATTTCATCGTTAACTGATTTCATCTTCATTTAACTGATTTCATCGTTAACTGATTTCATCGTTAACTGATTTCATCTTCATTTAACTGATTCCATCGTTAACTGATTTCATCGTTAACTGATTTCATCTTCATTTAACTGATTTCATCGTTAACTGATTTCATCTTCATTTAACTGATTCCATCGTTAACTGATTTCATCGTTAACTGATTTCATCGTTAACTGATTTCATCTTCATTTAACTGATTCCATCATTAACTGATTTCATCGTTAACTGATTTCATCGTTAACTGATTTCATCTTCATTTAACTGATTTCATCTTCATTTAACTGATTCCATCGTTAACTGATTTCATCTTCATTTAACTGATTCCATCATTAACTGATTTCATCGTTAACTGATTTCATCTTCATTTAACTGATTTCATCGTTAACTGATTTCATCGTTAACTGATTTCATCGTTAACTGATTTCATCTTCATTTAACTGATTTCATCGTTAACTGATTTCATCTTCATTTAACTGATTCCATCGTTAACTGATTCCATCGTTAACTGATTTCATCGTTAACTGATTTCATCTTCATTTAACTGATTTCATTTTCTTTCTTCATTTAACTGATTTCATCGTTAACTGATTTCATCTTCATTTAACTGATTTCATCGTTAACTGATTTCATCGTTAACTGATTTCATCTTCATTTAACTGATTTCATCGTTAACTGATTTCATCTTCATTTAACTGATTTCATCGTTAACTGATTTCATCGTTAACTGATTTCATCTTTAACTGATTTCATCGTTAACTGATTTCATCTTCATTTAACTGATTTCATCTTCATTTAACTGATTTCATCGTTAACTGATTCCATCGTTAACTGATTTCATCTTTAACTGATTTCATCGTTAACTGATTTCATCTTCATTTAACTGATTTCATCGTTAACTGATTTCATCTTCATTTAACTGATTTCATCGTTAACTGATTTCATCTTCATTTAACTGATTTCATCGTTAACTGATTTCATCGTTAACTGATTTCATCGTTAACTGATTTCATCGTTAACTGATTTCATCGTTAACTGATTTCATCGTTAACTGATTTCATCTTCATTTAACTGATTCCATCGTTAACTGATTTCATCGTTAACTGATTTCATCTTCATTTAACTGATTTCATCGTTAACTGATTTCATCTTCATTTAACTGATTCCATCGTTAACTGATTTCATCGTTAACTGATTTCATCGTTAACTGATTTCATCTTCATTTAACTGATTCCATCATTAACTGATTTCATCGTTAACTGATTTCATCGTTAACTGATTTCATCGTTAACTGATTTCATCGTTAACTGATTTCATCTTCATTTAACTGATTCCATCGTTAACTGATTTCATCGTTAACTGATTTCATCGTTAACTGATTTCATCTTCATTTAACTGATTTCATCGTTAACTGATTTCATCGTTAACTGATTTCATCGTTAACTGATTTCATCTTCATTTAACTGATTTCATCGTTAACTGATTTCATCTTCATTTAACTGATTTCATCGTTAACTGATTTCATCGTTAACTGATTTCATCTTCATTTAACTGATTTCATCTTCATTTAACTGATTTCATCGTTAACTGATTTCATCTTCATTTAACTGATTTCATCGTTAACTGATTTCATCGTTAACTGATTTCATCTTCATTTAACTGATTCCATCGTTAACTGATTCCATCGTTAACTGATTTCATCGTTAACTGATTTCATCTTCATTTAACTGATTTCATCTTCATTTAACTGATTTCATCGTTAACTGATTTCATCTTCATTTAACTGATTTCATCTTCATTTAACTGATTTCATCGTTAACTGATTTCATCTTCATTTAACTGATTTCATCGTTAACTGATTTCATCGTTAACTGATTTCATCTTTAACTGATTTCATCTTCATTTAACTGATTTCATCGTTAACTGATTTCATCTTCATTTAACTGATTTCATCGTTAACTGATTTCATCGTTAACTGATTTCATCTTCATTTAACTGATTCCATCGTTAACTGATTTCATCGTTAACTGATTTCATCTTCATTTAACTGATTTCATCGTTAACTGATTTCATCGTTAACTGATTTCATCGTTAACTGATTTCATCTTTAACTGATTTCATCGTTAACTGATTTCATCTTCATTTAACTGATTCCATCGTTAACAGATTTCATCGTTAACTGATTTCATCGTTAACTGATTTCATCTTCATTTAACTGATTTCATCGTTAACTGATTTCATCGTTAACTGATTTCATCGTTAACTGATTTCATCTTCATTTAACTGATTTCATCGTTAACTGATTTCATCTTCATTTAACTGATTTCATCGTTAACTGATTTCATCGTTAACTGATTTCATCTTCATTTAACTGATTTCATCTTCATTTAACTGATTTCATCGTTAACTGATTTCATCTTCATTTAACTGATTTCATCGTTAACTGATTTCATCGTTAACTGATTTCATCGTTAACTGATTTCATCTTCATTTAACTGATTCCATCGTTAACTGATTCCATCGTTAACTGATTTCATCGTTAACTGATTTCATCTTCATTTAACTGATTTCATCGTTAACTGATTTCATCTTCATTTAACTGATTTCATCTTCATTTAACTGATTTCATCGTTAACTGATTTCATCTTCATTTAACTGATTTCATCGTTAACTGATTTCATCGTTAACTGATTTCATCGTTAACTGATTTCATCTTCATTTAACTGATTCCATCGTTAACTGATTTCATCGTTAACTGATTTCATCATTAACTGATTTCATCTTCATTTAACTGATTTCATCGTTAACTGATTTCATCTTCATTTAACTGATTTCATCGTTAACTGATTTCATCGTTAACTGATTTCATCTTCATTTAACTGATTTCATCGTTAACTGATTTCATCGTTAACTGATTTCATCGTTAACTGATTTCATCTTCATTTAACTGATTTCATCGTTAACTGATTTCATCTTCATTTAACTGATTCCATCGTTAACTGATTCCATCGTTAACTGATTCCATCGTTAACTGATTTCATCGTTAACTGATTTCATCTTCATTTAACTGATTTCATTTTCTTTCTTCATTTAACTGATTTCATCGTTAACTGATTTCATCTTCATTTAACTGATTTCATCGTTAACTGATTTCATCGTTAACTGATTTCATCTTCATTTAACTGATTTCATCGTTAACTGATTTCATCTTCATTTAACTGATTCCATCGTTAACTGATTTCATCGTTAACTGATCTCATCGTTAACTGATTCCATCGTTAACTGATTCCATCTTCATTTAACTGATTTCACCGTGAACTGATTTCATCGTTAACTGATTTCATCTTTAACTGATTTCATCGTAAACTGATTTCATCTTCATTTAACTGATTTCATCGTTAACTGATTTCATCGTTAACTGATTCCATCGTTAACTGATTTCATCTTTAACTGATTTCATCGTTAACTGATTTCATCTTCATTTAACTGATTTCATCGTTAACTGATTTCATCTTCATTTAACTGATTTCATCGTTAACTGATTTCATCGTTAACTGATTCCATCGTTAACTGATTTCATCGTTAACTGATTTCATCGTTAACTGATTTCATCTTCATTTAACTGATTTCATCGTTAACTGATTTCATCGTTAACTGATTCCATCGTTAACTGATTTCATCTTTAACTGATTTCATCGTTAACTGATTTCATCTTCATTTAACTGATTTCATCGTTAAGTGATTTCATCGTTAACTGATTTCATCGTTAACTGATTTCATCGTTAACTGATTTCATCTTCATTTAACTGATTTCATCGTTAACTGATTTCATCGTTAACTGATTTCATCTTCATTTAACTGATTTCATTGTTAACTGATTTCATCGTTAACTGATTTCATCTTCATTTAACTGATTTCATCGTTAACTGATTTCATCGTTAACTGATTTCATCGTTAACTGATTTCATCGTTAACTGATTTCATCTTCATTTAACTGATTTCATTTTCATTCTTCATTTAACTGATTTCATCGTTAACTGATTTCATCTTCATTTAACTGATTTCATCGTTAACTGATTTCATCTTCATTTAACTGATTTCATCGTTAACTGATTTCATCGTTAACTGATTTCATCTTCATTTAACTGATTCCATCGTTAACTGATTCCATCGTTAACTGATTTCATCGTTAACTGATTTCATCGTTAACTGATTTCATCTTTAACTGATTTCATCGTTAACTGATTTCATCTTCATTTAACTGATTTCATCGTTAACTGATTTCATCGTTAACTGATTTCATCTTCATTTAACTGATTTCATCGTTAACTGATTTCATCGTTAACTGATTTCATCTTCATTTAACTGATTTCATCGTTAACTGATTTCATCTTCATTTAACTGATTTCATCGTTAACTGATTTCATCGTTAACTGATTTCATCGTTAACTGATTTCATCTTCATTTAACTGATTTCATCGTTAACTGATTTCATCGTTAACTGATTTCATCTTTAACTGATTTCATCGTTAACTGATTTCATCTTCATTTAACTGATTTCATCGTTAACTGATTTCATCTTCATTTAATTGATTTCATTGTTAACTGATTTCATCGTTAACTGATTTCATCTTCATTTAACTGATTTCATCGTTAACTGATTCCATCGTTAACTGATTTCATCATTAACTGATTTCATCTTCATTTAACTGATTTCATCGTTAACTGATTTCATCGTTAACTGATTTCATCTTTAACTGATTTCATCGTTAACTGATTTCATCTTCATTTAACTGATTTCATCGTTAACTGATTTCATCGTTAACTGATTTCATCGTTAACTGATTTCATCGTTAACTGATTTCATCTTCATTTAACTGATTTCATCGTTAACTGATTTCATCGTTAACTGATTTCATCTTCATTTAACTGATTTCATCGTTAACTGATTTCATCGTTAACTGATTCCATCGTTAACTGATTTCATCTTTAACTGATTTCATCGTTAACTGATTTCATCTTCATTTAACTGATTTCATCGTTAAGTGATTTCATCGTTAACTGATTTCATCGTTAACTGATTTCATCGTTAACTGATTTCATCTTCATTTAACTGATTTCATTGTTAACTGATTTCATCGTTAACTGATTTCATCTTCATTTAACTGATTTCATCGTTAACTGATTCCATCGTTAACTGATTTCATCGTTAACTGATTTCATCTTCATTTAACTGATTTCATTTTCATTCTTCATTTAACTGATTTC
Source organism: Semicossyphus pulcher (assembly GCF_022749685.1). NCBI lineage: Eukaryota > Metazoa > Chordata > Actinopteri > Labriformes > Labridae > Semicossyphus > Semicossyphus pulcher. Next base: position 495,289 of record NW_027211720.1, on the reverse strand, counting down.
ATCGTTAACTGATTTCATCGTTAACTGATTTCATCTTCATTTAACTGATTTCATCGTTAACTGATTTCATCGTTAACTGATTTCATCTTTAACTGATTTCATCGTTAACTGATTTCATCTTCATTTAACTGATTTCATCGTTAACTGATTTCATCTTCATTTAATTGATTTCATCGTTAACTGATTTCATCGTTAACTGATTTCATCTTCATTTAACTGATTTCATCGTTAACTGATTTCATCGTTAACTGATTTCATCTTCATTTAACTGATTTCATCGTTAACTGATTTCATCGTTAACTGATTTCATCGTTAACTGATTTCATCTTCATTTAAATGATTTCATCGTTAACTGATTTCATCGTTAACTGATTTCATCTTTAACTGATTTCATCGTTAACTGATTTCATCTTCATTTAACTGATTTCATCGTTAACTGATTTCATCGTTAACTGATTTCATCGTTAACTGATTTCATCTTCATTTAACTGATTTCATCGTTAACTGATTTCATCTTCATTTAACTGATTTCATCGTTAACTGATTTCATCGTTAACTGATTTCATCGTTAACTGATTTCATCTTCATTTAACTGATTCCATCGTTAACTGATTTCATCTTCATTTAACTGATTCCATCGTTAACTGATTTCATCGTTAACTGATTTCATCGTTAACTGATTTCATCTTCATTTAACTGATTTCATCGTTAACTGATTTCATCTTCATTTAACTGATTTCATCGTTAACTGATTTCATCGTTAACTGATTTCATCTTCATTTAACTGATTCCATCGTTAACTGATTTCATCGTTAACTGATTTCATCGTTAACTGATTTCATCGTTAACTGATTTCATCGTTAACTGATTTCATCTTCATTTAAATGATTTCATCGTTAACTGATTTCATCGTTAACTGATTTCATCTTTAACTGATTTCATCGTTAACTGATTTCATCTTCATTTAACTGATTTCATCGTTAACTGATTTCATCGTTAACTGATTTCATCGTTAACTGATTTCATCTTTAACTGATTTCATCGTTAACTGATTTCATCTTCATTTAACTGATTTCATCTTCATTTAACTGATTTCATCGTTAACTGATTTCATCGTTAACTGATTTCATCGTTAACTGATTTCATCTTCATTTAACTGATTCCATCGTTAACTGATTTCATCTTCATTTAACTGATTCCATCGTTAACTGATTTCATCGTTAACTGATTTCATCGTTAACTGATTTCATCTTCATTTAACTGATTTCATCGTTAACTGATTTCATCTTCATTTAACTGATTTCATCGTTAACTGATTTCATCGTTAACTGATTTCATCTTCATTTAACTGATTCCATCGTTAACTGATTTCATCGTTAACTGATTTCATCGTTAACTGATTTCATCTTCATTTAACTGATTTCATCGTTAACTGATTTCATCGTTAACTGATTTCATCTTCATTTAACTGATTTCATTTTCATTCTTCATTTAACTGATTTCATCGTTAACTGATTTCATCTTCATTTAACTGATTTCATCGTTAACTGATTTCATCTTCATTTAACTGATTCCATCGTTAACTGATTTCATCGTTAACTGATTTCATCGTTAACTGATTTCATCTTTAACTGATTTCATCGTTAACTGATTTCATCTTCATTTAACTGATTTCATCGTTAACTGATTTCATCGTTAACTGATTTCATCGTTAACTGATTTCATCGTTAACTGATTTCATCTTCATTTAACTGATTTCATCGTTAACTGATTTCATCGTTAACTGATTTCATCTTCATTTAACTGATTTCATCTTCATTTAACTGATTTCATCGTTAACTGATTTCATCGTTAACTGATTTCATCTTCATTTAACTGATTTCATTTTCATTCTTCATTTAACTGATTTCATCGTTAACTGATTTCATCTTCATTTAACTGATTTCATCGTTAACTGATTTCATCGTTAACTGATTTCATCGTTAACTGATTTCATCTTCATTTAACTGATTTCATCGTTAACTGATTTCATCTTCATTTAATTGATTTCATCGTTAACTGATTTCATCGTTAACTGATTTCATCGTTAACTGATTTCATCTTCATTTAACTGATTTCATCGTTAACTGATTCCATCGTTAACTGATTTCATCGTTAACTGATTTCATCTTCATTTAACTGATTTCATCGTTAAGTGATTTCATCGTTAACTGATTTCATCTTCATTTAACTGATTTCATTGTTAACTGATTTCATCGTTAACTGATTTCATCTTCATTTAACTGATTCCATCGTTAACTGATTTCATCGTTAACTGATTTCATCTTCATTTAACTGATTTCATCGTTAACTGATTTCATCTTCATTTAACTGATTTCATCGTTAACTGATTTCATCGTTAACTGATTTCATCTTCATTTAACTGATTCCATCGTTAACTGATTTCATCGTTAACTGATTTCATCGTTAACTGATTTCATCTTCATTTAACTGATTTCATCGTTAACTGATTTCATCGTTAACTGATTTCATCTTCATTTAACTGATTTCATTTTCATTCTTCATTTAACTGATTTCATCGTTAACTGATTTCATCTTCATTTAACTGATTTCATCGTTAACTGATTTCATCGTTAACTGATTTCATCGTTAACTGATTTCATCTTCATTTAACTGATTCCATCGTTAACTGATTTCATCGTTAACTGATTTCATCTTCATTTAACTGATTTCATCGTTAACTGATTTCATCGTTAACTGATTCCATCGTTAACTGATTTCATCGTTAACTGATTTCATCGTTAACTGATTTCATCTTCATTTAACTGATTTCATCGTTAACTGATTTCATCGTTAACTGATTTCATCTTCATTTAACTGATTCCATCGTTAACTGATTTCATCGTTAACTGATTTCATCGTTAACTGATTTCATCGTTAACTGATTTCATCGTTAACTGATTTCATCTTCATTTAACTGATTTCATCGTTAACTGATTTCATCGTTAACTGATTTCATCGTTAACTGATTTCATCTTCATTTAACTGATTTCATCGTTAACTGATTTCATCGTTAACTGATTTCATCTTCATTTAACTGATTTCATCTTCATTTAACTGATTTCATCGTTAACTGATTTCATCGTTAACTGATTTCATCTTCATTTAACTGATTTCATTTTCATTCTTCATTTAACTGATTTCATCGTTAACTGATTTCATCTTCATTTAACTGATTTCATCGTTAACTGATTTCATCGTTAACTGATTTCATCGTTAACTGATTTCATCTTCATTTAACTGATTTCATCGTTAACTGATTTCATCTTCATTTAATTGATTTCATCGTTAACTGATTTCATCGTTAACTGATTTCATCGTTAACTGATTTCATCTTCATTTAACTGATTTCATCGTTAACTGATTCCATCGTTAACTGATTTCATCGTTAACTGATTTCATCTTCATTTAACTGATTTCATCGTTAAGTGATTTCATCGTTAACTGATTTCATCTTCATTTAACTGATTTCATTGTTAACTGATTTCATCGTTAACTGATTTCATCTTCATTTAACTGATTCCATCGTTAACTGATTTCATCGTTAACTGATTTCATCGTTAACTGATTTCATCTTCATTTAACTGATTTCATCGTTAACTGATTTCATCGTTAACTGATTTCATCGTTAACTGATTTCATCTTCATTTAACTGATTTCATCGTTAACTGATTTCATCGTTAACTGATTCCATCGTTAACTGATTTCATCGTTAACTGATTTCATCTTCATTTAACTGATTTAATTTTCATTCTTCATTTAACTGATTTCATCGTTAACTGATTTCATCTTCATTTAACTGATTTCATCGTTAACTGATTTCATCGTTAACTGATTTCATCTTTAACTGATTTCATCGTTAACTGATTTCATCTTCATTTAACTGATTTCATCGTTAACTGATTTCATCTTCATTTAATTGATTTCATCGTTAACTGATTTCATCGTTAACTGATTTCATCGTTAACTGATTTCATCTTCATTTAACTGATTTCATCGTTAACTGATTTCATCGTTAACTGATTCCATCGTTAACTGATTTCATCGTTAACTGATTTCATCTTCATTTAACTGATTTCATCGTTAACTGATTTCATCGTTAACTGATTTCATCTTTAACTGATTTCATCGTTAACTGATTTCATCTTCATTTAACTGATTTCATCGTTAACTGATTTCATCGTTAACTGATTTCATCTTTAACTGATTTCATCGTTAACTGATTTCATCTTCATTTAACTGATTTCATCGTTAACTGATTTCATCGTTAACTGATTTCATCTTCATTTAACTGATTTCATCGTTAACTGATTTCATCGTTAACTGATTCCATCGTTAACTGATTTCATCTTTAACTGATTTCATCGTTAACTGATTTCATCTTCATTTAACTGATTTCATCGTTAAGTGATTTCATCGTTAACTGATTTCATCGTTAACTGATTTCATCGTTAACTGATTTCATCTTCATTTAACTGATTTCATCGTTAACTGATTTCATCGTTAACTGATTTCATCTTCATTTAACTGATTTCATTGTTAACTGATTTCATCGTTAACTGATTTCATCTTCATTTAACTGATTTCATCGTTAACTGATTTCATCGTTAACTGATTCCATCGTTAACTGATTTCATCGTTAACTGATTTCATCGTTAACTGATTTCATCTTCATTTAACTGATTTCATTTTCATTCTTCATTTAACTGATTTCATCGTTAACTGATTTCATCGTTAACTGATTTCATCTTCATTTAACTGATTTCATCGTTAACTGATTTCATCGTTAACTGATTTCATCGTTAACTGATTTCATCTTTAACTGATTTCATCGTTAACTGATTTCATCTTCATTTAACTGATTTCATCGTTAACTGATTTCATCTTCATTTAATTGATTTCATCGTTAACTGATTTCATCGTTAACTGATTTCATCGTTAACTGATTTCATCTTTAACTGATTTCATCGTTAACTGATTTCATCTTCATTTAACTGATTTCATCGTTAACTGATTTCATCGTTAACTGATTTCATCTTTAACTGATTTCATCGTTAACTGATTTCATCTTCATTTAACTGATTTCATCGTTAACTGATTTCATCTTCATTTAACTGATTTCATCGTTAACTGATTTCATCTTCATTTAACTGATTTCATCGTTAACTGATTTCATCGTTAACTGATTTCATCGTTAACTGATTTCATCTTCATTTAACTGATTCCATCGTTAACTGATTTCATCGTTAACTGATTTCATCGTTAACTGATTTCATCTTCATTTAACTGATTTCATCGTTAACTGATTTCATCGTTAACTGATTTCATCTTTAACTGATTTCATCGTTAACTGATTTCATCTTCATTTAACTGATTTCATCGTTAACTGATTTCATCGTTAACTGATTTCATCGTTAACTGATTTCATCTTCATTTAACTGATTTCATCGTTAACTGATTTCATCGTTAACTGATTCCATCGTTAACTGATTTCATCGTTAACTGATTTCATCGTTAACTGATTTCATCTTCATTTAACTGATTTCATCGTTAACTGATTTCATCTTCATTTAACTGATTTCATCGTTAACTGATTTCATCGTTAACTGATTTCATCGTTAACTGATTTCATCTTCATTTAACTGATTTCATTTTCATTCTTCATTTAACTGATTTCATCGTTAACTGATTTCATCTTCATTTAATTGATTTCATTGTTAACTGATTTCATCGTTAACTGATTTCATCGTTAACTGATTTCATCTTCATTTAACTGATTTCATCGTTAACTGATTTCATCGTTAACTGATTTCATCTTCATTTAACTGATTTCATCGTTAACTGATTTCATCGTTAACTGATTTCATCTTCATTTAACTGATTTCATCGTTAACTGATTTCATCGTTAACTGATTTCATCTTTAACTGATTTCATCGTTAACTGATTTCATCTTCATTTAACTGATTTCATCGTTAACTGATTTCATCGTTAACTGATTTCATCGTTAACTGATTTCATCTTCATTTAACTGATTTCATCGTTAACTGATTTCATCGTTAACTGATTTCATCTTCATTTAACTGATTTCATCGTTAACTGATTTCATCGTTAACTGATTCCATCGTTAACTGATTTCATCGTTAACTGATTTCATCGTTAACTGATTTCATCTTCATTTAACTGATTTCATCGTTAACTGATTTCATCGTTAACTGATTTCATCTTCATTTAACTGATTTCATCGTTAACTGATTTCATCGTTAACTGATTTCATCTTCATTTAACTGATTTCATCGTTAACTGATTTCATCGTTAACTGATTCCATCGTTAACTGATTTCGTCTTTAACTGATTTCATCGTTAACTGATTTCATCTTCATTTAACTGATTTCATCGTTAAGTGATTTCATCGTTAACTGATTTCATCGTTAACTGATTTCATCGTTAACTGATTTCATCTTCATTTAACTGATTTCATTGTTAACTGATTTCATCGTTAACTGATTTCATCTTCATTTAACTGATTTCATCGTTAACTGATTTCATCGTTAACTGATTCCATCGTTAACTGATTTCATCGTTAACTGATTCCATCGTTAACTGATTTCATCGTTAACTGATTTCATCGTTAACTGATTTCATCTTCATTTAACTGATTTCATCGTTAACTGATTTCATCTTCATTTAACTGATTTCATCGTTAACTGATTTCATCGTTAACTGATTTCATCTTCTTTTAACTGATTTCATCGTTAACTGATTTCATCTTCATTTAATTGATTTCATCGTTAACTGATTTCATCGTTAACTGATTTCATCTTCATTTAACTGATTTCATCGTTAACTGATTTCATCGTTAACTGATTTCATCTTCATTTAACTGATTTCATCGTTAACTGATTTCATCTTCATTTAACTGATTTCATCGTTAACTGATTTCATCGTTAACTGATTTCATCTTCATTTAACTGATTTCATCGTTAACTGATTTCATCGTTAACTGATTTCATCGTTAACTGATTTCATCTTCATTTAACTGATTTCATCGTTAACTGATTTCATCGTTAACTGATTTCATCTTCATTTAACTGATTCCATCGTTAACTGATTTCATCGTTAACTGATTTCATCTTCATTTAACTGATTTCATCGTTAACTGATTTCATCGTTAACTGATTCCATCGTTAACTGATTTCATCGTTAACTGATTTCATCGTTAACTGATTTCATCTTCATTTAACTGATTTCATCGTTAACTGATTTCATCTTCATTTAACTGATTTCATCGTTAACTGATTTCATCGTTAACTGATTTCATCTTCATTTAACTGATTTCATCTTCATTTAACTGATTCCATCGTTAACTGATTTCATCGTTAACTGATTTCATCGTTAACTGATTTCATCTTTAACTGATTTCATCGTTAACTGATTTCATCTTCATTTAACTGATTTCATCGTTAACTGATTTCATCGTTAACTGATTTCATCTTCATTTAACTGATTTCATCGTTAACTGATTTCATCGTTAACTGATTTCATCGTTAACTGATTTCATCTTCATTTAACTGATTTCATCGTTAACTGATTTCATCGTTAACTGATTTCATCTTCATTTAACTGATTTCATTTTCATTCTTCATTTAACTGATTTCATCGTTAACTGATTTCATCTTCATTTAACTGATTTCATCGTTAACTGATTTCATCGTTAACTGATTTCATCTTTAACTGATTCCATCGTTAACTGATTTCATCATTAACTGATTTCATCTTCATTTAACTGATTTCATCGTTAACTGATTTCATCTTCATTTAATTGATTTCATCGTTAACTGATTTCATCGTTAACTGATTTCATCGTTAACTGATTTCATCTTCATTTAACTGATTTCATCGTTAACTGATTTCATCGTTAACTGATTCCATCGTTAACTGATTTCATCATTAACTGATTTCATCTTCATTTAACTGATTTCATCGTTAACTGATTTCATCGTTAACTGATTTCATCTTTAACTGATTTCATCGTTAACTGATTTCATCTTCATTTAACTGATTTCATCGTTAACTGATTTCATCGTTAACTGATTTCATCTTTAACTGATTTCATCGTTAACTGATTTCATCCTCATTTAACTGATTTCATCGTTAACTGATTTCATCGTTAACTGATTTCATCTTCATTTAACTGATTTCATCGTTAACTGATTTCATCGTTAACTGATTCCATCGTTAACTGATTTCATCTTTAACTGATTTCATCGTTAACTGATTTCATCTTCATTTAACTGATTTCATCGTTAAGTGATTTCATCGTTAACTGATTTCATCGTTAACTGATTTCATCGTTAACTGATTTCATCTTCATTTAACTGATTTCATTGTTAACTGATTTCATCGTTAACTGATTTCATCTTCATTTAACTGATTTCATCGTTAACTGATTTCATCGTTAACTGATTCCATCGTTAACTGATTTCATCGTTAACTGATTTCATCGTTAACTGATTTCATCTTCATTTAACTGATTTCATTTTCATTCTTCATTTAACTGATTTCATCTTCATTTAATTGATTTCATCGTTAACTGATTTCATCGTTAACTGATTTCATCTTCATTTAACTGATTTCATCGTTAACTGATTTCATCGTTAACTGATTTCATCTTCATTTAACTGATTTCATCGTTAACTGATTTCATCTTCATTTAACTGATTTCATCGTTAACTGATTTCATCTTCATTTAACTGATTTCATCGTTAACTGATTTCATCGTTAACTGATTTCATCTTCATTTAACTGATTCCATCGTTAACTGATTTCATCGTTAACTGATTTCATCGTTAACTGATTTCATCTTCATTTAACTGATTTCATCGTTAACTGATTTCATCGTTAACTGATTTCATCTTCATTTAACTGATTCCATCGTTAACTGATTTCATCGTTAACTGATTTCATCTTCATTTAACTGATTTCATCGTTAACTGATTTCATCGTTAACTGATTCCATCGTTAACTGATTTCATCGTTAACTGATTTCATCTTCATTTAACTGATTTCATCGTTAACTGATTTCATCTTCATTTAACTGATTTCATCGTTAACTGATTTCATCGTTAACTGATTTCATCTTCATTTAACTGATTCCATCGTTAACTGATTTCATCGTTAACTGATTTCATCGTTAACTGATTTCATCGTTAACTGATTTCATCTTCATTTAACTGATTTCATCGTTAACTGATTTCATCGTTAACTGATTTCATCTTCATTTAACTGATTTCATCGTTAACTGATTTCATCGTTAACTGATTTCATCGTTAACTGATTTCATCTTCATTTAACTGATTTCATCGTTAACTGATTTCATCGTTAACTGATTTCATCGTTAACTGATTTCATCTTCATTTAACTGATTTCATTTTCATTCTTCATTTAACTGATTTCATCGTTAACTGATTTCATCGTTAACTGATTTCATCTTCATTTAACTGATTTCATCGTTAACTGATTTCATCGTTAACTGATTTCATCTTTAACTGATTTCATCGTTAACTGATTTCATCTTCATTTAACTGATTTCATCGTTAACTGATTTCATCTTCATTTAATTGATTTCATCGTTAACTGATTTCATCGTTAACTGATTTCATCGTTAACTGATTTCATCTTCATTTAACTGATTTCATCGTTAACTGATTTCATCGTTAACTGATTCCATCGTTAACTGATTTCATCATTAACTGATTTCATCTTCATTTAACTGATTTCATCGTTAACTGATTTCATCGTTAACTGATTTCATCTTTAACTGATTTCATCGTTAACTGATTTCATCTTCATTTAACTGATTTCATCGTTAACTGATTTCATCGTTAACTGATTTCATCTTTAACTGATTTCATCGTTAACTGATTTCATCTTCATTTAACTGATTTCATCTTCATTTAACTGATTTCATCGTTAACTGATTTCATCGTTAACTGATTCCATCGTTAACTGATTTCATCTTTAACTGATTTCATCGTTAACTGATTTCATCTTCATTTAACTGATTTCATCGTTAAGTGATTTCATCGTTAACTGATTTCATCGTTAACTGATTTCATCGTTAACTGATTTCATCTTCATTTAACTGATTTCATTGTTAACTGATTTCATCGTTAACTGATTTCATCTTCATTTAACTGATTTCATCGTTAACTGATTTCATCGTTAACTGATTCCATCGTTAACTGATTTCATCGTTAACTGATTTCATCGTTAACTGATTTCATCTTCATTTAACTGATTTCATTTTCATTCTTCATTTAACTGATTTCATCGTTAACTGATTTCATCGTTAACTGATTTCATCTTCATTTAACTGATTTCATCGTTAACTGATTTCATCGTTAACTGATTTCATCGTTAACTGATTTCATCTTTAACTGATTTCATCGTTAACTGATTTCATCTTCATTTAACTGATTTCATCGTTAACTGATTTCATCTTCATTTAATTGATTTCATCGTTAACTGATTTCATCGTTAACTGATTTCATCGTTAACTGATTTCATCTTCATTTAACTGATTTCATCGTTAACTGATTTCATCGTTAACTGATTTCATCTTCATTTAACTGATTTCATCGTTAACTGATTTCATCGTTAACTGATTTCATCGTTAACTGATTTCATCTTCATTTAAATGATTTCATCGTTAACTGATTTCATCGTTAACTGATTTCATCTTTAACTGATTTCATCGTTAACTGATTTCATCTTCATTTAACTGATTTCATCGTTAACTGATTTCATCGTTAACTGATTTCATCTTTAACTGATTTCATCGTTAACTGATTTCATCTTCATTTAACTGATTTCATCGTTAACTGATTTCATCTTCATTTAACTGATTTCATCGTTAACTGATTTCATCGTTAACTGATTTCATCGTTAACTGATTTCATCTTCATTTAACTGATTCCATCGTTAACTGATTTCATCGTTAACTGATTTCATCGTTAACTGATTTCATCTTCATTTAACTGATTTCATCGTTAACTGATTTCATCGTTAACTGATTTCATCTTTAACTGATTTCATCGTTAACTGATTTCATCTTCATTTAACTGATTTCATCGTTAACTGATTTCATCGTTAACTGATTTCATCGTTAACTGATTTCATCTTCATTTAACTGATTTCATCGTTAACTGATTCCATCGTTAACTGATTTCATCGTTAACTGATTTCATCTTCATTTAACTGATTTCATCGTTAACTGATTTCATCTTCATTTAACTGATTTCATCGTTAACTGATTTCATCGTTAACTGATTTCATCGTTAACTGATTTCATCTTCATTTAACTGATTTCATTTTCATTCTTCATTTAACTGATTTCATCGTTAACTGATTTCATCTTCATTTAATTGATTTCATCGTTAACTGATTTCATCGTTAACTGATTTCATCGTTAACTGATTTCATCTTCATTTAACTGATTTCATCGTTAACTGATTTCATCGTTAACTGATTTCATCTTCATTTAACTGATTTCATCGTTAACTGATTTCATCGTTAACTGATTTCATCGTTAACTGATTTCATCTTCATTTAACTGATTTCATCGTTAACTGATTTCATCGTTAACTGATTTCATCTTTAACTGATTTCATCTTTAACTGATTTCATCTTCATTTAACTGATTTCATCGTTAACTGATTTCATCGTTAACTGATTTCATCTTTAACTGATTTCATCGTTAACTGATTTCATCTTCATTTAACTGATTTCATCGTTAACTGATTTCATCTTCATTTAACTGATTTCATCGTTAACTGATTTCATCGTTAACTGATTTCATCGTTAACTGATTTCATCTTCATTTAACTGATTCCATCGTTAACTGATTTCATCGTTAACTGATTTCATCGTTAACTGATTTCATCTTCATTTAACTGATTTCATCGTTAACTGATTTCATCGTTAACTGATTTCATCTTTAACTGATTTCATCGTTAACTGATTTCATCTTCATTTAACTGATTTCATCGTTAACTGATTTCATCGTTAACTGATTTCATCGTTAACTGATTTCATCTTCATTTAACTGATTTCATCGTTAACTGATTCCATCGTTAACTGATTTCGTTAACTGATTTCATCTTCATTTAACTGATTTCATCGTTAACTGATTTCATCTTCATTTAACTGATTTCATCGTTAACTGATTTCATCGTTAACTGATTTCATCGTTAACTGATTTCATCTTCATTTAACTGATTTCATTTTCATTCTTCATTTAACTGATTTCATCGTTAACTGATTTCATCTTCATTTAATTGATTTCATCGTTAACTGATTTCATCGTTAACTGATTTCATCGTTAACTGATTTCATCTTCATTTAACTGATTTCATCGTTAACTGATTTCATCGTTAACTGATTTCATCTTCATTTAACTGATTTCATCGTTAACTGATTTCATCGTTAACTGATTTCATCGTTAACTGATTTCATCTTCATTTAACTGATTTCATCGTTAACTGATTTCATCTTCATTTAACTGATTTCATCGTTAACTGATTTCATCTTCATTTAATTGATTTCATCGTTAACTGATTTCATCGTTAACTGATTTCATCGTTAACTGATTTCATCTTCATTTAACTGATTTCATCGTTAACTGATTTCATCGTTAACTGATTTCATCTTCATTTAACTGATTTCATCGTTAACTGATTTCATCTTCATTTAACTGATTTCATCGTTAACTGATTTCATCGTTAACTGATTTCATCTTTAACTGATTTCATCGTTAACTGATTTCATCTTCATTTAACTGATTTCATCGTTAACTGATTTCATCTTCATTTAACTGATTTCATCGTTAACTGATTTCATCGTTAACTGATTTCATCGTTAACTGATTTCATCTTCATTTAACTGATTCCATCGTTAACTGATTTCATCGTTAACTGATTTCATCGTTAACTGATTTCATCTTCATTTAACTGATTTCATCGTTAACTGATTTCATCGTTAACTGATTTCATCGTTAACTGATTTCATCTTCATTTTACTGATTTCATCGTTAACTGATTTCATCGTTAACTGATTTCATCGTTAACTGATTTCATCTTCATTTAACTGATTTCATCGTTAACTGATTTCATCGTTAACTGATTCCATCGTTAACTGATTTCATCGTTAACTGATTTCATCTTCATTTAACTGATTTCATCGTTAACTGATTTCATCTTCATTTAACTGATTTCATCGTTAACTGATTTCATCGTTAACTGATTTCATCGTTAACTGATTTCATCTTCATTTAACTGATTTCATCGTTAACTGATTTCATCGTTAACTGATTTCATCTTTAACTGATTTCATCGTTAACTGATTTCATCTTCATTTAACTGATTTCATCGTTAACTGATTTCATCTTCATTTAATTGATTTCATCGTTAACTGATTTCATCGTTAACTGATTTCATCGTTAACTGATTTCATCTTCATTTAACTGATTTCATCGTTAACTGATTCCATCGTTAACTGATTTCATCTTCATTTAACTGATTTCATCGTTAACTGATTTCATCGTTAACTGATTTCATCTTCATTTAACTGATTTCATCGTTAACTGATTTCATCGTTAACTGATTTCATCGTTAACTGATTTCATCTTCATTTAACTGATTTCATCGTTAACTGATTTCATCGTTAACTGATTTCATCTTCATTTAACTGATTTAATCGTTAACTGATTTCATCGTTAACTGATTCCATCGTTAACTGATTTCATCTTTAACTGATTTCATCGTTAACTGATTTCATCTTCATTTAACTGATTTCATCGTTAAGTGATTTCATCGTTAACTGATTTCATCTTCATTTAACTGATTCCATCGTTAACTGATTTCATCGTTAACTGATTTCATCGTTAACTGATTTCATCTTTAACTGATTTCATCTTCATTTAACTGATTTCATCGTTAACTGATTTCATCGTTAACTGATTTCATCGTTAACTGATTTCATCTTCATTTAACTGATTTCATCGTTAACTGATTTCATCGTTAACTGATTCCATCGTTAACTGATTTCATCGTTAACTGATTTCATCTTCATTTAACTGATTTAATTTTCATTCTTCATTTAACTGATTTCATCGTTAACTGATTTCATCTTCATTTAACTGATTTCATCGTTAACTGATTTCATCGTTAACTGATTTCATCTTTAACTGATTTCATCGTTAACTGATTTCATCTTCATTTAACTGATTTCATCGTTAACTGATTTCATCTTCATTTAATTGATTTCATCGTTAACTGATTTCATCGTTAACTGATTTCATCGTTAACTGATTTCATCTTCATTTAACTGATTTCATCGTTAACTGATTTCATCGTTAACTGATTCCATCGTTAACTGATTTCATCGTTAACTGATTTCATCTTCATTTAACTGATTTCATCGTTAACTGATTTCATCGTTAACTGATTTCATCTTTAACTGATTTCATCGTTAACTGATTTCATCTTCATTTAACTGATTTCATCGTTAACTGATTTCATCGTTAACTGATTTCATCTTTAACTGATTTCATCGTTAACTGATTTCATCTTCATTTAACTGATTTCATCGTTAACTGATTTCATCTTCATTTAATTGATTTCATCGTTAACTGATTTCATCGTTAACTGATTTCATCGTTAACTGATTTCATCGTTAACTGATTTCATCTTCATTTAACTGATTTCATCGTTAACTGATTTCATCGTTAACTGATTTCATCTTCATTTAACTGATTTCATCGTTAACTGATTTCATCGTTAACTGATTTCATCTTCATTTAACTGATTTCATCGTTAACTGATTTCATCGTTAACTGATTTCATCGTTAACTGATTTCATCTTCATTTAAATGATTTCATCGTTAACTGATTTCATCGTTAACTGATTTCATCTTTAACTGATTTCATCGTTAACTGATTTCATCTTCATTTAACTGATTTCATCGTTAACTGATTTCATCGTTAACTGATTTCATCTTTAACTGATTTCATCGTTAACTGATTTCATCTTCATTTAACTGATTTCATCGTTAACTGATTTCATCGTTAACTGATTCCATCGTTAACTGATTTCATCTTTAACTGATTTCATCGTTAACTGATTTCATCTTCATTTAACTGATTTCATCGTTAAGTGATTTCATCGTTAACTGATTTCATCGTTAACTGATTTCATCGTTAACTGATTTCATCTTCATTTAACTGATTTCATCTTCATTTAACTGATTTCATCGTTAACTGATTTCATCGTTAACTGATTTCATCGTTAACTGATTTCATCTTCATTTAACTGATTTCATTGTTAACTGATTTCATCGTTAACTGATTTCATCTTCATTTAACTGATTTCATCGTTAACTGATTTCATCGTTAACTGATTCCATCGTTAACTGATTTCATCGTTAACTGATTTCATCTTCATTTAACTGATTTCATTTTCATTCTTCATTTAACTGATTTCATCGTTAACTGATTTCATCGTTAACTGATTTCATCTTCATTTAACTGATTTCATCGTTAACTGATTTCATCGTTAACTGATTTCATCTTTAACTGATTTCATCGTTAACTGATTTCATCTTCATTTAACTGATTTCATCGTTAACTGATTTCATCTTCATTTAATTGATTTCATCGTTAACTGATTTCATCGTTAACTGATTTCATCGTTAACTGATTTCATCTTCATTTAACTGATTTCATCGTTAACTGATTTCATCGTTAACTGATTTCATCTTCATTTAACTGATTTCATCGTTAACTGATTTCATCGTTAACTGATTTCATCTTCATTTAACTGATTTCATCGTTAACTGATTTCATCGTTAACTGATTTCATCTTTAACTGATTTCATCGTTAACTGATTTCATCTTCATTTAACTGATTTCATCGTTAACTGATTTCATCGTTAACTGATTTCATCTTTAACTGATTTCATCGTTAAATGATTTCATCTTCATTTAACTGATTTCATCGTTAACTGATTTCATCTTCATTTAATTGATTTCATCGTTAACTGATTTCATCGTTAACTGATTTCATCGTTAACTGATTTCATCTTCATTTAACTGATTTCATCGTTAACTGATTTCATCGTTAACTGATTTCATCGTTAACTGATTTCATCTTCATTTAAATGATTTCATCGTTAACTGATTTCATCGTTAACTGATTTCATCTTTAACTGATTTCATCGTTAACTGATTTCATCTTCATTTAACTGATTTCATCGTTAACTGATTTCATCGTTAACTGATTTCATCTTTAACTGATTTCATCGTTAACTGATTTCATCTTCATTTAACTGATTTCATCGTTAACTGATTTCATCTTCATTTAACTGATTTCATCGTTAACTGATTTCATCGTTAACTGATTTCATCTTCATTTAACTGATTCCATCGTTAACTGATTTCATCGTTAACTGATTTCATCGTTAACTGATTTCATCTTCATTTAACTGATTTCATTTTCATTCTTCATTTAACTGATTTCATCGTTAACTGATTTCATCTTCATTTAACTGATTTCATCGTTAACTGATTTCATCGTTAACTGATTTCATCGTTAACTGATTTCATCTTTAACTGATTTCATCGTTAACTGATTTCATCTTCATTTAACTGATTTCATCGTTAACTGATTTCATCTTCATTTAATTGATTTCATCGTTAACTGATTTCATCGTTAACTGATTTCATCGTTAACTGATTTCATCTTCATTTAACTGATTTCATCGTTAACTGATTTCATCGTTAACTGATTTCATCTTCATTTAACTGATTTCATCTTCATTTAACTGATTTCATCGTTAACTGATTTCATCGTTAACTGATTCCATCGTTAACTGATTTCATCTTTAACTGATTTCATCGTTAACTGATTTCATCTTCATTTAACTGATTTCATCGTTAAGTGATTTCATCGTTAACTGATTTCATCTTCATTTAACTGATTTCATTGTTAACTGATTTCATCGTTAACTGATTTCATCTTCATTTAACTGATTTCATCGTTAACTGATTTCATCGTTAACTGATTCCATCGTTAACTGATTTCATCGTTAACTGATTTCATCTTCATTTAACTGATTTCATCGTTAACTGATTTCATCTTCATTTAACTGATTTCATTTTCATTCTTCATTTAACTGATTTCATCGTTAACTGATTTCATCTTCATTTAACTGATTTCATCGTTAACTGATTTCATCGTTAACTGATTTCATCTTCATTTAACTGATTTCATCGTTAACTGATTTCATCGTTAACTGATTCCATCGTTAACTGATTTCATCTTTAACTGATTTCATCGTTAACTGATTTCATCTTCATTTAACTGATTTCATCGTTAAGTGATTTCATCGTTAACTGATTTCATCTTCATTTAACTGATTTTATTGTTAACTGATTTCATCGTTAACTGATTTCATCTTCATTTAACTGATTTCATCGTTAACTGATTTCATCGTTAACTGATTCCATCGTTAACTGATTTCATCGTTAACTGATTTCATCGTTAACTGATTTCATCTTTAACTGATTTCATCGATTTCATCGATGATTCATCAGATGATTTCATCTTTAACTGATTTCATCGTTAACTGATTTCATCTTCATTTAACTGATTTCATCGTTAACTGATTTCATCGTTAACTGATTTCATCGTTAACTGATTTCATCTTTAACTGATTTCATCGTTAACTGATTTCATCTTCATTTAACTGATTTCATCGTTAACTGATTTCATCTTCATTTAATTGATTTCATCGTTAACTGATTTCATCGTTAACTGATTTCATCGTTAACTGATTTCATCTTCATTTAACTGATTTCATCGTTAACTGATTCCATCGTTAACTGATTTCATCTTCATTTAACTGATTTCATCGTTAACTGATTTCATCGTTAACTGATTTCATCGTTAACTGATTTCATCGTTAACTGATTTCATCTTCATTTAACTGATTTCATCGTTAACTGATTTCATCGTTAACTGATTCCATCGTTAACTGATTTCATCTTTAACTGATTTCATCGTTAACTGATTTCATCTTCATTTAACTGATTTCATCGTTAAGTGATTTCATCGTTAACTGATTTCATCTTCATTTAACTGATTTCATTGTTAACTGATTTCATCGTTAACTGATTTCATCTTCATTTAACTGATTTCATCGTTAACTGATTTCATCGTTAACTGATTTCATCGTTAACTGATTCCATCGTTAACTGATTTCATCGTTAACTGATTTCATCGTTAACTGATTTCATCTTCATTTAACTGATTTCATCGTTAACTGATTTCATCTTCATTTAACTGATTTCATTTTCATTCTTCATTTAACTGATTTCATCGTTAACTGATTTCATCTTCATTTAACTGATTTCATCGTTAACTGATTTCATCGTTAACTGATTTCATCTTCTTTTAACTGATTTCATCGTTAACTGATTTCATCTTCATTTAATTGATTTCATCGTTAACTGATTTCATCGTTAACTGATTTCATCTTCATGTAACTGATTTCATCGTTAACTGATTTCATCGTTAACTGATTTCATCTTCATTTAACTGATTTCATCGTTAACTGATTTCATCTTCATTTAACTGATTTCATCGTTAACTGATTTCATCGTTAACTGATTTCATCGTTAACTGATTTCATCTTCATTTAACTGATTTCATCGTTAACTGATTTCATCGTTAACTGATTTCATCGTTAACTGATTTCATCGTTAACTGATTTCATCTTCATTTAACTGATTTCATCGTTAACTGATTTCATCGTTAACTGATTTCATCGTTAACTGATTTCATCTTTAACTGATTTCATCGTTAACTGATTTCATCTTCATTTAACTGATTTCATCGTTAACTGATTTCATCGTTAACTGATTTCATCTTCATTTAACTGATTCCATCGTTAACTGATTTCATCGTTAACTGATTTCATCGTTAACTGATTTCATCTTCATTTAACTGATTTCATCGTTAACTGATTTCATCGTTAACTGATTTCATCTTTAACTGATTTCATCGTTAACTGATTTCATCGTTAACTGATTTCATCTTTAACTGATTTCATCGTTAACTGATTTCATCTTCATTTAACTGATTTCATCGTTAAGTGATTTCATCGTTAACTGATTTCATCTTCATTTAACTGATTTCATTGTTAACTGATTTCATCGTTAACTGATTTCATCTTCATTTAACTGATTTCATCGTTAACTGATTTCATCGTTAACTGATTTCATCGTTAACTGATTCCATCGTTAACTGATTTCATCGTTAACTGATTTCATCGTTAACTGATTTCATCTTCATTTAACTGATTTCATCGTTAACTGATTTCATCTTCATTTAACTGATTTCATTTTCATTCTTCATTTAACTGATTTCATCGTTAACTGATTTCATCGTTAACTGATTTCATCTTCTTTTAACTGATTTCATCGTTAACTGATTTCATCTTCATTTAATTGATTTCATCGTTAACTGATTTCATCGTTAACTGATTTCATCTTCATGTAACTGATTTCATCGTTAACTGATTTCATCGTTAACTGATTTCATCTTCATTTAACTGATTTCATCGTTAACTGATTTCATCTTCATTTAACTGATTTCATCGTTAACTGATTTCATCGTTAACTGATTTCATCTTCATTTAACTGATTTCATCGTTAACTGATTTCATCGTTAACTGATTTCATCTTTAACTGATTTCATCGTTAACTGATTTCATCTTCATTTAACTGATTTCATCGTTAACTGATTTCATCGTTAACTGATTTCATCTTCATTTAACTGATTCCATCGTTAACTGATTTCATCGTTAACTGATTTCATCGTTAACTGATTTCATCTTCATTTAACTGATTTCATCGTTAACTGATTTCATCTTCATTTAACTGATTTCATCGTTAACTGATTTCATCGTTAACTGATTTCATCTTCATTTAACTGATTCCATCGTTAACTGATTTCATCGTTAACTGATTTCATCTTTAACTGATTTCATCGTTAACTGATTTCATCTTCATTTAACTGATTTCATCGTTAACTGATTTCATCGTTAACTGATTTCATCGTTAACTGATTTCATCTTCATTTAACTGATTCCATCGTTAACTGATTTCATCGTTAACTGATTTCATCGTTAACTGATTTCATCTTCATTTAACTGATTTCATCGTTAACTGATTTCATCGTTAACTGATTTCATCTTTAACTGATTTCATCGTTAACTGATTTCATCTTCATTTAACTGATTTCATCGTTAACTGATTTCATCTTCATTTAACTGATTTCATCGTTAACTGATTTCATCGTTAACTGATTCCATCGTTAACTGATTTCATCGTTAACTGATTTCATCTTCATTTAACTGATTTCATCGTTAACTGATTTCATCTTCATTTAACTGATTTCATCGTTAACTGATTTCATCGTTAACTGATTTCATCTTCATTTAACTGATTTCATTTTCATTCTTCATTTAACTGATTTCATCGTTAACTGATTTCATCTTCATTTAACTGATTTCATCGTTAACTGATTTCATCTTCATTTAACTGATTTCATCGTTAACTGATTTCATCTTCATTTAATTGATTTCATCGTTAACTGATTTCATCGTTAACTGATTTCATCGTTAACTGATTTCATCTTCATTTAACTGATTTCATCGTTAACTGATTTCATCGTTAACTGATTCCATCGTTAACTGATTTCATCGTTAACTGATTTCATCTTCATTTAACTGATTTCATCGTTAACTGATTTCATCGTTAACTGATTTCATCTTCATTTAACTGATTTCATCGTTAACTGATTTCATCTTTAACTGATTTCATCGTTAACTGATTTCATCGTTAACTGATTTCATCTTCATTTAACTGATTTCATCGTTAACTGATTTCATCGTTAACTGATTTCATCTTCATTTAACTGATTTCATCGTTAACTGATTTCATCGTTAACTGATTTCATCTTCATTTAACTGATTTCATCGTTAACTGATTTCATCGTTAACTGATTCCATCGTTAACTGATTTCATCTTTAACTGATTTCATCGTTAACTGATTTCATCTTCATTTAACTGATTTCATCGTTAAGTGATTTCATCGTTAACTGATTTCATCGTTAACTGATTTCATCTTCATTTAACTGATTTCATCGTTAACTGATTTCATCGTTAACTGATTTCATCGTTAACTGATTTCATCTTCATTTAACTGATTTCATCGTTCACTGATTTCATCGTTCACTGATTTCATCTTCATTTAACTGATTTCATCGTTAACTGATTTCATCGTTAACTGATTTCATCTTCATTTAACTGATTTCATCGTTAACTGATTTCATCTTCATTTAACTGATTTCATCGTTAACTGATTTCGTCTTCATTTAACTGATTTCATCGTTAACTGATTTCGTCTTCATTTAACTGATTTCATCGTTAACTGATTTCATCGTTAACTGATTTCATCTTCATTTAACTGATTTCATCGTTAACTGATTTCATCGTTAACTGATTCCATCGTTAACTGATTTCATCTTTAACTGATTTCATCGTTAACTGATTTCATCTTCATTTAACTGATTTCATCGTTAACTGATTTCATCTTCATTTAATTGATTTCATCGTTAACTGATTTCATCCTTAACTGATTTCATCTTCATTTAACTGATTTCATCGTTAACTGATTTCATCGTTAACTGATTTCATCTTCATTTAATTGATTTCATCGTTAACTGATTTCATCGTTAACTGATTTCATCTTCATTTAACTGATTTCATCGTTAACTGATTTCATCGTTAACTGATTTCATCTTCATTTAACTGATTTCATCGTTAACTGATTTCATCGTTAACTGATTTCATCGTTAACTGATTTCATCTTCATTTAACTGATTTCATCGTTAACTGATTTCATCGTTAACTGATTTCATCTTTAACTGATTTCATCGTTAACTGTTTTCATCTTCATTTAACTGATTTCATCGTTAACTGATTTCATCTTCATTTAACTGATTCCATCGTTAACTGATTTCATCGTTAACTGATTTCATCTTCATTTAACTGATTTCATCGTTAACTGATCTCATCGTTAACTGATTCCATCGTTAACTGATTTCACCGTGAACTGATTTCATCTTCATTTAACTGATTCCATCGTTAACTGATTTCATCGTTAACTGATTTCATCGTTAACTGATTTCATCTTTAACTGATTTCATCGTTAACTGATTTCATCTTCATTTAACTGATTTCATTTTCATTCTTCATTTAACTGATTTCATCGTTAACTGATTTCATCGTTAACTGATTTCATCTTCATTTAACTGATTTCATCGTTAACTGATTTCATCGTTAATTGATTTCATCGTTAACTGATTTCATCTTCATTCTTCATTTAACTGATTTCATCGTTAACTGATTTCATCGTTAACTGATTTCATCTTCATTTAACTGATTTCATCGTTAACTGATTTCATCTTCATTCTTCATTTAACTGATTTCATCTTTAACTGATTTCATCGTTAACTGATTTCATCTTCATTTAACTGATTTCATCGTTAATTGATTTCATCGTTAACTGATTTCATCGTTAACTGATTTCATCTTCATTTAACTGATTTCATCGTTAACTGATTTCATTGTTAACTGATTTCATCTTTAACTGATTTCATCTTCATTTAACTGATTTCATCTTCATTTAACTGATTTCATCGTTAACTGATTTCATCTTCATTTAACTGATTTCATCTTCATTTAACTGATTTCATCGTTAACTGATTTCATCGTTAACTGATTTCATCTTCATTTAACTGATTCCATCGTTAACTGATTTCATCGTTAACTGATTTCATCTTTAACTGATTTCATCGTTAACTGATTTCATCTTCATTTAACTGATTTCATCGTTAACTGATTTCATCGTTAACTGATTTCATCTTTAACTGATTTCATCGTTAACTGATTTCATCTTCATTTAACTGATTTCATCGTTAACTGATTTCATCTTCATTTAACTGATTCCATCGTTAACTGATTCCATCGTTAACTGATTTCATCGTTAACTGATTTCATCTTCATTTAACTGATTTCATCGTTAACTGATTTCATCGTTAACTGATTTCATCTTCATTTAACTGATTTCATCGTTAACTGATTTCATCGTTAACTGATTTCATCTTCATTTAACTGATTTCATCGTTAACTGATTTCATCTTCATTTAACTGATTCCATCGTTAACTGATTTCATCGTTAACTGATTTCATCTTCATTTAACTGATTTCATCGTTAACTGATTTCATCGTTAACTGATCTCATCGTTAACTGATTCCATCGTTAACTGATTTCACCGTGAACTGATTTCATCTTCATTTAACTGATTCCATCGTTAACTGATTTCATCGTTAACTGATTTCATCGTTAACTGATTTCATCGTTAACTGATTTCATCTTCATTTAACTGATTTCATTTTCATTCTTCATTTAACTGATTTCATCGTTAACTGATTTCATCTTCATTTAACTGATTTCATCGTTAACTGATTTCATCGTTAACTGATTTCATCTTTAACTGATTTCATCGTTAACTGATTTCATCTTCATTTAACTGATTTCATCGTTAACTGATTTCATCGTTAACTGATTTCATCTTTAACTGATTTCATCTTTAACTGATTTCATCTTCATTTAACTGATTTCATCGTTAACTGATTTCATCTTCATTTAATTGATTTCATCGTTAACTGATTTCATCGTTAACTGATTTCATCTTCATTTAACTGATTTCATCGTTAACTGATTTCATCGTTAACTGATTTCATCTTCATTTAACTGATTTCATCGTTAACTGATTTCATCGTTAACTGATTTCATCTTCATTTAACTGATTTCATCGTTAACTGATTTCATCGTTAACTGATTTCATCTTCATTTAACTGATTCCATCGTTAACTGATTTCATCGTTAACTGATTTCATCTTCATTTAACTGATTTCATCGTTAACTGATTTCATCGTTAACTGATCTCATCGTTAACTGATTCCATCGTGAACTGATTTCACCGTGAACTGATTTCATCTTCATTTAACTGATTCCATCGTTAACTGATTTCATCGTTAACTGATTTCATCGTTAACTGATTTCATCGTTAACTGATTTCATCTTCATTTAACTGATTTCATTTTCATTCTTCATTTAACTGATTTCATCGTTAACTGATTTCATCTTCATTTAACTGATTTCATCGTTAACTGATTTCATCGTTAACTGATTTCATCGTTAACTGATTTCATCTTCATTTAACTGATTTCATCGTTAACTGATTTCATCGTTAACTGATTTCATCTTTAACTGATTTCATCGTTAACTGATTTCATCTTCATTTAACTGATTTCATCGTTAACTGATTTCATCTTCATTTAATTGATTTCATCGTTAACTGATTTCATCGTTAACTGATTTCATCGTTAACTGATTTCATCTTCATTTAACTGATTTCATCGTTAACTGCTTTCATCGTTAACTGATTCCATCGTTAACTGATTTCATCGTTAACTGATTTCATCGTTAACTGATTTCATCTTCATTTAACTGATTTCATCGTTAACTGATTTCATCGTTAACTGATTTCATCGTTAACTGATTTCATCTTCATTTAACTGATTTCATCGTTAACTGATTTCATCGTTAACTGATTCCATCGTTAACTGATTTCATCTTTAACTGATTTCATCGTTAACTGATTTCATCTTCATTTAACTGATTTCATCGTTAACTGATTTCATCTTCATTTAACTGATTTCATCGTTAAGTGATTTCATCGTTAACTGATTTCATCGTTAACTGATTTCATCTTCATTTAACTGATTTCATCGTTAACTGATTTCATCGTTAACTGATTTCATCTTCATTTAACTGATTTCATCGTTAACTGATTTCATCGTTAACTGATTTCATCGTTAACTGATTTCATCTTCATTTAACTGATTTCATCGTTAACTGATTTCATCGTTAACTGATTTCATCGTTAACTGATTTCATCTTCATTCTTCATTTAACTGATTTCATCGTTAACTGATTTCATCGTTAACTGATTTCATCTTCATTTAACTGATTTCATCGTTAATTGATTTCATCGTTAACTGATTTCATCGTTAACTGATTTCATCTTCATTTAACTGATTTCATCGTTAACTGATTTCATCGTTAACTGATTTCATCTTCATTTAACTGATTTCATCTTTAACTGATTTCATCGTTAACTGATTTCATCTTCATTTAACTGATTTCATCGTTAACTGATTTCATCGTTAACTGATTTCATCTTTAACTGATTTCATCGTTAACTGATTTCATCTTCATTTAACTGATTTCATCGTTAACTGATTTCATCTTCATTTAATTGATTTCATCGTTAACTGATTTCATCGTTAACTGATTTCATCGTTAACTGATTTCATCTTCATTTAACTGATTTCATCGTTAACTGATTTCATCGTTAACTGATTCCATCGTTAACTGATTTCATCGTTAACTGATTTCATCGTTAACTGATTTCATCTTCATTTAACTGATTTCATCGTTAACTGATTTCATCGTTAACTGATTTCATCTTCATTTAACTGATTTCATCGTTAACTGATTTCATCGTTAACTGATTTCATCTTCATTTAACTGATTTCATCTTCATTTAACTGATTTCATCTTCATTTAACTGATTTCATCGTTAACTGATTCCATCGTTAACTGATTTCATCTTTAACTGATTTCATCGTTAACTGATTTCATCTTCATTTAACTGATTTCATCGTTAACTGATTTCATCTTCATTTAACTGATTCCATCGTTAACTGATTCCATCGTTAACTGATTTCATCGTTAACTGATTCCATCGTTAACTGATTTCATCGTTAACTGATTTCATCGTTAACTGATTTCATCTTCATTTAACTGATTTCATCGTTAACTGATTTCATCTTCATTTAACTGATTTCATCGTTAACTGATTTCATCTTCATTTAACTGATTCCATCGTTAACTGATTTCATCGTTAACTGATTTCATCTTCATTTAACTGATTTCATCGTTAACTGATTTCATCTTCATTTAACTGATTCCATCGTTAACTGATTTCATCGTTAACTGATTCCATCGTTAACTGATTTCATCGTTAACTGATTTCATCTTCATTTAACTGATTCCATCGTTAACTGATTTCATCGTTAACTGATTTCATCGTTAACTGATTTCATCTTCATTTAACTGATTTCATCGTTAACTGATTTCATCTTCATTTAACTGATTTCATCGTTAACTGATTCCATCGTTAACTGATTTCATCGTTAACTGATTTCATCTTCATTTAACTGATTTCATCGTTAACTGATTTCATCGTTAACTGATTTCATCTTCATTTAACTGATTCCATCGTTAACTGATTTCATCGTTTACTGATTTCATCGTTAACTGATTTCATCTTCATTTAACTGATTTCATTTTCATTCTTCATTTAACTGATTTCATCGTTAACTGATTTCATCGTTAACTGATTTCATCTTCATTTAACTGATTTCATCGTTAACTGATTTCATCGTTAACTGATTTCATCTTTAACTGATTTCATCGTTAACTGATTTCATCTTCATTTAACTGATTTCATCGTTGACTGATTTCATCTTCATTTAACTGATTCCATCGTTAACTGATTTCATCTTCATTTAACTGATTCCATCGTTAACTGATCTCATCGTTAACTGATTCCATCGTTAACTGATTTCACCGTTAACTGATTTCACCGTTAACTGATTTCATCTTCATTTAACTGATTCCATCGTTAACAGATTTCATCTTTAACTGATTTCATCGTTAACTGATTTCATCTTTAACTGATTTCATCGTTAACTGATTTCATCTTCATTTAACTGATTTCATCGTTAACTGATTTCATCGTTAACTGATTTCATCGTTAACTGATTTCATCTTCATTTAACTGATTTCATTTTCATTCTTCATTTAACTGATTTCATCGTTAACTGATTTCATCGTTAACTGATTTCATCGTTAACTGATTTCATCTTCATTTAACTGATTTCATCGTTAACTGATTTCGTCGTTAACTGATTTCATCTTTAACTGATTTCATCGTTAACTGATTTCATCTTCATTTAACTGATTTCATCGTTAACTGATTTCATCGTTTACTGATTTCATCTTCATTTAACTGATTTCATCGTTAACTGATTTCATCGTTAACTGATTTCATCTTTAACTGATTTCATCGTTAACTGATTTCATCTTCATTTAACGGATTTCATCGTTAACGGATCTCATCGTTAACGGATTTCATCGTTAACGGATTTCATCGTTAACGGATTCCATCGTTAACGGATTTCATCGTTAACTGATTTCATCTTCATTTAACTGATTTCATCGTTAACTGATTTCATCTTCATTTAACTGATTTCATCGTTAACTGATTTCATCGTTTACTGATTTCATCGTTAACTGATTTCATCTTCATTTAACTGATTTCATTTTCATTCTTCATTTAACTGATTTCATCGTTAACTGATTTCATCGTTAACTGATTTCATCTTCATTTAACTGATTTCATCGTTAACTGATTTCATCGTTAACTGATTTCATCGTTAACTGATTTCATCTTCATTTAACTGATTTCATCTGTAACTGATTTCATCGTTAACTGATTTCATCTTCATTTAACTGATTTCATCTTCATTTAACTGATTTCATCGTTAACTGATGTCATCTTCATTTAACTGATTTCATCGTTAACTGATTTCATCGTTAACTGATTTAATCTTCATGTAACTGATTTCATCTGTAACTGATTTCATCTTCATTTAACTGATTTCATCTTCATTTAACTGATTTCATCGTTAACTGATTTCATCTTCATTTAACTGATTTCATCGTTAACTGATTTCATTGTTAACTGATTTCATCTTTAACTGATTTCATCGTTAACTGATTTCATCTTCATTTAACTGATTTCATCGTTAACTGATTTCATCGTTAACTGATTTCATCTTCATTTAACTGATTCCATCGTTAACTGATTTCATCTTTAACTGATTTCATCGTTAACTGATTTCATCTTCATTTAACTGATTTCATCGTTAACTGATTTCATCGTTAACTGATTTCATCTTCATTTAACTGATTCCATCGTTAACTGATTTCATCTTTAACTGATTTCATCTTCATTTAACTGATTTCATCGTTAACTGATTTCATCGTTAACTGATTTAATCTTTAACTGATTTCATCGTTAACTGATTTAATCTTCATGTAACTGATTTCATCTGTAACTGATTTCATCTTTAACTGATTTCATCGTTAACTGATTTCATCTTCATTTAACTGATTTCATCTTCATTTAACTGATTTCATCGTTAACTGATTTCATCTTCATTTAACTGATTCCATCGTTAACTGATTTCATCTTCATTTAACTGATTTCATCGTTAACTGATTTCATCTTCATTTAACTGATTTCATCGTTAACTGATTTCATCGTTAACTGATTCCATCATTAACTGATTTCATCGTTAACTGATTTCATATTCATTTAACTGATTTCATCGTTAACTGATTTCATCGTTAACTGATTTCATCGTTAACTGATTTCATCTTCATTTAACTGATTCCATCGTTAACTGATTTCATCGTTAACTGATTTCATCGTTAACTGATTTCATCGTTAACTGATTTCATCGTTAACTGATTCCATCGTTAACTGATTTCATCGTTAACTGATTTCATCTTCATTTAACTGATTTCATCGTTAACTGATTTCATCGTTAACTGATTTCATCGTTAACTGATTTCATCTTCATTTAACTGATTCCATCGTTAACTGATTTCATCGTTTACTGATTTCATCGTTAACTGATTTCATCTTCATTTAACTGATTTCATTTTCATTCTTCATTTAACTGATTTCATCGTTAACTGATTTCATCGTTAACTGATTTCATCTTCATTTAACTGATTTCATCGTTAACTGATTTCATCGTTAACTGATTTCATCTTCATTTAACTGATTTCATCTTCATTTAACTGATTTCATCTTCATTTAACTGATTTCATCGTTAACTGATTTCATCTTTTACTGATTTCATCGTTAACTGATTTCATCTTTAACTGATTTCATCGTTAACTGATTTCATCGTTGACTGATTTCATCTTCATTTAACTGATTCCATCGTTAACTGATTTCATCTTCATTTAACTGATTCCATCATTAACTGATCTCATCGTTAACTGATTTCATCGTTAACTGATTCCATCGTTAACTGATTTCACCGTTAACTGATTTCACCGTTAACTGATTTCATCTTCATTTAACTGATTCCATCGTTAACAGATTTCATCTTTAACTGATTTCATCGTTAACTGATTTCATCTTTAACTGATTTCATCGTTAACTGATTTCATCTTCATTTAACTGATTTCATCGTTAACTGATTTCATCGTTAACTGATTTCATCGTTAACTGATTTCATCTTCATTTAACTGATTTCATTTTCATTCTTCATTTAACTGATTTCATCGTTAACTGATTTCATCGTTAACTGATTTCATCGTTAACTGATTTCATCTTCATTTAACTGATTTCATCGTTAACTGATTTCGTCGTTAACTGATTTCATCTTTAACTGATTTCATCGTTAACTGATTTCATCTTCATTTAACTGATTTCATCGTTAACTGATTTCATCGTTTACTGATTTCATCTTCATTTAACTGATTTCATCGTTAACTGATTTCATCGTTAACTGATTTCATCTTTAACTGATTTCATCGTTAACTGATTTCATCTTCATTTAACTGATTTCATCGTTAACTGATCTCATCGTTAACTGATTTCATCGTTAACGGATTTCATCGTTAACGGATTCCATCGTTAACGGATTTCATCGTTAACGGATTTCATCGTTAACTGATTTCATCTTCATTTAACTGATTTCATCGTTAACTGATTTCATCTTCATTTAACTGATTTCATCGTTAACTGATTTCATCGTTAACTGATTTCATTTTCATTCTTCATTTAACTGATTTCATCGTTAACTGATTTCATCTTTAACTGATTTTATCGTTAACTGATTTCAACTTCATGTAAATGATTTCATCTGTAACTGATTTCATCGTTAACTGATTTCATCTTCATTTAACTGATTTCATCTGTAACTGATTTCATCGTTAACTGATTTCATCTTCATTGAACTGATTTCATCTTCATTTAACTGATTTCATCGTTAACTGATGTCATCTTCATTTAACTGATTTCATCGTTAACTGATTTCATCGTTAACTGATTTAATCTTCATGTAACTGATTTCATCTGTAACTGATTTCATCGTTAACTGATTTCATCTTCATTTAACTGATTTCATCTTCATTTAACTGATTTCATCGTTAACTGATTTCATCTTCATTTAACTGATTTCATCGTTAACTGATTTCATCTTCATTTAACTGATTTCATCGTTAACTGATTTCATTGTTAACTGATTTCATCTTTAACTGATTTCATCGTTAACTGATTTCATCTTCATTTAACTGATTTCATCGTTAACTGATTTCATCGTTAACTGATTTCATCTTCATTTAACTGATTCCATCGTTAACTGATTTCATCTTTAACTGATTTCATCGTTAACTGATTTCATCTTCATTTAACTGATTTCATCGTTAACTGATTTCATCGTTAACTGATTTCATCTTCATTTAACTGATTCCATCGTTAACTGATTTCATCTTTAACTGATTTCATCATTAACTGATTTCATCTTCATTTAACTGATTTCATCGTTAACTGATTTCATCGTTAACTGATTTAATCTTTAACTGATTTCATCGTTAACTGATTTAATCTTCATGTAACTGATTTCATCTGTAACTGATTTCATCTTTAACTGATTTCATCGTTAACTGATTTCATCTTCATTTAACTGATTTCATCTTCATTTAACTGATTTCATCGTTAACTGATTTCATCTTCATTTAACTGATTCCATCGTTAACTGATTTCATCGTTAACTGATTTCATCGTTAACTGATTTCATCTTCATTTAACTGATTTCATCGTTAACTGATTTCATCTTCATTTAACTGATTTCATCGTTAACTGATTTCATCGTTAACTGATTCCATCGTTAACTGATTTCATCGTTAACTGATTTCATATTCATTTAACTGATTTCATCGTTAACTGATTTCATCTTTAACTGATTTCATCGTTAACTGATTTCATCGTTAACTGATTTCATCTTCATTTAACTGATTTCATCGTTAACTGATTTCATCGTTAACTGATTTCATCGTTAACTGATTTCATCTTCATTTAACTGATTTCATCGTTAACTGATTTCATCGTTAACTGATTTCATCTTCATTTAACTGATTTCATCGTTAACTGATTTCATCGTTAACTGATTTCATCTTCATTTAACTGATTTCATCGTTAACTGATTTCATCGTTAACTGATTTCATCTTCATTTAACTGATTTCATCGTTAACTGATTTCATCTTCATTTAACTGATTCCATCGTTAACTGATTTCATCGTTAACTGATTTCATCTTCATTTAACTGATTTCATCGTTAACTGATTTCATCGTTAACTGATCTCATCGTTAACTGATTCCATCGTGAACTGATTTCACCGTGAACTGATTTCATCTTCATTTAACTGATTCCATCGTTAACTGATTTCATCGTTAACTGATTTCATCGTTAACTGATTTCATCTTCATTTAACTGATTTCATTTTCATTCTTCATTTAACTGATTTCATCGTTAACTGATTTCATCTTCATTTAACTGATTTCATCGTTAACTGATTTCATCGTTAACTGATTTCATCTTCATTTAACTGATTTCATCGTTAACTGATTTCATCGTTAACTGATTTCATCTTTAACTGATTTCATCGTTAACTGATTTCATCTTCATTTAACTGATTTCATCGTTAACTGATTTCATCTTCATTTAATTGATTTCATCGTTAACTGATTTCATCGTTAACTGATTTCATCGTTAACTGATTTCATCTTCATTTAACTGATTTCATCGTTAACTGATTTCATCGTTAACTGATTTCATCTTCATTTAACTGATTTCATCGTTAACTGATTTCATCGTTAACTGATTCCATCGTTAACTGATTTCATCTTTAACTGATTTCATCGTTAACTGATTTCATCTTCATTTAACTGATTTCATCGTTAACTGATTTCATCTTCATTTAACTGATTTCATCGTTAAGTGATTTCATCGTTAACTGATTTCATCGTTAACTGATTTCATCTTCATTTAACTGATTTCATCGTTAACTGATTTCATCGTTAACTGATTTCATCTTCATTTAACTGATTTCATCGTTAACTGATTTCATCGTTAACTGATTTCATCGTTAACTGATTTCATCTTCATTAAACTGATTTCATCGTTAACTGATTTCATCGTTAACTGATTTCATCGTTAACTGATTTCATCTTCATTCTTCATTTAACTGATTTCATCGTTAACTGATTTCATCGTTAACTGATTTCATCGTTAACTGATTTCATCTTCATTTAACTGATTTCATCGTTAATTGATTTCATCGTTAACTGATTTCATCGTTAACTGATTTCATCTTCATTTAACTGATTTCATCGTTAACTGATTTCATCGTTAACTGATTTCATCTTTAACTGATTTCATCTTCATTTAACTGATTTCATCGTTAACTGATTTCATCGTTAACTGATTTCATCTTCATTTAACTGATTTCATCTTCATTTAACTGATTTCATCGTTAACTGATTTCATCGTTAACTGATTTCATCTTTAACTGATTTCATCGTTAACTGATTTCATCTTCATTTAACTGATTCCATCGTTAACTGATTTCATCGTTAACTGATTTCATCTTCATTTAACTGATTTCATCGTTAACTGATTTCATCGTTAACTGATTTCATCTTTAACTGATTTCATCGTTAACTGATTTCATCGTTAACTGATTTCATCTTTAACTGATTTCATCGTTAACTGATTTCATCTTCATTTAACTGATTTCATCGTTAACTGATTTCATCTTCATTTAATTGATTTCATCGTTAACTGATTTCATCGTTAACTGATTTCATCGTTAACTGATTTCATCTTCATTTAACTGATTTCATCGTTAACTGATTTCATCGTTAACTGATTCCATCGTTAACTGATTTCATCGTTAACTGATTTCATCGTTAACTGATTTCATCTTCATTTAACTGATTTCATCGTTAACTGATTTCATCGTTAACTGATTTCATCTTCATTTAACTGATTTCATCGTTAACTGATTTCATCGTTAACTGATTTCATCTTCATTTAACTGATTTCATCTTCATTTAACTGATTTCATCGTTAACTGATTCCATCGTTAACTGATTTCATCTTTAACTGATTTCATCGTTAACTGATTTCATCTTCATTTAACTGATTTCATCGTTAACTGATTTCATCTTCATTTAACTGATTTCATCGTTAAGTGATTTCATCGTTAACTGATTTCATCGTTAACTGATTTCATCGTTAATTGATTTCATCTTCATTTAACTGATTTCATCGTTAACTGATTTCATCTTCATTTAACTGATTTCATCGTTAACTGATTTCATCGTTAACTGATTCCATCGTTAACTGATTTCATCGTTAACTGATTCCATCGTTAACTGATTTCATCGTTAACTGATTTCATCGTTAACTGATTTCATCTTCATTTAACTGATTTCATCGTTAACTGATTTCATCTTCATTTAACTGATTTCATCGTTAACTGATTTCATCTTCATTTAACTGATTTCATCGTTAACTGATTTCATCTTCATTTAACTGATTCCATCGTTAACTGATTTCATCGTTAACTGATTTCATCTTCATTTAACTGATTTCATCGTTAACTGATTTCATCGTTAACTGATTTCATCTTCATTTAACTGATTCCATCGTTAACTGATTTCATCGTTAACTGATTCCATCGTTAACTGATTTCATCGTTAACTGATTTCATCTTCATTTAACTGATTCCATCGTTAACTGATTTCATCGTTAACTGATTTCATCGTTAACTGATTTCATCTTCATTTAACTGATTTCATCGTTAACTGATTTCATCTTCATTTAACTGATTTCATCGTTAACTGATTCCATCGTTAACTGATTTCATCGTTAACTGATTTCATCTTCATTTAACTGATTTCATCGTTAACTGATTTCATCGTTAACTGATTTCATCTTCATTTAACTGATTCCATCGTTAACTGATTTCATCGTTTACTGATTTCATCGTTAACTGATTTCATCTTCATTTAACTGATTTCATTTTCATTCTTCATTTAACTGATTTCATCGTTAACTGATTTCATCGTTAACTGATTTCATCTTCATTTAACTGATTTCATCGTTAACTGATTTCATCGTTAACTGATTTCATCTTCATTTAACTGATTTCATCGTTAACTGATTTCATCGTTAACTGATTTCATCTTTTACTGATTTCATCGTTAACTGATTTCATCTTTAACTGATTTCATCGTTAACTGATTTCATCTTCATTTAACTGATTTCATCGTTGACTGATTTCATCTTCATTTAACTGATTCCATCGTTAACTGATTTCATCTTCATTTAACTGATTCCATCGTTAACTGATCTCATCGTTAACTGATTCCATCGTTAACTGATTTCACCGTTAACTGATTTCACCGTTAACTGATTTCATCTTCATTTAACTGATTCCATCGTTAACAGATTTCATCTTTAACTGATTTCATCGTTAACTGATTTCATCGTTAACTGATTTCATCTTCATTTAACTGATTTCATCGTTAACTGATTTCATCGTTAACTGATTTCATCTTCATTTAACTGATTTCATTTTCATTCTTCATTTAACTGATTTCATCGTTAACTGATTTCATCGTTAACTGATTTCATCTTCATTTAACTGATTTCATCGTTAACTGATTTCATCGTTAACTGATTTCATCGTTAACTGATTTCATCTTCATTTAACTGATTTCATCGTTAACTGATTTCATCGTTAACTGATTCCATCGTTAACTGATTTCATCTTTAACTGATTTCATCGTTAACTGATTTCATCTTCATTTAACTGATTTCATCGTTAACTGATTTCATCTTCATTTAACTGATTTCATCGTTAAGTGATTTCATCGTTAACTGATTTCATCGTTAACTGATTTCATCTTCATTTAACTGATTTCATCGTTAACTGATTTCATCGTTAACTGATTTCATCGTTAACTGATTTCATCTTCATTTAACTGATTTCATCGTTAACTGATTTCATCGTTAACTGATTTCATCTTCATTTAACTGATTTCATCGTTAACTGATTTCATCGTTAACTGATTTCATCGTTAACTGATTTCATCTTCATTCTTCATTTAACTGATTTCATCGTTAACTGATTTCATCGTTAACTGATTTCATCGTTAACTGATTTCATCTTCATTTAACTGATTTCATCGTTAATTGATTTCATCGTTAACTGATTTCATCGTTAACTGATTTCATCTTCATTTAACTGATTTCATCGTTAACTGATTTCATCGTTAACTGATTTCATCTTTAACTGATTTCATCTTCATTTAACTGATTTCATCGTTAACTGATTTCATCGTTAACTGATTTCATCTTCATTTAACTGATTTCATCTTCATTTAACTGATTTCATCGTTAACTGATTTCATCGTTAACTGATTTCATCTTTAACTGATTTCATCGTTAACTGATTTCATCTTCATTTAACTGATTCCATCGTTAACTGATTTCATCGTTAACTGATTTCATCTTCATTTAACTGATTTCATCGTTAACTGATTTCATCGTTAACTGATTTCATCTTTAACTGATTTCATCGTTAACTGATTTCATCGTTAACTGATTTCATCTTTAACTGATTTCATCGTTAACTGATTTCATCTTCATTTAACTGATTTCATCGTTAACTGATTTCATCTTCATTTAATTGATTTCATCGTTAACTGATTTCATCGTTAACTGATTTCATCGTTAACTGATTTCATCTTCATTTAACTGATTTCATCGTTAACTGATTTCATCGTTAACTGATTCCATCGTTAACTGATTTCATCGTTAACTGATTTCATCGTTAACTGATTTCATCTTCATTTAACTGATTTCATCGTTAACTGATTTCATCATTAACTGATTTCATCTTCATTTAACTGATTTCATCGTTAACTGATTTCATCGTTAACTGATTTCATCTTCATTTAACTGATTTCATCTTCATTTAACTGATTTCATCGTTAACTGATTCCATCGTTAACTGATTTCATCTTTAACTGATTTCATCGTTAACTGATTTCATCTTCATTTAACTGATTTCATCGTTAACTGATTTCATCTTTAACTGATTTCATCGTTAACTGATTTCATCTTCATTTCACTGATTTCATCGTTAACTGATTTCATCGTTTACTGATTTCATCTTCATTTAACTGATTTCATCGTTAACTGATTTCATCGTTAACTGATTTCATCTTTAACTGATTTCATCGTTAACTGATTTCATCTTCATTTAACTGATTTCATCGTTAAC
The DNA here is from genome assembly GCF_022749685.1 of Semicossyphus pulcher. NCBI lineage: Eukaryota > Metazoa > Chordata > Actinopteri > Labriformes > Labridae > Semicossyphus > Semicossyphus pulcher. Next base: position 458,471 of record NW_027211720.1, on the reverse strand, counting down.
TGATCTCATCGTTAACGGATTTCATCGTTAACGGATTCCATCGTTAACGGATTTCATCGTTAACTGATTTCATCTTCATTTAACTGATTTCATCGTTAACTGATTTCATCTTCATTTAACTGATTTCATCGTTAACTGATTTCATCGTTAACTGATTTCATTTTCATTCTTCATTTAACTGATTTCATCGTTAACTGATTTCATCTTTAACTGATTTTATCGTTAACTGATTTCATCTTCATGTAACTGATTTCATCTGTAACTGATTTCATCGTTAACTGATTTCATCTTCATTTAACTGATTTCATCTGTAACTGATTTCATCGTTAACTGATTTCATCTTCATTTAACTGATTTCATCTTCATTTAACTGATTTCATCGTTAACTGATGTCATCTTCAATTAACTGATTTCATCGTTAACTGATTTCATCGTTACCTGATTTCATCTTCATTTAACTGATTCCATCGTTAACTGATTTCATCGTTAACTGATTTCATCTTTAACTGATTTCATCTTCATTTAACTGATTTCATCTTCATTTAACTGATTTCATCGTTAACTGATTCCATCGTTAACTGATTTCATCTTCATTTAACTGATTTCATCGTTAACTGATTTCATCTTCATTTAACTGATTTCATCGTTAACTGATTTCATCGTTAACTGATTTCATCTTCATTTAACTGATTTCATCGTTAACTGATTTCATCTTCATTTAACTGATTCCATCGTTAACTGATTTCATCGTTAACTGATTTCATCTTCATTTAACTGATTTCATCGTTAACTGATTTCATCGTTAACTGATTTCATCTTCATTTAACTGATTCCATCGTTAACTGATTTCATCGTTAACTGATTTCATCTTCATTTAACTGATTTCATCGTTAACTGATTTCATCGTTAACTGATTTCATCGTTAACTGATTCCATCGTTAACTGATTTCATCGTTAACTGATTTCATCTTCATTTAACTGATTTCATCGTTAACTGATTTCATCGTTAACTGATTTCATCTTCATTTAACTGATTCCATCGTTAACTGATTTCATCGTTTACTGATTTCATCGTTAACTGATTTCATCTTCATTTAACTGATTTCATTTTCATTCTTCATTTAACTGATTTCATCGTTAACTGATTTCATCGTTAACTGATTTCATCTTCATTTAACTGATTTCATCGTTAACTGATTTCATCGTTAACTGATTTCATCTTCATTTAACTGATTTCATCGTTAACTGATTTCATCGTTAACTGATTTCATCTTTTACTGATTTCATCGTTAACTGATTTCATCTTTAACTGATTTCATCGTTAACTGATTTCATCTTCATTTAACTGATTTCATCATTGACTGATTTCATCTTCATTTAACTGATTCCATCGTTAACTGATTTCATCTTCATTTAACTGATTCCATCGTTAACTGATCTCATCGTTAACTGATTTCATCGTTAACTGATTCCATCGTTAACTGATTTCACCGTTAACTGATTTCACCGTTAACTGATTTCATCTTCATTTAACTGATTCCATCGTTAACAGATTTCATCTTTAACTGATTTCATCGTTAACTGATTTCATCTTTAACTGATTTCATCTTCATTTAACTGATTTCATCGTTAACTGATTTCATCGTTAACTGATTTCATCGTTAACTGATTTCATCTTCATTTAACTGATTTCATTTTCATTCTTCATTTAACTGATTTCATCGTTAACTGATTTCATCGTTAACTGATTTCATCGTTAACTGATTTCATCTTCATTTAACTGATTTCATCGTTAACTGATTTCGTCGTTAACTGATTTCATCTTTAACTGATTTCATCGTTAACTGATTTCATCTTCATTTAACTGATTTCATCGTTAACTGATTTCATCGTTTACTGATTTCATCTTCATTTAACTGATTTCATCGTTAACTGATTTCATCTTTAACTGATTTCATCGTTAACTGATTTCATCTTCATTTAACTGATTTCATCGTTAACTGATCTCATCGTTAACTGATTTCATCGTTAACTGATTTCATCGTTAACGGATTCCATCGTTAACGGATTTCATCGTTAACGGATTTCATCGTTAACTGATTTCATCTTCATTTAACTGATTTCATCGTTAACTGATTTCATCTTCATTTAACTGATTTCATCGTTAACTGATTTCATTTTCATTCTTCATTTAACTGATTTCATCGTTAACTGATTTCATCTTTAACTGATTTTATCGTTAACTGATTTCAACTTCATGTAACTGATTTCATCGTTAACTGATTTCATCTTCATTTAACTGATTCCATCGTTAACTGATTTCATCTTTAACTGATTTCATCGTTAACTGATTTCATCTTCATTTAACTGATTTCATCGTTAACTGATTTCATCGTTAACTGATTTCATCTTCATTTAACTGATTCCATCGTTAACTGATTTCATCTTTAACTGATTTCATCATTAACTGATTTCATCTTCATTTAACTGATTTCATCGTTAACTGATTTCATCGTTAACTGATTTAATCTTTAACTGATTTCATCGTTAACTGATTTAATCTTCATGTAACTGATTTCATCTGTAACTGATTTCATCTTTAACTGATTTCATCGTTAACTGATTTCATCTTCATTTAACTGATTTCATCTTCATTTAACTGATTTCATCGTTAACTGATTTCATCTTCATTTAACTGATTCCATCGTTAACTGATTTCATCGTTAACTGATTTCATCGTTAACTGATTTCATCTTCATTTAACTGATTTCATCGTTAACTGATTTCATCTTCATTTAACTGATTTCATCGTTAACTGATTTCATCGTTAACTGATTCCATCGTTAACTGATTTCATCGTTAACTGATTTCATATTCATTTAACTGATTTCATCGTTAACTGATTTCATCGTTAACTGATTTCATCGTTAACTGATTTCATCTTCATTTAACTGATTCCATCGTTAACTGATTTCATCGTTAACTGATTTCATCTTCATTTAACTGATTTCATCGTTAACTGATTTCATCGTTAACTGATTTCATCTTCATTTAACTGATTTCATCGTTAACTGATTTCATCGTTAATTGATTTCATCGTTAACTGATTTCATTTTCATTCTTCATTTAACTGATTTCATCGTTAACTGATTTCATCGTTAACTGATTTCATCTTCATTTAACTGATTTCATCGTTAACTGATTTCATCGTTAATTGATTTCATCGTTAACTGATTTCATCTTCATTCTTCATTTAACTGATTTCATCGTTAACTGATTTCATCTTCATTTAACTGATTTCATCGTTAACTGATTTCATCGTTAACTGATTTCATCTTCATTTAACTGATTTCATCGTTAACTGATTTCATCTTCATTTAACTGATTTCATCGTTAACTGATTTCATCGTTAACTGATTTCATCTTCATTTAATTGATTTCATCGTTAACTGATTTCATCGTTAACTGATTTCATCGTTAACTGATTTCATCTTCATTTAACTGATTTCATCGTTAACTGATTTCATCGTTAATTGATTTCATCGTTAACTGATTTCATTTTCATTCTTCATTTAACTGATTTCATCGTTAACTGATTTCATCGTTAACTGATTTCATCTTCATTTAACTGATTTCATCGTTAACTGATTTCATCGTTAATTGATTTCATCGTTAACTGATTTCATCTTCATTCTTCATTTAACTGATTTCATCGTTAACTGATTTCATCTTCATTTAACTGATTTCATCGTTAACTGATTTCATCGTTAACTGATTTCATCTTCATTTAACTGATTTCATCGTTAACTGATTTCATCTTCATTCTTCATTTAACTGATTTCATCTTTAACTGATTTCATCGTTAACTGATTTCATCTTCATTTAACTGATTTCATCGTTAATTGATTTCATCGTTAACTGATTTCATCGTTAACTGATTTCATCTTCATTTAACTGATTTCATCGTTAACTGATTTCATCGTTAACTGATTTCATCTTTAACTGATTTCATCTTCATTTAACTGATTTCATCGTTAACTGATTTCATCTTTAACTGATTTCATCTTCATTTAACTGATTTCATCGTTAACTGATTTCATCGTTAACTGATTTCATCGTTAACTGATTTCATCTTCATTTAACTGATTTCATCGTTAACTGATTTCATCGTTAACTGATTTCATCGTTAACTGATTTCATCTTCATTTAACTGATTTCATTTTCATTCTTCATTTAACTGATTTCATCGTTAACTGATTTCATCTTCATTTAACTGATTTCATCGTTAACTGATTTCATCGTTAACTGATTTCATCGTTAACTGATTTCATCTTTAACTGATTTCATCGTTAACTGATTTCATCTTCATTTAACTGATTTCATCGTTAACTGATTTCATCTTCATTTAATTGATTTCATCGTTAACTGATTTCATCGTTAACTGATTTCATCGTTAACTGATTTCATCTTCATTTAACTGATTTCATCGTTAACTGATTTCATCGTTAACTGATTTCATCTTCATTTAACTGATTTCATTTTCATTCTTCATTTAACTGATTTCATCGTTAACTGATTTCATCTTCATTTAATTGATTTCATCGTTAACTGATTTCATCGTTAACTGATTTCATCGTTAACTGATTTCATCTTCATTTAACTGATTTCATCGTTAACTGATTTCATCGTTAACTGATTTCATCGTTAACTGATTTCATCTTCATTTAACTGATTTCATCGTTAACTGATTTCATCGTTAACTGATTTCATCTTCATTTAACTGATTTCATCGTTAACTGATTTCATCGTTAATTGATTTCATCGTTAACTGATTTCATTTTCATTCTTCATTTAACTGATTTCATCGTTAACTGATTTCATCGTTAACTGATTTCATCTTCATTTAACTGATTTCATCGTTAACTGATTTCATCGTTAATTGATTTCATCGTTAACTGATTTCATCTTCATTCTTCATTTAACTGATTTCATCGTTAACTGATTTCATCTTCATTTAACTGATTTCATCGTTAACTGATTTCATCGTTAACTGATTTCATCTTCATTTAACTGATTTCATCGTTAACTGATTTCATCTTCATTCTTCATTTAACTGATTTCATCTTTAACTGATTTCATCGTTAACTGATTTCATCTTCATTTAACTGATTTCATCGTTAATTGATTTCATCGTTAACTGATTTCATCTTCATTTAACTGATTTCATCGTTAACTGATTTCATCTTCATTCTTCATTTAACTGATTTCATCTTTAACTGATTTCATCGTTAACTGATTTCATCTTCATTTAACTGATTTCATCGTTAATTGATTTCATCGTTAACTGATTTCATCGTTAACTGATTTCATCTTCATTTAACTGATTTCATCGTTAACTGATTTCATCGTTAACTGATTTCATCTTTAACTGATTTCATCTTCATTTAACTGATTTCATCGTTAACTGATTTCATCGTTAACTGATTTCATCGTTAACTGATTTCATCTTCATTTAACTGATTTCATCTTCATTTAACTGATTTCATCGTTAACTGATTTCATCGTTAACTGATTTCATCTTCATTTAATTGATTTCATCGTTAACTGATTTCATCGTTAACTGATTTCATCGTTAACTGATTTCATCTTCATTTAACTGATTTCATCGTTAACTGATTTCATCGTTAACTGATTTCATCGTTAACTGATTTCATCTTCATTTAACTGATTTCATCGTTAACTGATTTCATCGTTAACTGATTTCATCTTCATTTAACTGATTTCATCGTTAACTGATTTCATCGTTAATTGATTTCATCGTTAACTGATTTCATTTTCATTCTTCATTTAACTGATTTCATCGTTAACTGATTTCATCGTTAACTGATTTCATCTTCATTTAACTGATTTCATCGTTAACTGATTTCATCGTTAATTGATTTCATCGTTAACTGATTTCATCTTCATTCTTCATTTAACTGATTTCATCGTTAACTGATTTCATCTTCATTTAACTGATTTCATCGTTAACTGATTTCATCGTTAACTGATTTCATCGTTAACTGATTTCATCTTCATTTAACTGATTTCATCGTTAACTGATTTCATCTTCATTCTTCATTTAACTGATTTCATCTTTAACTGATTTCATCGTTAACTGATTTCATCTTCATTTAACTGATTTCATCGTTAATTGATTTCATCGTTAACTGATTTCATCGTTAACTGATTTCATCTTCATTTAACTGATTTCATCGTTAACTGATTTCATCGTTAACTGATTTCATCTTTAACTGATTTCATCTTCATTTAACTGATTTCATCGTTAACTGATTTCATCGTTAACTGATTTCATCGTTAACTGATTTCATCTTCATTTAACTGATTTCATTGTTAACTGATTTCATCGTTAACTGATTTCATCTTCATTTAACTGATTTCATCGTTAACTGATTTCATCGTTAACTGATTTCATCGTTAACTGATTTCATCTTCATTTAACTGATTTCATTTTCATTCTTCATTTAACTGATTTCATCGTTAACTGATTTCATCTTCATTTAACTGATTTCATCGTTAACTGATTTCATCGTTAACTGATTTCATCGTTAACTGATTTCATCTTTAACTGATTTCATCGTTAACTGATTTCATCTTCATTTAACTGATTTCATCGTTAACTGATTTCATCTTCATTTAATTGATTTCATCGTTAACTGATTTCATCGTTAACTGATTTCATCGTTAACTGATTTCATCTTCATTTAACTGATTTCATCGTTAACTGATTTCATCGTTAACTGATTTCATCTTCATTTAACTGATTTCATTTTCATTCTTCATTTAACTGATTTCATCGTTAACTGATTTCATCTTCATTTAATTGATTTCATCGTTAACTGATTTCATCGTTAACTGATTTCATCGTTAACTGATTTCATCGTTAACTGATTTCATCTTCATTTAACTGATTTCATCGTTAACTGATTTCATCGTTAACTGATTTCATCTTCATTTAACTGATTTCATCGTTAACTGATTTCATCGTTAATTGATTTCATCGTTAACTGATTTCATTTTCATTCTTCATTTAACTGATTTCATCGTTAACTGATTTCATCGTTAACTGATTTCATCTTCATTTAACTGATTTCATCGTTAACTGATTTCATCGTTAACTGATTTCATCTTCATTTAACTGATTTCATCGTTAACTGATTTCATCGTTAATTGATTTCATCGTTAACTGATTTCATTTTCATTCTTCATTTAACTGATTTCATCGTTAACTGATTTCATCGTTAACTGATTTCATCTTCATTTAACTGATTTCATCGTTAACTGATTTCATCGTTAATTGATTTCATCGTTAACTGATTTCATCTTCATTCTTCATTTAACTGATTTCATCGTTAACTGATTTCATCTTCATTTAACTGATTTCATCGTTAACTGATTTCATCGTTAACTGATTTCATCGTTAACTGATTTCATCGTTAACTGATTTCATCTTCATTTAACTGATTTCATTGTTAACTGATTTCATCGTTAACTGATTTCATCTTCATTTAACTGATTTCATCGTTAACTGATTTCATCGTTAACTGATTTCATCGTTAACTGATTTCATCTTCATTTAACTGATTTCATTTTCATTCTTCATTTAACTGATTTCATCGTTAACTGATTTCATCTTCATTTAACTGATTTCATCGTTAACTGATTTCATCGTTAACTGATTTCATCGTTAACTGATTTCATCTTTAACTGATTTCATCGTTAACTGATTTCATCTTCATTTAACTGATTTCATCGTTAACTGATTTCATCTTCATTTAATTGATTTCATCGTTAACTGATTTCATCGTTAACTGATTTCATCGTTAACTGATTTCATCTTCATTTAACTGATTTCATCGTTAACTGATTTCATCGTTAACTGATTTCATCTTCATTTAACTGATTTCATTTTCATTCTTCATTTAACTGATTTCATCGTTAACTGATTTCATCTTCATTTAATTGATTTCATCGTTAACTGATTTCATCGTTAACTGATTTCATCGTTAACTGATTTCATCTTCATTTAACTGATTTCATCGTTAACTGATTTCATCGTTAACTGATTTCATCGTTAACTGATTTCATCTTCATTTAACTGATTTCATCGTTAACTGATTTCATCGTTAACTGATTTCATCTTCATTTAACTGATTTCATCGTTAACTGATTTCATCGTTAATTGATTTCATCGTTAACTGATTTCATCTTCATTCTTCATTTAACTGATTTCATCGTTAACTGATTTCATCTTCATTTAACTGATTTCATCGTTAACTGATTTCATCGTTAACTGATTTCATCGTTAACTGATTTCATCTTCATTTAACTGATTTCATCGTTAACTGATTTCATCTTCATTCTTCATTTAACTGATTTCATCTTTAACTGATTTCATCGTTAACTGATTTCATCTTCATTTAACTGATTTCATCGTTAATTGATTTCATCGTTAACTGATTTCATCGTTAACTGATTTCATCTTCATTTAACTGATTTCATCGTTAACTGATTTCATCGTTAACTGATTTCATCTTTAACTGATTTCATCTTCATTTAACTGATTTCATCGTTAACTGATTTCATCGTTAACTGATTTCATCTTCATTTAACTGATTTCATTGTTAACTGATTTCATCGTTAACTGATTTCATCTTCATTTAACTGATTTCATCGTTAACTGATTTCATCGTTAACTGATTTCATCGTTAACTGATTTCATCTTTAACTGATTTCATCGTTAACTGATTTCATCTTCATTTAACTGATTTCATCGTTAACTGATTTCATCTTCATTTAATTGATTTCATCGTTAACTGATTTCATCGTTAACTGATTTCATCGTTAACTGATTTCATCTTCATTTAACTGATTTCATCGTTAACTGATTTCATCGTTAACTGATTTCATCTTCATTTAACTGATTTCATTTTCATTCTTCATTTAACTGATTTCATCGTTAACTGATTTCATCTTCATTTAATTGATTTCATCGTTAACTGATTTCATCGTTAACTGATTTCATCGTTAACTGATTTCATCTTCATTTAACTGATTTCATCGTTAACTGATTTCATCGTTAACTGATTTCATCTTCATTTAACTGATTTCATCGTTAACTGATTTCATCGTTAATTGATTTCATCGTTAACTGATTTCATTTTCATTCTTCATTTAACTGATTTCATCGTTAACTGATTTCATCGTTAACTGATTTCATCTTCATTTAACTGATTTCATCGTTAACTGATTTCATCGTTAACTGATTTCATCTTCATTTAACTGATTTCATCGTTAACTGATTTCATCGTTAATTGATTTCATCGTTAACTGATTTCATTTTCATTCTTCATTTAACTGATTTCATCGTTAACTGATTTCATCGTTAACTGATTTCATCTTCATTTAACTGATTTCATCGTTAACTGATTTCATCGTTAATTGATTTCATCGTTAACTGATTTCATCTTCATTTAACTGATTTCATTTTCATTCTTCATTTAACTGATTTCATCGTTAACTGATTTCATCTTCATTTAACTGATTTCATCGTTAACTGATTTCATCGTTAACTGATTTCATCGTTAACTGATTTCATCTTTAACTGATTTCATCGTTAACTGATTTCATCTTCATTTAACTGATTTCATCGTTAACTGATTTCATCTTCATTTAATTGATTTCATCGTTAACTGATTTCATCGTTAACTGATTTCATCGTTAACTGATTTCATCTTCATTTAACTGATTTCATCGTTAACTGATTTCATCGTTAACTGATTTCATCTTCATTTAACTGATTTCATTTTCATTCTTCATTTAACTGATTTCATCGTTAACTGATTTCATCTTCATTTAATTGATTTCATCGTTAACTGATTTCATCGTTAACTGATTTCATCGTTAACTGATTTCATCTTCATTTAACTGATTTCATCGTTAACTGATTTCATCGTTAACTGATTTCATCGTTAACTGATTTCATCTTCATTTAACTGATTTCATCGTTAACTGATTTCATCGTTAACTGATTTCATCTTCATTTAACTGATTTCATCGTTAACTGATTTCATCGTTAATTGATTTCATCGTTAACTGATTTCATTTTCATTCTTCATTTAACTGATTTCATCGTTAACTGATTTCATCGTTAACTGATTTCATCTTCATTTAACTGATTTCATCGTTAACTGATTTCATCGTTAATTGATTTCATCGTTAACTGATTTCATCTTCATTCTTCATTTAACTGATTTCATCGTTAACTGATTTCATCTTCATTTAACTGATTTCATCGTTAACTGATTTCATCGTTAACTGATTTCATCGTTAACTGATTTCATCTTCATTTAACTGATTTCATCGTTAACTGATTTCATCTTCATTCTTCATTTAACTGATTTCATCTTTAACTGATTTCATCGTTAACTGATTTCATCTTCATTTAACTGATTTCATCGTTAATTGATTTCATCGTTAACTGATTTCATCGTTAACTGATTTCATCGTTAACTGATTTCATCTTCATTTAACTGATTTCATCGTTAATTGATTTCATCGTTAACTGATTTCATCGTTAATTGATTTCATCGTTAACTGATTTCATCTTCATTTAACTGATTTCATCGTTAACTGATTTCATCTTCATTCTTCATTTAACTGATTTCATCTTTAACTGATTTCATCGTTAACTGATTTCATCTTCATTTAACTGATTTCATCGTTAATTGATTTCATCGTTAACTGATTTCATCGTTAATTGATTTCATCGTTAACTGATTTCATCTTCATTTAACTGATTTCATCGTTAACTGATTTCATCTTCATTCTTCATTTAACTGATTTCATCTTTAACTGATTTCATCGTTAACTGATTTCATCTTCATTTAACTGATTTCATCGTTAACTGATTTCATCGTTAACTGATTTCATCTTTAACTGATTTCATCTTCATTTAACTGATTTCATCGTTAACTGATTTCATCGTTAACTGATTTCATCGTTAACTGATTTCATCTTCATTTAACTGATTTCATCTTCATTTAACTGATTTCATCGTTAACTGATTTCATCGTTAACTGATTTCATCTTCATTTAATTGATTTCATCGTTAACTGATTTCATCGTTAACTGATTTCATCGTTAACTGATTTCATCTTCATTTAACTGATTTCATCGTTAACTGATTTCATCGTTAACTGATTTCATCGTTAACTGATTTCATCTTCATTTAACTGATTTCATCGTTAACTGATTTCATCTTCATTTAACTGATTTCATCGTTAACTGATTTCATCGTTAATTGATTTCATCGTTAACTGATTTCATTTTCATTCTTCATTTAACTGATTTCATCGTTAACTGATTTCATCGTTAACTGATTTCATCTTCATTTAACTGATTTCATCGTTAACTGATTTCATCGTTAACTGATTTCATCGTTAATTGATTTCATCGTTAACTGATTTCATCTTCATTCTTCATTTAACTGATTTCATCGTTAACTGATTTCATCTTCATTTAACTGATTTCATCGTTAACTGATTTCATCGTTAACTGATTTCATCGTTAACTGATTTCATCTTCATTTAACTGATTTCATCGTTAACTGATTTCATCTTCATTCTTCATTTAACTGATTTCATCTTTAACTGATTTCATCGTTAACTGATTTCATCTTCATTTAACTGATTTCATCGTTAATTGATTTCATCGTTAACTGATTTCATCGTTAACTGATTTCATCTTCATTTAACTGATTTCATCGTTAACTGATTTCATCGTTAACTGATTTCATCTTTAACTGATTTCATCTTCATTTAACTGATTTCATCGTTAACTGATTTCATCGTTAACTGATTTCATCGTTAACTGATTTCATCTTCATTTAACTGATTTCATTGTTAACTGATTTCATCGTTAACTGATTTCATCTTCATTTAACTGATTTCATCGTTAACTGATTTCATCGTTAACTGATTTCATCGTTAACTGATTTCATCTTCATTTAACTGATTTCATTTTCATTCTTCATTTAACTGATTTCATCGTTAACTGATTTCATCTTCATTTAACTGATTTCATCGTTAACTGATTTCATCGTTAACTGATTTCATCGTTAACTGATTTCATCTTTAACTGATTTCATCGTTAACTGATTTCATCTTCATTTAACTGATTTCATCGTTAACTGATTTCATCTTCATTTAATTGATTTCATCGTTAACTGATTTCATCGTTAACTGATTTCATCGTTAACTGATTTCATCTTCATTTAACTGATTTCATCGTTAACTGATTTCATCGTTAACTGATTTCATCTTCATTTAACTGATTTCATTTTCATTCTTCATTTAACTGATTTCATCGTTAACTGATTTCATCTTCATTTAATTGATTTCATCGTTAACTGATTTCATCGTTAACTGATTTCAGCGTTAACTGATTTCATCTTCATTTAACTGATTTCATCGTTAACTGATTTCATCGTTAACTGATTTCATCTTCATTTAACTGATTTCATCGTTAACTGATTTCATCGTTAATTGATTTCATCGTTAACTGATTTCATCTTCATTCTTCATTTAACTGATTTCATCGTTAACTGATTTCATCTTCATTTAACTGATTTCATCGTTAACTGATTTCATCGTTAATTGATTTCATCGTTAACTGATTTCATTTTCATTCTTCATTTAACTGATTTCATCGTTAACTGATTTCATCGTTAACTGATTTCATCTTCATTTAACTGATTTCATCGTTAACTGATTTCATCGTTAATTGATTTCATCGTTAACTGATTTCATCTTCATTCTTCATTTAACTGATTTCATCGTTAACTGATTTCATCTTCATTTAACTGATTTCATCGTTAACTGATTTCATCGTTAACTGATTTCATCTTCATTTAACTGATTTCATCGTTAACTGATTTCATCTTCATTCTTCATTTAACTGATTTCATCTTTAACTGATTTCATCGTTAACTGATTTCATCTTCATTTAACTGATTTCATCGTTAATTGATTTCATCGTTAACTGATTTCATCTTCATTTAACTGATTTCATCGTTAACTGATTTCATCTTCATTCTTCATTTAACTGATTTCATCTTTAACTGATTTCATCGTTAACTGATTTCATCTTCATTTAACTGATTTCATCGTTAATTGATTTCATCGTTAACTGATTTCATCGTTAACTGATTTCATCTTCATTTAACTGATTTCATCGTTAACTGATTTCATCGTTAACTGATTTCATCTTTAACTGATTTCATCTTCATTTAACTGATTTCATCGTTAACTGATTTCATCGTTAACTGATTTCATCGTTAACTGATTTCATCTTCATTTAACTGATTTCATCTTCATTTAACTGATTTCATCGTTAACTGATTTCATCGTTAACTGATTTCATCTTCATTTAATTGATTTCATCGTTAACTGATTTCATCGTTAACTGATTTCATCGTTAACTGATTTCATCTTCATTTAACTGATTTCATCGTTAACTGATTTCATCGTTAACTGATTTCATCGTTAACTGATTTCATCTTCATTTAACTGATTTCATCGTTAACTGATTTCATCGTTAACTGATTTCATCTTCATTTAACTGATTTCATCGTTAACTGATTTCATCGTTAATTGATTTCATCGTTAACTGATTTCATTTTCATTCTTCATTTAACTGATTTCATCGTTAACTGATTTCATCGTTAACTGATTTCATCTTCATTTAACTGATTTCATCGTTAACTGATTTCATCGTTAATTGATTTCATCGTTAACTGATTTCATCTTCATTCTTCATTTAACTGATTTCATCGTTAACTGATTTCATCTTCATTTAACTGATTTCATCGTTAACTGATTTCATCGTTAACTGATTTCATCGTTAACTGATTTCATCTTCATTTAACTGATTTCATCGTTAACTGATTTCATCTTCATTCTTCATTTAACTGATTTCATCTTTAACTGATTTCATCGTTAACTGATTTCATCTTCATTTAACTGATTTCATCGTTAATTGATTTCATCGTTAACTGATTTCATCGTTAACTGATTTCATCTTCATTTAACTGATTTCATCGTTAACTGATTTCATCGTTAACTGATTTCATCTTTAACTGATTTCATCTTCATTTAACTGATTTCATCGTTAACTGATTTCATCGTTAACTGATTTCATCGTTAACTGATTTCATCTTCATTTAACTGATTTCATTGTTAACTGATTTCATCGTTAACTGATTTCATCTTCATTTAACTGATTTCATCGTTAACTGATTTCATCGTTAACTGATTTCATCGTTAACTGATTTCATCTTCATTTAACTGATTTCATTTTCATTCTTCATTTAACTGATTTCATCGTTAACTGATTTCATCTTCATTTAACTGATTTCATCGTTAACTGATTTCATCGTTAACTGATTTCATCGTTAACTGATTTCATCTTTAACTGATTTCATCGTTAACTGATTTCATCTTCATTTAACTGATTTCATCGTTAACTGATTTCATCTTCATTTAATTGATTTCATCGTTAACTGATTTCATCGTTAACTGATTTCATCGTTAACTGATTTCATCTTCATTTAACTGATTTCATCGTTAACTGATTTCATCGTTAACTGATTTCATCTTCATTTAACTGATTTCATTTTCATTCTTCATTTAACTGATTTCATCGTTAACTGATTTCATCTTCATTTAATTGATTTCATCGTTAACTGATTTCATCGTTAACTGATTTCATCGTTAACTGATTTCATCGTTAACTGATTTCATCTTCATTTAACTGATTTCATCGTTAACTGATTTCATCGTTAACTGATTTCATCTTCATTTAACTGATTTCATCGTTAACTGATTTCATCGTTAATTGATTTCATCGTTAACTGATTTCATTTTCATTCTTCATTTAACTGATTTCATCGTTAACTGATTTCATCGTTAACTGATTTCATCTTCATTTAACTGATTTCATCGTTAACTGATTTCATCGTTAACTGATTTCATCTTCATTTAACTGATTTCATCGTTAACTGATTTCATCGTTAATTGATTTCATCGTTAACTGATTTCATTTTCATTCTTCATTTAACTGATTTCATCGTTAACTGATTTCATCGTTAACTGATTTCATCTTCATTTAACTGATTTCATCGTTAACTGATTTCATCGTTAATTGATTTCATCGTTAACTGATTTCATCTTCATTCTTCATTTAACTGATTTCATCGTTAACTGATTTCATCTTCATTTAACTGATTTCATCGTTAACTGATTTCATCGTTAACTGATTTCATCGTTAACTGATTTCATCGTTAACTGATTTCATCTTCATTTAACTGATTTCATTGTTAACTGATTTCATCGTTAACTGATTTCATCTTCATTTAACTGATTTCATCGTTAACTGATTTCATCGTTAACTGATTTCATCGTTAACTGATTTCATCTTCATTTAACTGATTTCATTTTCATTCTTCATTTAACTGATTTCATCGTTAACTGATTTCATCTTCATTTAACTGATTTCATCGTTAACTGATTTCATCGTTAACTGATTTCATCGTTAACTGATTTCATCTTCATTTAACTGATTTCATCGTTAACTGATTTCATCTTCATTTAATTGATTTCATCGTTAACTGATTTCATCGTTAACTGATTTCATCGTTAACTGATTTCATCTTCATTTAACTGATTTCATCGTTAACTGATTTCATCGTTAACTGATTTCATCTTCATTTAACTGATTTCATCGTTAACTGATTTCATCGTTAATTGATTTCATCGTTAACTGATTTCATCTTCATTTAACTGATTTCATTTTCATTCTTCATTTAACTGATTTCATCGTTAACTGATTTCATCTTCATTTAACTGATTTCATCGTTAACTGATTTCATCGTTAACTGATTTCATCGTTAACTGATTTCATCGTTAACTGATTTCATCGTTAACTGATTTCATCTTCATTTAACTGATTTCATCGTTAACTGATTTCATCTTCATTTAATTGATTTCATCGTTAACTGATTTCATCGTCAACTGATTTCATCGTTAACTGATTTCATCTTCATTTAACTGATTTCATCGTTAACTGATTTCATCGTTAACTGATTTCATCTTCATTTAACTGATTTCATTTTCATTCTTCATTTAACTGATTTCATCGTTAACTGATTTCATCTTCATTTAATTGATTTCATCGTTAACTGATTTCATCGTTAACTGATTTCATCGTTAACTGATTTCATCTTCATTTAACTGATTTCATCGTTAACTGATTTCATCGTTAACTGATTTCATCTTCATTTAACTGATTTCATCGTTAACTGATTTCATCGTTAACTGATTTCATCTTCATTTAACTGATTTCATCGTTAACTGATTTCATCGTTAATTGATTTCATCGTTAACTGATTTCATTTTCATTCTTCATTTAACTGATTTCATCGTTAACTGATTTCATCGTTAACTGATTTCATCTTCATTTAACTGATTTCATCGTTAACTGATTTCATCGTTAATTGATTTCATCGTTAACTGATTTCATCTTCATTCTTCATTTAACTGATTTCATCGTTAACTGATTTCATCTTCATTTAACTGATTTCATCGTTAACTGATTTCATCGTTAACTGATTTCATCGTTAACTGATTTCATCTTCATTTAACTGATTTCATCGTTAACTGATTTCATCTTCATTCTTCATTTAACTGATTTCATCTTTAACTGATTTCATCGTTAACTGATTTCATCTTCATTTAACTGATTTCATCGTTAATTGATTTCATCGTTAACTGATTTCATCGTTAACTGATTTCATCGTTAACTGATTTCATCTTCATTTAACTGATTTCATCGTTAATTGATTTCATCGTTAACTGATTTCATCGTTAATTGATTTCATCGTTAACTGATTTCATCTTCATTTAACTGATTTCATCGTTAACTGATTTCATCTTCATTCTTCATTTAACTGATTTCATCTTTAACTGATTTCATCGTTAACTGATTTCATCTTCATTTAACTGATTTCATCGTTAATTGATTTCATCGTTAACTGATTTCATCGTTAATTGATTTCATCGTTAACTGATTTCATCTTCATTTAACTGATTTCATCGTTAACTGATTTCATCTTCATTCTTCATTTAACTGATTTCATCTTTAACTGATTTCATCGTTAACTGATTTCATCTTCATTTAACTGATTTCATCGTTAATTGATTTCATCGTTAACTGATTTCATCGTTAACTGATTTCATCTTCATTTAACTGATTTCATCGTTAACTGATTTCATCGTTAACTGATTTCATCTTTAACTGATTTCATCTTCATTTAACTGATTTCATCGTTAACTGATTTCATCGTTAACTGATTTCATCGTTAACTGATTTCATCTTCATTTAACTGATTTCATCTTCATTTAACTGATTTCATCGTTAACTGATTTCATCGTTAACTGATTTCATCTTCATTTAATTGATTTCATCGTTAACTGATTTCATCGTTAACTGATTTCATCGTTAACTGATTTCATCTTCATTTAACTGATTTCATCGTTAACTGATTTCATCGTTAACTGATTTCATCGTTAACTGATTTCATCTTCATTCTTCATTTAACTGATTTCATCTTTAACTGATTTCATCGTTAACTGATTTCATCTTCATTTAACTGATTTCATCGTTAATTGATTTCATCGTTAACTGATTTCATCGTTAACTGATTTCATCTTCATTTAACTGATTTCATCGTTAACTGATTTCATCGTTAACTGATTTCATCGTTAACTGATTTCATCTTCATTTAACTGATTTCATCGTTAACTGATTTCATCGTTAACTGATTTCATCTTCATTTAACTGATTTCATCGTTAACTGATTTCATCGTTAATTGATTTCATCGTTAACTGATTTCATTTTCATTCTTCATTTAACTGATTTCATCGTTAACTGATTTCATCGTTAACTGATTTCATCTTCATTTAACTGATTTCATCGTTAACTGATTTCATCGTTAATTGATTTCATCGTTAACTGATTTCATCTTCATTCTTCATTTAACTGATTTCATCGTTAACTGATTTCATCTTCATTTAACTGATTTCATCGTTAACTGATTTCATCGTTAACTGATTTCATCGTTAACTGATTTCATCTTCATTTAACTGATTTCATCGTTAACTGATTTCATCTTCATTCTTCATTTAACTGATTTCATCTTTAACTGATTTCATCGTTAACTGATTTCATCTTCATTTAACTGATTTCATCGTTAATTGATTTCATCGTTAACTGATTTCATCGTTAACTGATTTCATCTTCATTTAACTGATTTCATCGTTAACTGATTTCATCGTTAACTGATTTCATCTTTAACTGATTTCATCTTCATTTAACTGATTTCATCGTTAACTGATTTCATCGTTAACTGATTTCATCTTCATTTAACTGATTTCATTGTTAACTGATTTCATCGTTAACTGATTTCATCTTCATTTAACTGATTTCATCGTTAACTGATTTCATCGTTAACTGATTTCATCGTTAACTGATTTCATCTTCATTTAACTGATTTCATTTTCATTCTTCATTTAACTGATTTCATCGTTAACTGATTTCATCTTCATTTAACTGATTTCATCGTTAACTGATTTCATCGTTAACTGATTTCATCGTTAACTGATTTCATCTTTAACTGATTTCATCGTTAACTGATTTCATCTTCATTTAACTGATTTCATCGTTAACTGATTTCATCTTCATTTAATTGATTTCATCGTTAACTGATTTCATCGTTAACTGATTTCATCGTTAACTGATTTCATCTTCATTTAACTGATTTCATCGTTAACTGATTTCATCGTTAACTGATTTCATCTTCATTTAACTGATTTCATTTTCATTCTTCATTTAACTGATTTCATCGTTAACTGATTTCATCTTCATTTAATTGATTTCATCGTTAACTGATTTCATCGTTAACTGATTTCATCGTTAACTGATTTCATCTTCATTTAACTGATTTCATCGTTAACTGATTTCATCGTTAACTGATTTCATCTTCATTTAACTGATTTCATCGTTAACTGATTTCATCGTTAATTGATTTCATCGTTAACTGATTTCATCTTCATTCTTCATTTAACTGATTTCATCGTTAACTGATTTCATCTTCATTTAACTGATTTCATCGTTAACTGATTTCATCGTTAACTGATTTCATCGTTAACTGATTTCATCTTCATTTAACTGATTTCATTGTTAACTGATTTCATCGTTAACTGATTTCATCTTCATTTAACTGATTTCATCGTTAACTGATTTCATCGTTAACTGATTTCATCGTTAACTGATTTCATCTTCATTTAACTGATTTCATTTTCATTCTTCATTTAACTGATTTCATCGTTAACTGATTTCATCTTCATTTAACTGATTTCATCGTTAACTGATTTCATCGTTAACTGATTTCATCGTTAACTGATTTCATCTTTAACTGATTTCATCGTTAACTGATTTCATCTTCATTTAACTGATTTCATCGTTAACTGATTTCATCTTCATTTAATTGATTTCATCGTTAACTGATTTCATCGTTAACTGATTTCATCGTTAACTGATTTCATCTTCATTTAACTGATTTCATCGTTAACTGATTTCATCGTTAACTGATTTCATCTTCATTTAACTGATTTCATTTTCATTCTTCATTTAACTGATTTCATCTTCATTTAATTGATTTCATCGTTAACTGATTTCATCGTTAACTGATTTCATCGTTAACTGATTTCATCTTCATTTAACTGATTTCATCGTTAACTGATTTCATCGTTATCTGATTTCATCGTTAACTGATTTCATCTTCATTTAACTGATTTCATCGTTAACTGATTTCATCGTTAACTGATTTCATCTTCATTTAACTGATTTCATCGTTAACTGATTTCATCGTTAATTGATTTCATCGTTAACTGATTTCATTTTCATTCTTCATTTAACTGATTTCATCGTTAACTGATTTCATCGTTAACTGATTTCATCTTCATTTAACTGATTTCATCGTTAACTGATTTCATCGTTAATTGATTTCATCGTTAACTGATTTCATCTTCATTCTTCATTTAACTGATTTCATCGTTAACTGATTTCATCTTCATTTAACTGATTTCATCGTTAACTGATTTCATCGTTAACTGATTTCATCGTTAACTGATTTCATCTTCATTTAACTGATTTCATCGTTAACTGATTTCATCTTCATTCTTCATTTAACTGATTTCATCTTTAACTGATTTCATCGTTAACTGATTTCATCTTCATTTAACTGATTTCATCGTTAATTGATTTCATCGTTAACTGATTTCATCGTTAACTGATTTCATCGTTAACTGATTTCATCTTCATTTAACTGATTTCATCGTTAATTGATTTCATCGTTAACTGATTTCATCGTTAATTGATTTCATCGTTAACTGATTTCATCTTCATTTAACTGATTTCATCGTTAACTGATTTCATCTTCATTCTTCATTTAACTGATTTCATCTTTAACTGATTTCATCGTTAACTGATTTCATCTTCATTTAACTGATTTCATCGTTAATTGATTTCATCGTTAACTGATTTCATCGTTAATTGATTTCATCGTTAACTGATTTCATCTTCATTTAACTGATTTCATCGTTAACTGATTTCATCTTCATTCTTCATTTAACTGATTTCATCTTTAACTGATTTCATCGTTAACTGATTTCATCTTCATTTAACTGATTTCATCGTTAATTGATTTCATCGTTAACTGATTTCATCGTTAACTGATTTCATCTTCATTTAACTGATTTCATCGTTAACTGATTTCATCGTTAACTGATTTCATCTTTAACTGATTTCATCTTCATTTAACTGATTTCATCGTTAACTGATTTCATCGTTAACTGATTTCATCGTTAACTGATTTCATCTTCATTTAACTGATTTCATCGTTAACTGATTTCATCGTTAACTGATTTCATCGTTAACTGATTTCATCTTCATTTAACTGATTTCATCGTTAACTGATTTCATCGTTAACTGATTTCATCTTCATTTAACTGATTTCATCGTTAACTGATTTCATCGTTAATTGATTTCATCGTTAACTGATTTCATTTTCATTCTTCATTTAACTGATTTCATCGTTAACTGATTTCATCGTTAACTGATTTCATCTTCATTTAACTGATTTCATCGTTAACTGATTTCATCGTTAATTGATTTCATCGTTAACTGATTTCATCTTCATTCTTCATTTAACTGATTTCATCGTTAACTGATTTCATCTTCATTTAACTGATTTCATCGTTAACTGATTTCATCGTTAACTGATTTCATCTTCATTTAACTGATTTCATCGTTAACTGATTTCATCTTCATTCTTCATTTAACTGATTTCATCGTTAACTGATTTCATCTTCATTCTTCATTTAACTGATTTCATCTTTAACTGATTTCATCGTTAACTGATTTCATCTTCATTTAACTGATTTCATCGTTAATTGATTTCATCGTTAACTGATTTCATCGTTAACTGATTTCATCTTCATTTAACTGATTTCATCGTTAACTGATTTCATCGTTAACTGATTTCATCTTTAACTGATTTCATCTTCATTTAACTGATTTCATCGTTAACTGATTTCATCGTTAACTGATTTCATCGTTAACTGATTTCATCTTCATTTAACTGATTTCATTGTTAACTGATTTCATCGTTAACTGATTTCATCTTCATTTAACTGATTTCATCGTTAACTGATTTCATCGTTAACTGATTTCATCGTTAACTGATTTCATCTTCATTTAACTGATTTCATTTTCATTCTTCATTTAACTGATTTCATCGTTAACTGATTTCATCTTCATTTAACTGATTTCATCGTTAACTGATTTCATCGTTAACTGATTTCATCGTTAACTGATTTAATCTTTAACTGATTTCATCGTTAACTGATTTCATCTTCATTTAACTGATTTCATCGTTAACTGATTTCATCTTCATTTAATTGATTTCATCGTTAACTGATTTCATCGTTAACTGATTTCATCGTTAACTGATTTCATCTTCATTTAACTGATTTCATCTTCATTTAACTGATTTCATCGTTAACTGATTTCATCGTTAACTGATTTCATCTTCATTTAACTGATTTCATTTTCATTCTTCATTTAACTGATTTCATCGTTAACTGATTTCATCTTCATTTAATTGATTTCATCGTTAACTGATTTCATCGTTAACTGATTTCATCGTTAACTGATTTCATCTTCATTTAACTGATTTCATCGTTAACTGATTTCATCGTTAACTGATTTCATCTTCATTTAACTGATTTCATCGTTAACTGATTTCATCGTTAATTGATTTCATCGTTAACTGATTTCATTTTCATTCTTCATTTAACTGATTTCATCGTTAACTGATTTCATCTTCATTTAACTGATTTCATCGTTAACTGATTTCATCGTTAATTGATTTCATCGTTAACTGATTTCATTTTCATTCTTCATTTAACTGATTTCATCGTTAACTGATTTCATCGTTAACTGATTTCATCTTCATTTAACTGATTTCATCGTTAACTGATTTCATCGTTAATTGATTTCATCGTTAACTGATTTCATCTTCATTCTTCATTTAACTGATTTCATCGTTAACTGATTTCATCTTCATTTAACTGATTTCATCGTTAACTGATTTCATCGTTAACTGATTTCATCGTTAACTGATTTCATCTTCATTTAACTGATTTCATCGTTAACTGATTTCATCTTCATTCTTCATTTAACTGATTTCATCTTTAACTGATTTCATCGTTAACTGATTTCATCTTCATTTAACTGATTTCATCGTTAATTGATTTCATCGTTAACTGATTTCATCGTTAACTGATTTCATCTTCATTTAACTGATTTCATCGTTAACTGATTTCATCGTTAACTGATTTCATCTTTAACTGATTTCATCTTCATTTAACTGATTTCATCGTTAACTGATTTCATCGTTAACTGATTTCATCGTTAACTGATTTCATCGTTAACTGATTTCATCTTCATTTAACTGATTTCATTGTTAACTGATTTCATCGTTAACTGATTTCATCTTCATTTAACTGATTTCATCGTTAACTGATTTCATCGTTAACTGATTTCATCTTCATTTAACTGATTTCATTTTCATTCTTCATTTAACTGATTTCATCGTTAACTGATTTCATCTTCATTTAACTGATTTCATCGTTAACTGATTTCATCGTTAACTGATTTCATCGTTAACTGATTTCATCTTCATTTAACTGATTTCATTTTCATTCTTCATTTAACTGATTTCATCGTTAACTGATTTCATCTTCATTTAACTGATTTCATCGTTAACTGATTTCATCGTTAACTGATTTCATCGTTAACTGATTTCATCTTTAACTGATTTCATCGTTAACTGATTTCATCTTCATTTAACTGATTTCATCGTTAACTGATTTCATCTTCATTTAATTGATTTCATCGTTAACTGATTTCATCGTTAACTGATTTCATCGTTAACTGATTTCATCTTCATTTAACTGATTTCATCGTTAACTGATTTCATCGTTAACTGATTTCATCGTTAACTGATTTCATCTTCATTTAACTGATTTCATTTTCATTCTTCATTTAACTGATTTCATCGTTAACTGATTTCATCTTCATTTAACTGATTTCATCGTTAACTGATTTCATCGTTAACTGATTTCATCGTTAACTGATTTCATCTTCATTTAACTGATTTCATTTTCATTCTTCATTTAACTGATTTCATCGTTAACTGATTTCATCGTCATTTAACTGATTTCATCGTTAACTGATTTCATCGTTAACTGATTTCATCTTCATTTAACTGATTTCATTGTTAACTGATTTCATCGTTAACTGATTTCATCTTCATTTAACTGATTTCATCGTTAACTGATTTCATCGTTAACTGATTTCATCTTCATTTAACTGATTTCATCGTTAACTGATTTCATCGTTAATTGATTTCATCGTTAACTGATTTCATTTTCATTCTTCATTTAACTGATTTCATCGTTAACTGATTTCATCGTTAACTGATTTCATCTTCATTTAACTGATTTCATCGTTAACTGATTTCATCGTTAATTGATTTCATCGTTAACTGATTTCATCTTCATTTAACTGATTTCATCGTTAATTGATTTCATCGTTAACTGATTTCATCGTTAACTGATTTCATCGTTAACTGATTTCATCTTCATTCTTCATTTAACTGATTTCATCTTTAACTGATTTCATCGTTAACTGATTTCATCTTCATTTAACTGATTTCATCGTTAATTGATTTCATCGTTAACTGATTTCATCGTTAATTGATTTCATCGTTAACTGATTTCATCTTCATTTAACTGATTTCATCGTTAACTGATTTCATCTTCATTCTTCATTTAACTGATTTCATCTTTAACTGATTTCATCGTTAACTGATTTCATCTTCATTTAACTGATTTCATCGTTAATTGATTTCATCGTTAACTGATTTCATCGTTAACTGATTTCATCTTCATTTAACTGATTTCATCGTTAACTGATTTCATCGTTAACTGATTTCATCGTTAACTGATTTCATCGTTAACTGATTTCATCTTCATTTAACTGATTTCATCTTCATTTAACTGATTTCATCGTTAACTGATTTCATCGTTAACTGATTTCATCTTCATTTAATTGATTTCATCGTTAACTGATTTCATCGTTAACTGATTTCATCGTTAACTGATTTCATCTTCATTTAACTGATTTCATCGTTAACTGATTTCATCGTTAACTGATTTCATCGTTAACTGATTTCATCTTCATTTAACTGATTTCATCGTTAACTGATTTCATCGTTAACTGATTTCATCTTCATTTAACTGATTTCATCGTTAACTGATTTCATCGTTAATTGATTTCATCGTTAACTGATTTCATTTTCATTCTTCATTTAACTGATTTCATCGTTAACTGATTTCATCGTTAACTGATTTCATCTTCATTTAACTGATTTCATCGTTAACTGATTTCATCGTTAATTGATTTCATCGTTAACTGATTTCATCTTCATTCTTCATTTAACTGATTTCATCGTTAACTGATTTCATCTTCATTTAACTGATTTCATCGTTAACTGATTTCATCGTTAACTGATTTCATCGTTAACTGATTTCATCTTCATTTAACTGATTTCATCGTTAACTGATTTCATCTTCATTCTTCATTTAACTGATTTCATCTTTAACTGATTTCATCGTTAACTGATTTCATCTTCATTTAACTGATTTCATCGTTAATTGATTTCATCGTTAACTGATTTCATCGTTAACTGATTTCATCTTCATTTAACTGATTTCATCGTTAACTGATTTCATCGTTAACTGATTTCATCTTTAACTGATTTCATCTTCATTTAACTGATTTCATCGTTAACTGATTTCATCGTTAACTGATTTCATCTTCATTTAACTGATTTCATTGTTAACTGATTTCATCGTTAACTGATTTCATTGTTAACTGATTTCATCGTTAACTGATTTCATCGTTAACTGATTTCATCGTTAACTGATTTCATCTTCATTTAACTGATTTCATTTTCATTCTTCATTTAACTGATTTCATCGTTAACTGATTTCATCTTCATTTAACTGATTTCATCGTTAACTGATTTCATCGTTAACTGATTTCATCGTTAACTGATTTCATCTTTAACTGATTTCATCGTTAACTGATTTCATCTTCATTTAACTGATTTCATCGTTAACTGATTTCATCTTCATTTAATTGATTTCATCGTTAACTGATTTCATCGTTAACTGATTTCATCGTTAACTGATTTCATCTTCATTTAACTGATTTCATCGTTAACTGATTTCATCGTTAACTGATTTCATCTTCATTTAACTGATTTCATTTTCATTCTTCATTTAACTGATTTCATCGTTAACTGATTTCATCTTCATTTAATTGATTTCATCGTTAACTGATTTCATCGTTAACTGATTTCATCTTCATTTAACTGATTTCATCGTTAACTGATTTCATCGTTAACTGATTTCATCTTCATTTAACTGATTTCATCGTTAACTGATTTCATCGTTAATTGATTTCATCGTTAACTGATTTCATTTTCATTCTTCATTTAACTGATTTCATCGTTAACTGATTTCATCTTCATTTAACTGATTTCATCGTTAACTGATTTCATCGTTAACTGATTTCATCTTCATTTAACTGATTTCATCGTTAACTGATTTCATCGTTAACTGATTTCATCGTTAACTGATTTCATCTTCATTTAACTGATTTCATTGTTAACTGATTTCATCGTTAACTGATTTCATCTTCATTTAACTGATTTCATCGTTAACTGATTTCATCGTTAACTGATTTCATCGTTAACTGATTTCATCTTCATTTAACTGATTTCATTTTCATTCTTCATTTAACTGATTTCATCGTTAACTGATTTCATCTTCATTTAACTGATTTCATCGTTAACTGATTTCATCGTTAACTGATTTCATCTTCATTTAACTGATTTCATCGTTAACTGATTTCATCTTCATTTAACTGATTTCATCGTTAACTGATTTCATCGTTAACTGATTTCATCGTTAACTGATTTCATCTTCATTTAACTGATTTCATCGTTAACTGATTTCATCGTTAATTGATTTCATCGTTAACTGATTTCATTTTCATTCTTCATTTAACTGATTTCATCGTTAACTGATTTCATCGTTAACTGATTTCATCTTCATTTAACTGATTTCATCGTTAACTGATTTCATCTTCATTCTTCATTTAACTGATTTCATCTTTAACTGATTTCATCGTTAACTGATTTCATCTTCATTTAACTGATTATATCGTTAATTGATTTCATCGTTAACTGATTTCATCGTTAATTGATTTCATCGTTAACTGATTTCATCTTCATTTAACTGATTTCATCGTTAACTGATTTCATCTTCATTCTTCATTTAACTGATTTCATCTTTAACTGATTTCATCGTTAACTGATTTCATCTTCATTTAACTGATTTCATCGTTAATTGATTTCATCGTTAACTGATTTCATCGTTAACTGATTTCATCTTCATTTAACTGATTTCATCGTTAACTGATTTCATCGTTAACTGATTTCATCTTTAACTGATTTCATCTTCATTTAACTGATTTCATCGTTAACTGATTTCATCGTTAACTGATTTCATCTTCATTTAACTGATTTCATCTTCATTTAACTGATTTCATCGTTAACTGATTTCATCGTTAACTGATTTCATCTTCATTTAATTGATTTCATCGTTAACTGATTTCATCGTTAACTGATTTCATCGTTAACTGATTTCATCTTCATTTAACTGATTTCATCGTTAACTGATTTCATCGTTAACTGATTTCATCGTTAACTGATTTCATCTTCATTTAACTGATTTCATCGTTAACTGATTTCATCGTTAACTGATTTCATCTTCATTTAACTGATTTCATCGTTAACTGATTTCATCGTTAATTGATTTCATCGTTAACTGATTTCATTTTCATTCTTCATTTAACTGATTTCATCGTTAACTGATTTCATCGTTAACTGATTTCATCTTCATTTAACTGATTTCATCGTTAACTGATTTCATCGTTAATTGATTTCATCGTTAACTGATTTCATCTTCATTCTTCATTTAACTGATTTCATCGTTAACTGATTTCATCTTCATTTAACTGATTTCATCGTTAACTGATTTCATCGTTAACTGATTTCATCGTTAACTGATTTCATCTTCATTTAACTGATTTCATCGTTAACTGATTTCATCTTCATTCTTCATTTAACTGATTTCATCTTTAACTGATTTCATCGTTAACTGATTTCATCTTCATTTAACTGATTTCATCGTTAATTGATTTCATCGTTAACTGATTTCATCGTTAACTGATTTCATCTTCATTTAACTGATTTCATCGTTAACTGATTTCATCTTTAACTGATTTCATCTTCATTTAACTGATTTCATCGTTAACTGATTTCATCGTTAACTGATTTCATCTTCATTTAATTGATTTCATCGTTAACTGATTTCATCGTTAACTGATTTCATCGTTAACTGATTTCATCTTCATTTAACTGATTTCATCGTTAACTGATTTCATCGTTAACTGATTTCATCGTTAACTGATTTCATCTTCATTTAACTGATTTCATCGTTAACTGATTTCATCGTTAACTGATTTCATCTTCATTTAACTGATTTCATCGTTAACTGATTTCATCGTTAATTGATTTCATCGTTAACTGATTTCATTTTCATTCTTCATTTAACTGATTTCATCGTTAACTGATTTCATCGTTAACTGATTTCATCTTCATTTAACTGATTTCATCGTTAACTGATTTCATCGTTAATTGATTTCATCGTTAACTGATTTCATCTTCATTCTTCATTTAACTGATTTCATCGTTAACTGATTTCATCTTCATTTAACTGATTTCATCGTTAACTGATTTCATCGTTAACTGATTTCATCGTTAACTGATTTCATCTTCATTTAACTGATTTCATCGTTAACTGATTTCATCTTCATTCTTCATTTAACTGATTTCATCTTTAACTGATTTCATCGTTAACTGATTTCATCTTCATTTAACTGATTTCATCGTTAATTGATTTCATCGTTAACTGATTTCATCGTTAACTGATTTCATCTTCATTTAACTGATTTCATCGTTAACTGATTTCATCGTTAACTGATTTCATCTTTAACTGATTTCATCTTCATTTAACTGATTTCATCGTTAACTGATTTCATCGTTAACTGATTTCATCGTTAACTGATTTCATCTTCATTTCACTGATTTCATTGTTAACTGATTTCATCGTTAACTGATTTCATCTTCATTTAACTGATTTCATCGTTAACTGATTTCATCGTTAACTGATTTCATCGTTAACTGATTTCATCGTTAACTGATTTCATCTTTAACTGATTTCATCGTTAACTGATTTCATCTTCATTTAACTGATTTCATCGTTAACTGATTTCATCTTCATTTAATTGATTTCATCGTTAACTGATTTCATCGTTAACTGATTTCATCGTTAACTGATTTCATCGTTAACTGATTTCATCTTCATTTAACTGATTTCATCGTTAACTGATTTCATCGTTAACTGATTTCATCTTCATTTAACTGATTTCATCGTTAACTGATTTCATCGTTAACTGATTTCATCTTCATTTAACTGATTTCATCGTTAACTGATTTCATCGTTAACTGATTTCATCTTCATTTAACTGATTTCATCGTTAACTGATTTCATCGTTAACTGATTTCATCTTCATTTAACTGATTTCATCGTTAACTGATTTCATCGTTAACTGATTTCATCGTTAACTGATTTCATCTTCATTTAACTGATTTCATTTTCATTCTTCATTTAACTGATTTCATCGTTAACTGATTTCATCTTCATTTAACTGATTTCATCGTTAACTGATTTCATCGTTAACTGATTTCATCGTTAACTGATTTCATCTTTAACTGATTTCATCGTTAACTGATTTCATCTTCATTTAACTGATTTCATCGTTAACTGATTTCATCTTCATTTAATTGATTTCATCGTTAACTGATTTCATCGTTAACTGATTTCATCGTTAACTGATTTCATCTTCATTTAACTGATTTCATCGTTAACTGATTTCATCGTTAACTGATTTCATCTTCATTTAACTGATTTCATCGTTAACTGATTTCATCGTTAACTGATTTCATCGTTAACTGATTTCATCTTCATTTAACTGATTTCATCGTTAACTGATTTCATCGTTAACTGATTTCATCTTCATTTAACTGATTTCATCGTTAACTGATTTCATCGTTAATTGATTTCATCGTTAACTGATTTCATTTTCATTCTTCATTTAACTGATTTCATCGTTAACTGATTTCATCGTTAACTGATTTCATCTTCATTTAACTGATTTCATCGTTAACTGATTTCATCGTTAATTGATTTCATCGTTAACTGATTTCATCTTCATTCTTCATTTAACTGATTTCATCGTTAACTGATTTCATCTTCATTTAACTGATTTCATCGTTAACTGATTTCATCGTTAACTGATTTCATCGTTAACTGATTTCATCTCCATTTAACTGATTTCATCGTTAACTGATTTCATCTTCATTCTTCATTTAACTGATTTCATCTTTAACTGATTTCATCGTTAACTGATTTCATCTTCATTTAACTGATTTCATCGTTAATTGATTTCATCGTTAACTGATTTCATCGTTAATTGATTTCATCGTTAACTGATTTCATCTTCATTTAACTGATTTCATCTTTAACTGATTTCATCGTTAACTGATTTCATCTTCATTTAACTGATTTCATCGTTAATTGATTTCATCGTTAACTGATTTCATCGTTAATTGATTTCATCGTTAACTGATTTCATCTTCATTTAACTGATTTCATCGTTAACTGATTTCATCTTCATTCTTCATTTAACTGATTTCATCTTTAACTGATTTCATCGTTAACTGATTTCATCTTCATTTAACTGATTTCATCGTTAATTGATTTCATCGTTAACTGATTTCATCGTTAATTGATTTCATCGTTAACTGATTTCATCTTCATTTAACTGATTTCATCGTTAACTGATTTCATCTTCATTCTTCATTTAACTGATTTCATCTTTAACTGATTTCATCGTTAACTGATTTCATCTTCATTTAACTGATTTCATCGTTAATTGATTTCATCGTTAACTGATTTCATCGTTAACTGATTTCATCTTCATTTAACTGATTTCATCGTTAACTGATTTCATCGTTAACTGATTTCATCTTTAACTGATTTCATCTTCATTTAACTGATTTCATCGTTAACTGATTTCATCGTTAACTGATTTCATCTTCATTTAACTGATTTCATCTTCATTTAACTGATTTCATCGTTAACTGATTTCATCGTTAACTGATTTCATCTTCATTTAATTGATTTCATCGTTAACTGATTTCATCGTTAACTGATTTCATCGTTAACTGATTTCATCTTCATTTAACTGATTTCATCGTTAACTGATTTCATCGTTAACTGATTTCATCGTTAACTGATTTCATCTTCATTTAACTGATTTCATCGTTAACTGATTTCATCGTTAACTGATTTCATCTTCATTTAACTGATTTCATCGTTAACTGATTTCATCGTTAATTGATTTCATCGTTAACTGATTTCATTTTCATTCTTCATTTAACTGATTTCATCGTTAACTGATTTCATCGTTAACTGATTTCATCTTCATTTAACTGATTTCATCGTTAACTGATTTCATCGTTAATTGATTTCATCGTTAACTGATTTCATCTTCATTCTTCATTTAACTGATTTCATCGTTAACTGATTTCATCTTCATTTAACTGATTTCATCGTTAACTGATTTCATCGTTAACTGATTTCATCGTTAACTGATTTCATCTTCATTTAACTGATTTCATCGTTAACTGATTTCATCTTCATTCTTCATTTAACTGATTTCATCTTTAACTGATTTCATCGTTAACTGATTTCATCTTCATTTAACTGATTTCATCGTTAATTGATTTCATCGTTAACTGATTTCATCGTTAACTGATTTCATCTTCATTTAACTGATTTCATCGTTAACTGATTTCATCTTTAACTGATTTCATCTTCATTTAACTGATTTCATCGTTAACTGATTTCATCGTTAACTGATTTCATCGTTAACTGATTTCATCGTTAACTGATTTCATCGTTAACTGATTTCATCTTTAACTGATTTCATCGTTAACTGATTTCATCTTCATTTAACTGATTTCATCGTTAACTGATTTCATCTTCATTTAATTGATTTCATCGTTAACTGATTTCATCGTTAACTGATTTCATCGTTAACTGATTTCATCTTCATTTAACTGATTTCATCGTTAACTGATTTCATCGTTAACTGATTTCATCGTTAACTGATTTCATCTTCATTTAACTGATTTCATTTTCATTCTTCATTTAACTGATTTCATCGTTAACTGATTTCATCTTCATTTAATTGATTTCATCGTTAACTGATTTCATCGTTAACTGATTTCATCTTCATTTAACTGATTTCATCGTTAACTGATTTCATCGTTAACTGATTTCATCTTCATTTAACTGATTTCATCGTTAACTGATTTCATCGTTAATTGATTTCATCGTTAACTGATTTCATCGTTAATTGATTTCATCGTTAACTGATTTCATCTTCATTTAACTGATTTCATCGTTAACTGATTTCATCTTCATTCTTCATTTAACTGATTTCATCTTTAACTGATTTCATCGTTAACTGATTTCATCTTCATTTAACTGATTTCATCGTTAATTGATTTCATCGTTAACTGATTTCATCGTTAATTGATTTCATCGTTAACTGATTTCATCTTCATTTAACTGATTTCATCGTTAACTGATTTCATCTTCATTCTTCATTTAACTGATTTCATCTTTAACTGATTTCATCGTTAACTGATTTCATCTTCATTTAACTGATTTCATCGTTAATTGATTTCATCGTTAACTGATTTCATCGTTAACTGATTTCATCTTCATTTAACTGATTTCATCGTTAACTGATTTCATCGTTAACTGATTTCATCTTCATTTAACTGATTTCATCGTTAACTGATTTCATCGTTAACTGATTTCATCGTTAACTGATTTCATCTTTAACTGATTTCATCTTCATTTAACTGATTTCATCGTTAACTGATTTCATCTTTAACTGATTTCATCTTCATTTAACTGATTTCATCGTTAACTGATTTCATCGTTAACTGATTTCATCGTTAACTGATTTCATCTTCATTTAACTGATTTCATCGTTAACTGATTTCATCGTTAACTGATTTCATCTTCATTTAATTGATTTCATCGTTAACTGATTTCATCGTTAACTGATTTCATCGTTAACTGATTTCATCTTCATTTAACTGATTTCATCGTTAACTGATTTCATCGTTAACTGATTTCATCGTTAACTGATTTCATCTTCATTTAACTGATTTCATCGTTAACTGATTTCATCGTTAACTGATTTCATCTTCATTTAACTGATTTCATCGTTAACTGATTTCATCGTTAATTGATTTCATCGTTAACTGATTTCATTTTCATTCTTCATTTAACTGATTTCATCTTCATTTAACTGATTTCATCGTTAACTGATTTCATCTTCATTTAACTGATTTCATCGTTAACTGATTTCATCGTTAATTGATTTCATCGTTAACTGATTTCATCTTCATTCTTCATTTAACTGATTTCATCGTTAACTGATTTCATCTTCATTTAACTGATTTCATCGTTAACTGATTTCATCGTTAACTGATTTCATCGTTAACTGATTTCATCTTCATTTAACTGATTTCATCGTTAACTGATTTCATCTTCATTCTTCATTTAACTGATTTCATCTTTAACTGATTTCATCGTTAACTGATTTCATCTTCATTTAACTGATTTCATCGTTAATTGATTTCATCGTTAACTGATTTCATCGTTAACTGATTTCATCTTCATTTAACTGATTTCATCGTTAACTGATTTCATCGTTAACTGATTTCATCGTTAACTGATTTCATCTTTAACTGATTTCATCTTCATTTAACTGATTTCATCGTTAACTGATTTCATCGTTAACTGATTTCATCGTTAACTGATTTCATCGTTAACTGATTTCATCTTCATTTAACTGATTTCATTGTTAACTGATTTCATCGTTAACTGATTTCATCTTCATTTAACTGATTTCATCGTTAACTGATTTCATCGTTAACTGATTTCATCTTCATTTAACTGATTTCATTTTCATTCTTCATTTAACTGATTTCATCGTTAACTGATTTCATCTTCATTTAACTGATTTCATCGTTAACTGATTTCATCGTTAACTGATTTCATCGTTAACTGATTTCATCTTTAACTGATTTCATCGTTAACTGATTTCATCTTCATTTAACTGATTTCATCGTTAACTGATTTCATCTTCATTTAATTGATTTCATCGTTAACTGATTTCATCGTTAACTGATTTCATCGTTAACTGATTTCATCTTCATTTAACTGATTTCATCGTTAACTGATTTCATCGTTAACTGATTTCATCTTCATTTAACTGATTTCATTTTCATTCTTCATTTAACTGATTTCATCGTTAACTGATTTCATCTTCATTTAATTGATTTCATCGTTAACTGATTTCATCGTTAACTGATTTCATCTTCATTTAACTGATTTCATCGTTAACTGATTTCATCGTTAACTGATTTCATCTTCATTTAACTGATTTCATCGTTAACTGATTTCATCGTTAATTGATTTCATCGTTAACTGATTTCATTTTCATTCTTCATTTAACTGATTTCATCGTTAACTGATTTCATCGTTAACTGATTTCATCGTTAACTGATTTCATCTTCATTTAACTGATTTCATTTTCATTCTTCATTTAACTGATTTCATCGTTAACTGATTTCATCTTCATTTAACTGATTTCATCGTTAACTGATTTCATCGTTAACTGATTTCATCGTTAACTGATTTCATCTTTAACTGATTTCATCGTTAACTGATTTCATCTTCATTTAACTGATTTCATCGTTAACTGATTTCATCTTCATTTAATTGATTTCATCGTTAACTGATTTCATCGTTAACTGATTTCATCGTTAACTGATTTCATCTTCATTTAACTGATTTCATCGTTAACTGATTTCATCGTTAACTGATTTCATCTTCATTTAACTGATTTCATCGTTAACTGATTTCATCGTTAACTGATTTCATCTTCATTTAACTGATTTCATCGTTAACTGATTTCATCGTTAACTGATTTCATCGTTAACTGATTTCATCTTCATTTAACTGATTTCATCGTTAACTGATTTCATCGTTAACTGATTTCATCGTTAACTGATTTCATCTTCATTTAACTGATTTCATCGTTAACTGATTTCATCGTTAACTGATTTCATCTTCATTTAACTGATTTCATCGTTAACTGATTTCATCGTTAATTGATTTCATCGTTAACTGATTTCATTTTCATTCTTCATTTAACTGATTTCATCGTTAACTGATTTCATCGTTAACTGATTTCATCTTCATTTAATTGATTTCATCGTTAACTGATTTCATCGTTAACTGATTTCATCTTCATTTAACTGATTTCATCGTTAACTGATTTCATCGTTAACTGATTTCATCTTCATTTAACTGATTTCATCGTTAACTGATTTCATAGTTAACTGATTTCATCTTCATTTAACTGATTTCATCGTTAACTGATTTCATCTTCATTTAACTGATTTCATTTTCATTCTTCATTTAACTGATTTCATCGTTAACTGATTTCATCTTCATTTAATTGATTTCATCGTTAACTGATTTCATCGTTAACTGATTTCATCGTTAACTGATTTCATCTTCATTTAACTGATTTCATCGTTAACTGATTTCATCGTTAACTGATTTCATCGTTAACTGATTTCATCTTCATTTAACTGATTTCATCGTTAACTGATTTCATCGTTAACTGATTTCATCTTCATTTAACTGATTTCATCGTTAACTGATTTCATCGTTAATTGATTTCATCGTTAACTGATTTCATTTTCATTCTTCATTTAACTGATTTCATCGTTAACTGATTTCATCGTTAACTGATTTCATCTTCATTTAATTGATTTCATCGTTAACTGATTTCATCGTTAACTGATTTCATCGTTAACTGATTTCATCTTCATTTAACTGATTTCATCGTTAACTGATTTCATCTTCATTTAATTGATTTCATCGTTAACTGATTTCATCGTTAACTGATTTCATCGTTAACTGATTTCATCTTCATTTAACTGATTTCATCGTTAACTGATTTCATCGTTAACTGATTTCATCTTCATTTAACTGATTTCATTTTCATTCTTCATTTAACTGATTTCATCGTTAACTGATTTCATCTTCATTTAATTGATTTCATCGTTAACTGATTTCATCGTTAACTGATTTCATCGTTAACTGATTTCATCTTCATTTAACTGATTTCATCGTTAACTGATTTCATCGTTAACTGATTTCATCTTCATTTAACTGATTTCATCGTTAACTGATTTCATCGTTAACTGATTTCATCTTCATTTAACTGATTTCATCGTTAACTGATTTCATCGTTAATTGATTTCATCGTTAACTGATTTCATTTTCATTCTTCATTTAACTGATTTCATCGTTAACTGATTTCATCGTTAACTGATTTCATCTTCATTTAATTGATTTCATCGTTAACTGATTTCATCGTTAACTGATTTCATCGTTAACTGATTTCATCTTCATTTAACTGATTTCATCGTTAACTGATTTCATCGTTAACTGATTTCATCTTCATTTAACTGATTTCATCGTTAACTGATTTCATAGTTAACTGATTTCATCTTCATTTAACTGATTTCATCGTTAACTGATTTCATCGTTAACTGATTTCATCGTTAACTGATTTCATCTTCATTTAACTGATTTCATCTTCATTTAACTGATTTCATTGTTAACTGATTTCATCGTTAACTGATTTCATCTTCATTTAACTGATTTCATCGTTAACTGATTTCATCGTTAACTGATTTCATCGTTAACTGATTTCATCTTCATTTAACTGATTTCATTTTCATTCTTCATTTAACTGATTTCATCGTTAACTGATTTCATCTTCATTTAACTGATTTCATCGTTAACTGATTTCATCGTTAACTGATTTCATCGTTAACTGATTTCATCTTTAACTGATTTCATCGTTAACTGATTTCATCTTCATTTAACTGATTTCATCGTTAACTGATTTCATCGTTAACTGATTTCATCTTTAACTGATTTCATCGTTAACTGATTTCATCTTCATTTAACTGATTTCATCGTTAACTGATTTCATCTTCATTTAATTGATTTCATCGTTAACTGATTTCATCGTTAACTGATTTCATCGTTAACTGATTTCATCTTCATTTAACTGATTTCATCGTTAACTGATTTCATCGTTAACTGATTTCATCGTTAACTGATTTCATCTTCATTTAACTGATTTCATTGTTAACTGATTTCATCGTTAACTGATTTCATCTTCATTTAACTGATTTCATCGTTAACTGATTTCATCGTTAACTGATTTCATCGTTAACTGATTTCATCTTCATTTAACTGATTTCATTTTCATTCTTCATTTAACTGATTTCATCGTTAACTGATTTCATCTTCATTTAACTGATTTCATCGTTAACTGATTTCATCGTTAACTGATTTCATCTTTAACTGATTTCATCGTTAACTGATTTCATCTTCATTTAACTGATTTCATCGTTAACTGATTTCATCTTCATTTAATTGATTTCATCGTTAACTGATTTCATCGTTAACTGATTTCATCGTTAACTGATTTCATCTTCATTTAACTGATTTCATCGTTAACTGATTTCATCGTTAACTGATTTCATCTTCATTTAACTGATTTCATTTTCATTCTTCATTTAACTGATTTCATCGTTAACTGATTTCATCTTCATTTAATTGATTTCATCGTTAACTGATTTCATCGTTAACTGATTTCATCGTTAACTGATTTCATCTTCATTTAACTGATTTCATCGTTAACTGATTTCATCGTTAACTGATTTCATCGTTAACTGATTTCATCTTCATTTAACTGATTTCATCGTTAACTGATTTCATCGTTAACTGATTTCATCTTCATTTAACTGATTTCATCGTTAACTGATTTCATCGTTAATTGATTTCATCGTTAACTGATTTCATTTTCATTCTTCATTTAACTGATTTCATCGTTAACTGATTTCATCGTTAACTGATTTCATCTTCATTTAATTGATTTCATCGTTAACTGATTTCATCGTTAACTGATTTCATCGTTAACTGATTTCATCTTCATTTAACTGATTTCATCGTTAACTGATTTCATCGTTAACTGATTTCATCTTCATTTAACTGATTTCATCGTTAACTGATTTCATAGTTAACTGATTTCATCTTCATTTAACTGATTTCATCGTTAACTGATTTCATCGTTAACTGATTTCATCGTTAACTGATTTCATCTTCATTTAACTGATTTCATTGTTAACTGATTTCATCGTTAACTGATTTCATCTTCATTTAACTGATTTCATCGTTAACTGATTTCATCGTTAACTGATTTCATCGTTAACTGATTTCATCTTCATTTAACTGATTTCATTTTCATTCTTCATTTAACTGATTTCATCGTTAACTGATTTCATCTTCATTTAACTGATTTCATCGTTAACTGATTTCATCGTTAACTGATTTCATCGTTAACTGATTTCATCTTTAACTGATTTCATCGTTAACTGATTTCATCTTCATTTAACTGATTTCATCGTTAACTGATTTCATCGTTAACTGATTTCATCTTTAACTGATTTCATCGTTAACTGATTTCATCTTCATTTAACTGATTTCATCGTTAACTGATTTCATCTTCATTTAATTGATTTCATCGTTAACTGATTTCATCGTTAACTGATTTCATCGTTAACTGATTTCATCGTTAACTGATTTCATCTTCATTTAACTGATTTCATCGTTAACTGATTTCATCGTTAACTGATTTCATCTTCATTTAATTGATTTCATCGTTAACTGATTTCATCGTTAACTGATTTCATCGTTAACTGATTTCATCTTCATTTAACTGATTTCATCGTTAACTGATTTCATCGTTAACTGATTTCATCTTCATTTAACTGATTTCATCGTTAACTGATTTCATAGTTAACTGATTTCATCTTCATTTAACTGATTTCATCGTTAACTGATTTCATCGTTAACTGATTTCATCTTCATTTAACTGATTTCATTGTTAACTGATTTCATCGTTAACTGATTTCATCTTCATTTAACTGATTTCATCGTTAACTGATTTCATCGTTAACTGATTTCATCGTTAACTGATTTCATCTTCATTTAACTGATTTCATTTTCATTCTTCATTTAACTGATTTCATCGTTAACTGATTTCATCTTCATTTAACTGATTTCATCGTTAACTGATTTCATCGTTAACTGATTTCATCGTTAACTGATTTCATCTTTAACTGATTTCATCGTTAACTGATTTCATCTTCATTTAACTGATTTCATCGTTAACTGATTTCATCGTTAACTGATTTCATCTTTAACTGATTTCATCGTTAACTGATTTCATCTTCATTTAACTGATTTCATCGTTAACTGATTTCATCTTCATTTAATTGATTTCATCGTTAACTGATTTCATCGTTAACTGATTTCATCGTTAACTGATTTCATCTTCATTTAACTGATTTCATCGTTAACTGATTTCATCGTTAACTGATTTCATCGTTAACTGATTTCATCTTCATTTAACTGATTTCATTGTTAACTGATTTCATCGTTAACTGATTTCATCTTCATTTAACTGATTTCATCGTTAACTGATTTCATCGTTAACTGATTTCATCGTTAACTGATTTCATCTTCATTTAACTGATTTCATTTTCATTCTTCATTTAACTGATTTCATCGTTAACTGATTTCATCTTCATTTAACTGATTTCATCGTTAACTGATTTCATCGTTAACTGATTTCATCTTTAACTGATTTCATCGTTAACTGATTTCATCTTCATTTAACTGATTTCATCGTTAACTGATTTCATCTTCATTTAATTGATTTCATCGTTAACTGATTTCATCGTTAACTGATTTCATCGTTAACTGATTTCATCTTCATTTAACTGATTTCATCGTTAACTGATTTCATCGTTAACTGATTTCATCTTCATTTAACTGATTTCATTTTCATTCTTCATTTAACTGATTTCATCGTTAACTGATTTCATCTTCATTTAATTGATTTCATCGTTAACTGATTTCATCGTTAACTGATTTCATCGTTAACTGATTTCATCTTCATTTAACTGATTTCATTTTCATTCTTCATTTAACTGATTTCATCGTTAACTGATTTCATCTTCATTTAACTGATTTCATCGTTAACTGATTTCATCGTTAACTGATTTCATCGTTAACTGATTTCATCTTCATTTAACTGATTTCATCGTTAACTGATTTCATCTTCATTCTTCATTTAACTGATTTCATCTTTAACTGATTTCATCGTTAACTGATTTCATCTTCATTTAACTGATTTCATCGTTAATTGATTTCATCGTTAACTGATTTCATCGTTAATTGATTTCATCGTTAACTGATTTCATCTTCATTTAACTGATTTCATCGTTAACTGATTTCATCTTCATTCTTCATTTAACTGATTTCATCTTTAACTGATTTCATCGTTAACTGATTTCATCTTCATTTAACTGATTTCATCGTTAATTGATTTCATCGTTAACTGATTTCATCGTTAATTGATTTCATCGTTAACTGATTTCATCTTCATTTAACTGATTTCATCGTTAACTGATTTCATCTTCATTCTTCATTTAACTGATTTCATCTTTAACTGATTTCATCGTTAACTGATTTCATCTTCATTTAACTGATTTCATCGTTAATTGATTTCATCGTTAACTGATTTCATCGTTAATTGATTTCATCGTTAACTGATTTCATCTTCATTTAACTGATTTCATCGTTAACTGATTTCATCTTCATTCTTCATTTAACTGATTTCATC
The DNA here is from genome assembly GCF_022749685.1 of Semicossyphus pulcher. Lineage (NCBI taxonomy): Eukaryota > Metazoa > Chordata > Actinopteri > Labriformes > Labridae > Semicossyphus > Semicossyphus pulcher. The sequence continues at coordinate 417,544 of NW_027211720.1, read as the reverse complement.
TTTAACTGATTTCATCGTTAACTGATTTCATCTTCATTTAACTGATTTCATCGTTAATTGATTTCATCGTTAACTGATTTCATCGTTAACTGATTTCATCTTCATTTAACTGATTTCATCGTTAACTGATTTCATCGTTAACTGATTTCATCTTTAACTGATTTCATCTTCATTTAACTGATTTCATCGTTAACTGATTTCATCGTTAACTGATTTCATCGTTAACTGATTTCATCTTCATTTAACTGATTTCATCTTCATTTAACTGATTTCATCGTTAACTGATTTCATCGTTAACTGATTTCATCTTCATTTAATTGATTTCATCGTTAACTGATTTCATCGTTAACTGATTTCATCGTTAACTGATTTCATCTTCATTTAACTGATTTCATCGTTAACTGATTTCATCGTTAACTGATTTCATCGTTAACTGATTTCATCTTCATTTAACTGATTTCATCGTTAACTGATTTCATCGTTAACTGATTTCATCTTCATTTAACTGATTTCATCGTTAACTGATTTCATCGTTAATTGATTTCATCGTTAACTGATTTCATTTTCATTCTTCATTTAACTGATTTCATCGTTAACTGATTTCATCGTTAACTGATTTCATCTTCATTTAACTGATTTCATCGTTAACTGATTTCATCGTTAATTGATTTCATCGTTAACTGATTTCATCTTCATTCTTCATTTAACTGATTTCATCGTTAACTGATTTCATCTTCATTTAACTGATTTCATCGTTAACTGATTTCATCGTTAACTGATTTCATCGTTAACTGATTTCATCTTCATTTAACTGATTTCATCGTTAACTGATTTCATCTTCATTCTTCATTTAACTGATTTCATCTTTAACTGATTTCATCGTTAACTGATTTCATCTTCATTTAACTGATTTCATCGTTAATTGATTTCATCGTTAACTGATTTCATCGTTAATTGATTTCATCGTTAACTGATTTCATCTTCATTTAACTGATTTCATCGTTAACTGATTTCATCTTCATTCTTCATTTAACTGATTTCATCTTTAACTGATTTCATCGTTAACTGATTTCATCTTCATTTAACTGATTTCATCGTTAATTGATTTCATCGTTAACTGATTTCATCGTTAATTGATTTCATCGTTAACTGATTTCATCTTCATTTAACTGATTTCATCGTTAACTGATTTCATCTTCATTCTTCATTTAACTGATTTCATCTTTAACTGATTTCATCGTTAACTGATTTCATCTTCATTTAACTGATTTCATCGTTAATTGATTTCATCGTTAACTGATTTCATCGTTAATTGATTTCATCGTTAACTGATTTCATCTTCATTTAACTGATTTCATCGTTAACTGATTTCATCTTCATTCTTCATTTAACTGATTTCATCTTTAACTGATTTCATCGTTAACTGATTTCATCTTCATTTAACTGATTTCATCGTTAATTGATTTCATCGTTAACTGATTTCATCGTTAACTGATTTCATCTTCATTTAACTGATTTCATCGTTAACTGATTTCATCGTTAACTGATTTCATCTTTAACTGATTTCATCTTCATTTAACTGATTTCATCGTTAACTGATTTCATCGTTAACTGATTTCATCGTTAACTGATTTCATCTTCATTTAACTGATTTCATCGTTAACTGATTTCATCGTTAACTGATTTCATCTTCATTTAACTGATTTCATCGTTAACTGATTTCATCGTTAATTGATTTCATCGTTAACTGATTTCATTTTCATTCTTCATTTAACTGATTTCATCGTTAACTGATTTCATCGTTAACTGATTTCATCTTCATTTAACTGATTTCATCGTTAACTGATTTCATCGTTAATTGATTTCATCGTTAACTGATTTCATCTTCATTCTTCATTTAACTGATTTCATCGTTAACTGATTTCATCTTCATTTAACTGATTTCATCGTTAACTGATTTCATCGTTAACTGATTTCATCGTTAACTGATTTCATCTTCATTTAACTGATTTCATCGTTAACTGATTTCATCTTCATTCTTCATTTAACTGATTTCATCTTTAACTGATTTCATCGTTAACTGATTTCATCTTCATTTAACTGATTTCATCGTTAATTGATTTCATCGTTAACTGATTTCATCGTTAACTGATTTCATCGTTAACTGATTTCATCTTCATTTAACTGATTTCATCGTTAACTGATTTCATCGTTAACTGATTTCATCTTTAACTGATTTCATCTTCATTTAACTGATTTCATCGTTAACTGATTTCATCGTTAACTGATTTCATCGTTAACTGATTTCATCTTCATTTAACTGATTTCATTGTTAACTGATTTCATCGTTAACTGATTTCATCTTCATTTAACTGATTTCATCGTTAACTGATTTCATCGTTAACTGATTTCATCTTCATTTAACTGATTTCATTTTCATTCTTCATTTAACTGATTTCATCGTTAACTGATTTCATCTTCATTTAACTGATTTCATCGTTAACTGATTTCATCGTTAACTGATTTCATCGTTAACTGATTTCATCGTTAACTGATTTCATCTTCATTTAACTGATTTCATCGTTAACTGATTTCATCTTCATTTAATTGATTTCATCGTTAACTGATTTCATCGTTAACTGATTTCATCGTTAACTGATTTCATCTTCATTTAACTGATTTCATCGTTAACTGATTTCATCGTTAACTGATTTCATCTTCATTTAACTGATTTCATTTTCATTCTTCATTTAACTGATTTCATCGTTAACTGATTTCATCTTCATTTAATTGATTTCATCGTTAACTGATTTCATCGTTAACTGATTTCATCTTCATGTAACTGATTTCATCGTTAACTGATTTCATCGTTAACTGATTTCATCTTCATTTAACTGATTTCATCGTTAACTGATTTCATCGTTAATTGATTTCATCGTTAACTGATTTCATTTTCATTCTTCATTTAACTGATTTCATCGTTAACTGATTTCATCGTTAACTGATTTCATCTTCATTTAACTGATTTCATCGTTAATTGATTTCATCGTTAACTGATTTCATCTTCATTTAACTGATTTCATCGTTAACTGATTTCATCGTTAACTGATTTCATCGTTAACTGATTTCATCTTTAACTGATTTCATCGTTAACTGATTTCATCGTTAACTGATTTCATCTTCATTTAACTGATTTCATTGTTAACTGATTTCATCGTTAACTGATTTCATCTTCATTTAATTGATTTCATCGTTAACTGATTTCATCTTCATTTAATTGATTTCCTCGTTAACTGATTTCATCGTTAACTGATTTCATCGTTAACTGATTTCATCTTCATTTAACTGATTTCATCGTTAACTGATTTCATCTTCATTTAACTGATTTCATCGTTAACTGATTTCATCTTCATTTAACTGATTTCATCGTTAACTGATTTCATCGTTAACTGATTTCATCGTTAACTGATTTCATCGTTAACTGATTTCATCGTTAACTGATTTCATCTTCATTTAACTGATTTCATTGTTAACTGATTTCATCGTTAACTGATTTCATCTTCATTTAACTGATTTCATCGTTAACTGATTTCATCGTTAACTGATTTCATCGTTAACTGATTTCATCTTCATTTAACTGATTTCATTTTCATTCTTCATTTAACTGATTTCATCGTTAACTGATTTCATCTTCATTTAACTGATTTCATCGTTAACTGATTTCATTGTTAACTGATTTCATCTTTAACTGATTTCATCGTTAACTGATTTCATCTTCATTTAACTGATTTCATCGTTAACTGATTTCATCTTCATTTAATTGATTTCATCGTTAACTGATTTCATCGTTAACTGATTTCATCGTTAATTGATTTCATCGTTAACTGATTTCATCTTCATTTAACTGATTTCATCGTTAATTGATTTCATCGTTAACTGATTTCATCGTTAACTGATTTCATCGTTAACTGATTTCATCTTCATTCTTCATTTAACTGATTTCATCTTTAACTGATTTCATCGTTAACTGATTTCATCTTCATTTAACTGATTTCATCGTTAATTGATTTCATCGTTAACTGATTTCATCGTTAATTGATTTCATCGTTAACTGATTTCATCTTCATTTAACTGATTTCATCGTTAACTGATTTCATCTTCATTCTTCATTTAACTGATTTCATCTTTAACTGATTTCATCGTTAACTGATTTCATCTTCATTTAACTGATTTCATCGTTAATTGATTTCATCGTTAACTGATTTCATCGTTAACTGATTTCATCTTCATTTAACTGATTTCATCGTTAACTGATTTCATCGTTAACTGATTTCATCTTTAACTGATTTCATCTTCATTTAACTGATTTCATCGTTAACTGATTTCATCGTTAACTGATTTCATCGTTAACTGATTTCATCTTCATTTAACTGATTTCATCGTTAACTGATTTCATCGTTAACTGATTTCATCTTCATTTAATTGATTTCATCGTTAACTGATTTCATCGTTAACTGATTTCATCGTTAACTGATTTCATCTTCATTTAACTGATTTCATCGTTAACTGATTTCATCGTTAACTGATTTCATCGTTAACTGATTTCATCTTCATTTAACTGATTTCATCGTTAACTGATTTCATCGTTAACTGATTTCATCTTCATTTAACTGATTTCATCGTTAATTGATTTCATCGTTAACTGATTTCATTTTCATTCTTCATTTAACTGATTTCATCGTTAACTGATTTCATCGTTAACTGATTTCATCTTCATTTAACTGATTTCATCGTTAACTGATTTCATCGTTAATTGATTTCATCGTTAACTGATTTCATCTTCATTCTTCATTTAACTGATTTCATCGTTAACTGATTTCATCTTCATTTAACTGATTTCATCGTTAACTGATTTCATCGTTAACTGATTTCATCGTTAACTGATTTCATCGTTAACTGATTTCATCTTCATTTAACTGATTTCATCGTTAACTGATTTCATCTTCATTCTTCATTTAACTGATTTCATCTTTAACTGATTTCATCGTTAACTGATTTCATCTTCATTTAACTGATTTCATCGTTAATTGATTTCATCGTTAACTGATTTCATCGTTAACTGATTTCATCTTCATTTAACTGATTTCATCGTTAACTGATTTCATCGTTAACTGATTTCATCTTTAACTGATTTCATCTTCATTTAACTGATTTCATCGTTAACTGATTTCATCGTTAACTGATTTCATCGTTAACTGATTTCATCTTCATTTAACTGATTTCATCTTCATTTAACTGATTTCATCGTTAACTGATTTCATCGTTAACTGATTTCATCTTCATTTAATTGATTTCATCGTTAACTGATTTCATCGTTAACTGATTTCATCGTTAACTGATTTCATCTTCATTTAACTGATTTCATCGTTAACTGATTTCATCGTTAACTGATTTCATCGTTAACTGATTTCATCTTCATTTAACTGATTTCATCGTTAACTGATTTCATCTTCATTTAACTGATTTCATCGTTAACTGATTTCATCGTTAATTGATTTCATCGTTAACTGATTTCATTTTCATTCTTCATTTAACTGATTTCATCGTTAACTGATTTCATCGTTAACTGATTTCATCTTCATTTAACTGATTTCATCGTTAACTGATTTCATCGTTAATTGATTTCATCGTTAACTGATTTCATCTTCATTCTTCATTTAACTGATTTCATCGTTAACTGATTTCATCTTCATTTAACTGATTTCATCGTTAACTGATTTCATCGTTAACTGATTTCATCGTTAACTGATTTCATCGTTAACTGATTTCATCGTTAACTGATTTCATCTTCATTCTTCATTTAACTGATTTCATCGTTAACTGATTTCATCGTTAACTGATTTCATCTTCATTTAACTGATTTCATCGTTAATTGATTTCATCGTTAACTGATTTCATCGTTAACTGATTTCATCTTCATTTAACTGATTTCATCGTTAACTGATTTCATCGTTAACTGATTTCATCTTCATTTAACTGATTTCATCGTTAACTGATTTCATCGTTAACTGATTTCATCGTTAACTGATTTCATCTTCATTTAACTGATTTCATTGTTAACTGATTTCATCGTTAACTGATTTCATCTTCATTTAACTGATTTCATCGTTAACTGATTTCATCGTTAACTGATTTCATCGTTAACTGATTTCATCGTTAACTGATTTCATCTTCATTTAACTGATTTCATTTTCATTCTTCATTTAACTGATTTCATCGTTAACTGATTTCATCTTCATTTAACTGATTTCATCGTTAACTGATTTCATCGTTAACTGATTTCATCGTTAACTGATTTCATCTTTAACTGATTTCATCGTTAACTGAATTCATCTTCATTTAACTGATTTCATCGTTAACTGATTTCATCTTCATTTAATTGATTTCATCGTTAACTGATTTCATCGTTAACTGATTTCATCGTTAACTGATTTCATCTTCATTTAACTGATTTCATCGTTAACTGATTTCATCGTTAACTGATTTCATCTTCATTTAACTGATTTCATTTTCATTCTTCATTTAACTGATTTCATCGTTAACTGATTTCATCTTCATTTAATTGATTTCATCGTTAACTGATTTCATCGTTAACTGATTTCATCTTCATTTAACTGATTTCATCGTTAACTGATTTCATCTTCATTTAACTGATTTCATTTTCATTCTTCATTTAACTGATTTCATCGTTAACTGATTTCATCTTCATTTAACTGATTTCATTTTCATTCTTCATTTAACTGATTTCATCGTGAACTGATTTCATCTTCATTTAACTGATTTCATCGTTAACTGATTTCATCGTTAATTGATTTCATCGTTAACTGATTTCATTTTCATTCTTCATTTAACTGATTTCATCGTTAACTGATTTCATCGTTAACTGATTTCATCTTCATTTAACTGATTTCATCGTTAATTGATTTCATCGTTAACTGATTTCATCTTCATTTAACTGATTTCATCGTTAACTGATTTCATCGTTAACTGATTTCATCGTTAACTGATTTCATCTTTAACTGATTTCATCGTTAACTGATTTCATCGTTAACTGATTTCATCTTCATTTAACTGATTTCATTGTTAACTGATTTCATCGTTAACTGATTTCATCTTCATTTAATTGATTTCATCGTTAACTGATTTCATCTTCATTTAATTGATTTCATCGTTAACTGATTTCATCGTTAACTGATTTCATCGTTAACTGATTTCATCTTCATTTAACTGATTTCATCGTTAACTGATTTCATCGTTAACTGATTTCATCTTCATTTAACTGATTTCATCGTTAACTGATTTCATCGTTAACTGATTTCATCTTCATTTAACTGATTTCATCGTTAACTGATTTCATCGTTAACTGATTTCATCGTTAACTGATTTCATCTTCATTTAACTGATTTCATTGTTAACTGATTTCATCGTTAACTGATTTCATCTTCATTTAACTGATTTCATCGTTAACTGATTTCATCGTTAACTGATTTCATCGTTAACTGATTTCATCTTCATTTAACTGATTTCATTTTCATTCTTCATTTAACTGATTTCATCGTTAACTGATTTCATCTTCATTCTTCATTTAACTGATTTCATCTTTAACTGATTTCATCGTTAACTGATTTCATCTTCATTTAACTGATTTCATCGTTAATTGATTTCATCGTTAACTGATTTCATCGTTAATTGATTTCATCGTTAACTGATTTCATCTTCATTTAACTGATTTCATCGTTAACTGATTTCATCTTCATTCTTCATTTAACTGATTTCATCTTTAACTGATTTCATCGTTAACTGATTTCATCTTCATTTAACTGATTTCATCGTTAATTGATTTCATCGTTAACTGATTTCATCGTTAATTGATTTCATCGTTAACTGATTTCATCTTCATTTAACTGATTTCATCGTTAACTGATTTCATCTTCATTCTTCATTTAACTGATTTCATCTTTAACTGATTTCATCGTTAACTGATTTCATCTTCATTTAACTGATTTCATCGTTAATTGATTTCATCGTTAACTGATTTCATCGTTAACTGATTTCATCTTCATTTAACTGATTTCATCGTTAACTGATTTCATCGTTAACTGATTTCATCTTTAACTGATTTCATCTTCATTTAACTGATTTCATCGTTAACTGATTTCATCGTTAACTGATTTCATCGTTAACTGATTTCATCTTCATTTAACTGATTTCATCGTTAACTGATTTCATCGTTAACTGATTTCATCTTCATTTAACTGATTTCATCGTTAACTGATTTCATCGTTAATTGATTTCATCGTTAACTGATTTCATTTTCATTCTTCATTTAACTGATTTCATCGTTAACTGATTTCATCGTTAACTGATTTCATCTTCATTTAACTGATTTCATCGTTAACTGATTTCATCGTTAATTGATTTCATCGTTAACTGATTTCATCTTCATTCTTCATTTAACTGATTTCATCGTTAACTGATTTCATCTTCATTTAACTGATTTCATCGTTAACTGATTTCATCGTTAACTGATTTCATCGTTAACTGATTTCATCTTCATTTAACTGATTTCATCGTTAACTGATTTCATCTTCATTCTTCATTTAACTGATTTCATCTTTAACTGATTTCATCGTTAACTGATTTCATCTTCATTTAACTGATTTCATCGTTAATTGATTTCATCGTTAACTGATTTCATCGTTAACTGATTTCATCTTCATTTAACTGATTTCATCGTTAACTGATTTCATCGTTAACTGATTTCATCTTTAACTGATTTCATCTTCATTTAACTGATTTCATCGTTAACTGATTTCATCGTTAACTGATTTCATCTTCATTTAACTGATTTCATTGTTAACTGATTTCATCGTTAACTGATTTCATCTTCATTTAACTGATTTCATCGTTAACTGATTTCATCGTTAACTGATTTCATCGTTAACTGATTTCATCTTCATTTAACTGATTTCATTTTCATTCTTCATTTAACTGATTTCATCGTTAACTGATTTCATCTTCATTTAACTGATTTCATCGTTAACTGATTTCATCGTTAACTGAATTCATCGTTAACTGATTTCATCTTTAACTGATTTCATCGTTAACTGATTTCATCTTCATTTAACTGATTTCATCGTTAACTGATTTCATCTTCATTTAATTGATTTCATCGTTAACTGATTTCATCGTTAACTGATTTCATCGTTAACTGATTTCATCTTCATTTAACTGATTTCATCGTTAACTGATTTCATCGTTAACTGATTTCATCTTCATTTAACTGATTTCATTTTCATTCTTCATTTAACTGATTTCATCGTTAACTGATTTCATCTTCATTTAATTGATTTCATCGTTAACTGATTTCATCGTTAACTGATTTCATCTTCATTTAACTGATTTCATCGTTAACTGATTTCATCGTTAACTGATTTCATCTTCATTTAACTGATTTCATCGTTAACTGATTTCATCGTTAATTGATTTCATCGTTAACTGATTTCATTTTCATTCTTCATTTAACTGATTTCATCGTTAACTGATTTCATCGTTAACTGATTTCATCTTCATTTAACTGATTTCATCGTTAATTGATTTCATCGTTAACTGATTTCATCTTCATTTAACTGATTTCATCGTTAACTGATTTCATCGTTAACTGATTTCATCGTTAACTGATTTCATCGTTAACTGATTTCATCGTTAACTGATTTCATCTTCATTTAACTGATTTCATTGTTAACTGATTTCATCGTTAACTGATTTCATCTTCATTTAATTGATTTCATCGTTAACTGATTTCATCTTCATTTAATTGATTTCATCGTTAACTGATTTCATCGTTAACTGATTTCATCGTTAACTGATTTCATCTTCATTTAACTGATTTCATCGTTAACTGATTTCATCGTTAACTGATTTCATCGTTAACTGATTTCATCTTCATTTAACTGATTTCATTTTCATTCTTCATTTAACTGATTTCATCGTTAACTGATTTCATCTTCATTTAACTGATTTCATCGTTAACTGATTTCATTGTTAACTGATTTCATCTTTAACTGATTTCATCGTTAACTGATTTCATCTTCATTTAACTGATTTCATCGTTAACTGATTTCATCTTCATTTAATTGATTTCATCGTTAACTGATTTCATCGTTAACTGATTTCATCGTTAATTGATTTCATCGTTAACTGATTTCATCTTCATTTAACTGATTTCATCGTTAATTGATTTCATCGTTAACTGATTTCATCGTTAACTGATTTCATCGTTAACTGATTTCATCTTCATTCTTCATTTAACTGATTTCATCTTTAACTGATTTCATCGTTAACTGATTTCATCTTCATTTAACTGATTTCATCGTTAATTGATTTCATCGTTAACTGATTTCATCGTTAATTGATTTCATCGTTAACTGATTTCATCTTCATTTAACTGATTTCATCGTTAACTGATTTCATCTTCATTCTTCATTTAACTGATTTCATCTTTAACTGATTTCATCGTTAACTGATTTCATCTTCATTTAACTGATTTCATCGTTAATTGATTTCATCGTTAACTGATTTCATCGTTAACTGATTTCATCTTCATTTAACTGATTTCATCGTTAACTGATTTCATCGTTAACTGATTTCATCTTTAACTGATTTCATCTTCATTTAACTGATTTCATCGTTAACTGATTTCATCGTTAACTGATTTCATCGTTAACTGATTTCATCTTCATTTAACTGATTTCATCGTTAACTGATTTCATCGTTAACTGATTTCATCTTCATTTAATTGATTTCATCGTTAACTGATTTCATCGTTAACTGATTTCATCGTTAACTGATTTCATCGTTAACTGATTTCATCTTCATTTAACTGATTTCATCGTTAACTGATTTCATCGTTAACTGATTTCATCGTTAACTGATTTCATCTTCATTTAACTGATTTCATCGTTAACTGATTTCATCGTTAACTGATTTCATCTTCATTTAACTGATTTCATCGTTAATTGATTTCATCGTTAACTGATTTCATTTTCATTCTTCATTTAACTGATTTCATCGTTAACTGATTTCATCGTTAACTGATTTCATCTTCATTTAACTGATTTCATCGTTAACTGATTTCATCGTTAATTGATTTCATCGTTAACTGATTTCATCTTCATTCTTCATTTAACTGATTTCATCGTTAACTGATTTCATCTTCATTTAACTGATTTCATCGTTAACTGATTTCATCGTTAACTGATTTCATCGTTAACTGATTTCATCGTTAACTGATTTCATCTTCATTTAACTGATTTCATCGTTAACTGATTTCATCTTCATTCTTCATTTAACTGATTTCATCTTTAACTGATTTCATCGTTAACTGATTTCATCTTCATTTAACTGATTTCATCGTTAATTGATTTCATCGTTAACTGATTTCATCGTTAACTGATTTCATCTTCATTTAACTGATTTCATCGTTAACTGATTTCATCGTTAACTGATTTCATCTTTAACTGATTTCATCTTCATTTAACTGATTTCATCGTTAACTGATTTCATCGTTAACTGATTTCATCGTTAACTGATTTCATCTTCATTTAACTGATTTCATCTTCATTTAACTGATTTCATCGTTAACTGATTTCATCGTTAACTGATTTCATCTTCATTTAATTGATTTCATCGTTAACTGATTTCATCGTTAACTGATTTCATCGTTAACTGATTTCATCTTCATTTAACTGATTTCATCGTTAACTGATTTCATCGTTAACTGATTTCATCGTTAACTGATTTCATCTTCATTTAACTGATTTCATCGTTAACTGATTTCATCTTCATTTAACTGATTTCATCGTTAACTGATTTCATCGTTAATTGATTTCATCGTTAACTGATTTCATTTTCATTCTTCATTTAACTGATTTCATCATTAACTGATTTCATCGTTAACTGATTTCATCTTCATTTAACTGATTTCATCGTTAACTGATTTCATCGTTAATTGATTTCATCGTTAACTGATTTCATCTTCATTCTTCATTTAACTGATTTCATCGTTAACTGATTTCATCTTCATTTAACTGATTTCATCGTTAACTGATTTCATCGTTAACTGATTTCATCGTTAACTGATTTCATCTTCATTTAACTGATTTCATCGTTAACTGATTTCATCTTCATTCTTCATTTAACTGATTTCATCGTTAACTGATTTCATCTTCATTTAACTGATTTCATCGTTAACTGATTTCATCGTTAACTGATTTCATCGTTAACTGATTTCATCTTCATTTAACTGATTTCATCGTTAACTGATTTCATCTTCATTCTTCATTTAACTGATTTCATCTTTAACTGATTTCATCGTTAACTGATTTCATCTTCATTTAACTGATTTCATCGTTAATTGATTTCATCGTTAACTGATTTCATCGTTAATTGATTTCATCGTTAACTGATTTCATCTTCATTTAACTGATTTCATCGTTAACTGATTTCATCGTTAACTGATTTCATCGTTAACTGATTTCATCTTCATTTAACTGATTTCATTTTCATTCTTCATTTAACTGATTTCATCGTTAACTGATTTCATCTTCATTTAACTGATTTCATCGTTAACTGATTTCATCGTTAACTGATTTCATCTTTAACTGATTTCATCGTTAACTGATTTCATCTTCATTTAACTGATTTCATCGTTAACTGATTTCATCTTCATTTAATTGATTTCATCGTTAACTGATTTCATCGTTAACTGATTTCATCGTTAACTGATTTCATCTTCATTTAACTGATTTCATCGTTAACTGATTTCATCGTTAACTGATTTCATCTTCATTTAACTGATTTCATTTTCATTCTTCATTTAACTGATTTCATCGTTAACTGATTTCATCTTCATTTAATTGATTTCATCGTTAACTGATTTCATCTTTAACTGATTTCATCTTCATTTAACTGATTTCATCGTTAACTGATTTCATCTTCATTTAACTGATTTCATTTTCATTCTTCATTTAACTGATTTCATCGTTAACTGATTTCATCTTCATTTAACTGATTTCATTTTCATTCTTCATTTAACTGATTTCATCGTGAACTGATTTCATCTTCATTTAACTGATTTCATCGTTAACTGATTTCATCGTTAATTGATTTCATCGTTAACTGATTTCATTTTCATTCTTCATTTAACTGATTTCATCGTTAACTGATTTCATCGTTAACTGATTTCATCGTTAACTGATTTCATCTTTAACTGATTTCATCGTTAACTGATTTCATCGTTAACTGATTTCATCTTCATTTAACTGATTTCATTGTTAACTGATTTCATCGTTAACTGATTTCATCTTCATTTAATTGATTTCATCGTTAACTGATTTCATCTTCATTTAATTGATTTCATCGTTAACTGATTTCATCGTTAACTGATTTCATCGTTAACTGATTTCATCTTCATTTAACTGATTTCATCGTTAACTGATTTCATCGTTAACTGATTTCATCTTCATTTAACTGATTTCATCGTTAACTGATTTCATCGTTAACTGATTTCATCTTCATTTAACTGATTTCATCGTTAACTGATTTCATCGTTAACTGATTTCATCGTTAACTGATTTCATCTTCATTTAACTGATTTCATTGTTAACTGATTTCATCTTCATTTAATTGATTTCATCGTTAACTGATTTCATCGTTAACTGATTTCATCGTTAACTGATTTCATCTTCATTTAACTGATTTCATTGTTAACTGATTTCATCGTTAACTGATTTCATCTTCATTTAACTGATTTCATCGTTAACTGATTTCATCGTTAACTGATTTCATCGTTAACTGATTTCATCTTCATTTAACTGATTTCATTTTCATTCTTCATTTAACTGATTTCATCGTTAACTGATTTCATCGTTAACTGATTTCATCGTTAACTGATTTCATCTTTAACTGATTTCATCGTTAACTGATTTCATCTTCATTTAACTGATTTCATCGTTAACTGATTTCATCTTCATTTAATTGATTTCATCGTTAACTGATTTCATCGTTAACTGATTTCATCGTTAACTGATTTCATCTTCATTTAACTGATTTCATCGTTAACTGATTTCATCGTTAACTGATTTCATCTTCATTTAACTGATTTCATTTTCATTCTTCATTTAACTGATTTCATCGTTAACTGATTTCATCTTCATTTAATTGATTTCATCGTTAACTGATTTCATCGTTAACTGATTTCATCGTTAACTGATTTCATCTTCATTTAACTGATTTCATCGTTAACTGATTTCATCGTTAACTGATTTCATCGTTAACTGATTTCATCTTCATTTAACTGATTTCATCGTTAACTGATTTCATCGTTAACTGATTTCATCTTCATTTAACTGATTTCATCGTTAACTGATTTCATCGTTAATTGATTTCATCGTTAACTGATTTCATTTTCATTCTTCATTTAACTGATTTCATCGTTAACTGATTTCATCGTTAACTGATTTCATCTTCATTTAACTGATTTCATCGTTAACTGATTTCATCGTTAATTGGTTTCATCGTTAACTGATTTCATCTTCATTCTTCATTTAACTGATTTCATCGTTAACTGATTTCATCTTCATTTAACTGATTTCATCGTTAACTGATTTCATCGTTAACTGATTTCATCGTTAACTGATTTCATCTTCATTTAACTGATTTCATCGTTAACTGATTTCATCTTCATTCTTCATTTAACTGATTTCATCTTTAACTGATTTCATCGTTAACTGATTTCATCTTCATTTAACTGATTTCATCGTTAATTGATTTCATCGTTAACTGATTTCATCGTTAATTGATTTCATCGTTAACTGATTTCATCTTCATTTAACTGATTTCATCGTTAACTGATTTCATCTTCATTCTTCATTTAACTGATTTCATCTTTAACTGATTTCATCGTTAACTGATTTCATCTTCATTTAACTGATTTCATCGTTAATTGATTTCATCGTTAACTGATTTCATCGTTAATTGATTTCATCGTTAACTGATTTCATCTTCATTTAACTGATTTCATCGTTAACTGATTTCATCTTCATTCTTCATTTAACTGATTTCATCTTTAACTGATTTCATCGTTAACTGATTTCATCTTCATTTAACTGATTTCATCGTTAATTGATTTCATCGTTAACTGATTTCATCGTTAATTGATTTCATCGTTAACTGATTTCATCTTCATTTAACTGATTTCATCGTTAACTGATTTCATCTTCATTCTTCATTTAACTGATTTCATCTTTAACTGATTTCATCGTTAACTGATTTCATCTTCATTTAACTGATTTCATCGTTAATTGATTTCATCGTTAACTGATTTCATCGTTAACTGATTTCATCTTCATTTAACTGATTTCATCGTTAACTGATTTCATCGTTAACTGATTTCATCTTTAACTGATTTCATCTTCATTTAACTGATTTCATCGTTAACTGATTTCATCGTTAACTGATTTCATCGTTAACTGATTTCATCTTCATTTAACTGATTTCATCTTCATTTAACTGATTTCATCGTTAACTGATTTCATCGTTAACTGATTTCATCTTCATTTAATTGATTTCATCGTTAACTGATTTCATCGTTAACTGATTTCATCGTTAACTGATTTCATCTTCATTTAACTGATTTCATCGTTAACTGATTTCATCGTTAACTGATTTCATCGTTAACTGATTTCATCTTCATTTAACTGATTTCATCGTTAACTGATTTCATCGTTAACTGATTTCATCTTCATTTAACTGATTTCATCGTTAACTGATTTCATCGTTAATTGATTTCATCGTTAACTGATTTCATCTTCATTCTTCATTTAACTGATTTCATCGTTAACTGATTTCATCTTCATTTAACTGATTTCATCGTTAACTGATTTCATCGTTAACTGATTTCATCGTTAACTGATTTCATCTTCATTTAACTGATTTCATCGTTAACTGATTTCATCTTCATTCTTCATTTAACTGATTTCATCTTTAACTGATTTCATCGTTAACTGATTTCATCTTCATTTAACTGATTTCATCGTTAATTGATTTCATCGTTAACTGATTTCATCGTTAATTGATTTCATCGTTAACTGATTTCATCTTCATTTAACTGATTTCATCGTTAACTGATTTCATCTTCATTCTTCATTTAACTGATTTCATCTTTAACTGATTTCATCGTTAACTGATTTCATCTTCATTTAACTGATTTCATCGTTAATTGATTTCATCGTTAACTGATTTCATCGTTAATTGATTTCATCGTTAACTGATTTCATCTTCATTTAACTGATTTCATCGTTAACTGATTTCATCTTCATTCTTCATTTAACTGATTTCATCTTTAACTGATTTCATCGTTAACTGATTTCATCTTCATTTAACTGATTTCATCGTTAATTGATTTCATCGTTAACTGATTTCATCGTTAACTGATTTCATCTTCATTTAACTGATTTCATCGTTAACTGATTTCATCGTTAACTGATTTCATCGTTAACTGATTTCATCTTCATTTAACTGATTTCATCGTTAATTGATTTCATCGTTAACTGATTTCATCGTTAACTGATTTCATCTTCATTTAACTGATTTCATCGTTAACTGATTTCATCGTTAACTGATTTCATCTTTAACTGATTTCATCTTCATTTAACTGATTTCATCGTTAACTGATTTCATCGTTAACTGATTTCATCGTTAACTGATTTCATCTTCATTTAACTGATTTCATTGTTAACTGATTTCATCGTTAACTGATTTCATCTTCATTTAACTGATTTCATCGTTAACTGATTTCATCGTTAACTGATTTCATCGTTAACTGATTTCATCTTCATTTAACTGATTTCATCGTTAACTGATTTCATCGTTAACTGATTTCATCGTTAACTGATTTCATCTTTAACTGATTTCATCGTTAACTGATTTCATCTTCATTTAACTGATTTCATCGTTAACTGATTTCATCTTCATTTAATTGATTTCATCGTTAACTGATTTCATCGTTAACTGATTTCATCGTTAACTGATTTCATCTTCATTTAACTGATTTCATCGTTAACTGATTTCATCGTTAACTGATTTCATCTTCATTTAACTGATTTCATCGTTAACTGATTTCATCGTTAATTGATTTCATCGTTAACTGATTTCATTTTCATTCTTCATTTAACTGATTTCATCGTTAACTGATTTCATCGTTAACTGATTTCATCTTCATTTAACTGATTTCATCGTTAACTGATTTCATCGTTAACTGATTTCATCTTCATTTAACTGATTTCATCGTTAACTGATTTCATCGTTAATTGATTTCATCGTTAACTGATTTCATTTTCATTCTTCATTTAACTGATTTCATCGTTAACTGATTTCATCGTTAACTGATTTCATCGTTAATTGATTTCATCGTTAACTGATTTCATCTTCATTCTTCATTTAACTGATTTCATCGTTAACTGATTTCATCTTCATTTAACTGATTTCATCGTTAACTGATTTCATCGTTAACTGATTTCATCGTTAACTGATTTCATCGTTAACTGATTTCATCTTCATTTAACTGATTTCATTGTTAACTGATTTCATCGTTAACTGATTTCATCTTCATTTAACTGATTTCATCGTTAACTGATTTCATCGTTAACTGATTTCATCGTTAACTGATTTCATCGTTAACTGATTTCATCTTCATTTAACTGATTTCATTTTCATTCTTCATTTAACTGATTTCATCGTTAACTGATTTCATCTTTAACTGATTTCATCGTTAACTGATTTCATCTTCATTTAACTGATTTCATCGTTAACTGATTTCATCTTCATTTAATTGATTTCATCGTTAACTGATTTCATCGTTAACTGATTTCATCGTTAACTGATTTCATCTTCATTTAACTGATTTCATCGTTAACTGATTTCATCGTTAACTGATTTCATCTTCATTTAACTGATTTCATTTTCATTCTTCATTTAACTGATTTCATCGTTAACTGATTTCATCTTCATTTAATTGATTTCATCGTTAACTGATTTCATCGTTAACTGATTTCATCGTTAACTGATTTCATCTTCATTTAACTGATTTCATCGTTAACTGATTTCATCGTTAACTGATTTCATCGTTAACTGATTTCATCTTCATTTAACTGATTTCATCGTTAACTGATTTCATCGTTAACTGATTTCATCTTCATTTAACTGATTTCATCGTTAACTGATTTCATCGTTAATTGATTTCATCGTTAACTGATTTCATTTTCATTCTTCATTTAACTGATTTCATCGTTAACTGATTTCATCGTTAACTGATTTCATCTTCATTTAACTGATTTCATCGTTAACTGATTTCATCGTTAATTGATTTCATCGTTAACTGATTTCATCTTCATTCTTCATTTAACTGATTTCATCGTTAACTGATTTCATCTTCATTTAACTGATTTCATCGTTAACTGATTTCATCGTTAACTGATTTCATCGTTAACTGATTTCATCTTCATTTAACTGATTTCATCGTTAACTGATTTCATCTTCATTCTTCATTTAACTGATTTCATCTTTAACTGATTTCATCGTTAACTGATTTCATCTTCATTTAACTGATTTCATCGTTAATTGATTTCATCGTTAACTGATTTCATCGTTAACTGATTTCATCGTTAACTGATTTCATCTTCATTTAACTGATTTCATCGTTAATTGATTTCATCGTTAACTGATTTCATCGTTAATTGATTTCATCGTTAACTGATTTCATCTTCATTTAACTGATTTCATCTTCATTCTTCATTTAACTGATTTCATCTTTAACTGATTTCATCGTTAACTGATTTCATCTTCATTTAACTGATTTCATCGTTAATTGATTTCATCGTTAACTGATTTCATCGTTAATTGATTTCATCGTTAACTGATTTCATCTTCATTTAACTGATTTCATCGTTAACTGATTTCATCTTCATTCTTCATTTAACTGATTTCATCTTTAACTGATTTCATCGTTAACTGATTTCATCTTCATTTAACTGATTTCATCGTTAATTGATTTCATCGTTAACTGATTTCATCGTTAATTGATTTCATCGTTAACTGATTTCATCTTCATTTAACTGATTTCATCGTTAACTGATTTCATCTTCATTCTTCATTTAACTGATTTCATCTTTAACTGATTTCATCGTTAACTGATTTCATCTTCATTTAACTGATTTCATCGTTAATTGATTTCATCGTTAACTGATTTCATCGTTAACTGATTTCATCTTCATTTAACTGATTTCATCGTTAACTGATTTCATCGTTAACTGATTTCATCTTTAACTGATTTCATCTTCATTTAACTGATTTCATCGTTAATTGATTTCATCGTTAACTGATTTCATCGTTAACTGATTTCATCGTTAACTGATTTCATCTTCATTTAACTGATTTCATCGTTAATTGATTTCATCGTTAACTGATTTCATCGTTAATTGATTTCATCGTTAACTGATTTCATCTTCATTTAACTGATTTCATCGTTAACTGATTTCATCTTCATTCTTCATTTAACTGATTTCATCTTTAACTGATTTCATCGTTAACTGATTTCATCTTCATTTAACTGATTTCATCGTTAATTGATTTCATCGTTAACTGATTTCATCGTTAATTGATTTCATCGTTAACTGATTTCATCTTCATTTAACTGATTTCATCGTTAACTGATTTCATCTTCATTCTTCATTTAACTGATTTCATCTTTAACTGATTTCATCGTTAACTGATTTCATCTTCATTTAACTGATTTCATCGTTAATTGATTTCATCGTTAACTGATTTCATCGTTAACTGATTTCATCTTCATTTAACTGATTTCATCGTTAACTGATTTCATCGTTAACTGATTTCATCTTCATTTAACTGATTTCATCGTTAACTGATTTCATCGTTAACTGATTTCATCGTTAACTGATTTCATCGTTAACTGATTTCATCTTCATTTAATTGATTTCATCGTTAACTGATTTCATCGTTAACTGATTTCATCGTTAACTGATTTCATCGTTAACTGATTTCATCTTCATTTAACTGATTTCATCGTTAACTGATTTCATCGTTAACTGATTTCATCGTTAACTGATTTCATCTTCATTCTTCATTTAACTGATTTCATCGTTAACTGATTTCATCTTCATTTAACTGATTTCATCGTTAACTGATTTCATCGTTAACTGATTTCATCGTTAACTGATTTCATCTTTAACTGATTTCATCGTTAACTGATTTCATCTTCATTTAACTGATTTCATCTTCATTTAACTGATTTCATCTTCATTTAATTGATTTCATCGTTAACTGATTTCATCGTTAACTGATTTCATCGTTAACTGATTTCATCTTCATTTAACTGATTTCATCGTTAACTGATTTCATCGTTAACTGATTTCATCTTCATTTAACTGATTTCATTTTCATTCTTCATTTAACTGATTTCATCGTTAACTGATTTCATCTTCATTTAATTGATTTCATCGTTAACTGATTTCATCGTTAACTGATTTCATCGTTAACTGATTTCATCTTCATTTAACTGATTTCATCGTTAACTGATTTCATCGTTAACTGATTTCATCGTTAACTGATTTCATCTTCATTTAACTGATTTCATCGTTAACTGATTTCATCGTTAACTGATTTCATCTTCATTTAACTGATTTCATCGTTAACTGATTTCATCGTTAATTGATTTCATCGTTAACTGATTTCATTTTCATTCTTCATTTAACTGATTTCATCGTTAACTGATTTCATCGTTAACTGATTTCATCTTCATTTAACTGATTTCATCGTTAACTGATTTCATCGTTAATTGATTTCATCGTTAACTGATTTCATCTTCATTCTTCATTTAACTGATTTCATCGTTAACTGATTTCATCTTCATTTAACTGATTTCATCGTTAACTGATTTCATCGTTAACTGATTTCATCGTTAACTGATTTCATCGTTAACTGATTTCATCTTCATTTAACTGATTTCATTGTTAACTGATTTCATCGTTAACTGATTTCATCTTCATTTAACTGATTTCATCGTTAACTGATTTCATCGTTAACTGATTTCATCTTCATTTAACTGATTTCATTTTCATTCTTCATTTAACTGATTTCATCGTTAACTGATTTCATCTTCATTTAACTGATTTCATCGTTAACTGATTTCATCGTTAACTGATTTCATCGTTAACTGATTTCATCTTTAACTGATTTCATCGTTAACTGATTTCATCTTCATTTAACTGATTTCATCGTTAACTGATTTCATCTTCATTTAATTGATTTCATCGTTAACTGATTTCATCGTTAACTGATTTCATCGTTAACTGATTTCATCGTTAACTGATTTCATCTTCATTTAACTGATTTCATCGTTAACTGATTTCATCTTCATTCTTCATTTAACTGATTTCATCTTTAACTGATTTCATCGTTAACTGATTTCATCGTTAATTGATTTCATCGTTAACTGATTTCATCGTTAACTGATTTCATCGTTAACTGATTTCATCTTCATTCTTCATTTAACTGATTTCATCTTTAACTGATTTCATCGTTAACTGATTTCATCTTCATTTAACTGATTTCATCGTTAATTGATTTCATCGTTAACTGATTTCATCGTTAATTGATTTCATCGTTAACTGATTTCATCTTCATTTAACTGATTTCATCGTTAACTGATTTCATCTTCATTCTTCATTTAACTGATTTCATCTTTAACTGATTTCATCGTTAACTGATTTCATCTTCATTTAACTGATTTCATCGTTAATTGATTTCATCGTTAACTGATTTCATCGTTAACTGATTTCATCTTCATTTAACTGATTTCATCGTTAACTGATTTCATCGTTAACTGATTTCATCTTTAACTGATTTCATCTTCATTTAACTGATTTCATCGTTAACTGATTTCATCGTTAACTGATTTCATCGTTAACTGATTTCATCTTCATTTAACTGATTTCATCTTCATTTAACTGATTTCATCTTCATTTAACTGATTTCATCGTTAACTGATTTCATCTTCATTTAATTGATTTCATCGTTAACTGATTTCATCGTTAACTGATTTCATCGTTAACTGATTTCATCTTCATTTAACTGATTTCATCGTTAACTGATTTCATCGTTAACTGATTTCATCGTTAACTGATTTCATCTTCATTTAACTGATTTCATCGTTAACTGATTTCATCGTTAACTGATTTCATCTTCATTTAACTGATTTCATCGTTAACTGATTTCATCGTTAATTGATTTCATCGTTAACTGATTTCATTTTCATTCTTCATTTAACTGATTTCATCGTTAACTGATTTCATCGTTAACTGATTTCATCTTCATTTAACTGATTTCATCGTTAACTGATTTCATCTTCATTCTTCATTTAACTGATTTCATCGTTAACTGATTTCATCTTCATTTAACTGATTTCATCGTTAACTGATTTCATCGTTAACTGATTTCATCTTCATTTAACTGATTTCATCGTTAACTGATTTCATCTTCATTCTTCATTTAACTGATTTCATCTTTAACTGATTTCATCGTTAACTGATTTCATCTTCATTTAACTGATTTCATCGTTAATTGATTTCATCGTTAACTGATTTCATCGTTAACTGATTTCATCTTCATTTAACTGATTTCATCGTTAACTGATTTCATCGTTAACTGATTTCATCTTTAACTGATTTCATCTTCATTTAACTGATTTCATCGTTAACTGATTTCATCGTTAACTGATTTCATCGTTAACTGATTTCATCTTCATTTAACTGATTTCATTGTTAACTGATTTCATCGTTAACTGATTTCATCTTCATTTAACTGATTTCATCGTTAACTGATTTCATCGTTAACTGATTTCATCGTTAACTGATTTCATCTTCATTTAACTGATTTCATTTTCATTCTTCATTTAACTGATTTCATCGTTAACTGATTTCATCTTCATTTAACTGATTTCATCGTTAACTGATTTCATCGTTAACTGATTTCATCGTTAACTGATTTCATCTTTAACTGATTTCATCGTTAACTGATTTCATCTTCATTTAACTGATTTCATCGTTAACTGATTTCATCTTCATTTAATTGATTTCATCGTTAACTGATTTCATCGTTAACTGATTTCATCGTTAACTGATTTCATCTTCATTTAACTGATTTCATCGTTAACTGATTTCATCGTTAACTGATTTCATCTTCATTTAACTGATTTCATCGTTAACTGATTTCATCGTTAATTGATTTCATCGTTAACTGATTTCATTTTCATTCTTCATTTAACTGATTTCATCGTTAACTGATTTCATCGTTAACTGATTTCATCTTCATTTAACTGATTTCATCGTTAACTGATTTCATCGTTAACTGATTTCATCTTCATTTAACTGATTTCATCGTTAACTGATTTCATCGTTAACTGATTTCATCGTTAACTGATTTCATCTTCATTTAACTGATTTCATTGTTAACTGATTTCATCGTTAACTGATTTCATCTTCATTTAACTGATTTCATCGTTAACTGATTTCATCGTTAACTGATTTCATCGTTAACTGATTTCATCTTCATTTAACTGATTTCATTTTCATTCTTCATTTAACTGATTTCATCGTTAACTGATTTCATCTTCATTTAACTGATTTCATCGTTAACTGATTTCATCGTTAACTGATTTCATCGTTAACTGATTTCATCTTTAACTGATTTCATCGTTAACTGATTTCATCTTCATTTAATTGATTTCATCGTTAACTGATTTCATCGTTAACTGATTTCATCGTTAACTGATTTCATCTTCATTTAACTGATTTCATCGTTAACTGATTTCATCGTTAACTGATTTCATCTTCATTTAACTGATTTCATTTTCATTCTTCATTTAACTGATTTCATCGTTAACTGATTTCATCTTCATTTAATTGATTTCATCGTTAACTGATTTCATCGTTAACTGATTTCATCGTTAACTGATTTCATCGTTAACTGATTTCATCTTCATTTAACTGATTTCATCGTTAACTGATTTCATCGTTAACTGATTTCATCGTTAACTGATTTCATCTTCATTTAACTGATTTCATCGTTAACTGATTTCATCGTTAACTGATTTCATCTTCATTTAACTGATTTCATCGTTAACTGATTTCATCGTTAATTGATTTCATCGTTAACTGATTTCATTTTCATTCTTCATTTAACTGATTTCATCGTTAACTGATTTCATCGTTAACTGATTTCATCTTCATTTAACTGATTTCATCGTTAACTGATTTCATCGTTAATTGATTTCATCGTTAACTGATTTCATCTTCATTCTTCATTTAACTGATTTCATCGTTAACTGATTTCATCTTCATTTAACTGATTTCATCGTTAACTGATTTCATCGTTAACTGATTTCATCGTTAACTGATTTCATCTTCATTTAACTGATTTCATCGTTAACTGATTTCATCTTCATTCTTCATTTAACTGATTTCATCTTTAACTGATTTCATCGTTAACTGATTTCATCTTCATTTAACTGATTTCATCGTTAATTGATTTCATCGTTAACTGATTTCATCGTTAACTGATTTCATCTTCATTTAACTGATTTCATCGTTAACTGATTTCATCGTTAACTGATTTCATCTTTAACTGATTTCATCTTCATTTAACTGATTTCATCGTTAACTGATTTCATCGTTAACTGATTTCATCGTTAACTGATTTCATCGTTAACTGATTTCATCTTCATTTAACTGATTTCATTGTTAACTGATTTCATCGTTAACTGATTTCATCTTCATTTAACTGATTTCATCGTTAACTGATTTCATCGTTAACTGATTTCATCGTTAACTGATTTCATCTTCATTTAACTGATTTCATTTTCATTCTTCATTTAACTGATTTCATCGTTAACTGATTTCATCTTCATTTAACTGATTTCATCGTTAACTGATTTCATCGTTAACTGATTTCATCGTTAACTGATTTCATCTTTAACTGATTTCATCGTTAACTGATTTCATCTTCATTTAACTGATTTCATCGTTAACTGATTTCATCTTCATTTAATTGATTTCATCGTTAACTGATTTCATCGTTAACTGATTTCATCGTTAACTGATTTCATCTTCATTTAACTGATTTCATCGTTAACTGATTTCATCGTTAACTGATTTCATCTTCATTTAACTGATTTCATTGTTAACTGATTTCATCGTTAACTGATTTCATCTTCATTTAACTGATTTCATCGTTAACTGATTTCATCGTTAACTGATTTCATCGTTAACTGATTTCATCTTCATTTAACTGATTTCATTTTCATTCTTCATTTAACTGATTTCATCGTTAACTGATTTCATCTTCATTTAACTGATTTCATCGTTAACTGATTTCATCGTTAACTGATTTCATCGTTAACTGATTTCATCTTTAACTGATTTCATCGTTAACTGATTTCATCTTCATTTAACTGATTTCATCGTTAACTGATTTCATCTTCATTTAATTGATTTCATCGTTAACTGATTTCATCGTTAACTGATTTCATCTTCATTTAACTGATTTCATCGTTAACTGATTTCATCGTTAATTGATTTCATCGTTAACTGATTTCATTTTCATTCTTCATTTAACTGATTTCATCGTTAACTGATTTCATCGTTAACTGATTTCATCTTCATTTAACTGATTTCATCGTTAACTGATTTCATCGTTAATTGATTTCATCGTTAACTGATTTCATCTTCATTCTTCATTTAACTGATTTCATCGTTAACTGATTTCATCTTCATTTAACTGATTTCATCGTTAACTGATTTCATCGTTAACTGATTTCATCGTTAACTGATTTCATCTTCATTTAACTGATTTCATCGTTAACTGATTTCATCTTCATTCTTCATTTAACTGATTTCATCTTTAACTGATTTCATCGTTAACTGATTTCATCTTCATTTAACTGATTTCATCGTTAATTGATTTCATCGTTAACTGATTTCATCGTTAACTGATTTCATCGTTAACTGATTTCATCTTCATTTAACTGATTTCATCGTTAATTGATTTCATCGTTAACTGATTTCATCGTTAATTGATTTCATCGTTAACTGATTTCATCGTTAACTGATTTCATCGTTAACTGATTTCATCTTCATTTAATTGATTTCATCGTTAACTGATTTCATCGTTAACTGATTTCATCGTTAACTGATTTCATCTTCATTTAACTGATTTCATCGTTAACTGATTTCATCGTTAACTGATTTCATCGTTAACTGATTTCATCTTCATTTAACTGATTTCATCGTTAACTGATTTCATCGTTAACTGATTTCATCTTCATTTAACTGATTTCATCGTTAACTGATTTCATCGTTAATTGATTTCATCGTTAACTGATTTCATTTTCATTCTTCATTTAACTGATTTCATCGTTAACTGATTTCATCGTTAACTGATTTCATCTTCATTTAACTGATTTCATCGTTAACTGATTTCATCGTTAATTGATTTCATCGTTAACTGATTTCATCTTCATTCTTCATTTAACTGATTTCATCGTTAACTGATTTCATCTTCATTTAACTGATTTCATCGTTAACTGATTTCATCGTTAACTGATTTCATCGTTAACTGATTTCATCTTCATTTAACTGATTTCATCGTTAACTGATTTCATCTTCATTCTTCATTTAACTGATTTCATCTTTAACTGATTTCATCGTTAACTGATTTCATCTTCATTTAACTGATTTCATCGTTAATTGATTTCATCGTTAACTGATTTCATCGTTAACTGATTTCATCTTCATTTAACTGATTTCATCGTTAACTGATTTCATCGTTAACTGATTTCATCTTTAACTGATTTCATCTTCATTTAACTGATTTCATCGTTAACTGATTTCATCGTTAACTGATTTCATCGTTAACTGATTTCATCTTCATTTAACTGATTTCATTGTTAACTGATTTCATCGTTAACTGATTTCATCGTTAATTGATTTCATCGTTAACTGATTTCATCGTTAACTGATTTCATCGTTAACTGATTTCATCTTCATTTAATTGATTTCATCGTTAACTGATTTCATCGTTAACTGATTTCATCGTTAACTGATTTCATCGTTAACTGATTTCATCTTCATTTAACTGATTTCATCGTTAACTGATTTCATCGTTAACTGATTTCATCGTTAACTGATTTCATCTTCATTTAACTGATTTCATCGTTAACTGATTTCATCGTTAACTGATTTCATCTTCATTTAACTGATTTCATCGTTAACTGATTTCATCGTTAATTGATTTCATCGTTAACTGATTTCATTTTCATTCTTCATTTAACTGATTTCATCGTTAACTGATTTCATCGTTAACTGATTTCATCTTCATTTAACTGATTTCATCGTTAACTGATTTCATCGTTAATTGATTTCATCGTTAACTGATTTCATCTTCATTCTTCATTTAACTGATTTCATCGTTAACTGATTTCATCTTCATTTAACTGATTTCATCGTTAACTGATTTCATCGTTAACTGATTTCATCGTTAACTGATTTCATCTTCATTTAACTGATTTCATCGTTAACTGATTTCATCTTCATTCTTCATTTAACTGATTTCATCTTTAACTGATTTCATCGTTAACTGATTTCATCTTCATTTAACTGATTTCATCGTTAATTGATTTCATCGTTAACTGATTTCATCGTTAACTGATTTCATCTTCATTTAACTGATTTCATCGTTAACTGATTTCATCGTTAACTGATTTCATCTTTAACTGATTTCATCTTCATTTAACTGATTTCATCGTTAACTGATTTCATCGTTAACTGATTTCATCGTTAACTGATTTCATCGTTAACTGATTTCATCTTCATTTAACTGATTTCATTGTTAACTGATTTCATCGTTAACTGATTTCATCTTCATTTAACTGATTTCATCGTTAACTGATTTCATCGTTAACTGATTTCATCTTCATTTAACTGATTTCATTTTCATTCTTCATTTAACTGATTTCATCGTTAACTGATTTCATCTTCATTTAACTGATTTCATCGTTAACTGATTTCATTGTTAACTGATTTCATCGTTAACTGATTTCATCTTTAACTGATTTCATCGTTAACTGATTTCATCTTCATTTAACTGATTTCATCGTTAACTGATTTCATCTTCATTTAATTGATTTCATCGTTAACTGATTTCATCGTTAACTGATTTCATCGTTAACTGATTTCATCTTCATTTAACTGATTTCATCGTTAATTGATTTCATCGTTAACTGATTTCATCTTCATTTAACTGATTTCATCGTTAACTGATTTCATCTTCATTCTTCATTTAACTGATTTCATCTTTAACTGATTTCATCGTTAACTGATTTCATCTTCATTTAACTGATTTCATCGTTAATTGATTTCATCGTTAACTGATTTCATCGTTAACTGATTTCATCTTCATTTAACTGATTTCATCGTTAACTGATTTCATCGTTAACTGATTTCATCTTCATTTAACTGATTTCATCGTTAACTGATTTCATCGTTAACTGATTTCATCGTTAACTGATTTCATCTTCATTTAACTGATTTCATCTTCATTTAACTGATTTCATCGTTAACTGATTTCATCGTTAACTGATTTCATCTTCATTTAATTGATTTCATCGTTAACTGATTTCATCGTTAACTGATTTCATCGTTAACTGATTTCATCTTCATTTAACTGATTTCATCGTTAACTGATTTCATCGTTAACTGATTTCATCGTTAACTGATTTCATCTTCATTCTTCATTTAACTGATTTCATCGTTAACTGATTTCATCTTCATTTAACTGATTTCATCGTTAACTGATTTCATCGTTAACTGATTTCATCGTTAACTGATTTCATCTTCATTTAACTGATTTCATCGTTAACTGATTTCATCTTCATTTAATTGATTTCATCGTTAACTGATTTCATCGTTAACTGATTTCATCGTTAACTGATTTCATCTTCATTTAACTGATTTCATCGTTAACTGATTTCATCGTTAACTGATTTCATCTTCATTTAACTGATTTCATTTTCATTCTTCATTTAACTGATTTCATCGTTAACTGATTTCATCTTCATTTAATTGATTTCATCGTTAACTGATTTCATCGTTAACTGATTTCATCGTTAACTGATTTCATCTTCATTTAACTGATTTCATCGTTAACTGATTTCATCGTTAACTGATTTCATCGTTAACTGATTTCATCTTCATTTAACTGATTTCATCGTTAACTGATTTCATCGTTAACTGATTTCATCTTCATTTAACTGATTTCATCGTTAACTGATTTCATCGTTAATTGATTTCATCGTTAACTGATTTCATTTTCATTCTTCATTTAACTGATTTCATCGTTAACTGATTTCATCGTTAACTGATTTCATCTTCATTTAACTGATTTCATCGTTAACTGATTTCATCGTTAATTGATTTCATCGTTAACTGATTTCATCTTCATTCTTCATTTAACTGATTTCATCGTTAACTGATTTCATCTTCATTTAACTGATTTCATCGTTAACTGATTTCATCGTTAACTGATTTCATCGTTAACTGATTTCATCTTCATTTAACTGATTTCATCGTTAACTGATTTCATCGTTAACTGATTTCATCTTCATTTAACTGATTTCATCTTCATTTAACTGATTTCATCGTTAACTGATTTCATCGTTAACTGATTTTATCTTCATTTAACTGATTTCATTTTCATTCTTCATTTAACTGATTTCATCGTTAACTGATTTCATCTTCATTTAACTGATTTCATCGTTAACTGATTTCATCGTTAACTGATTTCATCGTTAACTGATTTCATCTTCATTTAACTGATTTCATCGTTAACTGATTTCATCTTCATTTAATTGATTTCATCGTTAACTGATTTCATCGTTAACTGATTTCATCGTTAACTGATTTCATCTTCATTTAACTGATTTCATCGTTAACTGATTCCATCGTTAACTGATTTCATCGTTAACTGATTTCATCTTCATTTAACTGATTTCATCGTTAAGTGATTTCATCGTTAACTGATTTCATCTTCATTTAACTGATTTCATTGTTAACTGATTTCATCGTTAACTGATTTCATCTTCATTTAACTGATTCCATCGTTAACTGATTTCATCGTTAACTGATTTCATCGTTAACTGATTTCATCGTTAACTGATTTCATCTTTAACTGATTTCATCTTCATTTAACTGATTTCATCGTTAACTGATTTCATCGTTAACTGATTTCATCTTCATTTAACTGATTTCATCGTTAACTGATTTCATCGTTAACTGATTCCATCGTTAACTGATTTCATCGTTAACTGATTTCATCTTCATTTAACTGATTTAATTTTCATTCTTCATTTAACTGATTTCATCGTTAACTGATTTCATCTTCATTTAACTGATTTCATCGTTAACTGATTTCATCGTTAACTGATTTCATCTTTAACTGATTTCATCGTTAACTGATTTCATCTTCATTTAACTGATTTCATCGTTAACTGATTTCATCTTCATTTAATTGATTTCATCGTTAACTGATTTCATCGTTAACTGATTTCATCGTTAACTGATTTCATCTTCATTTAACTGATTTCATCGTTAACTGATTTCATCGTTAACTGATTCCATCGTTAACTGATTTCATCGTTAACTGATTTCATCTTCATTTAACTGATTTCATCGTTAACTGATTTCATCGTTAACTGATTTCATCTTTAACTGATTTCATCGTTAACTGATTTCATCTTCATTTAACTGATTTCATCGTTAACTGATTTCATCGTTAACTGATTTCATCTTTAACTGATTTCATCGTTAACTGATTTCATCTTCATTTAACTGATTTCATCGTTAACTGATTTCATCGTTAACTGATTTCATCTTCATTTAACTGATTTCATCGTTAACTGATTTCATCGTTAACTGATTCCATCGTTAACTGATTTCATCTTTAACTGATTTCATCGTTAACTGATTTCATCTTCATTTAACTGATTTCATCGTTAAGTGATTTCATCGTTAACTGATTTCATCGTTAACTGATTTCATCGTTAACTGATTTCATCTTCATTTAACTGATTTCATCGTTAACTGATTTCATCGTTAACTGATTTCATCTTCATTTAACTGATTTCATTGTTAACTGATTTCATCGTTAACTGATTTCATCTTCATTTAACTGATTTCATCGTTAACTGATTTCATCGTTAACTGATTCCATCGTTAACTGATTTCATCGTTAACTGATTTCATCGTTAACTGATTTCATCTTCATTTAACTGATTTCATTTTCATTCTTCATTTAACTGATTTCATCGTTAACTGATTTCATCGTTAACTGATTTCATCTTCATTTAACTGATTTCATCGTTAACTGATTTCATCGTTAACTGATTTCATCTTTAACTGATTTCATCGTTAACTGATTTCATCGTTAACTGATTTCATCTTCATTTAACTGATTTCATCGTTAACTGATTTCATCTTCATTTAATTGATTTCATCGTTAACTGATTTCATCGTTAACTGATTTCATCGTTAACTGATTTCATCTTTAACTGATTTCATCGTTAACTGATTTCATCTTCATTTAACTGATTTCATCGTTAACTGATTTCATCGTTAACTGATTTCATCTTTAACTGATTTCATCGTTAACTGATTTCATCTTCATTTAACTGATTTCATCGTTAACTGATTTCATCTTCATTTAACTGATTTCATCGTTAACTGATTTCATCTTCATTTAACTGATTTCATCGTTAACTGATTTCATCGTTAACTGATTTCATCGTTAACTGATTTCATCTTCATTTAACTGATTCCATCGTTAACTGATTTCATCGTTAACTGATTTCATCGTTAACTGATTTCATCTTCATTTAACTGATTTCATCGTTAACTGATTTCATCGTTAACTGATTTCATCGTTAACTGATTTCATCTTCATTTAACTGATTTCATCGTTAACTGATTTCATCGTTAACTGATTTCATCGTTAACTGATTTCATCTTCATTTAACTGATTTCATCGTTAACTGATTTCATCGTTAACTGATTCCATCGTTAACTGATTTCATCGTTAACTGATTTCATCGTTAACTGATTTCATCTTCATTTAACTGATTTCATCGTTAACTGATTTCATCTTCATTTAACTGATTTCATCGTTAACTGATTTCATCGTTAACTGATTTCATCGTTAACTGATTTCATCTTCATTTAACTGATTTCATTTTCATTCTTCATTTAACTGATTTCATCGTTAACTGATTTCATCTTCATTTAATTGATTTCATTGTTAACTGATTTCATCGTTAACTGATTTCATCGTTAACTGATTTCATCTTCATTTAACTGATTTCATCGTTAACTGATTTCATCTTCATTTAACTGATTTCATCGTTAACTGATTTCATCGTTAACTGATTTCATCTTCATTTAACTGATTTCATCGTTAACTGATTTCATCGTTAACTGATTTCATCTTCATTTAACTGATTTCATCGTTAACTGATTTCATCGTTAACTGATTTCATCGTTAACTGATTTCATCTTCATTTAACTGATTTCATCGTTAACTGATTTCATCGTTAACTGATTTCATCTTTAACTGATTTCATCGTTAACTGATTTCATCTTCATTTAACTGATTTCATCGTTAACTGATTTCATCGTTAACTGATTTCATCGTTAACTGATTTCATCTTCATTTAACTGATTTCATCGTTAACTGATTTCATCGTTAACTGATTTCATCTTCATTTAACTGATTTCATCGTTAACTGATTTCATCGTTAACTGATTCCATCGTTAACTGATTTCATCGTTAACTGATTTCATCGTTAACTGATTTCATCTTCATTTAACTGATTTCATCGTTAACTGATTTCATCGTTAACTGATTTCATCTTCATTTAACTGATTTCATCGTTAACTGATTTCATCGTTAACTGATTTCATCTTCATTTAACTGATTTCATCGTTAACTGATTTCATCGTTAACTGATTCCATCGTTAACTGATTTCGTCTTTAACTGATTTCATCGTTAACTGATTTCATCTTCATTTAACTGATTTCATCGTTAAGTGATTTCATCGTTAACTGATTTCATTGTTAACTGATTCCATCGTTAACTGATTTCATCGTTAACTGATTTCATCTTCATTTAACTGATTTCATCGTTAACTGATTTCATCGTTAACTGATTTCATCTTCTTTTAACTGATTTCATCGTTAACTGATTTCATCTTCATTTAATTGATTTCATCGTTAACTGATTTCATCGTTAACTGATTTCATCTTCATTTAACTGATTTCATCGTTAACTGATTTCATCGTTAACTGATTTCATCTTCATTTAACTGATTTCATCGTTAACTGATTTCATCTTCATTTAACTGATTTCATCGTTAACTGATTTCATCGTTAACTGATTTCATCTTCATTTAACTGATTCCATCGTTAACTGATTTCATCGTTAACTGATTTCATCGTTAACTGATTTCATCGTTAACTGATTTCATCTTCATTTAACTGATTTCATCGTTAACTGATTTCATCGTTAACTGATTTCATCTTCATTTAACTGATTCCATCGTTAACTGATTTCATCGTTAACTGATTTCATCTTCATTTAACTGATTTCATCGTTAACTGATTTCATCGTTAACTGATTCCATCGTTAACTGATTTCATCGTTAACTGATTTCATCGTTAACTGATTTCATCTTCATTTAACTGATTTCATCGTTAACTGATTTCATCTTCATTTAACTGATTTCATCGTTAACTGATTTCATCGTTAACTGATTTCATCTTCATTTAACTGATTTCATCTTCATTTAACTGATTCCATCGTTAACTGATTTCATCGTTAACTGATTTCATCGTTAACTGATTTCATCTTTAACTGATTTCATCGTTAACTGATTTCATCTTCATTTAACTGATTTCATCGTTAACTGATTTCATCGTTAACTGATTTCATCGTTAACTGATTTCATCTTCATTTAACTGATTTCATCGTTAACTGATTTCATCGTTAACTGATTTCATCTTCATTTAACTGATTTCATCGTTAACTGATTTCATCGTTAACTGATTTCATCTTCATTTAACTGATTTCATTTTCATTCTTCATTTAACTGATTTCATCGTTAACTGATTTCATCTTCATTTAACTGATTTCATCGTTAACTGATTTCATCGTTAACTGATTTCATCTTTAACTGATTTCATCGTTAACTGATTTCATCTTCATTTAACTGATTTCATCGTTAACTGATTTCATCTTCATTTAATTGATTTCATCGTTAACTGATTTCATCGTTAACTGATTTCATCGTTAACTGATTTCATCTTCATTTAACTGATTTCATCGTTAACTGATTTCATCGTTAACTGATTCCATCGTTAACTGATTTCATCATTAACTGATTTCATCTTCATTTAACTGATTTCATCGTTAACTGATTTCATCGTTAACTGATTTCATCTTTAACTGATTTCATCGTTAACTGATTTCATCTTCATTTA
This sequence comes from Semicossyphus pulcher, assembly GCF_022749685.1. NCBI lineage: Eukaryota > Metazoa > Chordata > Actinopteri > Labriformes > Labridae > Semicossyphus > Semicossyphus pulcher. Next base: position 382,768 of record NW_027211720.1, on the reverse strand, counting down.
ACTGATTTCATCGTTAACTGATTTCATCGTTAACTGATTTCATCTTTAACTGATTTCATCGTTAACTGATTTCATCCTCATTTAACTGATTTCATCGTTAACTGATTTCATCGTTAACTGATTTCATCTTCATTTAACTGATTTCATCGTTAACTGATTTCATCGTTAACTGATTCCATCGTTAACTGATTTCATCTTTAACTGATTTCATCGTTAACTGATTTCATCTTCATTTAACTGATTTCATCGTTAAGTGATTTCATCGTTAACTGATTTCATCGTTAACTGATTTCATCGTTAACTGATTTCATCTTCATTTAACTGATTTCATTGTTAACTGATTTCATCGTTAACTGATTTCATCTTCATTTAACTGATTTCATCGTTAACTGATTTCATCGTTAACTGATTCCATCGTTAACTGATTTCATCGTTAACTGATTTCATCGTTAACTGATTTCATCTTCATTTAACTGATTTCATTTTCATTCTTCATTTAACTGATTTCATCTTCATTTAATTGATTTCATCGTTAACTGATTTCATCGTTAACTGATTTCATCTTCATTTAACTGATTTCATCGTTAACTGATTTCATCGTTAACTGATTTCATCGTTAACTGATTTCATCTTCATTTAACTGATTTCATCGTTAACTGATTTCATCTTCATTTAACTGATTTCATCGTTAACTGATTTCATCTTCATTTAACTGATTTCATCGTTAACTGATTTCATCGTTAACTGATTTCATCTTCATTTAACTGATTCCATCGTTAACTGATTTCATCGTTAACTGATTTCATCGTTAACTGATTTCATCTTCATTTAACTGATTTCATCGTTAACTGATTTCATCGTTAACTGATTTCATCTTCATTTAACTGATTTCATCGTTAACTGATTTCATCGTTAACTGATTTCATCGTTAACTGATTTCATCTTCATTTAACTGATTTCATCGTTAACTGATTTCATCGTTAACTGATTTCATCGTTAACTGATTTCATCTTCATTTAACTGATTTCATTTTCATTCTTCATTTAACTGATTTCATCGTTAACTGATTTCATCTTCATTTAACTGATTTCATCGTTAACTGATTTCATCGTTAACTGATTTCATCTTTAACTGATTTCATCGTTAACTGATTTCATCTTCGTTTAACTGATTTCATCGTTAACTGATTTCATCTTCATTTAATTGATTTCATCGTTAACTGATTTCATCGTTAACTGATTTCATCGTTAACTGATTTCATCTTCATTTAACTGATTTCATCGTTAACTGATTTCATCGTTAACTGATTCCATCGTTAACTGATTTCATCATTAACTGATTTCATCTTCATTTAACTGATTTCATCGTTAACTGATTTCATCGTTAACTGATTTCATCTTTAACTGATTTCATCGTTAACTGATTTCATCTTCATTTAACTGATTTCATCGTTAACTGATTTCATCGTTAACTGATTTCATCTTTAACTGATTTCATCGTTAACTGATTTCATCTTCATTTAACTGATTTCATCGTTAACTGATTTCATCGTTAACTGATTTCATCTTCATTTAACTGATTTCATCGTTAACTGATTTCATCGTTAACTGATTCCATCGTTAACTGATTTCATCTTTAACTGATTTCATCGTTAACTGATTTCATCTTCATTTAACTGATTTCATCGTTAAGTGATTTCATCGTTAACTGATTTCATCGTTAACTGATTTCATCGTTAACTGATTTCATCTTCATTTAACTGATTTCATTGTTAACTGATTTCATCGTTAACTGATTTCATCTTCATTTAACTGATTTCATCGTTAACTGATTTCATCGTTAACTGATTCCATCGTTAACTGATTTCATCGTTAACTGATTTCATCGTTAACTGATTTCATCTTCATTTAACTGATTTCATTTTCATTCTTCATTTAACTGATTTCATCGTTAACTGATTTCATCGTTAACTGATTTCATCTTCATTTAACTGATTTCATCGTTAACTGATTTCATCGTTAACTGATTTCATCGTTAACTGATTTCATCTTTAACTGATTTCATCGTTAACTGATTTCATCTTCATTTAACTGATTTCATCGTTAACTGATTTCATCTTCATTTAATTGATTTCATCGTTAACTGATTTCATCGTTAACTGATTTCATCGTTAACTGATTTCATCGTTAACTGATTTCATCGTTAACTGATTTCATCGTTAACTGATTTCATCTTCATTTAACTGATTTCATCGTTAACTGATTTCATCGTTAACTGATTTCATCGTTAACTGATTTCATCTTCATTTAAATGATTTCATCGTTAACTGATTTCATCGTTAACTGATTTCATCTTTAACTGATTTCATCGTTAACTGATTTCATCTTCATTTAACTGATTTCATCGTTAACTGATTTCATCGTTAACTGATTTCATCTTTAACTGATTTCATCGTTAACTGATTTCATCTTCATTTAACTGATTTCATCGTTAACTGATTTCATCTTCATTTAACTGATTTCATCGTTAACTGATTTCATCGTTAACTGATTTCATCGTTAACTGATTTCATCTTCATTTAACTGATTCCATCGTTAACTGATTTCATCGTTAACTGATTTCATCGTTAACTGATTTCATCTTCATTTAACTGATTTCATCGTTAACTGATTTCATCGTTAACTGATTTCATCGTTAACTGATTTCATCGTTAACTGATTTCATCTTCATTTAACTGATTTCATCGTTAACTGATTTCATCGTTAACTGATTTCATCGTTAACTGATTTCATCGTTAACTGATTTCATCTTCATTTAACTGATTTCATCGTTAACTGATTCCATCGTTAACTGATTTCATCGTTAACTGATTTCATCTTCATTTAACTGATTTCATCGTTAACTGATTTCATCTTCATTTAACTGATTTCATCGTTAACTGATTTCATCGTTAACTGATTTCATCGTTAACTGATTTCATCTTCATTTAACTGATTTCATTTTCATTCTTCATTTAACTGATTTCATCGTTAACTGATTTCATCTTCATTTAATTGATTTCATCGTTAACTGATTTCATCGTTAACTGATTTCATCGTTAACTGATTTCATCTTCATTTAACTGATTTCATCGTTAACTGATTTCATCGTTAACTGATTTCATCTTCATTTAACTGATTTCATCGTTAACTGATTTCATCGTTAACTGATTTCATCGTTAACTGATTTCATCTTCATTTAACTGATTTCATCGTTAACTGATTTCATCGTTAACTGATTTCATCTTTAACTGATTTCATCGTTAACTGATTTCATCTTCATTTAACTGATTTCATCGTTAACTGATTTCATCGTTAACTGATTTCATCTTTAACTGATTTCATCGTTAACTGATTTCATCTTCATTTAACTGATTTCATCGTTAACTGATTTCATCTTCATTTAACTGATTTCATCGTTAACTGATTTCATCGTTAACTGATTTCATCGTTAACTGATTTCATCTTCATTTAACTGATTCCATCGTTAACTGATTTCATCGTTAACTGATTTCATCTTCATTTAACTGATTTCATCGTTAACTGATTTCATCGTTAACTGATTTCATCTTTAACTGATTTCATCGTTAACTGATTTCATCTTCATTTAACTGATTTCATCGTTAACTGATTTCATCGTTAACTGATTTCATCGTTAACTGATTTCATCTTCATTTAACTGATTTCATCGTTAACTGATTCCATCGTTAACTGATTTCGTTAACTGATTTCATCTTCATTTAACTGATTTCATCGTTAACTGATTTCATCTTCATTTAACTGATTTCATCGTTAACTGATTTCATCGTTAACTGATTTCATCGTTAACTGATTTCATCTTCATTTAACTGATTTCATTTTCATTCTTCATTTAACTGATTTCATCGTTAACTGATTTCATCTTCATTTAATTGATTTCATCGTTAACTGATTTCATCGTTAACTGATTTCATCGTTAACTGATTTCATCTTCATTTAACTGATTTCATCGTTAACTGATTTCATCGTTAACTGATTTCATCTTCATTTAACTGATTTCATCGTTAACTGATTTCATCGTTAACTGATTTCATCGTTAACTGATTTCATCTTCATTTAACTGATTTCATCGTTAACTGATTTCATCTTCATTTAACTGATTTCATCGTTAACTGATTTCATCTTCATTTAATTGATTTCATCGTTAACTGATTTCATCGTTAACTGATTTCATCGTTAACTGATTTCATCTTCATTTAACTGATTTCATCGTTAACTGATTTCATCGTTAACTGATTTCATCTTCATTTAACTGATTTCATCGTTAACTGATTTCATCTTCATTTAACTGATTTCATCGTTAACTGATTTCATCGTTAACTGATTTCATCTTTAACTGATTTCATCGTTAACTGATTTCATCTTCATTTAACTGATTTCATCGTTAACTGATTTCATCTTCATTTAACTGATTTCATCGTTAACTGATTTCATCGTTAACTGATTTCATCTTCATTTAACTGATTCCATCGTTAACTGATTTCATCGTTAACTGATTTCATCGTTAACTGATTTCATCTTCATTTAACTGATTTCATCGTTAACTGATTTCATCGTTAACTGATTTCATCGTTAACTGATTTCATCTTCATTTTACTGATTTCATCGTTAACTGATTTCATCGTTAACTGATTTCATCGTTAACTGATTTCATCTTCATTTAACTGATTTCATCGTTAACTGATTTCATCGTTAACTGATTCCATCGTTAACTGATTTCATCGTTAACTGATTTCATCTTCATTTAACTGATTTCATCGTTAACTGATTTCATCTTCATTTAACTGATTTCATCGTTAACTGATTTCATCGTTAACTGATTTCATCGTTAACTGATTTCATCTTCATTTAACTGATTTCATCGTTAACTGATTTCATCGTTAACTGATTTCATCTTTAACTGATTTCATCGTTAACTGATTTCATCTTCATTTAACTGATTTCATCGTTAACTGATTTCATCTTCATTTAATTGATTTCATCGTTAACTGATTTCATCGTTAACTGATTTCATCGTTAACTGATTTCATCTTCATTTAACTGATTTCATCGTTAACTGATTCCATCGTTAACTGATTTCATCTTCATTTAACTGATTTCATCGTTAACTGATTTCATCGTTAACTGATTTCATCTTCATTTAACTGATTTCATCGTTAACTGATTTCATCGTTAACTGATTTCATCGTTAACTGATTTCATCTTCATTTAACTGATTTCATCGTTAACTGATTTCATCGTTAACTGATTTCATCTTCATTTAACTGATTTCATCGTTAACTGATTTCATCGTTAACTGATTCCATCGTTAACTGATTTCATCTTTAACTGATTTCATCGTTAACTGATTTCATCTTCATTTAACTGATTTCATCGTTAAGTGATTTCATCGTTAACTGATTTCATCTTCATTTAACTGATTCCATCGTTAACTGATTTCATCGTTAACTGATTTCATCTTTAACTGATTTCATCTTCATTTAACTGATTTCATCGTTAACTGATTTCATCGTTAACTGATTTCATCGTTAACTGATTTCATCTTCATTTAACTGATTTCATCGTTAACTGATTTCATCGTTAACTGATTCCATCGTTAACTGATTTCATCGTTAACTGATTTCATCTTCATTTAACTGATTTAATTTTCATTCTTCATTTAACTGATTTCATCGTTAACTGATTTCATCTTCATTTAACTGATTTCATCGTTAACTGATTTCATCGTTAACTGATTTCATCTTTAACTGATTTCATCGTTAACTGATTTCATCTTCATTTAACTGATTTCATCGTTAACTGATTTCATCTTCATTTAATTGATTTCATCGTTAACTGATTTCATCGTTAACTGATTTCATCGTTAACTGATTTCATCTTCATTTAACTGATTTCATCGTTAACTGATTTCATCGTTAACTGATTCCATCGTTAACTGATTTCATCGTTAACTGATTTCATCTTCATTTAACTGATTTCATCGTTAACTGATTTCATCGTTAACTGATTTCATCTTTAACTGATTTCATCGTTAACTGATTTCATCTTCATTTAACTGATTTCATCGTTAACTGATTTCATCGTTAACTGTTTTCTTCGTTAACTGATTTCATCTTTAACTGATTTCATCGTTAACTGATTTCATCTTCATTTAACTGATTTCATCGTTAACTGATTTCATCTTCATTTAATTGATTTCATCGTTAACTGATTTCATCGTTAACTGATTTCATCGTTAACTGATTTCATCGTTAACTGATTTCATCTTCATTTAACTGATTTCATCGTTAACTGATTTCATCGTTAACTGATTTCATCTTCATTTAACTGATTTCATCGTTAACTGATTTCATCGTTAACTGATTTCATCGTTAACTGATTTCATCTTCATTTAAATGATTTCATCGTTAACTGATTTCATCGTTAACTGATTTCATCTTTAACTGATTTCATCGTTAACTGATTTCATCTTCATTTAACTGATTTCATCGTTAACTGATTTCATCGTTAACTGATTTCATCTTTAACTGATTTCATCGTTAACTGATTTCATCTTCATTTAACTGATTTCATCGTTAACTGATTTCATCGTTAACTGATTCCATCGTTAACTGATTTCATCTTTAACTGATTTCATCGTTAACTGATTTCATCTTCATTTAACTGATTTCATCGTTAAGTGATTTCATCGTTAACTGATTTCATCGTTAACTGATTTCATCGTTAACTGATTTCATCTTCATTTAACTGATTTCATCTTCATTTAACTGATTTCATCGTTAACTGATTTCATCGTTAACTGATTTCATCGTTAACTGATTTCATCTTCATTTAACTGATTTCATTGTTAACTGATTTCATCGTTAACTGATTTCATCTTCATTTAACTGATTTCATCGTTAACTGATTTCATCGTTAACTGATTCCATCGTTAACTGATTTCATCGTTAACTGATTTCATCTTCATTTAACTGATTTCATTTTCATTCTTCATTTAACTGATTTCATCGTTAACTGATTTCATCGTTAACTGATTTCATCTTCATTTAACTGATTTCATCGTTAACTGATTTCATCGTTAACTGATTTCATCTTTAACTGATTTCATCGTTAACTGATTTCATCTTCATTTAACTGATTTCATCGTTAACTGATTTCATCTTCATTTAATTGATTTCATCGTTAACTGATTTCATCGTTAACTGATTTCATCGTTAACTGATTTCATCTTCATTTAACTGATTTCATCGTTAACTGATTTCATCGTTAACTGATTTCATCGTTAACTGATTTCATCTTCATTTAACTGATTTCATCGTTAACTGATTTCATCGTTAACTGATTTCATCTTCATTTAACTGATTTCATCGTTAACTGATTTCATCGTTAACTGATTTCATCTTTAACTGATTTCATCGTTAACTGATTTCATCTTCATTTAACTGATTTCATCGTTAACTGATTTCATCGTTAACTGATTTCATCGTTAACTGATTTCATCTTTAACTGATTTCATCGTTAAATGATTTCATCTTCATTTAACTGATTTCATCGTTAACTGATTTCATCTTCATTTAATTGATTTCATCGTTAACTGATTTCATCGTTAACTGATTTCATCGTTAACTGATTTCATCTTCATTTAACTGATTTCATCGTTAACTGATTTCATCGTTAACTGATTTCATCGTTAACTGATTTCATCTTCATTTAAATGATTTCATCGTTAACTGATTTCATCGTTAACTGATTTCATCTTTAACTGATTTCATCGTTAACTGATTTCATCTTCATTTAACTGATTTCATCGTTAACTGATTTCATCGTTAACTGATTTCATCTTTAACTGATTTCATCGTTAACTGATTTCATCTTCATTTAACTGATTTCATCGTTAACTGATTTCATCTTCATTTAACTGATTTCATCGTTAACTGATTTCATCGTTAACTGATTTCATCGTTAACTGATTTCATCGTTAACTGATTTCATCTTCATTTAACTGATTCCATCGTTAACTGATTTCATCGTTAACTGATTTCATCGTTAACTGATTTCATCTTCATTTAACTGATTTCATTTTCATTCTTCATTTAACTGATTTCATCGTTAACTGATTTCATCTTCATTTAACTGATTTCATCGTTAACTGATTTCATCGTTAACTGATTTCATCGTTAACTGATTTCATCTTTAACTGATTTCATCGTTAACTGATTTCATCTTCATTTAACTGATTTCATCGTTAACTGATTTCATCTTCATTTAATTGATTTCATCGTTAACTGATTTCATCGTTAACTGATTTCATCGTTAACTGATTTCATCTTCATTTAACTGATTTCATCGTTAACTGATTTCATCGTTAACTGATTTCATCTTCATTTAACTGATTTCATCTTCATTTAACTGATTTCATCGTTAACTGATTTCATCGTTAACTGATTCCATCGTTAACTGATTTCATCTTTAACTGATTTCATCGTTAACTGATTTCATCTTCATTTAACTGATTTCATCGTTAAGTGATTTCATCGTTAACTGATTTCATCTTCATTTAACTGATTTCATTGTTAACTGATTTCATCGTTAACTGATTTCATCTTCATTTAACTGATTTCATCGTTAACTGATTTCATCGTTAACTGATTCCATCGTTAACTGATTTCATCGTTAACTGATTTCATCTTCATTTAACTGATTTCATCGTTAACTGATTTCATCTTCATTTAACTGATTTCATTTTCATTCTTCATTTAACTGATTTCATCGTTAACTGATTTCATCTTCATTTAACTGATTTCATCGTTAACTGATTTCATCGTTAACTGATTTCATCTTCATTTAACTGATTTCATCGTTAACTGATTTCATCGTTAACTGATTCCATCGTTAACTGATTTCATCTTTAACTGATTTCATCGTTAACTGATTTCATCTTCATTTAACTGATTTCATCGTTAAGTGATTTCATCGTTAACTGATTTCATCTTCATTTAACTGATTTTATTGTTAACTGATTTCATCGTTAACTGATTTCATCTTCATTTAACTGATTTCATCGTTAACTGATTTCATCGTTAACTGATTCCATCGTTAACTGATTTCATCGTTAACTGATTTCATCGTTAACTGATTTCATCGTTAACTGATTTCATCTTTAACTGATTTCATCGATTTCATCGATGATTCATCAGATGATTTCATCTTTAACTGATTTCATCGTTAACTGATTTCATCTTCATTTAACTGATTTCATCGTTAACTGATTTCATCGTTAACTGATTTCATCGTTAACTGATTTCATCGTTAACTGATTTCATCTTTAACTGATTTCATCGTTAACTGATTTCATCTTCATTTAACTGATTTCATCGTTAACTGATTTCATCTTCATTTAATTGATTTCATCGTTAACTGATTTCATCGTTAACTGATTTCATCGTTAACTGATTTCATCTTCATTTAACTGATTTCATCGTTAACTGATTCCATCGTTAACTGATTTCATCTTCATTTAACTGATTTCATCGTTAACTGATTTCATCGTTAACTGATTTCATCGTTAACTGATTTCATCGTTAACTGATTTCATCTTCATTTAACTGATTTCATCGTTAACTGATTTCATCGTTAACTGATTCCATCGTTAACTGATTTCATCTTTAACTGATTTCATCGTTAACTGATTTCATCTTCATTTAACTGATTTCATCGTTAAGTGATTTCATCGTTAACTGATTTCATCTTCATTTAACTGATTTCATTGTTAACTGATTTCATCGTTAACTGATTTCATCTTCATTTAACTGATTTCATCGTTAACTGATTTCATCGTTAACTGATTTCATCGTTAACTGATTCCATCGTTAACTGATTTCATCGTTAACTGATTTCATCGTTAACTGATTTCATCTTCATTTAACTGATTTCATCGTTAACTGATTTCATCTTCATTTAACTGATTTCATTTTCATTCTTCATTTAACTGATTTCATCGTTAACTGATTTCATCTTCATTTAACTGATTTCATCGTTAACTGATTTCATCGTTAACTGATTTCATCTTCTTTTAACTGATTTCATCGTTAACTGATTTCATCTTCATTTAATTGATTTCATCGTTAACTGATTTCATCGTTAACTGATTTCATCTTCATGTAACTGATTTCATCGTTAACTGATTTCATCGTTAACTGATTTCATCTTCATTTAACTGATTTCATCGTTAACTGATTTCATCTTCATTTAACTGATTTCATCGTTAACTGATTTCATCGTTAACTGATTTCATCGTTAACTGATTTCATCTTCATTTAACTGATTTCATCGTTAACTGATTTCATCGTTAACTGATTTCATCGTTAACTGATTTCATCTTCATTTAACTGATTCCATCGTTAACTGATTTCATCGTTAACTGATTTCATCGTTAACTGATTTCATCTTTAACTGATTTCATCGTTAACTGATTTCATCTTCATTTAACTGATTTCATCGTTAACTGATTTCATCGTTAACTGATTTCATCGTTAACTGATTTCATCTTCATTTAACTGATTCCATCGTTAACTGATTTCATCGTTAACTGATTTCATCGTTAACTGATTTCATCTTCATTTAACTGATTTCATCGTTAACTGATTTCATCGTTAACTGATTTCATCTTTAACTGATTTCATCGTTAACTGATTTCATCTTCATTTAACTGATTTCATCGTTAACTGATTTCATCGTTAACTGATTTCATCTTCATTTAACTGATTTCATCGTTAACTGATTCCATCGTTAACTGATTTCATCGTTAACTGATTTCATCGTTAACTGATTTCATCTTTAACTGATTTCATCTTCATTTAACTGATTTCATCGTTAACTGATTTCATCGTTAACTGATTTAATCTTTAACTGATTTCATCGTTAACTGATTTAATCTTCATGTAACTGATTTCATCTGTAACTGATTTCATCTTTAACTGATTTCATCGTTAACTGATTTCATCTTCATTTAACTGATTTCATCTTCATTTAACTGATTTCATCGTTAACTGATTTCATCTTCATTTAACTGATTCCATCGTTAACTGATTTCATCGTTAACTGATTTCATCGTTAACTGATTTCATCTTCATTTAACTGATTTCATCGTTAACTGATTTCATCTTCATTTAACTGATTTCATCGTTAACTGATTTCATCGTTAACTGATTCCATCGTTAACTGATTTCATCGTTAACTGATTTCATATTCATTTAACTGATTTCATCGTTAACTGATTTCATCGTTAACTGATTTCATCGTTAACTGATTTCATCTTCATTTAACTGATTCCATCGTTAACTGATTTCATCGTTTACTGATTTCATCGTTAACTGATTTCATCTTCATTTAACTGATTTCATTTTCATTCTTCATTTAACTGATTTCATCGTTAACTGATTTCATCGTTAACTGATTTCATCTTCATTTAACTGATTTCATCGTTAACTGATTTCATCGTTAACTGATTTCATCGTTAACTGATTTCATCTTCATTTAACTGATTTCATCTTCATTTAACTGATTTCATCTTCATTTAACTGATTTCATCGTTAACTGATTTCATCTTCATTCTTCATTTAACTGATTTCATCTTTAACTGATTTCATCGTTAACTGATTTCATCTTCATTTAACTGATTTCATCGTTAATTGATTTCATCGTTAACTGATTTCATCGTTAACTGATTTCATCGTTAACTGATTTCATCTTCATTTAACTGATTTCATCGTTAACTGATTTCATCGTTAACTGATTTCATCTTTAACTGATTTCATCTTCATTTAACTGATTTCATCGTTAACTGATTTCATCGTTAACTGATTTCATCGTTAACTGATTTCATCTTCATTTAACTGATTTCATTGTTAACTGATTTCATCGTTAACTGATTTCATCTTCATTTAACTGATTTCATCGTTAACTGATTTCATCGTTAACTGATTTCATCTTCATTTAACTGATTTCATTTTCATTCTTCATTTAACTGATTTCATCGTTAACTGATTTCATCTTCATTTAACTGATTTCATCGTTAACTGATTTCATCGTTAACTGATTTCATCGTTAACTGATTTCATCGTTAACTGATTTCATCTTCATTTAACTGATTTCATCGTTAACTGATTTCATCTTCATTTAATTGATTTCATCGTTAACTGATTTCATCGTTAACTGATTTCATCGTTAACTGATTTCATCTTCATTTAACTGATTTCATCGTTAACTGATTTCATCGTTAACTGATTTCATCTTCATTTAACTGATTTCATTTTCATTCTTCATTTAACTGATTTCATCGTTAACTGATTTCATCTTCATTTAATTGATTTCATCGTTAACTGATTTCATCGTTAACTGATTTCATCTTCATGTAACTGATTTCATCGTTAACTGATTTCATCGTTAACTGATTTCATCTTCATTTAACTGATTTCATCGTTAACTGATTTCATCGTTAATTGATTTCATCGTTAACTGATTTCATTTTCATTCTTCATTTAACTGATTTCATCGTTAACTGATTTCATCGTTAACTGATTTCATCTTCATTTAACTGATTTCATCGTTAATTGATTTCATCGTTAACTGATTTCATCTTCATTTAACTGATTTCATCGTTAACTGATTTCATCGTTAACTGATTTCATCGTTAACTGATTTCATCTTTAACTGATTTCATCGTTAACTGATTTCATCGTTAACTGATTTCATCTTCATTTAACTGATTTCATTGTTAACTGATTTCATCGTTAACTGATTTCATCTTCATTTAATTGATTTCATCGTTAACTGATTTCATCTTCATTTAATTGATTTCCTCGTTAACTGATTTCATCGTTAACTGATTTCATCGTTAACTGATTTCATCTTCATTTAACTGATTTCATCGTTAACTGATTTCATCTTCATTTAACTGATTTCATCGTTAACTGATTTCATCTTCATTTAACTGATTTCATCGTTAACTGATTTCATCGTTAACTGATTTCATCGTTAACTGATTTCATCGTTAACTGATTTCATCGTTAACTGATTTCATCTTCATTTAACTGATTTCATTGTTAACTGATTTCATCGTTAACTGATTTCATCTTCATTTAACTGATTTCATCGTTAACTGATTTCATCGTTAACTGATTTCATCGTTAACTGATTTCATCTTCATTTAACTGATTTCATTTTCATTCTTCATTTAACTGATTTCATCGTTAACTGATTTCATCTTCATTTAACTGATTTCATCGTTAACTGATTTCATTGTTAACTGATTTCATCTTTAACTGATTTCATCGTTAACTGATTTCATCTTCATTTAACTGATTTCATCGTTAACTGATTTCATCTTCATTTAATTGATTTCATCGTTAACTGATTTCATCGTTAACTGATTTCATCGTTAATTGATTTCATCGTTAACTGATTTCATCTTCATTTAACTGATTTCATCGTTAATTGATTTCATCGTTAACTGATTTCATCGTTAACTGATTTCATCGTTAACTGATTTCATCTTCATTCTTCATTTAACTGATTTCATCTTTAACTGATTTCATCGTTAACTGATTTCATCTTCATTTAACTGATTTCATCGTTAATTGATTTCATCGTTAACTGATTTCATCGTTAATTGATTTCATCGTTAACTGATTTCATCTTCATTTAACTGATTTCATCGTTAACTGATTTCATCTTCATTCTTCATTTAACTGATTTCATCTTTAACTGATTTCATCGTTAACTGATTTCATCTTCATTTAACTGATTTCATCGTTAATTGATTTCATCGTTAACTGATTTCATCGTTAACTGATTTCATCTTCATTTAACTGATTTCATCGTTAACTGATTTCATCGTTAACTGATTTCATCTTTAACTGATTTCATCTTCATTTAACTGATTTCATCGTTAACTGATTTCATCGTTAACTGATTTCATCGTTAACTGATTTCATCTTCATTTAACTGATTTCATCGTTAACTGATTTCATCGTTAACTGATTTCATCTTCATTTAATTGATTTCATCGTTAACTGATTTCATCGTTAACTGATTTCATCGTTAACTGATTTCATCTTCATTTAACTGATTTCATCGTTAACTGATTTCATCGTTAACTGATTTCATCGTTAACTGATTTCATCTTCATTTAACTGATTTCATCGTTAACTGATTTCATCGTTAACTGATTTCATCTTCATTTAACTGATTTCATCGTTAATTGATTTCATCGTTAACTGATTTCATTTTCATTCTTCATTTAACTGATTTCATCGTTAACTGATTTCATCGTTAACTGATTTCATCTTCATTTAACTGATTTCATCGTTAACTGATTTCATCGTTAATTGATTTCATCGTTAACTGATTTCATCTTCATTCTTCATTTAACTGATTTCATCGTTAACTGATTTCATCTTCATTTAACTGATTTCATCGTTAACTGATTTCATCGTTAACTGATTTCATCGTTAACTGATTTCATCGTTAACTGATTTCATCTTCATTTAACTGATTTCATCGTTAACTGATTTCATCTTCATTCTTCATTTAACTGATTTCATCTTTAACTGATTTCATCGTTAACTGATTTCATCTTCATTTAACTGATTTCATCGTTAATTGATTTCATCGTTAACTGATTTCATCGTTAACTGATTTCATCTTCATTTAACTGATTTCATCGTTAACTGATTTCATCGTTAACTGATTTCATCTTTAACTGATTTCATCTTCATTTAACTGATTTCATCGTTAACTGATTTCATCGTTAACTGATTTCATCGTTAACTGATTTCATCGTTAACTGATTTCATCTTCATTTAACTGATTTCATCTTCATTTAACTGATTTCATCGTTAACTGATTTCATCGTTAACTGATTTCATCTTCATTTAATTGATTTCATCGTTAACTGATTTCATCGTTAACTGATTTCATCGTTAACTGATTTCATCTTCATTTAACTGATTTCATCGTTAACTGATTTCATCGTTAACTGATTTCATCGTTAACTGATTTCATCTTCATTTAACTGATTTCATCGTTAACTGATTTCATCTTCATTTAACTGATTTCATCGTTAACTGATTTCATCGTTAATTGATTTCATCGTTAACTGATTTCATTTTCATTCTTCATTTAACTGATTTCATCGTTAACTGATTTCATCGTTAACTGATTTCATCTTCATTTAACTGATTTCATCGTTAACTGATTTCATCGTTAATTGATTTCATCGTTAACTGATTTCATCTTCATTCTTCATTTAACTGATTTCATCGTTAACTGATTTCATCTTCATTTAACTGATTTCATCGTTAACTGATTTCATCGTTAACTGATTTCATCGTTAACTGATTTCATCGTTAACTGATTTCATCGTTAACTGATTTCATCTTCATTCTTCATTTAACTGATTTCATCGTTAACTGATTTCATCGTTAACTGATTTCATCTTCATTTAACTGATTTCATCGTTAATTGATTTCATCGTTAACTGATTTCATCGTTAACTGATTTCATCTTCATTTAACTGATTTCATCGTTAACTGATTTCATCGTTAACTGATTTCATCTTCATTTAACTGATTTCATCGTTAACTGATTTCATCGTTAACTGATTTCATCGTTAACTGATTTCATCTTCATTTAACTGATTTCATTGTTAACTGATTTCATCGTTAACTGATTTCATCTTCATTTAACTGATTTCATCGTTAACTGATTTCATCGTTAACTGATTTCATCGTTAACTGATTTCATCGTTAACTGATTTCATCTTCATTTAACTGATTTCATTTTCATTCTTCATTTAACTGATTTCATCGTTAACTGATTTCATCTTCATTTAACTGATTTCATCGTTAACTGATTTCATCGTTAACTGATTTCATCGTTAACTGATTTCATCTTTAACTGATTTCATCGTTAACTGAATTCATCTTCATTTAACTGATTTCATCGTTAACTGATTTCATCTTCATTTAATTGATTTCATCGTTAACTGATTTCATCGTTAACTGATTTCATCGTTAACTGATTTCATCTTCATTTAACTGATTTCATCGTTAACTGATTTCATCGTTAACTGATTTCATCTTCATTTAACTGATTTCATTTTCATTCTTCATTTAACTGATTTCATCGTTAACTGATTTCATCTTCATTTAATTGATTTCATCGTTAACTGATTTCATCGTTAACTGATTTCATCTTCATTTAACTGATTTCATCGTTAACTGATTTCATCTTCATTTAACTGATTTCATTTTCATTCTTCATTTAACTGATTTCATCGTTAACTGATTTCATCTTCATTTAACTGATTTCATTTTCATTCTTCATTTAACTGATTTCATCGTGAACTGATTTCATCTTCATTTAACTGATTTCATCGTTAACTGATTTCATCGTTAATTGATTTCATCGTTAACTGATTTCATTTTCATTCTTCATTTAACTGATTTCATCGTTAACTGATTTCATCGTTAACTGATTTCATCTTCATTTAACTGATTTCATCGTTAATTGATTTCATCGTTAACTGATTTCATCTTCATTTAACTGATTTCATCGTTAACTGATTTCATCGTTAACTGATTTCATCGTTAACTGATTTCATCTTTAACTGATTTCATCGTTAACTGATTTCATCGTTAACTGATTTCATCTTCATTTAACTGATTTCATTGTTAACTGATTTCATCGTTAACTGATTTCATCTTCATTTAATTGATTTCATCGTTAACTGATTTCATCTTCATTTAATTGATTTCATCGTTAACTGATTTCATCGTTAACTGATTTCATCGTTAACTGATTTCATCTTCATTTAACTGATTTCATCGTTAACTGATTTCATCGTTAACTGATTTCATCTTCATTTAACTGATTTCATCGTTAACTGATTTCATCGTTAACTGATTTCATCTTCATTTAACTGATTTCATCGTTAACTGATTTCATCGTTAACTGATTTCATCGTTAACTGATTTCATCTTCATTTAACTGATTTCATTGTTAACTGATTTCATCGTTAACTGATTTCATCTTCATTTAACTGATTTCATCGTTAACTGATTTCATCGTTAACTGATTTCATCGTTAACTGATTTCATCTTCATTTAACTGATTTCATTTTCATTCTTCATTTAACTGATTTCATCGTTAACTGATTTCATCTTCATTCTTCATTTAACTGATTTCATCTTTAACTGATTTCATCGTTAACTGATTTCATCTTCATTTAACTGATTTCATCGTTAATTGATTTCATCGTTAACTGATTTCATCGTTAATTGATTTCATCGTTAACTGATTTCATCTTCATTTAACTGATTTCATCGTTAACTGATTTCATCTTCATTCTTCATTTAACTGATTTCATCTTTAACTGATTTCATCGTTAACTGATTTCATCTTCATTTAACTGATTTCATCGTTAATTGATTTCATCGTTAACTGATTTCATCGTTAATTGATTTCATCGTTAACTGATTTCATCTTCATTTAACTGATTTCATCGTTAACTGATTTCATCTTCATTCTTCATTTAACTGATTTCATCTTTAACTGATTTCATCGTTAACTGATTTCATCTTCATTTAACTGATTTCATCGTTAATTGATTTCATCGTTAACTGATTTCATCGTTAACTGATTTCATCTTCATTTAACTGATTTCATCGTTAACTGATTTCATCGTTAACTGATTTCATCTTTAACTGATTTCATCTTCATTTAACTGATTTCATCGTTAACTGATTTCATCGTTAACTGATTTCATCGTTAACTGATTTCATCTTCATTTAACTGATTTCATCGTTAACTGATTTCATCGTTAACTGATTTCATCTTCATTTAACTGATTTCATCGTTAACTGATTTCATCGTTAATTGATTTCATCGTTAACTGATTTCATTTTCATTCTTCATTTAACTGATTTCATCGTTAACTGATTTCATCGTTAACTGATTTCATCTTCATTTAACTGATTTCATCGTTAACTGATTTCATCGTTAATTGATTTCATCGTTAACTGATTTCATCTTCATTCTTCATTTAACTGATTTCATCGTTAACTGATTTCATCTTCATTTAACTGATTTCATCGTTAACTGATTTCATCGTTAACTGATTTCATCGTTAACTGATTTCATCTTCATTTAACTGATTTCATCGTTAACTGATTTCATCTTCATTCTTCATTTAACTGATTTCATCTTTAACTGATTTCATCGTTAACTGATTTCATCTTCATTTAACTGATTTCATCGTTAATTGATTTCATCGTTAACTGATTTCATCGTTAACTGATTTCATCTTCATTTAACTGATTTCATCGTTAACTGATTTCATCGTTAACTGATTTCATCTTTAACTGATTTCATCTTCATTTAACTGATTTCATCGTTAACTGATTTCATCGTTAACTGATTTCATCTTCATTTAACTGATTTCATTGTTAACTGATTTCATCGTTAACTGATTTCATCTTCATTTAACTGATTTCATCGTTAACTGATTTCATCGTTAACTGATTTCATCGTTAACTGATTTCATCTTCATTTAACTGATTTCATTTTCATTCTTCATTTAACTGATTTCATCGTTAACTGATTTCATCTTCATTTAACTGATTTCATCGTTAACTGATTTCATCGTTAACTGAATTCATCGTTAACTGATTTCATCTTTAACTGATTTCATCGTTAACTGATTTCATCTTCATTTAACTGATTTCATCGTTAACTGATTTCATCTTCATTTAATTGATTTCATCGTTAACTGATTTCATCGTTAACTGATTTCATCGTTAACTGATTTCATCTTCATTTAACTGATTTCATCGTTAACTGATTTCATCGTTAACTGATTTCATCTTCATTTAACTGATTTCATTTTCATTCTTCATTTAACTGATTTCATCGTTAACTGATTTCATCTTCATTTAATTGATTTCATCGTTAACTGATTTCATCGTTAACTGATTTCATCTTCATTTAACTGATTTCATCGTTAACTGATTTCATCGTTAACTGATTTCATCTTCATTTAACTGATTTCATCGTTAACTGATTTCATCGTTAATTGATTTCATCGTTAACTGATTTCATTTTCATTCTTCATTTAACTGATTTCATCGTTAACTGATTTCATCGTTAACTGATTTCATCTTCATTTAACTGATTTCATCGTTAATTGATTTCATCGTTAACTGATTTCATCTTCATTTAACTGATTTCATCGTTAACTGATTTCATCGTTAACTGATTTCATCGTTAACTGATTTCATCGTTAACTGATTTCATCGTTAACTGATTTCATCTTCATTTAACTGATTTCATTGTTAACTGATTTCATCGTTAACTGATTTCATCTTCATTTAATTGATTTCATCGTTAACTGATTTCATCTTCATTTAATTGATTTCATCGTTAACTGATTTCATCGTTAACTGATTTCATCGTTAACTGATTTCATCTTCATTTAACTGATTTCATCGTTAACTGATTTCATCGTTAACTGATTTCATCGTTAACTGATTTCATCTTCATTTAACTGATTTCATTTTCATTCTTCATTTAACTGATTTCATCGTTAACTGATTTCATCTTCATTTAACTGATTTCATCGTTAACTGATTTCATTGTTAACTGATTTCATCTTTAACTGATTTCATCGTTAACTGATTTCATCTTCATTTAACTGATTTCATCGTTAACTGATTTCATCTTCATTTAATTGATTTCATCGTTAACTGATTTCATCGTTAACTGATTTCATCGTTAATTGATTTCATCGTTAACTGATTTCATCTTCATTTAACTGATTTCATCGTTAATTGATTTCATCGTTAACTGATTTCATCGTTAACTGATTTCATCGTTAACTGATTTCATCTTCATTCTTCATTTAACTGATTTCATCTTTAACTGATTTCATCGTTAACTGATTTCATCTTCATTTAACTGATTTCATCGTTAATTGATTTCATCGTTAACTGATTTCATCGTTAATTGATTTCATCGTTAACTGATTTCATCTTCATTTAACTGATTTCATCGTTAACTGATTTCATCTTCATTCTTCATTTAACTGATTTCATCTTTAACTGATTTCATCGTTAACTGATTTCATCTTCATTTAACTGATTTCATCGTTAATTGATTTCATCGTTAACTGATTTCATCGTTAACTGATTTCATCTTCATTTAACTGATTTCATCGTTAACTGATTTCATCGTTAACTGATTTCATCTTTAACTGATTTCATCTTCATTTAACTGATTTCATCGTTAACTGATTTCATCGTTAACTGATTTCATCGTTAACTGATTTCATCTTCATTTAACTGATTTCATCGTTAACTGATTTCATCGTTAACTGATTTCATCTTCATTTAATTGATTTCATCGTTAACTGATTTCATCGTTAACTGATTTCATCGTTAACTGATTTCATCGTTAACTGATTTCATCTTCATTTAACTGATTTCATCGTTAACTGATTTCATCGTTAACTGATTTCATCGTTAACTGATTTCATCTTCATTTAACTGATTTCATCGTTAACTGATTTCATCGTTAACTGATTTCATCTTCATTTAACTGATTTCATCGTTAATTGATTTCATCGTTAACTGATTTCATTTTCATTCTTCATTTAACTGATTTCATCGTTAACTGATTTCATCGTTAACTGATTTCATCTTCATTTAACTGATTTCATCGTTAACTGATTTCATCGTTAATTGATTTCATCGTTAACTGATTTCATCTTCATTCTTCATTTAACTGATTTCATCGTTAACTGATTTCATCTTCATTTAACTGATTTCATCGTTAACTGATTTCATCGTTAACTGATTTCATCGTTAACTGATTTCATCGTTAACTGATTTCATCTTCATTTAACTGATTTCATCGTTAACTGATTTCATCTTCATTCTTCATTTAACTGATTTCATCTTTAACTGATTTCATCGTTAACTGATTTCATCTTCATTTAACTGATTTCATCGTTAATTGATTTCATCGTTAACTGATTTCATCGTTAACTGATTTCATCTTCATTTAACTGATTTCATCGTTAACTGATTTCATCGTTAACTGATTTCATCTTTAACTGATTTCATCTTCATTTAACTGATTTCATCGTTAACTGATTTCATCGTTAACTGATTTCATCGTTAACTGATTTCATCTTCATTTAACTGATTTCATCTTCATTTAACTGATTTCATCGTTAACTGATTTCATCGTTAACTGATTTCATCTTCATTTAATTGATTTCATCGTTAACTGATTTCATCGTTAACTGATTTCATCGTTAACTGATTTCATCTTCATTTAACTGATTTCATCGTTAACTGATTTCATCGTTAACTGATTTCATCGTTAACTGATTTCATCTTCATTTAACTGATTTCATCGTTAACTGATTTCATCTTCATTTAACTGATTTCATCGTTAACTGATTTCATCGTTAATTGATTTCATCGTTAACTGATTTCATTTTCATTCTTCATTTAACTGATTTCATCATTAACTGATTTCATCGTTAACTGATTTCATCTTCATTTAACTGATTTCATCGTTAACTGATTTCATCGTTAATTGATTTCATCGTTAACTGATTTCATCTTCATTCTTCATTTAACTGATTTCATCGTTAACTGATTTCATCTTCATTTAACTGATTTCATCGTTAACTGATTTCATCGTTAACTGATTTCATCGTTAACTGATTTCATCTTCATTTAACTGATTTCATCGTTAACTGATTTCATCTTCATTCTTCATTTAACTGATTTCATCGTTAACTGATTTCATCTTCATTTAACTGATTTCATCGTTAACTGATTTCATCGTTAACTGATTTCATCGTTAACTGATTTCATCTTCATTTAACTGATTTCATCGTTAACTGATTTCATCTTCATTCTTCATTTAACTGATTTCATCTTTAACTGATTTCATCGTTAACTGATTTCATCTTCATTTAACTGATTTCATCGTTAATTGATTTCATCGTTAACTGATTTCATCGTTAATTGATTTCATCGTTAACTGATTTCATCTTCATTTAACTGATTTCATCGTTAACTGATTTCATCGTTAACTGATTTCATCGTTAACTGATTTCATCTTCATTTAACTGATTTCATTTTCATTCTTCATTTAACTGATTTCATCGTTAACTGATTTCATCTTCATTTAACTGATTTCATCGTTAACTGATTTCATCGTTAACTGATTTCATCTTTAACTGATTTCATCGTTAACTGATTTCATCTTCATTTAACTGATTTCATCGTTAACTGATTTCATCTTCATTTAATTGATTTCATCGTTAACTGATTTCATCGTTAACTGATTTCATCGTTAACTGATTTCATCTTCATTTAACTGATTTCATCGTTAACTGATTTCATCGTTAACTGATTTCATCTTCATTTAACTGATTTCATTTTCATTCTTCATTTAACTGATTTCATCGTTAACTGATTTCATCTTCATTTAATTGATTTCATCGTTAACTGATTTCATCTTTAACTGATTTCATCTTCATTTAACTGATTTCATCGTTAACTGATTTCATCTTCATTTAACTGATTTCATTTTCATTCTTCATTTAACTGATTTCATCGTTAACTGATTTCATCTTCATTTAACTGATTTCATTTTCATTCTTCATTTAACTGATTTCATCGTGAACTGATTTCATCTTCATTTAACTGATTTCATCGTTAACTGATTTCATCGTTAATTGATTTCATCGTTAACTGATTTCATTTTCATTCTTCATTTAACTGATTTCATCGTTAACTGATTTCATCGTTAACTGATTTCATCGTTAACTGATTTCATCTTTAACTGATTTCATCGTTAACTGATTTCATCGTTAACTGATTTCATCTTCATTTAACTGATTTCATTGTTAACTGATTTCATCGTTAACTGATTTCATCTTCATTTAATTGATTTCATCGTTAACTGATTTCATCTTCATTTAATTGATTTCATCGTTAACTGATTTCATCGTTAACTGATTTCATCGTTAACTGATTTCATCTTCATTTAACTGATTTCATCGTTAACTGATTTCATCGTTAACTGATTTCATCTTCATTTAACTGATTTCATCGTTAACTGATTTCATCGTTAACTGATTTCATCTTCATTTAACTGATTTCATCGTTAACTGATTTCATCGTTAACTGATTTCATCGTTAACTGATTTCATCTTCATTTAACTGATTTCATTGTTAACTGATTTCATCTTCATTTAATTGATTTCATCGTTAACTGATTTCATCGTTAACTGATTTCATCGTTAACTGATTTCATCTTCATTTAACTGATTTCATTGTTAACTGATTTCATCGTTAACTGATTTCATCTTCATTTAACTGATTTCATCGTTAACTGATTTCATCGTTAACTGATTTCATCGTTAACTGATTTCATCTTCATTTAACTGATTTCATTTTCATTCTTCATTTAACTGATTTCATCGTTAACTGATTTCATCTTCATTTAACTGATTTCATCGTTAACTGATTTCATCGTTAACTGATTTCATCGTTAACTGATTTCATCTTTAACTGATTTCATCGTTAACTGATTTCATCTTCATTTAACTGATTTCATCGTTAACTGATTTCATCTTCATTTAATTGATTTCATCGTTAACTGATTTCATCGTTAACTGATTTCATCGTTAACTGATTTCATCTTCATTTAACTGATTTCATCGTTAACTGATTTCATCGTTAACTGATTTCATCTTCATTTAACTGATTTCATTTTCATTCTTCATTTAACTGATTTCATCGTTAACTGATTTCATCTTCATTTAATTGATTTCATCGTTAACTGATTTCATCGTTAACTGATTTCATCGTTAACTGATTTCATCTTCATTTAACTGATTTCATCGTTAACTGATTTCATCGTTAACTGATTTCATCGTTAACTGATTTCATCTTCATTTAACTGATTTCATCGTTAACTGATTTCATCGTTAACTGATTTCATCTTCATTTAACTGATTTCATCGTTAACTGATTTCATCGTTAATTGATTTCATCGTTAACTGATTTCATTTTCATTCTTCATTTAACTGATTTCATCGTTAACTGATTTCATCGTTAACTGATTTCATCTTCATTTAACTGATTTCATCGTTAACTGATTTCATCGTTAATTGGTTTCATCGTTAACTGATTTCATCTTCATTCTTCATTTAACTGATTTCATCGTTAACTGATTTCATCTTCATTTAACTGATTTCATCGTTAACTGATTTCATCGTTAACTGATTTCATCGTTAACTGATTTCATCTTCATTTAACTGATTTCATCGTTAACTGATTTCATCTTCATTCTTCATTTAACTGATTTCATCTTTAACTGATTTCATCGTTAACTGATTTCATCTTCATTTAACTGATTTCATCGTTAATTGATTTCATCGTTAACTGATTTCATCGTTAATTGATTTCATCGTTAACTGATTTCATCTTCATTTAACTGATTTCATCGTTAACTGATTTCATCTTCATTCTTCATTTAACTGATTTCATCTTTAACTGATTTCATCGTTAACTGATTTCATCTTCATTTAACTGATTTCATCGTTAATTGATTTCATCGTTAACTGATTTCATCGTTAATTGATTTCATCGTTAACTGATTTCATCTTCATTTAACTGATTTCATCGTTAACTGATTTCATCTTCATTCTTCATTTAACTGATTTCATCTTTAACTGATTTCATCGTTAACTGATTTCATCTTCATTTAACTGATTTCATCGTTAATTGATTTCATCGTTAACTGATTTCATCGTTAATTGATTTCATCGTTAACTGATTTCATCTTCATTTAACTGATTTCATCGTTAACTGATTTCATCTTCATTCTTCATTTAACTGATTTCATCTTTAACTGATTTCATCGTTAACTGATTTCATCTTCATTTAACTGATTTCATCGTTAATTGATTTCATCGTTAACTGATTTCATCGTTAACTGATTTCATCTTCATTTAACTGATTTCATCGTTAACTGATTTCATCGTTAACTGATTTCATCTTTAACTGATTTCATCTTCATTTAACTGATTTCATCGTTAACTGATTTCATCGTTAACTGATTTCATCGTTAACTGATTTCATCTTCATTTAACTGATTTCATCTTCATTTAACTGATTTCATCGTTAACTGATTTCATCGTTAACTGATTTCATCTTCATTTAATTGATTTCATCGTTAACTGATTTCATCGTTAACTGATTTCATCGTTAACTGATTTCATCTTCATTTAACTGATTTCATCGTTAACTGATTTCATCGTTAACTGATTTCATCGTTAACTGATTTCATCTTCATTTAACTGATTTCATCGTTAACTGATTTCATCGTTAACTGATTTCATCTTCATTTAACTGATTTCATCGTTAACTGATTTCATCGTTAATTGATTTCATCGTTAACTGATTTCATCTTCATTCTTCATTTAACTGATTTCATCGTTAACTGATTTCATCTTCATTTAACTGATTTCATCGTTAACTGATTTCATCGTTAACTGATTTCATCGTTAACTGATTTCATCTTCATTTAACTGATTTCATCGTTAACTGATTTCATCTTCATTCTTCATTTAACTGATTTCATCTTTAACTGATTTCATCGTTAACTGATTTCATCTTCATTTAACTGATTTCATCGTTAATTGATTTCATCGTTAACTGATTTCATCGTTAATTGATTTCATCGTTAACTGATTTCATCTTCATTTAACTGATTTCATCGTTAACTGATTTCATCTTCATTCTTCATTTAACTGATTTCATCTTTAACTGATTTCATCGTTAACTGATTTCATCTTCATTTAACTGATTTCATCGTTAATTGATTTCATCGTTAACTGATTTCATCGTTAATTGATTTCATCGTTAACTGATTTCATCTTCATTTAACTGATTTCATCGTTAACTGATTTCATCTTCATTCTTCATTTAACTGATTTCATCTTTAACTGATTTCATCGTTAACTGATTTCATCTTCATTTAACTGATTTCATCGTTAATTGATTTCATCGTTAACTGATTTCATCGTTAACTGATTTCATCTTCATTTAACTGATTTCATCGTTAACTGATTTCATCGTTAACTGATTTCATCGTTAACTGATTTCATCTTCATTTAACTGATTTCATCGTTAATTGATTTCATCGTTAACTGATTTCATCGTTAACTGATTTCATCTTCATTTAACTGATTTCATCGTTAACTGATTTCATCGTTAACTGATTTCATCTTTAACTGATTTCATCTTCATTTAACTGATTTCATCGTTAACTGATTTCATCGTTAACTGATTTCATCGTTAACTGATTTCATCTTCATTTAACTGATTTCATTGTTAACTGATTTCATCGTTAACTGATTTCATCTTCATTTAACTGATTTCATCGTTAACTGATTTCATCGTTAACTGATTTCATCGTTAACTGATTTCATCTTCATTTAACTGATTTCATCGTTAACTGATTTCATCGTTAACTGATTTCATCGTTAACTGATTTCATCTTTAACTGATTTCATCGTTAACTGATTTCATCTTCATTTAACTGATTTCATCGTTAACTGATTTCATCTTCATTTAATTGATTTCATCGTTAACTGATTTCATCGTTAACTGATTTCATCGTTAACTGATTTCATCTTCATTTAACTGATTTCATCGTTAACTGATTTCATCGTTAACTGATTTCATCTTCATTTAACTGATTTCATCGTTAACTGATTTCATCGTTAATTGATTTCATCGTTAACTGATTTCATTTTCATTCTTCATTTAACTGATTTCATCGTTAACTGATTTCATCGTTAACTGATTTCATCTTCATTTAACTGATTTCATCGTTAACTGATTTCATCGTTAACTGATTTCATCTTCATTTAACTGATTTCATCGTTAACTGATTTCATCGTTAATTGATTTCATCGTTAACTGATTTCATTTTCATTCTTCATTTAACTGATTTCATCGTTAACTGATTTCATCGTTAACTGATTTCATCGTTAATTGATTTCATCGTTAACTGATTTCATCTTCATTCTTCATTTAACTGATTTCATCGTTAACTGATTTCATCTTCATTTAACTGATTTCATCGTTAACTGATTTCATCGTTAACTGATTTCATCGTTAACTGATTTCATCGTTAACTGATTTCATCTTCATTTAACTGATTTCATTGTTAACTGATTTCATCGTTAACTGATTTCATCTTCATTTAACTGATTTCATCGTTAACTGATTTCATCGTTAACTGATTTCATCGTTAACTGATTTCATCGTTAACTGATTTCATCTTCATTTAACTGATTTCATTTTCATTCTTCATTTAACTGATTTCATCGTTAACTGATTTCATCTTTAACTGATTTCATCGTTAACTGATTTCATCTTCATTTAACTGATTTCATCGTTAACTGATTTCATCTTCATTTAATTGATTTCATCGTTAACTGATTTCATCGTTAACTGATTTCATCGTTAACTGATTTCATCTTCATTTAACTGATTTCATCGTTAACTGATTTCATCGTTAACTGATTTCATCTTCATTTAACTGATTTCATTTTCATTCTTCATTTAACTGATTTCATCGTTAACTGATTTCATCTTCATTTAATTGATTTCATCGTTAACTGATTTCATCGTTAACTGATTTCATCGTTAACTGATTTCATCTTCATTTAACTGATTTCATCGTTAACTGATTTCATCGTTAACTGATTTCATCGTTAACTGATTTCATCTTCATTTAACTGATTTCATCGTTAACTGATTTCATCGTTAACTGATTTCATCTTCATTTAACTGATTTCATCGTTAACTGATTTCATCGTTAATTGATTTCATCGTTAACTGATTTCATTTTCATTCTTCATTTAACTGATTTCATCGTTAACTGATTTCATCGTTAACTGATTTCATCTTCATTTAACTGATTTCATCGTTAACTGATTTCATCGTTAATTGATTTCATCGTTAACTGATTTCATCTTCATTCTTCATTTAACTGATTTCATCGTTAACTGATTTCATCTTCATTTAACTGATTTCATCGTTAACTGATTTCATCGTTAACTGATTTCATCGTTAACTGATTTCATCTTCATTTAACTGATTTCATCGTTAACTGATTTCATCTTCATTCTTCATTTAACTGATTTCATCTTTAACTGATTTCATCGTTAACTGATTTCATCTTCATTTAACTGATTTCATCGTTAATTGATTTCATCGTTAACTGATTTCATCGTTAACTGATTTCATCGTTAACTGATTTCATCTTCATTTAACTGATTTCATCGTTAATTGATTTCATCGTTAACTGATTTCATCGTTAATTGATTTCATCGTTAACTGATTTCATCTTCATTTAACTGATTTCATCTTCATTCTTCATTTAACTGATTTCATCTTTAACTGATTTCATCGTTAACTGATTTCATCTTCATTTAACTGATTTCATCGTTAATTGATTTCATCGTTAACTGATTTCATCGTTAATTGATTTCATCGTTAACTGATTTCATCTTCATTTAACTGATTTCATCGTTAACTGATTTCATCTTCATTCTTCATTTAACTGATTTCATCTTTAACTGATTTCATCGTTAACTGATTTCATCTTCATTTAACTGATTTCATCGTTAATTGATTTCATCGTTAACTGATTTCATCGTTAATTGATTTCATCGTTAACTGATTTCATCTTCATTTAACTGATTTCATCGTTAACTGATTTCATCTTCATTCTTCATTTAACTGATTTCATCTTTAACTGATTTCATCGTTAACTGATTTCATCTTCATTTAACTGATTTCATCGTTAATTGATTTCATCGTTAACTGATTTCATCGTTAACTGATTTCATCTTCATTTAACTGATTTCATCGTTAACTGATTTCATCGTTAACTGATTTCATCTTTAACTGATTTCATCTTCATTTAACTGATTTCATCGTTAATTGATTTCATCGTTAACTGATTTCATCGTTAACTGATTTCATCGTTAACTGATTTCATCTTCATTTAACTGATTTCATCGTTAATTGATTTCATCGTTAACTGATTTCATCGTTAATTGATTTCATCGTTAACTGATTTCATCTTCATTTAACTGATTTCATCGTTAACTGATTTCATCTTCATTCTTCATTTAACTGATTTCATCTTTAACTGATTTCATCGTTAACTGATTTCATCTTCATTTAACTGATTTCATCGTTAATTGATTTCATCGTTAACTGATTTCATCGTTAATTGATTTCATCGTTAACTGATTTCATCTTCATTTAACTGATTTCATCGTTAACTGATTTCATCTTCATTCTTCATTTAACTGATTTCATCTTTAACTGATTTCATCGTTAACTGATTTCATCTTCATTTAACTGATTTCATCGTTAATTGATTTCATCGTTAACTGATTTCATCGTTAACTGATTTCATCTTCATTTAACTGATTTCATCGTTAACTGATTTCATCGTTAACTGATTTCATCTTCATTTAACTGATTTCATCGTTAACTGATTTCATCGTTAACTGATTTCATCGTTAACTGATTTCATCGTTAACTGATTTCATCTTCATTTAATTGATTTCATCGTTAACTGATTTCATCGTTAACTGATTTCATCGTTAACTGATTTCATCGTTAACTGATTTCATCTTCATTTAACTGATTTCATCGTTAACTGATTTCATCGTTAACTGATTTCATCGTTAACTGATTTCATCTTCATTCTTCATTTAACTGATTTCATCGTTAACTGATTTCATCTTCATTTAACTGATTTCATCGTTAACTGATTTCATCGTTAACTGATTTCATCGTTAACTGATTTCATCTTTAACTGATTTCATCGTTAACTGATTTCATCTTCATTTAACTGATTTCATCTTCATTTAACTGATTTCATCTTCATTTAATTGATTTCATCGTTAACTGATTTCATCGTTAACTGATTTCATCGTTAACTGATTTCATCTTCATTTAACTGATTTCATCGTTAACTGATTTCATCGTTAACTGATTTCATCTTCATTTAACTGATTTCATTTTCATTCTTCATTTAACTGATTTCATCGTTAACTGATTTCATCTTCATTTAATTGATTTCATCGTTAACTGATTTCATCGTTAACTGATTTCATCGTTAACTGATTTCATCTTCATTTAACTGATTTCATCGTTAACTGATTTCATCGTTAACTGATTTCATCGTTAACTGATTTCATCTTCATTTAACTGATTTCATCGTTAACTGATTTCATCGTTAACTGATTTCATCTTCATTTAACTGATTTCATCGTTAACTGATTTCATCGTTAATTGATTTCATCGTTAACTGATTTCATTTTCATTCTTCATTTAACTGATTTCATCGTTAACTGATTTCATCGTTAACTGATTTCATCTTCATTTAACTGATTTCATCGTTAACTGATTTCATCGTTAATTGATTTCATCGTTAACTGATTTCATCTTCATTCTTCATTTAACTGATTTCATCGTTAACTGATTTCATCTTCATTTAACTGATTTCATCGTTAACTGATTTCATCGTTAACTGATTTCATCGTTAACTGATTTCATCGTTAACTGATTTCATCTTCATTTAACTGATTTCATTGTTAACTGATTTCATCGTTAACTGATTTCATCTTCATTTAACTGATTTCATCGTTAACTGATTTCATCGTTAACTGATTTCATCTTCATTTAACTGATTTCATTTTCATTCTTCATTTAACTGATTTCATCGTTAACTGATTTCATCTTCATTTAACTGATTTCATCGTTAACTGATTTCATCGTTAACTGATTTCATCGTTAACTGATTTCATCTTTAACTGATTTCATCGTTAACTGATTTCATCTTCATTTAACTGATTTCATCGTTAACTGATTTCATCTTCATTTAATTGATTTCATCGTTAACTGATTTCATCGTTAACTGATTTCATCGTTAACTGATTTCATCGTTAACTGATTTCATCTTCATTTAACTGATTTCATCGTTAACTGATTTCATCTTCATTCTTCATTTAACTGATTTCATCTTTAACTGATTTCATCGTTAACTGATTTCATCGTTAATTGATTTCATCGTTAACTGATTTCATCGTTAACTGATTTCATCGTTAACTGATTTCATCTTCATTCTTCATTTAACTGATTTCATCTTTAACTGATTTCATCGTTAACTGATTTCATCTTCATTTAACTGATTTCATCGTTAATTGATTTCATCGTTAACTGATTTCATCGTTAATTGATTTCATCGTTAACTGATTTCATCTTCATTTAACTGATTTCATCGTTAACTGATTTCATCTTCATTCTTCATTTAACTGATTTCATCTTTAACTGATTTCATCGTTAACTGATTTCATCTTCATTTAACTGATTTCATCGTTAATTGATTTCATCGTTAACTGATTTCATCGTTAACTGATTTCATCTTCATTTAACTGATTTCATCGTTAACTGATTTCATCGTTAACTGATTTCATCTTTAACTGATTTCATCTTCATTTAACTGATTTCATCGTTAACTGATTTCATCGTTAACTGATTTCATCGTTAACTGATTTCATCTTCATTTAACTGATTTCATCTTCATTTAACTGATTTCATCGTTAACTGATTTCATCGTTAACTGATTTCATCTTCATTTAATTGATTTCATCGTTAACTGATTTCATCGTTAACTGATTTCATCGTTAACTGATTTCATCTTCATTTAACTGATTTCATCGTTAACTGATTTCATCGTTAACTGATTTCATCGTTAACTGATTTCATCTTCATTTAACTGATTTCATCGTTAACTGATTTCATCGTTAACTGATTTCATCTTCATTTAACTGATTTCATCGTTAACTGATTTCATCGTTAATTGATTTCATCGTTAACTGATTTCATTTTCATTCTTCATTTAACTGATTTCATCGTTAACTGATTTCATCGTTAACTGATTTCATCTTCATTTAACTGATTTCATCGTTAACTGATTTCATCTTCATTCTTCATTTAACTGATTTCATCGTTAACTGATTTCATCTTCATTTAACTGATTTCATCGTTAACTGATTTCATCGTTAACTGATTTCATCTTCATTTAACTGATTTCATCGTTAACTGATTTCATCTTCATTCTTCATTTAACTGATTTCATCTTTAACTGATTTCATCGTTAACTGATTTCATCTTCATTTAACTGATTTCATCGTTAATTGATTTCATCGTTAACTGATTTCATCGTTAACTGATTTCATCTTCATTTAACTGATTTCATCGTTAACTGATTTCATCGTTAACTGATTTCATCTTTAACTGATTTCATCTTCATTTAACTGATTTCATCGTTAACTGATTTCATCGTTAACTGATTTCATCGTTAACTGATTTCATCTTCATTTAACTGATTTCATTGTTAACTGATTTCATCGTTAACTGATTTCATCTTCATTTAACTGATTTCATCGTTAACTGATTTCATCGTTAACTGATTTCATCGTTAACTGATTTCATCTTCATTTAACTGATTTCATTTTCATTCTTCATTTAACTGATTTCATCGTTAACTGATTTCATCTTCATTTAACTGATTTCATCGTTAACTGATTTCATCGTTAACTGATTTCATCTTTAACTGATTTCATCGTTAACTGATTTCATCTTCATTTAACTGATTTCATCGTTAACTGATTTCATCTTCATTTAATTGATTTCATCGTTAACTGATTTCATCGTTAACTGATTTCATCGTTAACTGATTTCATCTTCATTTAACTGATTTCATCGTTAACTGATTTCATCGTTAACTGATTTCATCTTCATTTAACTGATTTCATCGTTAACTGATTTCATCGTTAATTGATTTCATCGTTAACTGATTTCATTTTCATTCTTCATTTAACTGATTTCATCGTTAACTGATTTCATCGTTAACTGATTTCATCTTCATTTAACTGATTTCATCGTTAACTGATTTCATCGTTAACTGATTTCATCTTCATTTAACTGATTTCATCGTTAACTGATTTCATCGTTAACTGATTTCATCGTTAACTGATTTCATCTTCATTTAACTGATTTCATTGTTAACTGATTTCATCGTTAACTGATTTCATCTTCATTTAACTGATTTCATCGTTAACTGATTTCATCGTTAACTGATTTCATCGTTAACTGATTTCATCTTCATTTAACTGATTTCATTTTCATTCTTCATTTAACTGATTTCATCGTTAACTGATTTCATCTTCATTTAACTGATTTCATCGTTAACTGATTTCATCGTTAACTGATTTCATCGTTAACTGATTTCATCTTTAACTGATTTCATCGTTAACTGATTTCATCTTCATTTAATTGATTTCATCGTTAACTGATTTCATCGTTAACTGATTTCATCGTTAACTGATTTCATCTTCATTTAACTGATTTCATCGTTAACTGATTTCATCGTTAACTGATTTCATCTTCATTTAACTGATTTCATTTTCATTCTTCATTTAACTGATTTCATCGTTAACTGATTTCATCTTCATTTAATTGATTTCATCGTTAACTGATTTCATCGTTAACTGATTTCATCGTTAACTGATTTCATCGTTAACTGATTTCATCTTCATTTAACTGATTTCATCGTTAACTGATTTCATCGTTAACTGATTTCATCGTTAACTGATTTCATCTTCATTTAACTGATTTCATCGTTAACTGATTTCATCGTTAACTGATTTCATCTTCATTTAACTGATTTCATCGTTAACTGATTTCATCGTTAATTGATTTCATCGTTAACTGATTTCATTTTCATTCTTCATTTAACTGATTTCATCGTTAACTGATTTCATCGTTAACTGATTTCATCTTCATTTAACTGATTTCATCGTTAACTGATTTCATCGTTAATTGATTTCATCGTTAACTGATTTCATCTTCATTCTTCATTTAACTGATTTCATCGTTAACTGATTTCATCTTCATTTAACTGATTTCATCGTTAACTGATTTCATCGTTAACTGATTTCATCGTTAACTGATTTCATCTTCATTTAACTGATTTCATCGTTAACTGATTTCATCTTCATTCTTCATTTAACTGATTTCATCTTTAACTGATTTCATCGTTAACTGATTTCATCTTCATTTAACTGATTTCATCGTTAATTGATTTCATCGTTAACTGATTTCATCGTTAACTGATTTCATCGTTAACTGATTTCATCTTCATTTAACTGATTTCATCGTTAATTGATTTCATCGTTAACTGATTTCATCGTTAATTGATTTCATCGTTAACTGATTTCATCGTTAACTGATTTCATCGTTAACTGATTTCATCTTCATTTAATTGATTTCATCGTTAACTGATTTCATCGTTAACTGATTTCATCGTTAACTGATTTCATCTTCATTTAACTGATTTCATCGTTAACTGATTTCATCGTTAACTGATTTCATCGTTAACTGATTTCATCTTCATTTAACTGATTTCATCGTTAACTGATTTCATCGTTAACTGATTTCATCTTCATTTAACTGATTTCATCGTTAACTGATTTCATCGTTAATTGATTTCATCGTTAACTGATTTCATTTTCATTCTTCATTTAACTGATTTCATCGTTAACTGATTTCATCGTTAACTGATTTCATCTTCATTTAACTGATTTCATCGTTAACTGATTTCATCGTTAATTGATTTCATCGTTAACTGATTTCATCTTCATTCTTCATTTAACTGATTTCATCGTTAACTGATTTCATCTTCATTTAACTGATTTCATCGTTAACTGATTTCATCGTTAACTGATTTCATCGTTAACTGATTTCATCTTCATTTAACTGATTTCATCGTTAACTGATTTCATCTTCATTCTTCATTTAACTGATTTCATCTTTAACTGATTTCATCGTTAACTGATTTCATCTTCATTTAACTGATTTCATCGTTAATTGATTTCATCGTTAACTGATTTCATCGTTAACTGATTTCATCTTCATTTAACTGATTTCATCGTTAACTGATTTCATCGTTAACTGATTTCATCTTTAACTGATTTCATCTTCATTTAACTGATTTCATCGTTAACTGATTTCATCGTTAACTGATTTCATCGTTAACTGATTTCATCGTTAACTGATTTCATCTTCATTTAACTGATTTCATTGTTAACTGATTTCATCGTTAACTGATTTCATCTTCATTTAACTGATTTCATCGTTAACTGATTTCATCGTTAACTGATTTCATCGTTAACTGATTTCATCTTCATTTAACTGATTTCATTTTCATTCTTCATTTAACTGATTTCATCGTTAACTGATTTCATCTTCATTTAACTGATTTCATCGTTAACTGATTTCATCGTTAACTGATTTCATCGTTAACTGATTTCATCTTTAACTGATTTCATCGTTAACTGATTTCATCTTCATTTAACTGATTTCATCGTTAACTGATTTCATCTTCATTTAATTGATTTCATCGTTAACTGATTTCATCGTTAACTGATTTCATCGTTAACTGATTTCATCTTCATTTAACTGATTTCATCGTTAACTGATTTCATCGTTAACTGATTTCATCTTCATTTAACTGATTTCATTGTTAACTGATTTCATCGTTAACTGATTTCATCTTCATTTAACTGATTTCATCGTTAACTGATTTCATCGTTAACTGATTTCATCGTTAACTGATTTCATCTTCATTTAACTGATTTCATTTTCATTCTTCATTTAACTGATTTCATCGTTAACTGATTTCATCTTCATTTAACTGATTTCATCGTTAACTGATTTCATCGTTAACTGATTTCATCGTTAACTGATTTCATCTTTAACTGATTTCATCGTTAACTGATTTCATCTTCATTTAACTGATTTCATCGTTAACTGATTTCATCTTCATTTAATTGATTTCATCGTTAACTGATTTCATCGTTAACTGATTTCATCTTCATTTAACTGATTTCATCGTTAACTGATTTCATCGTTAATTGATTTCATCGTTAACTGATTTCATTTTCATTCTTCATTTAACTGATTTCATCGTTAACTGATTTCATCGTTAACTGATTTCATCTTCATTTAACTGATTTCATCGTTAACTGATTTCATCGTTAATTGATTTCATCGTTAACTGATTTCATCTTCATTCTTCATTTAACTGATTTCATCGTTAACTGATTTCATCTTCATTTAACTGATTTCATCGTTAACTGATTTCATC
This sequence comes from Semicossyphus pulcher, assembly GCF_022749685.1. NCBI lineage: Eukaryota > Metazoa > Chordata > Actinopteri > Labriformes > Labridae > Semicossyphus > Semicossyphus pulcher. Next base: position 346,298 of record NW_027211720.1, on the reverse strand, counting down.
GTTAACTGATTTCATCGTTAACTGATTTCATCTTCATTTAACTGATTTCATCGTTAACTGATTTCATCTTCATTCTTCATTTAACTGATTTCATCTTTAACTGATTTCATCGTTAACTGATTTCATCTTCATTTAACTGATTTCATCGTTAATTGATTTCATCGTTAACTGATTTCATCGTTAACTGATTTCATCGTTAACTGATTTCATCTTCATTTAACTGATTTCATCGTTAATTGATTTCATCGTTAACTGATTTCATCGTTAATTGATTTCATCGTTAACTGATTTCATCGTTAACTGATTTCATCGTTAACTGATTTCATCTTCATTTAATTGATTTCATCGTTAACTGATTTCATCGTTAACTGATTTCATCGTTAACTGATTTCATCTTCATTTAACTGATTTCATCGTTAACTGATTTCATCGTTAACTGATTTCATCGTTAACTGATTTCATCTTCATTTAACTGATTTCATCGTTAACTGATTTCATCGTTAACTGATTTCATCTTCATTTAACTGATTTCATCGTTAACTGATTTCATCGTTAATTGATTTCATCGTTAACTGATTTCATTTTCATTCTTCATTTAACTGATTTCATCGTTAACTGATTTCATCGTTAACTGATTTCATCTTCATTTAACTGATTTCATCGTTAACTGATTTCATCGTTAATTGATTTCATCGTTAACTGATTTCATCTTCATTCTTCATTTAACTGATTTCATCGTTAACTGATTTCATCTTCATTTAACTGATTTCATCGTTAACTGATTTCATCGTTAACTGATTTCATCGTTAACTGATTTCATCTTCATTTAACTGATTTCATCGTTAACTGATTTCATCTTCATTCTTCATTTAACTGATTTCATCTTTAACTGATTTCATCGTTAACTGATTTCATCTTCATTTAACTGATTTCATCGTTAATTGATTTCATCGTTAACTGATTTCATCGTTAACTGATTTCATCTTCATTTAACTGATTTCATCGTTAACTGATTTCATCGTTAACTGATTTCATCTTTAACTGATTTCATCTTCATTTAACTGATTTCATCGTTAACTGATTTCATCGTTAACTGATTTCATCGTTAACTGATTTCATCTTCATTTAACTGATTTCATTGTTAACTGATTTCATCGTTAACTGATTTCATCGTTAATTGATTTCATCGTTAACTGATTTCATCGTTAACTGATTTCATCGTTAACTGATTTCATCTTCATTTAATTGATTTCATCGTTAACTGATTTCATCGTTAACTGATTTCATCGTTAACTGATTTCATCGTTAACTGATTTCATCTTCATTTAACTGATTTCATCGTTAACTGATTTCATCGTTAACTGATTTCATCGTTAACTGATTTCATCTTCATTTAACTGATTTCATCGTTAACTGATTTCATCGTTAACTGATTTCATCTTCATTTAACTGATTTCATCGTTAACTGATTTCATCGTTAATTGATTTCATCGTTAACTGATTTCATTTTCATTCTTCATTTAACTGATTTCATCGTTAACTGATTTCATCGTTAACTGATTTCATCTTCATTTAACTGATTTCATCGTTAACTGATTTCATCGTTAATTGATTTCATCGTTAACTGATTTCATCTTCATTCTTCATTTAACTGATTTCATCGTTAACTGATTTCATCTTCATTTAACTGATTTCATCGTTAACTGATTTCATCGTTAACTGATTTCATCGTTAACTGATTTCATCTTCATTTAACTGATTTCATCGTTAACTGATTTCATCTTCATTCTTCATTTAACTGATTTCATCTTTAACTGATTTCATCGTTAACTGATTTCATCTTCATTTAACTGATTTCATCGTTAATTGATTTCATCGTTAACTGATTTCATCGTTAACTGATTTCATCTTCATTTAACTGATTTCATCGTTAACTGATTTCATCGTTAACTGATTTCATCTTTAACTGATTTCATCTTCATTTAACTGATTTCATCGTTAACTGATTTCATCGTTAACTGATTTCATCGTTAACTGATTTCATCGTTAACTGATTTCATCTTCATTTAACTGATTTCATTGTTAACTGATTTCATCGTTAACTGATTTCATCTTCATTTAACTGATTTCATCGTTAACTGATTTCATCGTTAACTGATTTCATCTTCATTTAACTGATTTCATTTTCATTCTTCATTTAACTGATTTCATCGTTAACTGATTTCATCTTCATTTAACTGATTTCATCGTTAACTGATTTCATTGTTAACTGATTTCATCGTTAACTGATTTCATCTTTAACTGATTTCATCGTTAACTGATTTCATCTTCATTTAACTGATTTCATCGTTAACTGATTTCATCTTCATTTAATTGATTTCATCGTTAACTGATTTCATCGTTAACTGATTTCATCGTTAACTGATTTCATCTTCATTTAACTGATTTCATCGTTAATTGATTTCATCGTTAACTGATTTCATCTTCATTTAACTGATTTCATCGTTAACTGATTTCATCTTCATTCTTCATTTAACTGATTTCATCTTTAACTGATTTCATCGTTAACTGATTTCATCTTCATTTAACTGATTTCATCGTTAATTGATTTCATCGTTAACTGATTTCATCGTTAACTGATTTCATCTTCATTTAACTGATTTCATCGTTAACTGATTTCATCGTTAACTGATTTCATCTTCATTTAACTGATTTCATCGTTAACTGATTTCATCGTTAACTGATTTCATCGTTAACTGATTTCATCTTCATTTAACTGATTTCATCTTCATTTAACTGATTTCATCGTTAACTGATTTCATCGTTAACTGATTTCATCTTCATTTAATTGATTTCATCGTTAACTGATTTCATCGTTAACTGATTTCATCGTTAACTGATTTCATCTTCATTTAACTGATTTCATCGTTAACTGATTTCATCGTTAACTGATTTCATCGTTAACTGATTTCATCTTCATTCTTCATTTAACTGATTTCATCGTTAACTGATTTCATCTTCATTTAACTGATTTCATCGTTAACTGATTTCATCGTTAACTGATTTCATCGTTAACTGATTTCATCTTCATTTAACTGATTTCATCGTTAACTGATTTCATCTTCATTTAATTGATTTCATCGTTAACTGATTTCATCGTTAACTGATTTCATCGTTAACTGATTTCATCTTCATTTAACTGATTTCATCGTTAACTGATTTCATCGTTAACTGATTTCATCTTCATTTAACTGATTTCATTTTCATTCTTCATTTAACTGATTTCATCGTTAACTGATTTCATCTTCATTTAATTGATTTCATCGTTAACTGATTTCATCGTTAACTGATTTCATCGTTAACTGATTTCATCTTCATTTAACTGATTTCATCGTTAACTGATTTCATCGTTAACTGATTTCATCGTTAACTGATTTCATCTTCATTTAACTGATTTCATCGTTAACTGATTTCATCGTTAACTGATTTCATCTTCATTTAACTGATTTCATCGTTAACTGATTTCATCGTTAATTGATTTCATCGTTAACTGATTTCATTTTCATTCTTCATTTAACTGATTTCATCGTTAACTGATTTCATCGTTAACTGATTTCATCTTCATTTAACTGATTTCATCGTTAACTGATTTCATCGTTAATTGATTTCATCGTTAACTGATTTCATCTTCATTCTTCATTTAACTGATTTCATCGTTAACTGATTTCATCTTCATTTAACTGATTTCATCGTTAACTGATTTCATCGTTAACTGATTTCATCGTTAACTGATTTCATCTTCATTTAACTGATTTCATCGTTAACTGATTTCATCGTTAACTGATTTCATCTTCATTTAACTGATTTCATCTTCATTTAACTGATTTCATCGTTAACTGATTTCATCGTTAACTGATTTTATCTTCATTTAACTGATTTCATTTTCATTCTTCATTTAACTGATTTCATCGTTAACTGATTTCATCTTCATTTAACTGATTTCATCGTTAACTGATTTCATCGTTAACTGATTTCATCGTTAACTGATTTCATCTTCATTTAACTGATTTCATCGTTAACTGATTTCATCTTCATTTAATTGATTTCATCGTTAACTGATTTCATCGTTAACTGATTTCATCGTTAACTGATTTCATCTTCATTTAACTGATTTCATCGTTAACTGATTCCATCGTTAACTGATTTCATCGTTAACTGATTTCATCTTCATTTAACTGATTTCATCGTTAAGTGATTTCATCGTTAACTGATTTCATCTTCATTTAACTGATTTCATTGTTAACTGATTTCATCGTTAACTGATTTCATCTTCATTTAACTGATTCCATCGTTAACTGATTTCATCGTTAACTGATTTCATCGTTAACTGATTTCATCGTTAACTGATTTCATCTTTAACTGATTTCATCTTCATTTAACTGATTTCATCGTTAACTGATTTCATCGTTAACTGATTTCATCTTCATTTAACTGATTTCATCGTTAACTGATTTCATCGTTAACTGATTCCATCGTTAACTGATTTCATCGTTAACTGATTTCATCTTCATTTAACTGATTTAATTTTCATTCTTCATTTAACTGATTTCATCGTTAACTGATTTCATCTTCATTTAACTGATTTCATCGTTAACTGATTTCATCGTTAACTGATTTCATCTTTAACTGATTTCATCGTTAACTGATTTCATCTTCATTTAACTGATTTCATCGTTAACTGATTTCATCTTCATTTAATTGATTTCATCGTTAACTGATTTCATCGTTAACTGATTTCATCGTTAACTGATTTCATCTTCATTTAACTGATTTCATCGTTAACTGATTTCATCGTTAACTGATTCCATCGTTAACTGATTTCATCGTTAACTGATTTCATCTTCATTTAACTGATTTCATCGTTAACTGATTTCATCGTTAACTGATTTCATCTTTAACTGATTTCATCGTTAACTGATTTCATCTTCATTTAACTGATTTCATCGTTAACTGATTTCATCGTTAACTGATTTCATCTTTAACTGATTTCATCGTTAACTGATTTCATCTTCATTTAACTGATTTCATCGTTAACTGATTTCATCGTTAACTGATTTCATCTTCATTTAACTGATTTCATCGTTAACTGATTTCATCGTTAACTGATTCCATCGTTAACTGATTTCATCTTTAACTGATTTCATCGTTAACTGATTTCATCTTCATTTAACTGATTTCATCGTTAAGTGATTTCATCGTTAACTGATTTCATCGTTAACTGATTTCATCGTTAACTGATTTCATCTTCATTTAACTGATTTCATCGTTAACTGATTTCATCGTTAACTGATTTCATCTTCATTTAACTGATTTCATTGTTAACTGATTTCATCGTTAACTGATTTCATCTTCATTTAACTGATTTCATCGTTAACTGATTTCATCGTTAACTGATTCCATCGTTAACTGATTTCATCGTTAACTGATTTCATCGTTAACTGATTTCATCTTCATTTAACTGATTTCATTTTCATTCTTCATTTAACTGATTTCATCGTTAACTGATTTCATCGTTAACTGATTTCATCTTCATTTAACTGATTTCATCGTTAACTGATTTCATCGTTAACTGATTTCATCTTTAACTGATTTCATCGTTAACTGATTTCATCGTTAACTGATTTCATCTTCATTTAACTGATTTCATCGTTAACTGATTTCATCTTCATTTAATTGATTTCATCGTTAACTGATTTCATCGTTAACTGATTTCATCGTTAACTGATTTCATCTTTAACTGATTTCATCGTTAACTGATTTCATCTTCATTTAACTGATTTCATCGTTAACTGATTTCATCGTTAACTGATTTCATCTTTAACTGATTTCATCGTTAACTGATTTCATCTTCATTTAACTGATTTCATCGTTAACTGATTTCATCTTCATTTAACTGATTTCATCGTTAACTGATTTCATCTTCATTTAACTGATTTCATCGTTAACTGATTTCATCGTTAACTGATTTCATCGTTAACTGATTTCATCTTCATTTAACTGATTCCATCGTTAACTGATTTCATCGTTAACTGATTTCATCGTTAACTGATTTCATCTTCATTTAACTGATTTCATCGTTAACTGATTTCATCGTTAACTGATTTCATCGTTAACTGATTTCATCTTCATTTAACTGATTTCATCGTTAACTGATTTCATCGTTAACTGATTTCATCGTTAACTGATTTCATCTTCATTTAACTGATTTCATCGTTAACTGATTTCATCGTTAACTGATTCCATCGTTAACTGATTTCATCGTTAACTGATTTCATCGTTAACTGATTTCATCTTCATTTAACTGATTTCATCGTTAACTGATTTCATCTTCATTTAACTGATTTCATCGTTAACTGATTTCATCGTTAACTGATTTCATCGTTAACTGATTTCATCTTCATTTAACTGATTTCATTTTCATTCTTCATTTAACTGATTTCATCGTTAACTGATTTCATCTTCATTTAATTGATTTCATTGTTAACTGATTTCATCGTTAACTGATTTCATCGTTAACTGATTTCATCTTCATTTAACTGATTTCATCGTTAACTGATTTCATCTTCATTTAACTGATTTCATCGTTAACTGATTTCATCGTTAACTGATTTCATCTTCATTTAACTGATTTCATCGTTAACTGATTTCATCGTTAACTGATTTCATCTTCATTTAACTGATTTCATCGTTAACTGATTTCATCGTTAACTGATTTCATCGTTAACTGATTTCATCTTCATTTAACTGATTTCATCGTTAACTGATTTCATCGTTAACTGATTTCATCTTTAACTGATTTCATCGTTAACTGATTTCATCTTCATTTAACTGATTTCATCGTTAACTGATTTCATCGTTAACTGATTTCATCGTTAACTGATTTCATCTTCATTTAACTGATTTCATCGTTAACTGATTTCATCGTTAACTGATTTCATCTTCATTTAACTGATTTCATCGTTAACTGATTTCATCGTTAACTGATTCCATCGTTAACTGATTTCATCGTTAACTGATTTCATCGTTAACTGATTTCATCTTCATTTAACTGATTTCATCGTTAACTGATTTCATCGTTAACTGATTTCATCTTCATTTAACTGATTTCATCGTTAACTGATTTCATCGTTAACTGATTTCATCTTCATTTAACTGATTTCATCGTTAACTGATTTCATCGTTAACTGATTCCATCGTTAACTGATTTCGTCTTTAACTGATTTCATCGTTAACTGATTTCATCTTCATTTAACTGATTTCATCGTTAAGTGATTTCATCGTTAACTGATTTCATTGTTAACTGATTCCATCGTTAACTGATTTCATCGTTAACTGATTTCATCTTCATTTAACTGATTTCATCGTTAACTGATTTCATCGTTAACTGATTTCATCTTCTTTTAACTGATTTCATCGTTAACTGATTTCATCTTCATTTAATTGATTTCATCGTTAACTGATTTCATCGTTAACTGATTTCATCTTCATTTAACTGATTTCATCGTTAACTGATTTCATCGTTAACTGATTTCATCTTCATTTAACTGATTTCATCGTTAACTGATTTCATCTTCATTTAACTGATTTCATCGTTAACTGATTTCATCGTTAACTGATTTCATCTTCATTTAACTGATTCCATCGTTAACTGATTTCATCGTTAACTGATTTCATCGTTAACTGATTTCATCGTTAACTGATTTCATCTTCATTTAACTGATTTCATCGTTAACTGATTTCATCGTTAACTGATTTCATCTTCATTTAACTGATTCCATCGTTAACTGATTTCATCGTTAACTGATTTCATCTTCATTTAACTGATTTCATCGTTAACTGATTTCATCGTTAACTGATTCCATCGTTAACTGATTTCATCGTTAACTGATTTCATCGTTAACTGATTTCATCTTCATTTAACTGATTTCATCGTTAACTGATTTCATCTTCATTTAACTGATTTCATCGTTAACTGATTTCATCGTTAACTGATTTCATCTTCATTTAACTGATTTCATCTTCATTTAACTGATTCCATCGTTAACTGATTTCATCGTTAACTGATTTCATCGTTAACTGATTTCATCTTTAACTGATTTCATCGTTAACTGATTTCATCTTCATTTAACTGATTTCATCGTTAACTGATTTCATCGTTAACTGATTTCATCGTTAACTGATTTCATCTTCATTTAACTGATTTCATCGTTAACTGATTTCATCGTTAACTGATTTCATCTTCATTTAACTGATTTCATCGTTAACTGATTTCATCGTTAACTGATTTCATCTTCATTTAACTGATTTCATTTTCATTCTTCATTTAACTGATTTCATCGTTAACTGATTTCATCTTCATTTAACTGATTTCATCGTTAACTGATTTCATCGTTAACTGATTTCATCTTTAACTGATTTCATCGTTAACTGATTTCATCTTCATTTAACTGATTTCATCGTTAACTGATTTCATCTTCATTTAATTGATTTCATCGTTAACTGATTTCATCGTTAACTGATTTCATCGTTAACTGATTTCATCTTCATTTAACTGATTTCATCGTTAACTGATTTCATCGTTAACTGATTCCATCGTTAACTGATTTCATCATTAACTGATTTCATCTTCATTTAACTGATTTCATCGTTAACTGATTTCATCGTTAACTGATTTCATCTTTAACTGATTTCATCGTTAACTGATTTCATCTTCATTTAACTGATTTCATCGTTAACTGATTTCATCGTTAACTGATTTCATCTTTAACTGATTTCATCGTTAACTGATTTCATCCTCATTTAACTGATTTCATCGTTAACTGATTTCATCGTTAACTGATTTCATCTTCATTTAACTGATTTCATCGTTAACTGATTTCATCGTTAACTGATTCCATCGTTAACTGATTTCATCTTTAACTGATTTCATCGTTAACTGATTTCATCTTCATTTAACTGATTTCATCGTTAAGTGATTTCATCGTTAACTGATTTCATCGTTAACTGATTTCATCGTTAACTGATTTCATCTTCATTTAACTGATTTCATTGTTAACTGATTTCATCGTTAACTGATTTCATCTTCATTTAACTGATTTCATCGTTAACTGATTTCATCGTTAACTGATTCCATCGTTAACTGATTTCATCGTTAACTGATTTCATCGTTAACTGATTTCATCTTCATTTAACTGATTTCATTTTCATTCTTCATTTAACTGATTTCATCTTCATTTAATTGATTTCATCGTTAACTGATTTCATCGTTAACTGATTTCATCTTCATTTAACTGATTTCATCGTTAACTGATTTCATCGTTAACTGATTTCATCGTTAACTGATTTCATCTTCATTTAACTGATTTCATCGTTAACTGATTTCATCTTCATTTAACTGATTTCATCGTTAACTGATTTCATCTTCATTTAACTGATTTCATCGTTAACTGATTTCATCGTTAACTGATTTCATCTTCATTTAACTGATTCCATCGTTAACTGATTTCATCGTTAACTGATTTCATCGTTAACTGATTTCATCTTCATTTAACTGATTTCATCGTTAACTGATTTCATCGTTAACTGATTTCATCTTCATTTAACTGATTTCATCGTTAACTGATTTCATCGTTAACTGATTTCATCGTTAACTGATTTCATCTTCATTTAACTGATTTCATCGTTAACTGATTTCATCGTTAACTGATTTCATCGTTAACTGATTTCATCTTCATTTAACTGATTTCATTTTCATTCTTCATTTAACTGATTTCATCGTTAACTGATTTCATCTTCATTTAACTGATTTCATCGTTAACTGATTTCATCGTTAACTGATTTCATCTTTAACTGATTTCATCGTTAACTGATTTCATCTTCGTTTAACTGATTTCATCGTTAACTGATTTCATCTTCATTTAATTGATTTCATCGTTAACTGATTTCATCGTTAACTGATTTCATCGTTAACTGATTTCATCTTCATTTAACTGATTTCATCGTTAACTGATTTCATCGTTAACTGATTCCATCGTTAACTGATTTCATCATTAACTGATTTCATCTTCATTTAACTGATTTCATCGTTAACTGATTTCATCGTTAACTGATTTCATCTTTAACTGATTTCATCGTTAACTGATTTCATCTTCATTTAACTGATTTCATCGTTAACTGATTTCATCGTTAACTGATTTCATCTTTAACTGATTTCATCGTTAACTGATTTCATCTTCATTTAACTGATTTCATCGTTAACTGATTTCATCGTTAACTGATTTCATCTTCATTTAACTGATTTCATCGTTAACTGATTTCATCGTTAACTGATTCCATCGTTAACTGATTTCATCTTTAACTGATTTCATCGTTAACTGATTTCATCTTCATTTAACTGATTTCATCGTTAAGTGATTTCATCGTTAACTGATTTCATCGTTAACTGATTTCATCGTTAACTGATTTCATCTTCATTTAACTGATTTCATTGTTAACTGATTTCATCGTTAACTGATTTCATCTTCATTTAACTGATTTCATCGTTAACTGATTTCATCGTTAACTGATTCCATCGTTAACTGATTTCATCGTTAACTGATTTCATCGTTAACTGATTTCATCTTCATTTAACTGATTTCATTTTCATTCTTCATTTAACTGATTTCATCGTTAACTGATTTCATCGTTAACTGATTTCATCTTCATTTAACTGATTTCATCGTTAACTGATTTCATCGTTAACTGATTTCATCGTTAACTGATTTCATCTTTAACTGATTTCATCGTTAACTGATTTCATCTTCATTTAACTGATTTCATCGTTAACTGATTTCATCTTCATTTAATTGATTTCATCGTTAACTGATTTCATCGTTAACTGATTTCATCGTTAACTGATTTCATCGTTAACTGATTTCATCGTTAACTGATTTCATCGTTAACTGATTTCATCTTCATTTAACTGATTTCATCGTTAACTGATTTCATCGTTAACTGATTTCATCGTTAACTGATTTCATCTTCATTTAAATGATTTCATCGTTAACTGATTTCATCGTTAACTGATTTCATCTTTAACTGATTTCATCGTTAACTGATTTCATCTTCATTTAACTGATTTCATCGTTAACTGATTTCATCGTTAACTGATTTCATCTTTAACTGATTTCATCGTTAACTGATTTCATCTTCATTTAACTGATTTCATCGTTAACTGATTTCATCTTCATTTAACTGATTTCATCGTTAACTGATTTCATCGTTAACTGATTTCATCGTTAACTGATTTCATCTTCATTTAACTGATTCCATCGTTAACTGATTTCATCGTTAACTGATTTCATCGTTAACTGATTTCATCTTCATTTAACTGATTTCATCGTTAACTGATTTCATCGTTAACTGATTTCATCGTTAACTGATTTCATCGTTAACTGATTTCATCTTCATTTAACTGATTTCATCGTTAACTGATTTCATCGTTAACTGATTTCATCGTTAACTGATTTCATCGTTAACTGATTTCATCTTCATTTAACTGATTTCATCGTTAACTGATTCCATCGTTAACTGATTTCATCGTTAACTGATTTCATCTTCATTTAACTGATTTCATCGTTAACTGATTTCATCTTCATTTAACTGATTTCATCGTTAACTGATTTCATCGTTAACTGATTTCATCGTTAACTGATTTCATCTTCATTTAACTGATTTCATTTTCATTCTTCATTTAACTGATTTCATCGTTAACTGATTTCATCTTCATTTAATTGATTTCATCGTTAACTGATTTCATCGTTAACTGATTTCATCGTTAACTGATTTCATCTTCATTTAACTGATTTCATCGTTAACTGATTTCATCGTTAACTGATTTCATCTTCATTTAACTGATTTCATCGTTAACTGATTTCATCGTTAACTGATTTCATCGTTAACTGATTTCATCTTCATTTAACTGATTTCATCGTTAACTGATTTCATCGTTAACTGATTTCATCTTTAACTGATTTCATCGTTAACTGATTTCATCTTCATTTAACTGATTTCATCGTTAACTGATTTCATCGTTAACTGATTTCATCTTTAACTGATTTCATCGTTAACTGATTTCATCTTCATTTAACTGATTTCATCGTTAACTGATTTCATCTTCATTTAACTGATTTCATCGTTAACTGATTTCATCGTTAACTGATTTCATCGTTAACTGATTTCATCTTCATTTAACTGATTCCATCGTTAACTGATTTCATCGTTAACTGATTTCATCTTCATTTAACTGATTTCATCGTTAACTGATTTCATCGTTAACTGATTTCATCTTTAACTGATTTCATCGTTAACTGATTTCATCTTCATTTAACTGATTTCATCGTTAACTGATTTCATCGTTAACTGATTTCATCGTTAACTGATTTCATCTTCATTTAACTGATTTCATCGTTAACTGATTCCATCGTTAACTGATTTCGTTAACTGATTTCATCTTCATTTAACTGATTTCATCGTTAACTGATTTCATCTTCATTTAACTGATTTCATCGTTAACTGATTTCATCGTTAACTGATTTCATCGTTAACTGATTTCATCTTCATTTAACTGATTTCATTTTCATTCTTCATTTAACTGATTTCATCGTTAACTGATTTCATCTTCATTTAATTGATTTCATCGTTAACTGATTTCATCGTTAACTGATTTCATCGTTAACTGATTTCATCTTCATTTAACTGATTTCATCGTTAACTGATTTCATCGTTAACTGATTTCATCTTCATTTAACTGATTTCATCGTTAACTGATTTCATCGTTAACTGATTTCATCGTTAACTGATTTCATCTTCATTTAACTGATTTCATCGTTAACTGATTTCATCTTCATTTAACTGATTTCATCGTTAACTGATTTCATCTTCATTTAATTGATTTCATCGTTAACTGATTTCATCGTTAACTGATTTCATCGTTAACTGATTTCATCTTCATTTAACTGATTTCATCGTTAACTGATTTCATCGTTAACTGATTTCATCTTCATTTAACTGATTTCATCGTTAACTGATTTCATCTTCATTTAACTGATTTCATCGTTAACTGATTTCATCGTTAACTGATTTCATCTTTAACTGATTTCATCGTTAACTGATTTCATCTTCATTTAACTGATTTCATCGTTAACTGATTTCATCTTCATTTAACTGATTTCATCGTTAACTGATTTCATCGTTAACTGATTTCATCTTCATTTAACTGATTCCATCGTTAACTGATTTCATCGTTAACTGATTTCATCGTTAACTGATTTCATCTTCATTTAACTGATTTCATCGTTAACTGATTTCATCGTTAACTGATTTCATCGTTAACTGATTTCATCTTCATTTTACTGATTTCATCGTTAACTGATTTCATCGTTAACTGATTTCATCGTTAACTGATTTCATCTTCATTTAACTGATTTCATCGTTAACTGATTTCATCGTTAACTGATTCCATCGTTAACTGATTTCATCGTTAACTGATTTCATCTTCATTTAACTGATTTCATCGTTAACTGATTTCATCTTCATTTAACTGATTTCATCGTTAACTGATTTCATCGTTAACTGATTTCATCGTTAACTGATTTCATCTTCATTTAACTGATTTCATCGTTAACTGATTTCATCGTTAACTGATTTCATCTTTAACTGATTTCATCGTTAACTGATTTCATCTTCATTTAACTGATTTCATCGTTAACTGATTTCATCTTCATTTAATTGATTTCATCGTTAACTGATTTCATCGTTAACTGATTTCATCGTTAACTGATTTCATCTTCATTTAACTGATTTCATCGTTAACTGATTCCATCGTTAACTGATTTCATCTTCATTTAACTGATTTCATCGTTAACTGATTTCATCGTTAACTGATTTCATCTTCATTTAACTGATTTCATCGTTAACTGATTTCATCGTTAACTGATTTCATCGTTAACTGATTTCATCTTCATTTAACTGATTTCATCGTTAACTGATTTCATCGTTAACTGATTTCATCTTCATTTAACTGATTTCATCGTTAACTGATTTCATCGTTAACTGATTCCATCGTTAACTGATTTCATCTTTAACTGATTTCATCGTTAACTGATTTCATCTTCATTTAACTGATTTCATCGTTAAGTGATTTCATCGTTAACTGATTTCATCTTCATTTAACTGATTCCATCGTTAACTGATTTCATCGTTAACTGATTTCATCTTTAACTGATTTCATCTTCATTTAACTGATTTCATCGTTAACTGATTTCATCGTTAACTGATTTCATCGTTAACTGATTTCATCTTCATTTAACTGATTTCATCGTTAACTGATTTCATCGTTAACTGATTCCATCGTTAACTGATTTCATCGTTAACTGATTTCATCTTCATTTAACTGATTTAATTTTCATTCTTCATTTAACTGATTTCATCGTTAACTGATTTCATCTTCATTTAACTGATTTCATCGTTAACTGATTTCATCGTTAACTGATTTCATCTTTAACTGATTTCATCGTTAACTGATTTCATCTTCATTTAACTGATTTCATCGTTAACTGATTTCATCTTCATTTAATTGATTTCATCGTTAACTGATTTCATCGTTAACTGATTTCATCGTTAACTGATTTCATCTTCATTTAACTGATTTCATCGTTAACTGATTTCATCGTTAACTGATTCCATCGTTAACTGATTTCATCGTTAACTGATTTCATCTTCATTTAACTGATTTCATCGTTAACTGATTTCATCGTTAACTGATTTCATCTTTAACTGATTTCATCGTTAACTGATTTCATCTTCATTTAACTGATTTCATCGTTAACTGATTTCATCGTTAACTGTTTTCTTCGTTAACTGATTTCATCTTTAACTGATTTCATCGTTAACTGATTTCATCTTCATTTAACTGATTTCATCGTTAACTGATTTCATCTTCATTTAATTGATTTCATCGTTAACTGATTTCATCGTTAACTGATTTCATCGTTAACTGATTTCATCGTTAACTGATTTCATCTTCATTTAACTGATTTCATCGTTAACTGATTTCATCGTTAACTGATTTCATCTTCATTTAACTGATTTCATCGTTAACTGATTTCATCGTTAACTGATTTCATCGTTAACTGATTTCATCTTCATTTAAATGATTTCATCGTTAACTGATTTCATCGTTAACTGATTTCATCTTTAACTGATTTCATCGTTAACTGATTTCATCTTCATTTAACTGATTTCATCGTTAACTGATTTCATCGTTAACTGATTTCATCTTTAACTGATTTCATCGTTAACTGATTTCATCTTCATTTAACTGATTTCATCGTTAACTGATTTCATCGTTAACTGATTCCATCGTTAACTGATTTCATCTTTAACTGATTTCATCGTTAACTGATTTCATCTTCATTTAACTGATTTCATCGTTAAGTGATTTCATCGTTAACTGATTTCATCGTTAACTGATTTCATCGTTAACTGATTTCATCTTCATTTAACTGATTTCATCTTCATTTAACTGATTTCATCGTTAACTGATTTCATCGTTAACTGATTTCATCGTTAACTGATTTCATCTTCATTTAACTGATTTCATTGTTAACTGATTTCATCGTTAACTGATTTCATCTTCATTTAACTGATTTCATCGTTAACTGATTTCATCGTTAACTGATTCCATCGTTAACTGATTTCATCGTTAACTGATTTCATCTTCATTTAACTGATTTCATTTTCATTCTTCATTTAACTGATTTCATCGTTAACTGATTTCATCGTTAACTGATTTCATCTTCATTTAACTGATTTCATCGTTAACTGATTTCATCGTTAACTGATTTCATCTTTAACTGATTTCATCGTTAACTGATTTCATCTTCATTTAACTGATTTCATCGTTAACTGATTTCATCTTCATTTAATTGATTTCATCGTTAACTGATTTCATCGTTAACTGATTTCATCGTTAACTGATTTCATCTTCATTTAACTGATTTCATCGTTAACTGATTTCATCGTTAACTGATTTCATCGTTAACTGATTTCATCTTCATTTAACTGATTTCATCGTTAACTGATTTCATCGTTAACTGATTTCATCTTCATTTAACTGATTTCATCGTTAACTGATTTCATCGTTAACTGATTTCATCTTTAACTGATTTCATCGTTAACTGATTTCATCTTCATTTAACTGATTTCATCGTTAACTGATTTCATCGTTAACTGATTTCATCGTTAACTGATTTCATCTTTAACTGATTTCATCGTTAAATGATTTCATCTTCATTTAACTGATTTCATCGTTAACTGATTTCATCTTCATTTAATTGATTTCATCGTTAACTGATTTCATCGTTAACTGATTTCATCGTTAACTGATTTCATCTTCATTTAACTGATTTCATCGTTAACTGATTTCATCGTTAACTGATTTCATCGTTAACTGATTTCATCTTCATTTAAATGATTTCATCGTTAACTGATTTCATCGTTAACTGATTTCATCTTTAACTGATTTCATCGTTAACTGATTTCATCTTCATTTAACTGATTTCATCGTTAACTGATTTCATCGTTAACTGATTTCATCTTTAACTGATTTCATCGTTAACTGATTTCATCTTCATTTAACTGATTTCATCGTTAACTGATTTCATCTTCATTTAACTGATTTCATCGTTAACTGATTTCATCGTTAACTGATTTCATCGTTAACTGATTTCATCGTTAACTGATTTCATCTTCATTTAACTGATTCCATCGTTAACTGATTTCATCGTTAACTGATTTCATCGTTAACTGATTTCATCTTCATTTAACTGATTTCATTTTCATTCTTCATTTAACTGATTTCATCGTTAACTGATTTCATCTTCATTTAACTGATTTCATCGTTAACTGATTTCATCGTTAACTGATTTCATCGTTAACTGATTTCATCTTTAACTGATTTCATCGTTAACTGATTTCATCTTCATTTAACTGATTTCATCGTTAACTGATTTCATCTTCATTTAATTGATTTCATCGTTAACTGATTTCATCGTTAACTGATTTCATCGTTAACTGATTTCATCTTCATTTAACTGATTTCATCGTTAACTGATTTCATCGTTAACTGATTTCATCTTCATTTAACTGATTTCATCTTCATTTAACTGATTTCATCGTTAACTGATTTCATCGTTAACTGATTCCATCGTTAACTGATTTCATCTTTAACTGATTTCATCGTTAACTGATTTCATCTTCATTTAACTGATTTCATCGTTAAGTGATTTCATCGTTAACTGATTTCATCTTCATTTAACTGATTTCATTGTTAACTGATTTCATCGTTAACTGATTTCATCTTCATTTAACTGATTTCATCGTTAACTGATTTCATCGTTAACTGATTCCATCGTTAACTGATTTCATCGTTAACTGATTTCATCTTCATTTAACTGATTTCATCGTTAACTGATTTCATCTTCATTTAACTGATTTCATTTTCATTCTTCATTTAACTGATTTCATCGTTAACTGATTTCATCTTCATTTAACTGATTTCATCGTTAACTGATTTCATCGTTAACTGATTTCATCTTCATTTAACTGATTTCATCGTTAACTGATTTCATCGTTAACTGATTCCATCGTTAACTGATTTCATCTTTAACTGATTTCATCGTTAACTGATTTCATCTTCATTTAACTGATTTCATCGTTAAGTGATTTCATCGTTAACTGATTTCATCTTCATTTAACTGATTTTATTGTTAACTGATTTCATCGTTAACTGATTTCATCTTCATTTAACTGATTTCATCGTTAACTGATTTCATCGTTAACTGATTCCATCGTTAACTGATTTCATCGTTAACTGATTTCATCGTTAACTGATTTCATCGTTAACTGATTTCATCTTTAACTGATTTCATCGATTTCATCGATGATTCATCAGATGATTTCATCTTTAACTGATTTCATCGTTAACTGATTTCATCTTCATTTAACTGATTTCATCGTTAACTGATTTCATCGTTAACTGATTTCATCGTTAACTGATTTCATCGTTAACTGATTTCATCTTTAACTGATTTCATCGTTAACTGATTTCATCTTCATTTAACTGATTTCATCGTTAACTGATTTCATCTTCATTTAATTGATTTCATCGTTAACTGATTTCATCGTTAACTGATTTCATCGTTAACTGATTTCATCTTCATTTAACTGATTTCATCGTTAACTGATTCCATCGTTAACTGATTTCATCTTCATTTAACTGATTTCATCGTTAACTGATTTCATCGTTAACTGATTTCATCGTTAACTGATTTCATCGTTAACTGATTTCATCTTCATTTAACTGATTTCATCGTTAACTGATTTCATCGTTAACTGATTCCATCGTTAACTGATTTCATCTTTAACTGATTTCATCGTTAACTGATTTCATCTTCATTTAACTGATTTCATCGTTAAGTGATTTCATCGTTAACTGATTTCATCTTCATTTAACTGATTTCATTGTTAACTGATTTCATCGTTAACTGATTTCATCTTCATTTAACTGATTTCATCGTTAACTGATTTCATCGTTAACTGATTTCATCGTTAACTGATTCCATCGTTAACTGATTTCATCGTTAACTGATTTCATCGTTAACTGATTTCATCTTCATTTAACTGATTTCATCGTTAACTGATTTCATCTTCATTTAACTGATTTCATTTTCATTCTTCATTTAACTGATTTCATCGTTAACTGATTTCATCTTCATTTAACTGATTTCATCGTTAACTGATTTCATCGTTAACTGATTTCATCTTCTTTTAACTGATTTCATCGTTAACTGATTTCATCTTCATTTAATTGATTTCATCGTTAACTGATTTCATCGTTAACTGATTTCATCTTCATGTAACTGATTTCATCGTTAACTGATTTCATCGTTAACTGATTTCATCTTCATTTAACTGATTTCATCGTTAACTGATTTCATCTTCATTTAACTGATTTCATCGTTAACTGATTTCATCGTTAACTGATTTCATCGTTAACTGATTTCATCTTCATTTAACTGATTTCATCGTTAACTGATTTCATCGTTAACTGATTTCATCGTTAACTGATTTCATCTTCATTTAACTGATTCCATCGTTAACTGATTTCATCGTTAACTGATTTCATCGTTAACTGATTTCATCTTTAACTGATTTCATCGTTAACTGATTTCATCTTCATTTAACTGATTTCATCGTTAACTGATTTCATCGTTAACTGATTTCATCGTTAACTGATTTCATCTTCATTTAACTGATTCCATCGTTAACTGATTTCATCGTTAACTGATTTCATCGTTAACTGATTTCATCTTCATTTAACTGATTTCATCGTTAACTGATTTCATCGTTAACTGATTTCATCTTTAACTGATTTCATCGTTAACTGATTTCATCTTCATTTAACTGATTTCATCGTTAACTGATTTCATCGTTAACTGATTTCATCTTCATTTAACTGATTTCATCGTTAACTGATTCCATCGTTAACTGATTTCATCGTTAACTGATTTCATCGTTAACTGATTTCATCTTTAACTGATTTCATCTTCATTTAACTGATTTCATCGTTAACTGATTTCATCGTTAACTGATTTAATCTTTAACTGATTTCATCGTTAACTGATTTAATCTTCATGTAACTGATTTCATCTGTAACTGATTTCATCTTTAACTGATTTCATCGTTAACTGATTTCATCTTCATTTAACTGATTTCATCTTCATTTAACTGATTTCATCGTTAACTGATTTCATCTTCATTTAACTGATTCCATCGTTAACTGATTTCATCGTTAACTGATTTCATCGTTAACTGATTTCATCTTCATTTAACTGATTTCATCGTTAACTGATTTCATCTTCATTTAACTGATTTCATCGTTAACTGATTTCATCGTTAACTGATTCCATCGTTAACTGATTTCATCGTTAACTGATTTCATATTCATTTAACTGATTTCATCGTTAACTGATTTCATCGTTAACTGATTTCATCGTTAACTGATTTCATCTTCATTTAACTGATTCCATCGTTAACTGATTTCATCGTTTACTGATTTCATCGTTAACTGATTTCATCTTCATTTAACTGATTTCATTTTCATTCTTCATTTAACTGATTTCATCGTTAACTGATTTCATCGTTAACTGATTTCATCTTCATTTAACTGATTTCATCGTTAACTGATTTCATCGTTAACTGATTTCATCGTTAACTGATTTCATCTTCATTTAACTGATTTCATCTTCATTTAACTGATTTCATCTTCATTTAACTGATTTCATCGTTAACTGATTTCATCTTTTACTGATTTCATCGTTAACTGATTTCATCTTTAACTGATTTCATCGTTAACTGATTTCATCTTCATTTAACTGATTTCATCGTTGACTGATTTCATCTTCATTTAACTGATTCCATCGTTAACTGATTTCATCTTCATTTAACTGATTCCATCATTAACTGATCTCATCGTTAACTGATTTCATCGTTAACTGATTCCATCGTTAACTGATTTCACCGTTAACTGATTTCATCTTCATTTAACTGATTTCATCGTTAACTGATTTCATCGTTAACTGATTTCATCGTTAACTGATTTCATCTTCATTTAACTGATTTCATTTTCATTCTTCATTTAACTGATTTCATCGTTAACTGATTTCATCGTTAACTGATTTCATCTTCATTTAACTGATTTCATCGTTAACTGATTTCGTCGTTAACTGATTTCATCTTTAACTGATTTCATCGTTAACTGATTTCATCTTCATTTAACTGATTTCATCGTTAACTGATTTCATCGTTTACTGATTTCATCTTCATTTAACTGATTTCATCGTTAACTGATTTCATCGTTAACTGATTTCATCTTTAACTGATTTCATCGTTAACTGATTTCATCTTCATTTAACTGATCTCATCGTTAACTGATTTCATCGTTAACGGATTTCATCGTTAACGGATTCCATCGTTAACGGATTTCATCGTTAACGGATTTCATCGTTAACTGATTTCATCTTCATTTAACTGATTTCATCGTTAACTGATTTCATCTTCATTTAACTGATTTCATCGTTAACTGATTTCATCGTTAACTGATTTCATTTTCATTCTTCATTTAACTGATTTCATCGTTAACTGATTTCATCTTTAACTGATTTTATCGTTAACTGATTTCAACTTCATGTAAATGATTTCATCTGTAACTGATTTCATCGTTAACTGATTTCATCTTCATTTAACTGATTTCATCTGTAACTGATTTCATCGTTAACTGATTTCATCTTCATTGAACTGATTTCATCTTCATTTAACTGATTTCATCGTTAACTGATGTCATCTTCATTTAACTGATTTCATCGTTAACTGATTTCATCGTTAACTGATTTAATCTTCATGTAACTGATTTCATCTGTAACTGATTTCATCGTTAACTGATTTCATCTTCATTTAACTGATTTCATCTTCATTTAACTGATTTCATCGTTAACTGATTTCATCTTCATTTAACTGATTTCATCGTTAACTGATTTCATTGTTAACTGATTTCATCTTTAACTGATTTCATCGTTAACTGATTTCATCTTCATTTAACTGATTTCATCGTTAACTGATTTCATCGTTAACTGATTTCATCTTCATTTAACTGATTCCATCGTTAACTGATTTCATCTTTAACTGATTTCATCGTTAACTGATTTCATCTTCATTTAACTGATTTCATCGTTAACTGATTTCATCGTTAACTGATTTCATCTTCATTTAACTGATTCCATCGTTAACTGATTTCATCTTTAACTGATTTCATCATTAACTGATTTCATCTTCATTTAACTGATTTCATCGTTAACTGATTTCATCGTTAACTGATTTAATCTTTAACTGATTTCATCGTTAACTGATTTAATCTTCATGTAACTGATTTCATCTGTAACTGATTTCATCTTTAACTGATTTCATCGTTAACTGATTTCATCTTCATTTAACTGATTTCATCTTCATTTAACTGATTTCATCGTTAACTGATTTCATCTTCATTTAACTGATTCCATCGTTAACTGATTTCATCGTTAACTGATTTCATCGTTAACTGATTTCATCGTTAACTGATTCCATCGTTAACTGATTTCATCGTTAACTGATTTCATATTCATTTAACTGATTTCATCGTTAACTGATTTCATCTTTAACTGATTTCATCGTTAACTGATTTCATCGTTAACTGATTTCATCTTCATTTAACTGATTTCATCGTTAACTGATTTCATCGTTAACTGATTTCATCTTCATTTAACTGATTTCATCGTTAACTGATTTCATCGTTAACTGATTTCATCTTCATTTAACTGATTTCATCGTTAACTGATTTCATCGTTAACTGATTTCATCTTCATTTAACTGATTTCATCGTTAACTGATTTCATCGTTAACTGATTTCATCTTCATTTAACTGATTTCATCGTTAACTGATTTCATCTTCATTTAACTGATTCCATCGTTAACTGATTTCATCGTTAACTGATTTCATCTTCATTTAACTGATTTCATCGTTAACTGATTTCATCGTTAACTGATCTCATCGTTAACTGATTCCATCGTGAACTGATTTCACCGTGAACTGATTTCATCTTCATTTAACTGATTCCATCGTTAACTGATTTCATCGTTAACTGATTTCATCGTTAACTGATTTCATCGTTAACTGATTTCATCTTCATTTAACTGATTTCATTTTCATTCTTCATTTAACTGATTTCATCGTTAACTGATTTCATCTTCATTTAACTGATTTCATCGTTAACTGATTTCATCGTTAACTGATTTCATCTTCATTTAACTGATTTCATCGTTAACTGATTTCATCGTTAACTGATTTCATCTTTAACTGATTTCATCGTTAACTGATTTCATCTTCATTTAACTGATTTCATCGTTAACTGATTTCATCTTCATTTAATTGATTTCATCGTTAACTGATTTCATCGTTAACTGATTTCATCTTCATTTAACTGATTTCATCGTTAACTGATTTCATCGTTAACTGATTTCATCGTTAACTGATTTCATCTTCATTTAACTGATTTCATCGTTAACTGATTTCATCGTTAACTGATTCCATCGTTAACTGATTTCATCTTTAACTGATTTCATCGTTAACTGATTTCATCTTCATTTAACTGATTTCATCGTTAACTGATTTCATCTTCATTTAACTGATTTCATCGTTAATTGATTTCATCGTTAACTGATTTCATCGTTAACTGATTTCATCTTCATTTAACTGATTTCATCGTTAACTGATTTCATCGTTAACTGATTTCATCTTTAACTGATTTCATCTTCATTTAACTGATTTCATCGTTAACTGATTTCATCGTTAACTGATTTCATCTTCATTTAACTGATTTCATCTTCATTTAACTGATTTCATCGTTAACTGATTTCATCGTTAACTGATTTCATCTTTAACTGATTTCATCGTTAACTGATTTCATCTTCATTTAACTGATTCCATCGTTAACTGATTTCATCGTTAACTGATTTCATCTTCATTTAACTGATTTCATCGTTAACTGATTTCATCGTTAACTGATTTCATCTTTAACTGATTTCATCGTTAACTGATTTCATCTTCATTTAACTGATTTCATCTTCATTTAACTGATTTCATCGTTAACTGATTCCATCGTTAACTGATTTCATCGTTAACTGATTTCATCTTCATTTAACTGATTTCATCTTTAACTGATTTCATCGTTAACTGATTTCATCTTCATTTAACTGATTTCATCGTTAACTGATTTCATCGTTAACTGATTTCATCTTTAACTGATTTCATCGTTAACTGATTTCATCTTCATTTAACTGATTTCATCGTTAACTGATTTCATCTTCATTTAATTGATTTCATCGTTAACTGATTTCATCGTTAACTGATTTCATCGTTAACTGATTTCATCTTCATTTAACTGATTTCATCGTTAACTGATTTCATCGTTAACTGATTCCATCGTTAACTGATTTCATCGTTAACTGATTTCATCGTTAACTGATTTCATCTTCATTTAACTGATTTCATCGTTAACTGATTTCATCGTTAACTGATTTCATCTTCATTTAACTGATTTCATCGTTAACTGATTTCATCGTTAACTGATTTCATCTTCATTTAACTGATTTCATCTTCATTTAACTGATTTCATCGTTAACTGATTCCATCGTTAACTGATTTCATCTTTAACTGATTTCATCGTTAACTGATTTCATCTTCATTTAACTGATTTCATCGTTAACTGATTTCATCTTCATTTAACTGATTTCATCGTTAAGTGATTTCATCGTTAACTGATTTCATCGTTAACTGATTTCATCGTTAATTGATTTCATCTTCATTTAACTGATTTCATCGTTAACTGATTTCATCTTCATTTAACTGATTTCATCGTTAACTGATTTCATCGTTAACTGATTCCATCGTTAACTGATTTCATCGTTAACTGATTTCATCGTTAACTGATTTCATCTTCATTTAACTGATTTCATCGTTAACTGATTTCATCTTCATTTAACTGATTTCATCGTTAACTGATTTCATCTTCATTTAACTGATTTCATCGTTAACTGATTTCATCTTCATTTAACTGATTCCATCGTTAACTGATTTCATCGTTAACTGATTTCATCTTCATTTAACTGATTTCATCGTTAACTGATTTCATCGTTAACTGATTTCATCTTCATTTAACTGATTCCATCGTTAACTGATTTCATCGTTAACTGATTCCATCGTTAACTGATTTCATCGTTAACTGATTTCATCTTCATTTAACTGATTCCATCGTTAACTGATTTCATCGTTAACTGATTTCATCGTTAACTGATTTCATCTTCATTTAACTGATTTCATCGTTAACTGATTTCATCTTCATTTAACTGATTTCATCGTTAACTGATTCCATCGTTAACTGATTTCATCGTTAACTGATTTCATCTTCATTTAACTGATTTCATCGTTAACTGATTTCATCGTTAACTGATTTCATCTTCATTTAACTGATTCCATCGTTAACTGATTTCATCGTTTACTGATTTCATCGTTAACTGATTTCATCTTCATTTAACTGATTTCATTTTCATTCTTCATTTAACTGATTTCATCGTTAACTGATTTCATCGTTAACTGATTTCATCTTCATTTAACTGATTTCATCGTTAACTGATTTCATCGTTAACTGATTTCATCTTCATTTAACTGATTTCATCGTTAACTGATTTCATCGTTAACTGATTTCATCTTTTACTGATTTCATCGTTAACTGATTTCATCTTTAACTGATTTCATCGTTAACTGATTTCATCTTCATTTAACTGATTTCATCGTTGACTGATTTCATCTTCATTTAACTGATTCCATCGTTAACTGATTTCATCTTCATTTAACTGATTCCATCGTTAACTGATCTCATCGTTAACTGATTCCATCGTTAACTGATTTCACCGTTAACTGATTTCACCGTTAACTGATTTCATCTTCATTTAACTGATTCCATCGTTAACAGATTTCATCTTTAACTGATTTCATCGTTAACTGATTTCATCGTTAACTGATTTCATCGTTAACTGATTTCATCTTCATTTAACTGATTTCATCGTTAACTGATTTCATCGTTAACTGATTTCATCGTTAACTGATTTCATCTTCATTTAACTGATTTCATTTTCATTCTTCATTTAACTGATTTCATCGTTAACTGATTTCATCGTTAACTGATTTCATCGTTAACTGATTTCATCTTCATTTAACTGATTTCATCGTTAACTGATTTCATCTTTAACTGATTTCATCGTTAACTGATTTCATCTTCATTTAACTGATTTCATCGTTAACTGATTTCATCGTTTACTGATTTCATCTTCATTTAACTGATTTCATCGTTAACTGATTTCATCGTTAACTGATTTCATCTTTAACTGATTTCATCGTTAACTGATTTCATCTTCATTTAACTGATTTCATCGTTAACTGATCTCATCGTTAACGGATTTCATCGTTAACGGATTCCATCGTTAACGGATTTCATCGTTAACTGATTTCATCTTCATTTAACTGATTTCATCGTTAACTGATTTCATCTTCATTTAACTGATTTCATCGTTAACTGATTTCATCGTTAACTGATTTCATTTTCATTCTTCATTTAACTGATTTCATCGTTAACTGATTTCATCTTTAACTGATTTTATCGTTAACTGATTTCATCTTCATGTAACTGATTTCATCTGTAACTGATTTCATCGTTAACTGATTTCATCTTCATTTAACTGATTTCATCTGTAACTGATTTCATCGTTAACTGATTTCATCTTCATTTAACTGATTTCATCTTCATTTAACTGATTTCATCGTTAACTGATGTCATCTTCAATTAACTGATTTCATCGTTAACTGATTTCATCGTTACCTGATTTCATCTTCATTTAACTGATTCCATCGTTAACTGATTTCATCGTTAACTGATTTCATCTTTAACTGATTTCATCTTCATTTAACTGATTTCATCTTCATTTAACTGATTTCATCGTTAACTGATTTCATCTTCATTTAACTGATTTCATCGTTAACTGATTCCATCGTTAACTGATTTCATCTTCATTTAACTGATTTCATCGTTAACTGATTTCATCTTCATTTAACTGATTTCATCGTTAACTGATTTCATCGTTAACTGATTTCATCGTTAACTGATTTCATCTTCATTTAACTGATTTCATCGTTAACTGATTTCATCTTCATTTAACTGATTCCATCGTTAACTGATTTCATCGTTAACTGATTTCATCTTCATTTAACTGATTTCATCGTTAACTGATTTCATCGTTAACTGATTTCATCTTCATTTAACTGATTCCATCGTTAACTGATTTCATCGTTAACTGATTTCATCTTCATTTAACTGATTTCATCGTTAACTGATTTCATCGTTAACTGATTTCATCGTTAACTGATTCCATCGTTAACTGATTTCATCGTTAACTGATTTCATCTTCATTTAACTGATTTCATCGTTAACTGATTTCATCGTTAACTGATTTCATCGTTAACTGATTTCATCTTCATTTAACTGATTCCATCGTTAACTGATTTCATCGTTTACTGATTTCATCGTTAACTGATTTCATCTTCATTTAACTGATTTCATTTTCATTCTTCATTTAACTGATTTCATCGTTAACTGATTTCATCGTTAACTGATTTCATCTTCATTTAACTGATTTCATCGTTAACTGATTTCATCGTTAACTGATTTCATCTTTTACTGATTTCATCGTTAACTGATTTCATCTTTAACTGATTTCATCGTTAACTGATTTCATCTTCATTTAACTGATTTCATCTTCATTTAACTGATTCCATCGTTAACTGATTTCATCTTCATTTAACTGATTCCATCGTTAACTGATCTCATCGTTAACTGATTTCATCGTTAACTGATTCCATCGTTAACTGATTTCACCGTTAACTGATTTCACCGTTAACTGATTTCATCTTCATTTAACTGATTCCATCGTTAACAGATTTCATCTTTAACTGATTTCATCGTTAACTGATTTCATCTTTAACTGATTTCATCTTCATTTAACTGATTTCATCGTTAACTGATTTCATCGTTAACTGATTTCATCGTTAACTGATTTCATCTTCATTTAACTGATTTCATTTTCATTCTTCATTTAACTGATTTCATCGTTAACTGATTTCATCGTTAACTGATTTCATCGTTAACTGATTTCATCTTCATTTAACTGATTTCATCTTCATTTAACTGATTTCATCGTTAACTGATTTCGTCGTTAACTGATTTCATCTTTAACTGATTTCATCGTTAACTGATTTCATCTTCATTTAACTGATTTCATCGTTAACTGATTTCATCGTTTACTGATTTCATCTTCATTTAACTGATTTCATCGTTAACTGATTTCATCTTTAACTGATTTCATCGTTAACTGATTTCATCTTCATTTAACTGATTTCATCGTTAACTGATCTCATCGTTAACTGATTTCATCGTTAACTGATTTCATCGTTAACGGATTCCATCGTTAACGGATTTCATCGTTAACGGATTTCATCGTTAACTGATTTCATCTTCATTTAACTGATTTCATCGTTAACTGATTTCATCTTCATTTAACTGATTTCATCGTTAACTGATTTCATTTTCATTCTTCATTTAACTGATTTCATCGTTAACTGATTTCATCTTTAACTGATTTTATCGTTAACTGATTTCAACTTCATGTAACTGATTTCATCGTTAACTGATTTCATCTTCATTTAACTGATTCCATCGTTAACTGATTTCATCTTTAACTGATTT
Source organism: Semicossyphus pulcher (assembly GCF_022749685.1). Lineage (NCBI taxonomy): Eukaryota > Metazoa > Chordata > Actinopteri > Labriformes > Labridae > Semicossyphus > Semicossyphus pulcher. Next base: position 317,754 of record NW_027211720.1, on the reverse strand, counting down.
CATCGTTAACTGATTTCATCTTCATTTAACTGATTTCATCGTTAACAGATTTCATCGTTAACTGATTTCATCTTCATTTAACTGATTCCATCGTTAACTGATTTCATCTTTAACTGATTTCATCATTAACTGATTTCATCTTCATTTAACTGATTTCATCGTTAACTGATTTCATCGTTAACTGATTTAATCTTTAACTGATTTCATCGTTAACTGATTTAATCTTCATGTAACTGATTTCATCTGTAACTGATTTCATCTTTAACTGATTTCATCGTTAACTGATTTCATCTTCATTTAACTGATTTCATCTTCATTTAACTGATTTCATCGTTAACTGATTTCATCTTCATTTAACTGATTCCATCGTTAACTGATTTCATCGTTAACTGATTTCATCGTTAACTGATTTCATCTTCATTTAACTGATTTCATCGTTAACTGATTTCATCTTCATTTAACTGATTTCATCGTTAACTGATTTCATCGTTAACTGATTCCATCGTTAACTGATTTCATCGTTAACTGATTTCATATTCATTTAACTGATTTCATCGTTAACTGATTTCATCGTTAACTGATTTCATCTTCATTTAACTGATTCCATCGTTAACTGATTTCATCGTTAACTGATTTCATCGTTAACTGATTTCATCTTCATTTAACTGATTTCATCGTTAACTGATTTCATCGTTAACTGATTTCATCTTCATTTAACTGATTTCATCGTTAACTGATTTCATCGTTAATTGATTTCATCGTTAACTGATTTCATTTTCATTCTTCATTTAACTGATTTCATCGTTAACTGATTTCATCGTTAACTGATTTCATCTTCATTTAACTGATTTCATCGTTAACTGATTTCATCGTTAATTGATTTCATCGTTAACTGATTTCATCTTCATTCTTCATTTAACTGATTTCATCGTTAACTGATTTCATCTTCATTTAACTGATTTCATCGTTAACTGATTTCATCGTTAACTGATTTCATCTTCATTTAACTGATTTCATCGTTAACTGATTTCATCTTCATTTAACTGATTTCATCGTTAACTGATTTCATCGTTAACTGATTTCATCTTCATTTAATTGATTTCATCGTTAACTGATTTCATCGTTAACTGATTTCATCGTTAACTGATTTCATCTTCATTTAACTGATTTCATCGTTAACTGATTTCATCGTTAACTGATTTCATCGTTAACTGATTTCATCTTCATTTAACTGATTTCATCGTTAACTGATTTCATCGTTAACTGATTTCATCTTCATTTAACTGATTTCATCGTTAACTGATTTCATCGTTAATTGATTTCATCGTTAACTGATTTCATTTTCATTCTTCATTTAACTGATTTCATCGTTAACTGATTTCATCGTTAACTGATTTCATCTTCATTTAACTGATTTCATCGTTAACTGATTTCATCGTTAATTGATTTCATCGTTAACTGATTTCATCTTCATTCTTCATTTAACTGATTTCATCGTTAACTGATTTCATCTTCATTTAACTGATTTCATCGTTAACTGATTTCATCGTTAACTGATTTCATCTTCATTTAACTGATTTCATCGTTAACTGATTTCATCTTCATTCTTCATTTAACTGATTTCATCTTTAACTGATTTCATCGTTAACTGATTTCATCTTCATTTAACTGATTTCATCGTTAATTGATTTCATCGTTAACTGATTTCATCGTTAACTGATTTCATCTTCATTTAACTGATTTCATCGTTAACTGATTTCATCTTTAACTGATTTCATCTTCATTTAACTGATTTCATCGTTAACTGATTTCATCGTTAACTGATTTCATCGTTAACTGATTTCATCTTCATTTAACTGATTTCATCGTTAACTGATTTCATCGTTAACTGATTTCATCTTCATTTAACTGATTTCATTTTCATTCTTCATTTAACTGATTTCATCGTTAACTGATTTCATCTTCATTTAACTGATTTCATCGTTAACTGATTTCATCGTTAACTGATTTCATCGTTAACTGATTTCATCTTTAACTGATTTCATCGTTAACTGATTTCATCTTCATTTAACTGATTTCATCGTTAACTGATTTCATCTTCATTTAATTGATTTCATCGTTAACTGATTTCATCGTTAACTGATTTCATCGTTAACTGATTTCATCTTCATTTAACTGATTTCATCGTTAACTGATTTCATCGTTAACTGATTTCATCGTTAACTGATTTCATCTTCATTTAACTGATTTCATCGTTAACTGATTTCATCGTTAACTGATTTCATCGTTAACTGATTTCATCTTCATTTAACTGATTTCATCGTTAACTGATTTCATCGTTAATTGATTTCATCGTTAACTGATTTCATCTTCATTTAACTGATTTCATCGTTAACTGATTTCATCGTTAACTGATTTCATCTTCATTTAACTGATTTCATCGTTAACTGATTTCATCGTTAATTGATTTCATCGTTAACTGATTTTATTTTCATTCTTCATTTAACTGATTTCATCGTTAACTGATTTCATCGTTAACTGATTTCATCTTCATTTAACTGATTTCATCGTTAACTGATTTCATCGTTAATTGATTTCATCGTTAACTGATTTCATCTTCATTCTTCATTTAACTGATTTCATCGTTAACTGATTTCATCTTCATTTAACTGATTTCATCGTTAACTGATTTCATCGTTAACTGATTTCATCTTCATTTAACTGATTTCATCGTTAACTGATTTCATCTTCATTCTTCATTTAACTGATTTCATCTTTAACTGATTTCATCGTTAACTGATTTCATCTTCATTTAACTGATTTCATCGTTAATTGATTTCATCGTTAACTGATTTCATCTTCATTTAACTGATTTCATCGTTAACTGATTTCATCTTCATTCTTCATTTAACTGATTTCATCTTTAACTGATTTCATCGTTAACTGATTTCATCTTCATTTAACTGATTTCATCGTTAATTGATTTCATCGTTAACTGATTTCATCGTTAACTGATTTCATCTTCATTTAACTGATTTCATCGTTAACTGATTTCATCGTTAACTGATTTCATCTTTAACTGATTTCATCTTCATTTAACTGATTTCATCGTTAACTGATTTCATCGTTAACTGATTTCATCGTTAACTGATTTCATCTTCATTTAACTGATTTCATCTTCATTTAACTGATTTCATCGTTAACTGATTTCATCGTTAACTGATTTCATCTTCATTTAATTGATTTCATCGTTAACTGATTTCATCGTTAACTGATTTCATCGTTAACTGATTTCATCTTCATTTAACTGATTTCATCGTTAACTGATTTCATCGTTAACTGATTTCATCTTCATTTAACTGATTTCATCGTTAACTGATTTCATCGTTAACTGATTTCATCTTCATTTAACTGATTTCATCGTTAACTGATTTCATCGTTAATTGATTTCATCGTTAACTGATTTCATTTTCATTCTTCATTTAACTGATTTCATCGTTAACTGATTTCATCGTTAACTGATTTCATCTTCATTTAACTGATTTCATCGTTAACTGATTTCATCGTTAATTGATTTCATCGTTAACTGATTTCATCTTCATTCTTCATTTAACTGATTTCATCGTTAACTGATTTCATCTTCATTTAACTGATTTCATCGTTAACTGATTTCATCGTTAACTGATTTCATCGTTAACTGATTTCATCTTCATTTAACTGATTTCATCGTTAACTGATTTCATCTTCATTCTTCATTTAACTGATTTCATCTTTAACTGATTTCATCGTTAACTGATTTCATCTTCATTTAACTGATTTCATCGTTAATTGATTTCATCGTTAACTGATTTCATCGTTAACTGATTTCATCTTCATTTAACTGATTTCATCGTTAACTGATTTCATCGTTAACTGATTTCATCTTTAACTGATTTCATCTTCATTTAACTGATTTCATCGTTAACTGATTTCATCGTTAATTGATTTCATCGTTAACTGATTTTATTTTCATTCTTCATTTAACTGATTTCATCGTTAACTGATTTCATCGTTAACTGATTTCATCTTCATTTAACTGATTTCATCGTTAACTGATTTCATCGTTAATTGATTTCATCGTTAACTGATTTCATCTTCATTCTTCATTTAACTGATTTCATCGTTAACTGATTTCATCTTCATTTAACTGATTTCATCGTTAACTGATTTCATCGTTAACTGATTTCATCTTCATTTAACTGATTTCATCGTTAACTGATTTCATCTTCATTCTTCATTTAACTGATTTCATCTTTAACTGATTTCATCGTTAACTGATTTCATCTTCATTTAACTGATTTCATCGTTAATTGATTTCATCGTTAACTGATTTCATCTTCATTTAACTGATTTCATCGTTAACTGATTTCATCTTCATTCTTCATTTAACTGATTTCATCTTTAACTGATTTCATCGTTAACTGATTTCATCTTCATTTAACTGATTTCATCGTTAATTGATTTCATCGTTAACTGATTTCATCGTTAACTGATTTCATCTTCATTTAACTGATTTCATCGTTAACTGATTTCATCGTTAACTGATTTCATCTTTAACTGATTTCATCTTCATTTAACTGATTTCATCGTTAACTGATTTCATCGTTAACTGATTTCATCGTTAACTGATTTCATCGTTAACTGATTTCATCTTCATTTAACTGATTTCATCTTCATTTAACTGATTTCATCGTTAACTGATTTCATCGTTAACTGATTTCATCTTCATTTAATTGATTTCATCGTTAACTGATTTCATCGTTAACTGATTTCATCGTTAACTGATTTCATCTTCATTTAACTGATTTCATCGTTAACTGATTTCATCGTTAACTGATTTCATCGTTAACTGATTTCATCTTCATTTAACTGATTTCATCGTTAACTGATTTCATCGTTAACTGATTTCATCTTCATTTAACTGATTTCATCGTTAACTGATTTCATCGTTAATTGATTTCATCGTTAACTGATTTCATTTTCATTCTTCATTTAACTGATTTCATCGTTAACTGATTTCATCGTTAACTGATTTCATCTTCATTTAACTGATTTCATCGTTAACTGATTTCATCGTTAATTGATTTCATCGTTAACTGATTTCATCTTCATTCTTCATTTAACTGATTTCATCGTTAACTGATTTCATCTTCATTTAACTGATTTCATCGTTAACTGATTTCATCGTTAACTGATTTCATCGTTAACTGATTTCATCTTCATTTAACTGATTTCATCGTTAACTGATTTCATCTTCATTCTTCATTTAACTGATTTCATCTTTAACTGATTTCATCGTTAACTGATTTCATCTTCATTTAACTGATTTCATCGTTAATTGATTTCATCGTTAACTGATTTCATCGTTAACTGATTTCATCTTCATTTAACTGATTTCATCGTTAACTGATTTCATCGTTAACTGATTTCATCTTTAACTGATTTCATCTTCATTTAACTGATTTCATCGTTAACTGATTTCATCGTTAACTGATTTCATCGTTAACTGATTTCATCTTCATTTAACTGATTTCATTGTTAACTGATTTCATCGTTAACTGATTTCATCTTCATTTAACTGATTTCATCGTTAACTGATTTCATCGTTAACTGATTTCATCGTTAACTGATTTCATCTTCATTTAACTGATTTCATTTTCATTCTTCATTTAACTGATTTCATCGTTAACTGATTTCATCTTCATTTAACTGATTTCATCGTTAACTGATTTCATCGTTAACTGATTTCATCGTTAACTGATTTCATCTTTAACTGATTTCATCGTTAACTGATTTCATCTTCATTTAACTGATTTCATCGTTAACTGATTTCATCTTCATTTAATTGATTTCATCGTTAACTGATTTCATCGTTAACTGATTTCATCGTTAACTGATTTCATCTTCATTTAACTGATTTCATCGTTAACTGATTTCATCGTTAACTGATTTCATCTTCATTTAACTGATTTCATTTTCATTCTTCATTTAACTGATTTCATCGTTAACTGATTTCATCTTCATTTAATTGATTTCATCGTTAACTGATTTCATCGTTAACTGATTTCATCGTTAACTGATTTCATCGTTAACTGATTTCATCTTCATTTAACTGATTTCATCGTTAACTGATTTCATCGTTAACTGATTTCATCTTCATTTAACTGATTTCATCGTTAACTGATTTCATCGTTAATTGATTTCATCGTTAACTGATTTCATTTTCATTCTTCATTTAACTGATTTCATCGTTAACTGATTTCATCGTTAACTGATTTCATCTTCATTTAACTGATTTCATCGTTAACTGATTTCATCGTTAACTGATTTCATCTTCATTTAACTGATTTCATCGTTAACTGATTTCATCGTTAATTGATTTCATCGTTAACTGATTTCATTTTCATTCTTCATTTAACTGATTTCATCGTTAACTGATTTCATCGTTAACTGATTTCATCTTCATTTAACTGATTTCATCGTTAACTGATTTCATCGTTAACTGATTTCATCTTCATTCTTCATTTAACTGATTTCATCGTTAACTGATTTCATCTTCATTTAACTGATTTCATCGTTAACTGATTTCATCGTTAACTGATTTCATCGTTAACTGATTTCATCGTTAACTGATTTCATCTTCATTTAACTGATTTCATTGTTAACTGATTTCATCGTTAACTGATTTCATCTTCATTTAACTGATTTCATCGTTAACTGATTTCATCGTTAACTGATTTCATCGTTAACTGATTTCATCTTCATTTAACTGATTTCATTTTCATTCTTCATTTAACTGATTTCATCGTTAACTGATTTCATCTTCATTTAACTGATTTCATCGTTAACTGATTTCATCGTTAACTGATTTCATCGTTAACTGATTTCATCTTCATTTAACTGATTTCATCGTTAACTGATTTCATCGTTAATTGATTTCATCGTTAACTGATTTCATTTTCATTCTTCATTTAACTGATTTCATCGTTAACTGATTTCATCGTTAACTGATTTCATCTTCATTTAACTGATTTCATCGTTAACTGATTTCATCGTTAATTGATTTCATCGTTAACTGATTTCATCTTCATTTAACTGATTTCATTTTCATTCTTCATTTAACTGATTTCATCGTTAACTGATTTCATCTTCATTTAACTGATTTCATCGTTAACTGATTTCATCGTTAACTGATTTCATCGTTAACTGATTTCATCTTTAACTGATTTCATCGTTAACTGATTTCATCTTCATTTAACTGATTTCATCGTTAACTGATTTCATCTTCATTTAATTGATTTCATCGTTAACTGATTTCATCGTTAACTGATTTCATCGTTAACTGATTTCATCTTCATTTAACTGATTTCATCGTTAACTGATTTCATCGTTAACTGATTTCATCTTCATTTAACTGATTTCATTTTCATTCTTCATTTAACTGATTTCATCGTTAACTGATTTCATCTTCATTTAATTGATTTCATCGTTAACTGATTTCATCGTTAACTGATTTCATGGTTAACTGATTTCATCTTCATTTAACTGATTTCATCGTTAACTGATTTCATCGTTAACTGATTTCATCGTTAACTGATTTCATCTTCATTTAACTGATTTCATCGTTAACTGATTTCATCGTTAACTGATTTCATCTTCATTTAACTGATTTCATCGTTAACTGATTTCATCGTTAATTGATTTCATCGTTAACTGATTTCATTTTCATTCTTCATTTAACTGATTTCATCGTTAACTGATTTCATCGTTAACTGATTTCATCTTCATTTAACTGATTTCATCGTTAACTGATTTCATCGTTAATTGATTTCATCGTTAACTGATTTCATCTTCATTCTTCATTTAACTGATTTCATCGTTAACTGATTTCATCTTCATTTAACTGATTTCATCGTTAACTGATTTCATCGTTAACTGATTTCATCGTTAACTGATTTCATCTTCATTTAACTGATTTCATCGTTAACTGATTTCATCTTCATTCTTCATTTAACTGATTTCATCTTTAACTGATTTCATCGTTAACTGATTTCATCTTCATTTAACTGATTTCATCGTTAATTGATTTCATCGTTAACTGATTTCATCGTTAACTGATTTCATCTTCATTTAACTGATTTCATCGTTAATTGATTTCATCGTTAACTGATTTCATCGTTAATTGATTTCATCGTTAACTGATTTCATCTTCATTTAACTGATTTCATCGTTAACTGATTTCATCTTCATTCTTCATTTAACTGATTTCATCTTTAACTGATTTCATCGTTAACTGATTTCATCTTCATTTAACTGATTTCATCGTTAATTGATTTCATCGTTAACTGATTTCATCGTTAATTGATTTCATCGTTAACTGATTTCATCTTCATTTAACTGATTTCATCGTTAACTGATTTCATCTTCATTCTTCATTTAACTGATTTCATCTTTAACTGATTTCATCGTTAACTGATTTCATCTTCATTTAACTGATTTCATCGTTAATTGATTTCATCGTTAACTGATTTCATCGTTAACTGATTTCATCTTCATTTAACTGATTTCATCGTTAACTGATTTCATCGTTAACTGATTTCATCTTTAACTGATTTCATCTTCATTTAACTGATTTCATCGTTAACTGATTTCATCGTTAACTGATTTCATCTTCATTTAACTGATTTCATCTTCATTTAACTGATTTCATCGTTAACTGATTTCATCGTTAACTGATTTCATCTTCATTTAATTGATTTCATCGTTAACTGATTTCATCGTTAACTGATTTCATCGTTAACTGATTTCATCTTCATTTAACTGATTTCATCGTTAACTGATTTCATCGTTAACTGATTTCATCGTTAACTGATTTCATCTTCATTCTTCATTTAACTGATTTCATCTTTAACTGATTTCATCGTTAACTGATTTCATCTTCATTTAACTGATTTCATCGTTAACTGATTTCATCTTCATTTAACTGATTTCATCGTTAACTGATTTCATCGTTAACTGATTTCATCGTTAACTGATTTCATCTTCATTTAACTGATTTCATCGTTAACTGATTTCATCTTCATTCTTCATTTAACTGATTTCATCTTTAACTGATTTCATCGTTAACTGATTTCATCTTCATTTAACTGATTTCATCGTTAATTGATTTCATCGTTAACTGATTTCATCGTTAACTGATTTCATCTTCATTTAACTGATTTCATCGTTAATTGATTTCATCGTTAACTGATTTCATCGTTAATTGATTTCATCGTTAACTGATTTCATCTTCATTTAACTGATTTCATCGTTAACTGATTTCATCTTCATTCTTCATTTAACTGATTTCATCTTTAACTGATTTCATCGTTAACTGATTTCATCTTCATTTAACTGATTTCATCGTTAATTGATTTCATCGTTAACTGATTTCATCGTTAATTGATTTCATCGTTAACTGATTTCATCTTCATTTAACTGATTTCATCGTTAACTGATTTCATCTTCATTCTTCATTTAACTGATTTCATCTTTAACTGATTTCATCGTTAACTGATTTCATCTTCATTTAACTGATTTCATCGTTAATTGATTTCATCGTTAACTGATTTCATCGTTAACTGATTTCATCTTCATTTAACTGATTTCATCGTTAACTGATTTCATCGTTAACTGATTTCATCTTTAACTGATTTCATCTTCATTTAACTGATTTCATCGTTAACTGATTTCATCGTTAACTGATTTCATCTTCATTTAACTGATTTCATCTTCATTTAACTGATTTCATCGTTAACTGATTTCATCGTTAACTGATTTCATCTTCATTTAATTGATTTCATCGTTAACTGATTTCATCGTTAACTGATTTCATCGTTAACTGATTTCATCTTCATTTAACTGATTTCATCGTTAACTGATTTCATCGTTAACTGATTTCATCGTTAACTGATTTCATCTTCATTCTTCATTTAACTGATTTCATCTTTAACTGATTTCATCGTTAACTGATTTCATCTTCATTTAACTGATTTCATTTTCATTCTTCATTTAACTGATTTCATCGTTAACTGATTTCATCTTCATTTAACTGATTTCATCGTTAACTGATTTCATCGTTAACTGATTTCATCGTTAACTGATTTCATCTTCATTTAACTGATTTCATCGTTAACTGATTTCATCGTTAATTGATTTCATCGTTAACTGATTTCATTTTCATTCTTCATTTAACTGATTTCATCGTTAACTGATTTCATCGTTAACTGATTTCATCTTCATTTAACTGATTTCATCGTTAACTGATTTCATCGTTAATTGATTTCATCGTTAACTGATTTCATCTTCATTTAACTGATTTCATTTTCATTCTTCATTTAACTGATTTCATCGTTAACTGATTTCATCTTCATTTAACTGATTTCATCGTTAACTGATTTCATCGTTAACTGATTTCATCGTTAACTGATTTCATCTTTAACTGATTTCATCGTTAACTGATTTCATCTTCATTTAACTGATTTCATCGTTAACTGATTTCATCTTCATTTAATTGATTTCATCGTTAACTGATTTCATCGTTAACTGATTTCATCGTTAACTGATTTCATCTTCATTTAACTGATTTCATCGTTAACTGATTTCATCGTTAACTGATTTCATCTTCATTTAACTGATTTCATTTTCATTCTTCATTTAACTGATTTCATCGTTAACTGATTTCATCTTCATTTAATTGATTTCATCGTTAACTGATTTCATCGTTAACTGATTTCATGGTTAACTGATTTCATCTTCATTTAACTGATTTCATCGTTAACTGATTTCATCGTTAACTGATTTCATCGTTAACTGATTTCATCTTCATTTAACTGATTTCATCGTTAACTGATTTCATCGTTAACTGATTTCATCTTCATTTAACTGATTTCATCGTTAACTGATTTCATCGTTAATTGATTTCATCGTTAACTGATTTCATTTTCATTCTTCATTTAACTGATTTCATCGTTAACTGATTTCATCGTTAACTGATTTCATCTTCATTTAACTGATTTCATCGTTAACTGATTTCATCGTTAATTGATTTCATCGTTAACTGATTTCATCTTCATTCTTCATTTAACTGATTTCATCGTTAACTGATTTCATCTTCATTTAACTGATTTCATCGTTAACTGATTTCATCGTTAACTGATTTCATCGTTAACTGATTTCATCTTCATTTAACTGATTTCATCGTTAACTGATTTCATCTTCATTCTTCATTTAACTGATTTCATCTTTAACTGATTTCATCGTTAACTGATTTCATCTTCATTTAACTGATTTCATCGTTAATTGATTTCATCGTTAACTGATTTCATCGTTAACTGATTTCATCTTCATTTAACTGATTTCATCGTTAATTGATTTCATCGTTAACTGATTTCATCGTTAATTGATTTCATCGTTAACTGATTTCATCTTCATTTAACTGATTTCATCGTTAACTGATTTCATCTTCATTCTTCATTTAACTGATTTCATCTTTAACTGATTTCATCGTTAACTGATTTCATCTTCATTTAACTGATTTCATCGTTAATTGATTTCATCGTTAACTGATTTCATCGTTAATTGATTTCATCGTTAACTGATTTCATCTTCATTTAACTGATTTCATCGTTAACTGATTTCATCTTCATTCTTCATTTAACTGATTTCATCTTTAACTGATTTCATCGTTAACTGATTTCATCTTCATTTAACTGATTTCATCGTTAATTGATTTCATCGTTAACTGATTTCATCGTTAACTGATTTCATCTTCATTTAACTGATTTCATCGTTAACTGATTTCATCGTTAACTGATTTCATCTTTAACTGATTTCATCTTCATTTAACTGATTTCATCGTTAACTGATTTCATCGTTAACTGATTTCATCTTCATTTAACTGATTTCATCTTCATTTAACTGATTTCATCGTTAACTGATTTCATCGTTAACTGATTTCATCTTCATTTAATTGATTTCATCGTTAACTGATTTCATCGTTAACTGATTTCATCGTTAACTGATTTCATCTTCATTTAACTGATTTCATCGTTAACTGATTTCATCGTTAACTGATTTCATCGTTAACTGATTTCATCTTCATTCTTCATTTAACTGATTTCATCTTTAACTGATTTCATCGTTAACTGATTTCATCTTCATTTAACTGATTTCATCGTTAATTGATTTCATCGTTAACTGATTTCATCGTTAACTGATTTCATCTTCATTTAACTGATTTCATCGTTAAGTGATTTCATCGTTAATTGATTTCATCGTTAACTGATTTCATTTTCATTCTTCATTTAACTGATTTCATCGTTAACTGATTTCATCGTTAACTGATTTCATCTTCATTTAACTGATTTCATCGTTAACTGATTTCATCGTTAATTGATTTCATCGTTAACTGATTTCATCTTCATTCTTCATTTAACTGATTTCATCGTTAACTGATTTCATCTTCATTTAACTGATTTCATCGTTAACTGATTTCATCGTTAACTGATTTCATCGTTAACTGATTTCATCTTCATTTAACTGATTTCATCGTTAACTGATTTCATCTTCATTCTTCATTTAACTGATTTCATCTTTAACTGATTTCATCGTTAACTGATTTCATCTTCATTTAACTGATTTCATCGTTAATTGATTTCATCGTTAACTGATTTCATCGTTAACTGATTTCATCTTCATTTAACTGATTTCATCGTTAACTGATTTCATCGTTAACTGATTTCATCGTTAACTGATTTCATCTTTAACTGATTTCATCTTCATTTAACTGATTTCATCGTTAACTGATTTCATCGTTAACTGATTTCATCGTTAACTGATTTCATCTTCATTTAACTGATTTCATTGTTAACTGATTTCATCGTTAACTGATTTCATCTTCATTTAACTGATTTCATCGTTAACTGATTTCATCGTTAACTGATTTCATCGTTAACTGATTTCATCTTCATTTAACTGATTTCATTTTCATTCTTCATTTAACTGATTTCATCGTTAACTGATTTCATCTTCATTTAACTGATTTCATCGTTAACTGATTTCATCGTTAACTGATTTCATCGTTAACTGATTTCATCTTTAACTGATTTCATCGTTAACTGATTTCATCTTCATTTAACTGATTTCATCGTTAACTGATTTCATCTTCATTTAATTGATTTCATCGTTAACTGATTTCATCGTTAACTGATTTCATCGTTAACTGATTTCATCTTCATTTAACTGATTTCATCGTTAACTGATTTCATCGTTAACTGATTTCATCTTCATTTAACTGATTTCATTTTCATTCTTCATTTAACTGATTTCATCGTTAACTGATTTCATCTTCATTTAATTGATTTCATCGTTAACTGATTTCATCGTTAACTGATTTCATCGTTAACTGATTTCATCTTCATTTAACTGATTTCATCGTTAACTGATTTCATCGTTAACTGATTTCATCTTCATTTAACTGATTTCATCGTTAACTGATTTCATCGTTAATTGATTTCATCGTTAACTGATTTCATCTTCATTCTTCATTTAACTGATTTCATCGTTAACTGATTTCATCTTCATTTAACTGATTTCATCGTTAACTGATTTCATCGTTAACTGATTTCATCGTTAACTGATTTCATCGTTAACTGATTTCATCTTCATTTAACTGATTTCATTGTTAACTGATTTCATCGTTAACTGATTTCATCTTCATTTAACTGATTTCATCGTTAACTGATTTCATCGTTAACTGATTTCATCGTTAACTGATTTCATCTTCATTTAACTGATTTCATTTTCATTCTTCATTTAACTGATTTCATCGTTAACTGATTTCATCTTCATTTAACTGATTTCATCGTTAACTGATTTCATCGTTAACTGATTTCATCGTTAACTGATTTCATCTTTAACTGATTTCATCGTTAACTGATTTCATCTTCATTTAACTGATTTCATCGTTAACTGATTTCATCTTCATTTAATTGATTTCATCGTTAACTGATTTCATCGTTAACTGATTTCATCGTTAACTGATTTCATCTTCATTTAACTGATTTCATCGTTAACTGATTTCATCGTTAACTGATTTCATCTTCATTTAACTGATTTCATTTTCATTCTTCATTTAACTGATTTCATCGTTAACTGATTTCATCTTCATTTAATTGATTTCATCGTTAACTGATTTCATCGTTAACTGATTTCATCGTTAACTGATTTCATCTTCATTTAACTGATTTCATCGTTAACTGATTTCATCGTTATCTGATTTCATCGTTAACTGATTTCATCTTCATTTAACTGATTTCATCGTTAACTGATTTCATCGTTAACTGATTTCATCTTCATTTAACTGATTTCATCGTTAACTGATTTCATCGTTAATTGATTTCATCGTTAACTGATTTCATTTTCATTCTTCATTTAACTGATTTCATCGTTAACTGATTTCATCGTTAACTGATTTCATCTTCATTTAACTGATTTCATCGTTAACTGATTTCATCGTTAATTGATTTCATCGTTAACTGATTTCATCTTCATTCTTCATTTAACTGATTTCATCGTTAACTGATTTCATCTTCATTTAACTGATTTCATCGTTAACTGATTTCATCGTTAACTGATTTCATCTTCATTTAACTGATTTCATCGTTAACTGATTTCATCTTCATTCTTCATTTAACTGATTTCATCTTTAACTGATTTCATCGTTAACTGATTTCATCTTCATTCTTCATTTAACTGATTTCATCTTTAACTGATTTCATCTTCATTTAACTGATTTCATCGTTAATTGATTTCATCGTTAACTGATTTCATCGTTAACTGATTTCATCGTTAACTGATTTCATCGTTAACTGATTTCATCTTCATTTAACTGATTTCATCGTTAATTGATTTCATCGTTAACTGATTTCATCGTTAATTGATTTCATCGTTAACTGATTTCATCTTCATTTAACTGATTTCATCGTTAACTGATTTCATCTTCATTCTTCATTTAACTGATTTCATCTTTAACTGATTTCATCGTTAACTGATTTCATCTTCATTTAACTGATTTCATCGTTAATTGATTTCATCGTTAACTGATTTCATCGTTAATTGATTTCATCGTTAACTGATTTCATCTTCATTTAACTGATTTCATCGTTAACTGATTTCATCTTCATTCTTCATTTAACTGATTTCATCTTTAACTGATTTCATCGTTAACTGATTTCATCTTCATTTAACTGATTTCATCGTTAATTGATTTCATCGTTAACTGATTTCATCGTTAACTGATTTCATCTTCATTTAACTGATTTCATCGTTAACTGATTTCATCGTTAACTGATTTCATCTTTAACTGATTTCATCTTCATTTAACTGATTTCATCGTTAACTGATTTCATCGTTAACTGATTTCATCGTTAACTGATTTCATCGTTAACTGATTTCATCTTCATTTAACTGATTTCATCGTTAACTGATTTCATCGTTAACTGATTTCATCGTTAACTGATTTCATCTTCTTTTAACTGATTTCATCGTTAACTGATTTCATCGTTAACTGATTTCATCTTCATTTAACTGATTTCATCGTTAACTGATTTCATCGTTAATTGATTTCATCGTTAACTGATTTCATTTTCATTCTTCATTTAACTGATTTCATCGTTAACTGATTTCATCGTTAACTGATTTCATCTTCATTTAACTGATTTCATCGTTAACTGATTTCATCGTTAATTGATTTCATCGTTAACTGATTTCATCTTCATTCTTCATTTAACTGATTTCATCGTTAACTGATTTCATCTTCATTTAACTGATTTCATCGTTAACTGATTTCATCGTTAACTGATTTCATCTTCATTTAACTGATTTCATCGTTAACTGATTTCATCTTCATTCTTCATTTAACTGATTTCATCGTTAACTGATTTCATCTTCATTCTTCATTTAACTGATTTCATCTTTAACTGATTTCATCGTTAACTGATTTCATCTTCATTTAACTGATTTCATCGTTAATTGATTTCATCGTTAACTGATTTCATCGTTAACTGATTTCATCTTCATTTAACTGATTTCATCGTTAACTGATTTCATCGTTAACTGATTTCATCTTTAACTGATTTCATCTTCATTTAACTGATTTCATCGTTAACTGATTTCATCGTTAACTGATTTCATCGTTAACTGATTTCATCGTTAACTGATTTCATTGTTAACTGATTTCATTGTTAACTGATTTCATCGTTAACTGATTTCATCTTCATTTAACTGATTTCATCGTTAACTGATTTCATCGTTAACTGATTTCATCGTTAACTGATTTCATCTTCATTTAACTGATTTCATTTTCATTCTTCATTTAACTGATTTCATCGTTAACTGATTTCATCTTCATTTAACTGATTTCATCGTTAACTGATTTCATCGTTAACTGATTTCATCGTTAACTGATTTAATCTTTAACTGATTTCATCGTTAACTGATTTCATCTTCATTTAACTGATTTCATCGTTAACTGATTTCATCTTCATTTAATTGATTTCATCGTTAACTGATTTCATCGTTAACTGATTTCATCGTTAACTGATTTCATCTTCATTTAACTGATTTCATCTTCATTTAACTGATTTCATCGTTAACTGATTTCATCGTTAACTGATTTCATCTTCATTTAACTGATTTCATTTTCATTCTTCATTTAACTGATTTCATCGTTAACTGATTTCATCTTCATTTAATTGATTTCATCGTTAACTGATTTCATCGTTAACTGATTTCATCGTTAACTGATTTCATCTTCATTTAACTGATTTCATCGTTAACTGATTTCATCGTTAACTGATTTCATCTTCATTTAACTGATTTCATCGTTAACTGATTTCATCGTTAATTGATTTCATCGTTAACTGATTTCATTTTCATTCTTCATTTAACTGATTTCATCGTTAACTGATTTCATCGTTAACTGATTTCATCTTCATTTAACTGATTTCATCGTTAACTGATTTCATCGTTAACTGATTTCATCTTCATTTAACTGATTTCATCGTTAACTGATTTCATCGTTAATTGATTTCATCGTTAACTGATTTCATTTTCATTCTTCATTTAACTGATTTCATCGTTAACTGATTTCATCTTCATTTAACTGATTTCATCTTCATTTAACTGATTTCATCGTTAACTGATTTCATCGTTAATTGATTTCATCGTTAACTGATTTCATCTTCATTCTTCATTTAACTGATTTCATCGTTAACTGATTTCATCTTCATTTAACTGATTTCATCGTTAACTGATTTCATCTTCATTCTTCATTTAACTGATTTCATCTTTAACTGATTTCATCGTTAACTGATTTCATCGTTAACTGATTTCATCTTCATTTAACTGATTTCATCGTTAATTGATTTCATCGTTAACTGATTTCATCGTTAACTGATTTCATCTTCATTTAACTGATTTCATCGTTAACTGATTTCATCGTTAACTGATTTCATCTTTAACTGATTTCATCTTCATTTAACTGATTTCATCGTTAACTGATTTCATCGTTAACTGATTTCATCGTTAACTGATTTCATCGTTAACTGATTTCATCTTCATTTAACTGATTTCATTGTTAACTGATTTCATCGTTAACTGATTTCATCTTCATTTAACTGATTTCATCGTTAACTGATTTCATCGTTAACTGATTTCATCGTTAACTGATTTCATCTTCATTTAACTGATTTCATTTTCATTCTTCATTTAACTGATTTCATCGTTAACTGATTTCATCTTCATTTAACTGATTTCATCGTTAACTGATTTCATCGTTAACTGATTTCATCTTCATTTAACTGATTTCATTTTCATTCTTCATTTAACTGATTTCATCGTTAACTGATTTCATCTTCATTTAACTGATTTCATCGTTAACTGATTTCATCGTTAACTGATTTCATCTTTAACTGATTTCATCGTTAACTGATTTCATCTTCATTTAATTGATTTCATCGTTAACTGATTTCATCGTTAACTGATTTCATCGTTAACTGATTTCATCTTCATTTAACTGATTTCATCGTTAACTGATTTCATCGTTAACTGATTTCATCTTCATTTAACTGATTTCATTTTCATTCTTCATTTAACTGATTTCATCGTTAACTGATTTCATCTTCATTTAACTGATTTCATCGTTAACTGATTTCATCGTTAACTGATTTCATCGTTAACTGATTTCATCTTCATTTAACTGATTTCATTTTCATTCTTCATTTAACTGATTTCATCGTTAACTGATTTCATCTTCATTTAACTGATTTCATCGTTAACTGATTTCATCGTTAACTGATTTCATCTTCATTTAACTGATTTCATTGTTAACTGATTTCATCGTTAACTGATTTCATCTTCATTTAACTGATTTCATCGTTAACTGATTTCATCGTTAACTGATTTCATCTTCATTTAACTGATTTCATCGTTAACTGATTTCATCGTTAATTGATTTCATCGTTAACTGATTTCATTTTCATTCTTCATTTAACTGATTTCATCGTTAACTGATTTCATCGTTAACTGATTTCATCTTCATTTAACTGATTTCATCGTTAACTGATTTCATCGTTAATTGATTTCATCGTTAACTGATTTCATCTTCATTTAACTGATTTCATCGTTAATTGATTTCATCGTTAACTGATTTCATCGTTAACTGATTTCATCGTTAACTGATTTCATCTTCATTCTTCATTTAACTGATTTCATCTTTAACTGATTTCATCGTTAACTGATTTCATCTTCATTTAACTGATTTCATCGTTAATTGATTTCATCGTTAACTGATTTCATCGTTAATTGATTTCATCGTTAACTGATTTCATCTTCATTTAACTGATTTCATCGTTAACTGATTTCATCTTCATTCTTCATTTAACTGATTTCATCTTTAACTGATTTCATCGTTAACTGATTTCATCTTCATTTAACTGATTTCATCGTTAATTGATTTCATCGTTAACTGATTTCATCGTTAACTGATTTCATCTTCATTTAACTGATTTCATCGTTAACTGATTTCATCTTTAACTGATTTCATCTTCATTTAACTGATTTCATCGTTAACTGATTTCATCGTTAACTGATTTCATCGTTAACTGATTTCATCTTCATTTAACTGATTTCATCTTCATTTAACTGATTTCATCGTTAACTGATTTCATCGTTAACTGATTTCATCTTCATTTAATTGATTTCATCGTTAACTGATTTCATCGTTAACTGATTTCATCGTTAACTGATTTCATCTTCATTTAACTGATTTCATCGTTAACTGATTTCATCGTTAACTGATTTCATCGTTAACTGATTTCATCTTCATTTAACTGATTTCATCGTTAACTGATTTCATCGTTAACTGATTTCATCTTCATTTAACTGATTTCATCGTTAACTGATTTCATCGTTAATTGATTTCATCGTTAACTGATTTCATTTTCATTCTTCATTTAACTGATTTCATCGTTAACTGATTTCATCGTTAACTGATTTCATCTTCATTTAACTGATTTCATCGTTAACTGATTTCATCGTTAATTGATTTCATCGTTAACTGATTTCATCTTCATTCTTCATTTAACTGATTTCATCGTTAACTGATTTCATCTTCATTTAACTGATTTCATCGTTAACTGATTTCATCGTTAACTGATTTCATCGTTAACTGATTTCATCTTCATTTAACTGATTTCATCGTTAACTGATTTCATCTTCATTCTTCATTTAACTGATTTCATCTTTAACTGATTTCATCGTTAACTGATTTCATCTTCATTTAACTGATTTCATCGTTAATTGATTTCATCGTTAACTGATTTCATCGTTAACTGATTTCATCTTCATTTAACTGATTTCATCGTTAACTGATTTCATCGTTAACTGATTTCATCTTTAACTGATTTCATCTTCATTTAACTGATTTCATCGTTAACTGATTTCATCGTTAACTGATTTCATCTTCATTTAACTGATTTCATTGTTAACTGATTTCATCGTTAACTGATTTCATCTTCATTTAACTGATTTCATCGTTAACTGATTTCATCGTTAACTGATTTCATCGTTAACTGATTTCATCTTCATTTAACTGATTTCATTTTCATTCTTCATTTAACTGATTTCATCGTTAACTGATTTCATCTTCATTTAACTGATTTCATCGTTAACTGATTTCATCGTTAACTGATTTCATCGTTAACTGATTTCATCTTTAACTGATTTCATCGTTAACTGATTTCATCTTCATTTAACTGATTTCATCGTTAACTGATTTCATCTTCATTTAATTGATTTCATCGTTAACTGATTTCATCGTTAACTGATTTCATCGTTAACTGATTTCATCTTCATTTAACTGATTTCATCGTTAACTGATTTCATCGTTAACTGATTTCATCTTCATTTAACTGATTTCATTTTCATTCTTCATTTAACTGATTTCATCGTTAACTGATTTCATCTTCATTTAATTGATTTCATCGTTAACTGATTTCATCGTTAACTGATTTCATCTTCATTTAACTGATTTCATCGTTAACTGATTTCATCGTTAACTGATTTCATCTTCATTTAACTGATTTCATCGTTAACTGATTTCATCGTTAATTGATTTCATCGTTAACTGATTTCATTTTCATTCTTCATTTAACTGATTTCATCGTTAACTGATTTCATCTTCATTTAACTGATTTCATCGTTAACTGATTTCATCGTTAACTGATTTCATCTTCATTTAACTGATTTCATCGTTAACTGATTTCATCGTTAACTGATTTCATCGTTAACTGATTTCATCGTTAACTGATTTCATCTTCATTTAACTGATTTCATTGTTAACTGATTTCATCGTTAACTGATTTCATCTTCATTTAACTGATTTCATCGTTAACTGATTTCATCGTTAACTGATTTCATCGTTAACTGATTTCATCTTCATTTAACTGATTTCATTTTCATTCTTCATTTAACTGATTTCATCGTTAACTGATTTCATCTTCATTTAACTGATTTCATCGTTAACTGATTTCATCGTTAACTGATTTCATCTTCATTTAACTGATTTCATCGTTAACTGATTTCATCTTCATTTAACTGATTTCATCGTTAACTGATTTCATCGTTAACTGATTTCATCGTTAACTGATTTCATCTTCATTTAACTGATTTCATCGTTAACTGATTTCATCGTTAATTGATTTCATCGTTAACTGATTTCATTTTCATTCTTCATTTAACTGATTTCATCGTTAACTGATTTCATCGTTAACTGATTTCATCTTCATTTAACTGATTTCATCGTTAACTGATTTCATCTTCATTCTTCATTTAACTGATTTCATCTTTAACTGATTTCATCGTTAACTGATTTCATCTTCATTTAACTGATTATATCGTTAATTGATTTCATCGTTAACTGATTTCATCGTTAATTGATTTCATCGTTAACTGATTTCATCTTCATTTAACTGATTTCATCGTTAACTGATTTCATCTTCATTCTTCATTTAACTGATTTCATCTTTAACTGATTTCATCGTTAACTGATTTCATCTTCATTTAACTGATTTCATCGTTAATTGATTTCATCGTTAACTGATTTCATCGTTAACTGATTTCATCTTCATTTAACTGATTTCATCGTTAACTGATTTCATCGTTAACTGATTTCATCTTTAACTGATTTCATCTTCATTTAACTGATTTCATCGTTAACTGATTTCATCGTTAACTGATTTCATCTTCATTTAACTGATTTCATCTTCATTTAACTGATTTCATCGTTAACTGATTTCATCGTTAACTGATTTCATCTTCATTTAATTGATTTCATCGTTAACTGATTTCATCGTTAACTGATTTCATCGTTAACTGATTTCATCTTCATTTAACTGATTTCATCGTTAACTGATTTCATCGTTAACTGATTTCATCGTTAACTGATTTCATCTTCATTTAACTGATTTCATCGTTAACTGATTTCATCGTTAACTGATTTCATCTTCATTTAACTGATTTCATCGTTAACTGATTTCATCGTTAATTGATTTCATCGTTAACTGATTTCATTTTCATTCTTCATTTAACTGATTTCATCGTTAACTGATTTCATCGTTAACTGATTTCATCTTCATTTAACTGATTTCATCGTTAACTGATTTCATCGTTAATTGATTTCATCGTTAACTGATTTCATCTTCATTCTTCATTTAACTGATTTCATCGTTAACTGATTTCATCTTCATTTAACTGATTTCATCGTTAACTGATTTCATCGTTAACTGATTTCATCTTCATTTAACTGATTTCATCGTTAACTGATTTCATCTTCATTCTTCATTTAACTGATTTCATCTTTAACTGATTTCATCGTTAACTGATTTCATCTTCATTTAACTGATTTCATCGTTAATTGATTTCATCGTTAACTGATTTCATCGTTAACTGATTTCATCTTCATTTAACTGATTTCATCGTTAACTGATTTCATCTTTAACTGATTTCATCTTCATTTAACTGATTTCATCGTTAACTGATTTCATCGTTAACTGATTTCATCTTCATTTAATTGATTTCATCGTTAACTGATTTCATCGTTAACTGATTTCATCGTTAACTGATTTCATCTTCATTTAACTGATTTCATCGTTAACTGATTTCATCGTTAACTGATTTCATCGTTAACTGATTTCATCTTCATTTAACTGATTTCATCGTTAACTGATTTCATCGTTAACTGATTTCATCTTCATTTAACTGATTTCATCGTTAACTGATTTCATCGTTAATTGATTTCATCGTTAACTGATTTCATTTTCATTCTTCATTTAACTGATTTCATCGTTAACTGATTTCATCGTTAACTGATTTCATCTTCATTTAACTGATTTCATCGTTAACTGATTTCATCGTTAATTGATTTCATCGTTAACTGATTTCATCTTCATTCTTCATTTAACTGATTTCATCGTTAACTGATTTCATCTTCATTTAACTGATTTCATCGTTAACTGATTTCATCGTTAACTGATTTCATCGTTAACTGATTTCATCTTCATTTAACTGATTTCATCGTTAACTGATTTCATCTTCATTCTTCATTTAACTGATTTCATCTTTAACTGATTTCATCGTTAACTGATTTCATCTTCATTTAACTGATTTCATCGTTAATTGATTTCATCGTTAACTGATTTCATCGTTAACTGATTTCATCTTCATTTAACTGATTTCATCGTTAACTGATTTCATCGTTAACTGATTTCATCTTTAACTGATTTCATCTTCATTTAACTGATTTCATCGTTAACTGATTTCATCGTTAACTGATTTCATCGTTAACTGATTTCATCTTCATTTCACTGATTTCATCGTTAACTGATTTCATCGTTAACTGATTTCATCTTCATTTAACTGATTTCATCGTTAACTGATTTCATCGTTAACTGATTTCATCTTCATTTAACTGATTTCATCGTTAACTGATTTCATCGTTAACTGATTTCATCGTTAACTGATTTCATCTTCATTTAACTGATTTCATTGTTAACTGATTTCATCGTTAACTGATTTCATCTTCATTTAACTGATTTCATCGTTAACTGATTTCATCGTTAACTGATTTCATCGTTAACTGATTTCATCTTCATTTAACTGATTTCATTTTCATTCTTCATTTAACTGATTTCATCGTTAACTGATTTCATCTTCATTTAACTGATTTCATCGTTAACTGATTTCATCGTTAACTGATTTCATCGTTAACTGATTTCATCTTTAACTGATTTCATCGTTAACTGATTTCATCTTCATTTAACTGATTTCATCGTTAACTGATTTCATCTTCATTTAATTGATTTCATCGTTAACTGATTTCATCGTTAACTGATTTCATCGTTAACTGATTTCATCTTCATTTAACTGATTTCATCGTTAACTGATTTCATCGTTAACTGATTTCATCTTCATTTAACTGATTTCATCGTTAACTGATTTCATCGTTAACTGATTTCATCGTTAACTGATTTCATCTTCATTTAACTGATTTCATCGTTAACTGATTTCATCGTTAACTGATTTCATCTTCATTTAACTGATTTCATCGTTAACTGATTTCATCGTTAATTGATTTCATCGTTAACTGATTTCATTTTCATTCTTCATTTAACTGATTTCATCGTTAACTGATTTCATCGTTAACTGATTTCATCTTCATTTAACTGATTTCATCGTTAACTGATTTCATCGTTAATTGATTTCATCGTTAACTGATTTCATCTTCATTCTTCATTTAACTGATTTCATCGTTAACTGATTTCATCTTCATTTAACTGATTTCATCGTTAACTGATTTCATCGTTAACTGATTTCATCGTTAACTGATTTCATCTCCATTTAACTGATTTCATCGTTAACTGATTTCATCTTCATTCTTCATTTAACTGATTTCATCTTTAACTGATTTCATCGTTAACTGATTTCATCTTCATTTAACTGATTTCATCGTTAATTGATTTCATCGTTAACTGATTTCATCGTTAATTGATTTCATCGTTAACTGATTTCATCTTCATTTAACTGATTTCATCGTTAACTGATTTCATCTTCATTCTTCATTTAACTGATTTCATCTTTAACTGATTTCATCGTTAACTGATTTCATCTTCATTTAACTGATTTCATCGTTAATTGATTTCATCGTTAACTGATTTCATCGTTAATTGATTTCATCGTTAACTGATTTCATCTTCATTTAACTGATTTCATCGTTAACTGATTTCATCTTCATTCTTCATTTAACTGATTTCATCTTTAACTGATTTCATCGTTAACTGATTTCATCTTCATTTAACTGATTTCATCGTTAATTGATTTCATCGTTAACTGATTTCATCGTTAATTGATTTCATCGTTAACTGATTTCATCTTCATTTAACTGATTTCATCGTTAACTGATTTCATCTTCATTCTTCATTTAACTGATTTCATCTTTAACTGATTTCATCGTTAACTGATTTCATCTTCATTTAACTGATTTCATCGTTAATTGATTTCATCGTTAACTGATTTCATCGTTAACTGATTTCATCTTCATTTAACTGATTTCATCGTTAACTGATTTCATCGTTAACTGATTTCATCTTTAACTGATTTCATCTTCATTTAACTGATTTCATCGTTAACTGATTTCATCGTTAACTGATTTCATCGTTAACTGATTTCATCTTCATTTAACTGATTTCATCTTCATTTAACTGATTTCATCGTTAACTGATTTCATCGTTAACTGATTTCATCTTCATTTAATTGATTTCATCGTTAACTGATTTCATCGTTAACTGATTTCATCGTTAACTGATTTCATCTTCATTTAACTGATTTCATCGTTAACTGATTTCATCGTTAACTGATTTCATCGTTAACTGATTTCATCTTCATTTAACTGATTTCATCGTTAACTGATTTCATCGTTAACTGATTTCATCTTCATTTAACTGATTTCATCGTTAACTGATTTCATCGTTAATTGATTTCATCGTTAACTGATTTCATTTTCATTCTTCATTTAACTGATTTCATCGTTAACTGATTTCATCGTTAACTGATTTCATCTTCATTTAACTGATTTCATCGTTAACTGATTTCATCGTTAATTGATTTCATCGTTAACTGATTTCATCTTCATTCTTCATTTAACTGATTTCATCGTTAACTGATTTCATCTTCATTTAACTGATTTCATCGTTAACTGATTTCATCGTTAACTGATTTCATCGTTAACTGATTTCATCTTCATTTAACTGATTTCATCGTTAACTGATTTCATCTTCATTCTTCATTTAACTGATTTCATCTTTAACTGATTTCATCGTTAACTGATTTCATCTTCATTTAACTGATTTCATCGTTAATTGATTTCATCGTTAACTGATTTCATCGTTAACTGATTTCATCTTCATTTAACTGATTTCATCTTCATTTAACTGATTTCATCGTTAACTGATTTCATCGTTAACTGATTTCATCGTTAACTGATTTCATCTTTAACTGATTTCATCTTCATTTAACTGATTTCATCGTTAACTGATTTCATCGTTAACTGATTTCATCGTTAACTGATTTCATCGTTAACTGATTTCATCTTCATTTAACTGATTTCATTGTTAACTGATTTCATCGTTAACTGATTTCATCTTCATTTAACTGATTTCATCGTTAACTGATTTCATCGTTAACTGATTTCATCGTTAACTGATTTCATCTTCATTTAACTGATTTCATCGTTAACTGATTTCATCTTCATTTAATTGATTTCATCGTTAACTGATTTCATCGTTAACTGATTTCATCGTTAACTGATTTCATCTTCATTTAACTGATTTCATCGTTAACTGATTTCATCGTTAACTGATTTCATCTTCATTTAACTGATTTCATTTTCATTCTTCATTTAACTGATTTCATCGTTAACTGATTTCATCTTCATTTAATTGATTTCATCGTTAACTGATTTCATCGTTAACTGATTTCATCTTCATTTAACTGATTTCATCGTTAACTGATTTCATCGTTAACTGATTTCATCTTCATTTAACTGATTTCATCGTTAACTGATTTCATCGTTAATTGATTTCATCGTTAACTGATTTCATCGTTAATTGATTTCATCGTTAACTGATTTCATCTTCATTTAACTGATTTCATCGTTAACTGATTTCATCTTCATTCTTCATTTAACTGATTTCATCTTTAACTGATTTCATCGTTAACTGATTTCATCTTCATTTAACTGATTTCATCGTTAATTGATTTCATCGTTAACTGATTTCATCGTTAATTGATTTCATCGTTAACTGATTTCATCTTCATTTAACTGATTTCATCGTTAACTGATTTCATCTTCATTCTTCATTTAACTGATTTCATCTTTAACTGATTTCATCGTTAACTGATTTCATCTTCATTTAACTGATTTCATCGTTAATTGATTTCATCGTTAACTGATTTCATCGTTAATTGATTTCATCGTTAACTGATTTCATCTTCATTTAACTGATTTCATCGTTAACTGATTTCATCTTCATTCTTCATTTAACTGATTTCATCTTTAACTGATTTCATCGTTAACTGATTTCATCTTCATTTAACTGATTTCATCGTTAATTGATTTCATCGTTAACTGATTTCATCGTTAACTGATTTCATCTTCATTTAACTGATTTCATCGTTAACTGATTTCATCGTTAACTGATTTCATCTTTAACTGATTTCATCTTCATTTAACTGATTTCATCGTTAACTGATTTCATCGTTAACTGATTTCATCTTCATTTAACTGATTTCATCGTTAACTGATTTCATCGTTAACTGATTTCATCTTCATTTAATTGATTTCATCGTTAACTGATTTCATCGTTAACTGATTTCATCGTTAACTGATTTCATCTTCATTTAACTGATTTCATCGTTAACTGATTTCATCGTTAACTGATTTCATCGTTAACTGATTTCATCTTTAACTGATTTCATCTTCATTTAACTGATTTCATCGTTAACTGATTTCATCGTTAACTGATTTCATCGTTAACTGATTTCATCTTCATTTAACTGATTTCATCGTTAACTGATTTCATCGTTAACTGATTTCATCTTCATTTAATTGATTTCATCGTTAACTGATTTCATCGTTAACTGATTTCATCGTTAACTGATTTCATCTTCATTTAACTGATTTCATCGTTAACTGATTTCATCGTTAACTGATTTCATCTTCATTTAACTGATTTCATCGTTAACTGATTTCATCGTTAATTGATTTCATCGTTAACTGATTTCATTTTCATTCTTCATTTAACTGATTTCATCTTTAACTGATTTCATCGTTAACTGATTTCATCTTCATTTAACTGATTTCATCGTTAACTGATTTCATCTTCATTTAATTGATTTCATCGTTAACTGATTTCATCGTTAACTGATTTCATCGTTAACTGATTTCATCGTTAACTGATTTCATCTTCATTTAACTGATTTCATCGTTAACTGATTTCATCGTTAACTGATTTCATCTTCATTTAACTGATTTCATCGTTAACTGATTTCATAGTTAACTGATTTCATCTTCATTTAACTGATTTCATCGTTAACTGATTTCATCGTTAACTGATTTCATCGTTAACTGATTTCATCTTCATTTAACTGATTTCATCGTTAACTGATTTCATCGTTAACTGATTTCATCGTTAACTGATTTCATCTTCATTTAACTGATTTCATCGTTAACTGATTTCATCGTTAACTGATTTCATCTTCATTTAACTGATTTCATCGTTAACTGATTTCATCGTTAATTGATTTCATCGTTAACTGATTTCATTTTCAGTCTTCATTTAACTGATTTCATCGTTAACTGATTTCATCGTTAACTGATTTCATCTTCATTTAATTGATTTCATCGTTAACTGATTTCATCGTTAACTGATTTCATCGTTAACTGATTTCATCTTCATTTAACTGATTTCATCGTTAACTGATTTCATCGTTAACTGATTTCATCGTTAACTGATTTCATCGTTAACTGATTTCATCTTCATTTAACTGATTTCATTGTTAACTGATTTCATCTTCATTTAACTGATTTCATTTTCATTCTTCATTTAACTGATTTCATCGTTAACTGATTTCATCTTCATTTAACTGATTTCATCGTTAACTGATTTCATCGTTAACTGATTTCATCTTCATTTAACTGATTTCATTGTTAACTGATTTCATCGTTAACTGATTTCATCTTCATTTAACTGATTTCATCGTTAACTGATTTCATCGTTAACTGATTTCATCGTTAACTGATTTCATCTTCATTTAACTGATTTCATTTTCATTCTTCATTTAACTGATTTCATCGTTAACTGATTTCATCTTCATTTAACTGATTTCATCGTTAACTGATTTCATCGTTAACTGATTTCATCTTTAACTGATTTCATCGTTAACTGATTTCATCTTCATTTAACTGATTTCATCGTTAACTGATTTCATCTTCATTTAATTGATTTCATCGTTAACTGATTTCATCGTTAACTGATTTCATCGTTAACTGATTTCATCTTCATTTAACTGATTTCATCGTTAACTGATTTCATCGTTAACTGATTTCATCTTCATTTAACTGATTTCATTTTCATTCTTCATTTAACTGATTTCATCGTTAACTGATTTCATCTTCATTTAATTGATTTCATCGTTAACTGATTTCATCGTTAACTGATTTCATCGTTAACTGATTTCATCTTCATTTAACTGATTTCATCGTTAACTGATTTCATCGTTAACTGATTTCATCGTTAACTGATTTCATCTTCATTTAACTGATTTCATCGTTAACTGATTTCATCGTTAACTGATTTCATCTTCATTTAACTGATTTCATCGTTAACTGATTTCATCGTTAATTGATTTCATCGTTAACTGATTTCATTTTCATTCTTCATTTAACTGATTTCATCGTTAACTGATTTCATCGTTAACTGATTTCATCTTCATTTAATTGATTTCATCGTTAACTGATTTCATCGTTAACTGATTTCATCGTTAACTGATTTCATCTTCATTTAACTGATTTCATCGTTAACTGATTTCATCGTTAACTGATTTCATCTTCATTTAACTGATTTCATCGTTAACTGATTTCATAGTTAACTGATTTCATCTTCATTTAACTGATTTCATCGTTAACTGATTTCATCGTTAACTGATTTCATCGTTAACTGATTTCATCTTCATTTAACTGATTTCATTGTTAACTGATTTCATCGTTAACTGATTTCATCTTCATTTAACTGATTTCATCGTTAACTGATTTCATCGTTAACTGATTTCATCGTTAACTGATTTCATCTTCATTTAACTGATTTCATTTTCATTCTTCATTTAACTGATTTCATCGTTAACTGATTTCATCTTCATTTAACTGATTTCATCGTTAACTGATTTCATCGTTAACTGATTTCATCGTTAACTGATTTCATCTTTAACTGATTTCATCGTTAACTGATTTCATCTTCATTTAACTGATTTCATCGTTAACTGATTTCATCGTTAACTGATTTCATCTTTAACTGATTTCATCTTCATTTAACTGATTTCATCGTTAACTGATTTCATCGTTAACTGATTTCATCGTTAACTGATTTCATCTTCATTTAACTGATTTCATTGTTAACTGATTTCATCGTTAACTGATTTCATCTTCATTTAACTGATTTCATCGTTAACTGATTTCATCGTTAACTGATTTCATCGTTAACTGATTTCATCTTCATTTAACTGATTTCATTTTCATTCTTCATTTAACTGATTTCATCGTTAACTGATTTCATCTTCATTTAACTGATTTCATCGTTAACTGATTTCATCGTTAACTGATTTCATCGTTAACTGATTTCATCTTTAACTGATTTCATCGTTAACTGATTTCATCTTCATTTAACTGATTTCATCGTTAACTGATTTCATCTTCATTTAATTGATTTCATCGTTAACTGATTTCATCGTTAACTGATTTCATCGTTAACTGATTTCATCTTCATTTAACTGATTTCATCGTTAACTGATTTCATCGTTAACTGATTTCATCTTCATTTAACTGATTTCATTTTCATTCTTCATTTAACTGATTTCATCGTTAACTGATTTCATCTTCATTTAATTGATTTCATCGTTAACTGATTTCATCGTTAACTGATTTCATCGTTAACTGATTTCATCTTCATGTAACTGATTTCATCGTTAACTGATTTCATCGTTAACTGATTTCATCTTCATTTAACTGATTTCATCGTTAACTGATTTCATCGTTAATTGATTTCATCGTTAACTGATTTCATTTTCATTCTTCATTTAACTGATTTCATCGTTAACTGATTTCATCGTTAACTGATTTCATCTTCATTTAACTGATTTCATCGTTAATTGATTTCATCGTTAACTGATTTCATCTTCATTTAACTGATTTCATCGTTAACTGATTTCATCGTTAACTGATTTCATCGTTAACTGATTTCATCTTTAACTGATTTCATCGTTAACTGATTTCATCGTTAACTGATTTCATCGTTAACTGATTTCATCTTCATTTAACTGATTTCATTGTTAACTGATTTCATCGTTAACTGATTTCATCTTCATTTAACTGATTTCATCGTTAACTGATTTCATCGTTAACTGATTTCATCGTTAACTGATTTCATCTTCATTTAACTGATTTCATTTTCATTCTTCATTTAACTGATTTCATCGTTAACTGATTTCATCTTCATTTAACTGATTTCATCGTTAACTGATTTCATTGTTAACTGATTTCATCTTTAACTGATTTCATCGTTAACTGATTTCATCTTCATTTAACTGATTTCATCGTTAACTGATTTCATCTTCATTTAATTGATTTCATCGTTAACTGATTTCATCGTTAACTGATTTCATCGTTAATTGATTTCATCGTTAACTGATTTCATCTTCATTTAACTGATTTCATCGTTAATTGATTTCATCGTTAACTGATTTCATCGTTAACTGATTTCATCGTTAACTGATTTCATCTTCATTCTTCATTTAACTGATTTCATCGTTAACTGATTTCATCTTCATTTAACTGATTTCATCGTTAATTGATTTCATCGTTAACTGATTTCATCGTTAATTGATTTCATCGTTAACTGATTTCATCTTCATTTAACTGATTTCATCGTTAACTGATTTCATCTTCATTCTTCATTTAACTGATTTCATCTTTAACTGATTTCATCGTTAACTGATTTCATCTTCATTTAACTGATTTCATCGTTAATTGATTTCATCGTTAACTGATTTCATCGTTAACTGATTTCATCTTCATTTAACTGATTTCATCGTTAACTGATTTCATCGTTAACTGATTTCATCTTTAACTGATTTCATCTTCATTTAACTGATTTCATCGTTAACTGATTTCATCGTTAACTGATTTCATCGTTAACTGATTTCATCTTCATTTAACTGATTTCATCGTTAACTGATTTCATCGTTAACTGATTTCATCTTCATTTAATTGATTTCATCGTTAACTGATTTCATCGTTAACTGATTTCATCGTTAACTGATTTCATCGTTAACTGATTTCATCTTCATTTAACTGATTTCATCGTTAACTGATTTCATCGTTAACTGATTTCATCGTTAACTGATTTCATCTTCATTTAACTGATTTCATCGTTAACTGATTTCATCGTTAACTGATTTCATCTTCATTTAACTGATTTCATCGTTAATTGATTTCATCGTTAACTGATTTCATTTTCATTCTTCATTTAACTGATTTCATCGTTAACTGATTTCATCGTTAACTGATTTCATCTTCATTTAACTGATTTCATCGTTAACTGATTTCATCGTTAATTGATTTCATCGTTAACTGATTTCATCTTCATTCTTCATTTAACTGATTTCATCGTTAACTGATTTCATCTTCATTTAACTGATTTCATCGTTAACTGATTTCATCGTTAACTGATTTCATCGTTAACTGATTTCATCTTCATTTAACTGATTTCATCGTTAACTGATTTCATCTTCATTCTTCATTTAACTGATTTCATCTTTAACTGATTTCATCGTTAACTGATTTCATCTTCATTTAACTGATTTCATCGTTAATTGATTTCATCGTTAACTGATTTCATCGTTAACTGATTTCATCTTCATTTAACTGATTTCATCGTTAACTGATTTCATCGTTAACTGATTTCATCTTTAACTGATTTCATCTTCATTTAACTGATTTCATCGTTAACTGATTTCATCGTTAACTGATTTCATCGTTAACTGATTTCATCTTCATTTAACTGATTTCATCTTCATTTAACTGATTTCATCGTTAACTGATTTCATCGTTAACTGATTTCATCTTCATTTAATTGATTTCATCGTTAACTGATTTCATCGTTAACTGATTTCATCGTTAACTGATTTCATCTTCATTTAACTGATTTCATCGTTAACTGATTTCATCGTTAACTGATTTCATCGTTAACTGATTTCATCTTCATTTAACTGATTTCATCGTTAACTGATTTCATCTTCATTTAACTGATTTCATCGTTAACTGATTTCATCGTTAATTGATTTCATCGTTAACTGATTTCATTTTCATTCTTCATTTAACTGATTTCATCGTTAACTGATTTCATCGTTAACTGATTTCATCTTCATTTAACTGATTTCATCGTTAACTGATTTCATCGTTAATTGATTTCATCGTTAACTGATTTCATCTTCATTCTTCATTTAACTGATTTCATCGTTAACTGATTTCATCTTCATTTAACTGATTTCATCGTTAACTGATTTCATCGTTAACTGATTTCATCGTTAACTGATTTCATCTTCATTTAACTGATTTCATCGTTAACTGATTTCATCTTCATTCTTCATTTAACTGATTTCATCGTTAACTGATTTCATCGTTAACTGATTTCATCTTCATTTAACTGATTTCATCGTTAATTGATTTCATCGTTAACTGATTTCATCTTTAACTGATTTCATCTTCATTTAACTGATTTCATCGTTAACTGATTTCATCTTCATTTAACTGATTTCATCTTCATTTAACTGATTTCATCGTTAACTGATTTCATCTTCATTTAACTGATTTCATCGTTAACTGATTTCATCGTTAACTGATTTCATCTTCATTTAACTGATTTCATCGTTAACTGATTTCATCTTCATTCTTCATTTAACTGATTTCATCGTTAACTGATTTCATCGTTAACTGATTTCATCTTCATTTAACTGATTTCATCGTTAACTGATTTCATCGTTAACTGATTTCATCTTTAACTGATTTCATCTTCATTTAACTGATTTCATCGTTAACTGATTTCATCGTTAACTGATTTCATCGTTAACTGATTTCATCTTCATTTAACTGATTTCATTGTTAACTGATTTCATCGTTAACTGATTTCATCTTCATTTAACTGATTTCATCGTTAACTGATTTCATCGTTAACTGATTTCATCGTTAACTGATTTCATCTTCATTTAACTGATTTCATTTTCATTCTTCATTTAACTGATTTCATCGTTAACTGATTTCATCTTCATTTAACTGATTTCATCGTTAACTGATTTCATCGTTAACTGATTTCATCGTTAACTGATTTCATCTTTAACTGATTTCATCGTTAACTGAATTCATCTTCATTTAACTGATTTCATCGTTAACTGATTTCATCTTCATTTAATTGATTTCATCGTTAACTGATTTCATCGTTAACTGATTTCATCGTTAACTGATTTCATCGTTAACTGATTTCATCTTCATTTAACTGATTTCATCGTTAACTGATTTCATCGTTAACTGATTTCATCTTCATTTAACTGATTTCATTTTCATTCTTCATTTAACTGATTTCATCGTTAACTGATTTCATCTTCATTTAATTGATTTCATCGTTAACTGATTTCATCGTTAACTGATTTCATCTTCATTTAACTGATTTCATCGTTAACTGATTTCATCTTCATTTAACTGATTTCATTTTCATTCTTCATTTAACTGATTTCATCGTTAACTGATTTCATCTTCATTTAACTGATTTCATTTTCATTCTTCATTTAACTGATTTCATCGTGAACTGATTTCATCTTCATTTAACTGATTTCATCGTTAACTGATTTCATCGTTAATTGATTTCATCGTTAACTGATTTCATTTTCATTCTTCATTTAACTGATTTCATCGTTAACTGATTTCATCGTTAACTGATTTCATCTTCATTTAACTGATTTCATCGTTAATTGATTTCATCGTTAACTGATTTCATCTTCATTTAACTGATTTCATCGTTAACTGATTTCATCGTTAACTGATTTCATCTTTAACTGATTTCATCGTTAACTGATTTCATCGTTAACTGATTTCATCTTCATTTAACTGATTTCATTGTTAACTGATTTCATCGTTAACTGATTTCATCTTCATTTAATTGATTTCATCGTTAACTGATTTCATCTTCATTTAATTGATTTCATCGTTAACTGATTTCATCGTTAACTGATTTCATCGTTAACTGATTTCATCTTCATTTAACTGATTTCATCGTTAACTGATTTCATCGTTAACTGATTTCATCTTCATTTAACTGATTTCATCGTTAACTGATTTCATCGTTAACTGATTTCATCTTCATTTAACTGATTTCATCGTTAACTGATTTCATCGTTAACTGATTTCATCGTTAACTGATTTCATCGTTAACTGATTTCATCTTCATTTAACTGATTTCATTGTTAACTGATTTCATCGTTAACTGATTTCATCTTCATTTAACTGATTTCATCGTTAACTGATTTCATCGTTAACTGATTTCATCGTTAACTGATTTCATCTTCATTTAACTGATTTCATTTTCATTCTTCATTTAACTGATTTCATCGTTAACTGATTTCATCTTCATTCTTCATTTAACTGATTTCATCTTTAACTGATTTCATCGTTAACTGATTTCATCTTCATTTAACTGATTTCATCGTTAATTGATTTCATCGTTAACTGATTTCATCGTTAATTGATTTCATCGTTAACTGATTTCATCTTCATTTAACTGATTTCATCGTTAACTGATTTCATCTTCATTCTTCATTTAACTGATTTCATCTTTAACTGATTTCATCGTTAACTGATTTCATCTTCATTTAACTGATTTCATCGTTAATTGATTTCATCGTTAACTGATTTCATCGTTAATTGATTTCATCGTTAACTGATTTCATCTTCATTTAACTGATTTCATCGTTAACTGATTTCATCTTCATTCTTCATTTAACTGATTTCATCTTTAACTGATTTCATCGTTAACTGATTTCATCTTCATTTAACTGATTTCATCGTTAATTGATTTCATCGTTAACTGATTTCATCGTTAACTGATTTCATCTTCATTTAACTGATTTCATCGTTAACTGATTTCATCGTTAACTGATTTCATCTTTAACTGATTTCATCTTCATTTAACTGATTTCATCGTTAACTGATTTCATCGTTAACTGATTTCATCGTTAACTGATTTCATCTTCATTTAACTGATTTCATCGTTAACTGATTTCATCGTTAACTGATTTCATCTTCATTTAACTGATTTCATCGTTAACTGATTTCATCGTTAATTGATTTCATCGTTAACTGATTTCATTTTCATTCTTCATTTAACTGATTTCATCGTTAACTGATTTCATCGTTAACTGATTTCATCTTCATTTAACTGATTTCATCGTTAACTGATTTCATCGTTAATTGATTTCATCGTTAACTGATTTCATCTTCATTCTTCATTTAACTGATTTCATCGTTAACTGATTTCATCTTCATTTAACTGATTTCATCGTTAACTGATTTCATCGTTAACTGATTTCATCTTCATTTAACTGATTTCATCGTTAACTGATTTCATCTTCATTCTTCATTTAACTGATTTCATCTTTAACTGATTTCATCGTTAACTGATTTCATCTTCATTTAACTGATTTCATCGTTAATTGATTTCATCGTTAACTGATTTCATCGTTAACTGATTTCATCTTCATTTAACTGATTTCATCGTTAACTGATTTCATCGTTAACTGATTTCATCTTTAACTGATTTCATCTTCATTTAACTGATTTCATCGTTAACTGATTTCATCGTTAACTGATTTCATCGTTAACTGATTTCATCTTCATTTAACTGATTTCATTGTTAACTGATTTCATCGTTAACTGATTTCATCTTCATTTAACTGATTTCATCGTTAACTGATTTCATCGTTAACTGATTTCATCGTTAACTGATTTCATCGTTAACTGATTTCATCTTCATTTAACTGATTTCATTTTCATTCTTCATTTAACTGATTTCATCTTCATTTAACTGATTTCATCTTCATTTAACTGATTTCATCGTTAACTGATTTCATCGTTAACTGATTTCATCGTTAACTGATTTCATCGTTAACTGATTTCATCGTTAACTGATTTCATCTTCATTTAATTGATTTCATCGTTAACTGATTTCATCGTTAACTGATTTCATCTTCATGTAACTGATTTCATCGTTAACTGATTTCATCGTTAACTGATTTCATCTTCATTTAACTGATTTCATCGTTAACTGATTTCATCGTTAATTGATTTCATCGTTAACTGATTTCATTTTCATTCTTCATTTAACTGATTTCATCGTTAACTGATTTCATCGTTAACTGATTTCATCTTCATTTAACTGATTTCATCGTTAATTGATTTCATCGTTAACTGATTTCATCTTCATTTAACTGATTTCATCGTTAACTGATTTCATCGTTAACTGATTTCATCGTTAACTGATTTCATCGTTAACTGATTTCATCTTCATTTAACTGATTTCATTGTTAACTGATTTCATCGTTAACTGATTTCATCTTCATTTAATTGATTTCATCTTCATTTAATTGATTTCATCGTTAACTGATTTCATCTTCATTTAATTGATTTCATCGTTAACTGATTTCATCGTTAACTGATTTCATCGTTAACTGATTTCATCTTCATTTAACTGATTTCATCGTTAACTGATTTCATCGTTAACTGATTTCATCGTTAACTGATTTCATCTTCATTTAACTGATTTCATTTTCATTCTTCATTTAACTGATTTCATCGTTAACTGATTTCATCTTCATTTAACTGATTTCATCGTTAACTGATTTCATTGTTAACTGATTTCATCTTTAACTGATTTCATCGTTAACTGATTTCATCTTCATTTAACTGATTTCATCGTTAACTGATTTCATCTTCATTTAATTGATTTCATCGTTAACTGATTTCATCGTTAACTGATTTCATCGTTAATTGATTTCATCGTTAACTGATTTCATCTTCATTTAACTGATTTCATCGTTAATTGATTTCATCGTTAACTGATTTCATCGTTAACTGATTTCATCGTTAACTGATTTCATCTTCATTCTTCATTTAACTGATTTCATCTTTAACTGATTTCATCGTTAACTGATTTCATCTTCATTTAACTGATTTCATCGTTAATTGATTTCATCGTTAACTGATTTCATCGTTAATTGATTTCATCGTTAACTGATTTCATCTTCATTTAACTGATTTCATCGTTAACTGATTTCATCTTCATTCTTCATTTAACTGATTTCATCTTTAACTGATTTCATCGTTAACTGATTTCATCTTCATTTAACTGATTTCATCGTTAATTGATTTCATCGTTAACTGATTTCATCGTTAACTGATTTCATCTTCATTTAATTGATTTCATCGTTAATTGATTTCATCGTTAACTGATTTCATCGTTAATTGATTTCATCGTTAACTGATTTCATCTTCATTTAACTGATTTCATCGTTAACTGATTTCATCTTCATTCTTCATTTAACTGATTTCATCTTTAACTGATTTCATCGTTAACTGATTTCATCTTCATTCAACTGATTTCATCGTTAATTGATTTCATCGTTAACTGATTTCATCGTTAAATGATTTCATCGTTAACTGATTTCATCTTCATTCTTCATTTAACTGATTTCATCTTTAACTGATTTCATCGTTAACTGATTTCATCTTCATTTAACTGATTTCATCGTTAACTGATTTCATCGTTAACTGATTTCATCTTTAACTGATTTCATCTTCATTTAACTGATTTCATCGTTAACTGATTTCATCGTTAACTGATTTCATCGTTAACTGATTTCATCTTCATTTAACTGATTTCATCGTTAACTGATTTCATCGTTAACTGATTTCATCTTCATTTAATTGATTTCATCGTTAACTGATTTCATCGTTAACTGATTTCATCGTTAACTGATTTCATCGTTAACTGATTTCATCTTCATTTAACTGATTTCATCGTTAACTGATTTCATCGTTAACTGATTTCATCGTTAACTGATTTCATCTTCATTTAACTGATTTCATCGTTAACTGATTTCATCGTTAACTGATTTCATCTTCATTTAACTGATTTCATCGTTAATTGATTTCATCGTTAACTGATTTCATTTTCATTCTTCATTTAACTGATTTCATCGTTAACTGATTTCATCGTTAACTGATTTCATCTTCATTTAACTGATTTCATCGTTAACTGATTTCATCGTTAACTGATTTCATCGTTAATTGATTTCATCGTTAACTGATTTCATCTTCATTCTTCATTTAACTGATTTCATCGTTAACTGATTTCATCTTCATTTAACTGATTTCATCGTTAACTGATTTCATCGTTAACTGATTTCATCGTTAACTGATTTCATCGTTAACTGATTTCATCTTCATTTAACTGATTTCATCGTTAACTGATTTCATCTTCATTCTTCATTTAACTGATTTCATCTTTAACTGATTTCATCGTTAACTGATTTCATCTTCATTTAACTGATTTCATCGTTAACTGATTTCATCGTTAACTGATTTCATCTTTAACTGATTTCATCTTCATTTAACTGATTTCATCGTTAACTGATTTCATCGTTAACTGATTTCATCGTTAACTGATTTCATCTTCATTTAACTGATTTCATCTTCATTTAACTGATTTCATCGTTAACTGATTTCATCGTTAACTGATTTCATCTTCATTTAATTGATTTCATCGTTAACTGATTTCATCGTTAACTGATTTCATCGTTAACTGATTTCATCTTCATTTAACTGATTTCATCGTTAACTGATTTCATCGTTAACTGATTTCATCTTCATTTAACTGATTTCATCGTTAACTGATTTCATCGTTAATTGATTTCATCGTTAACTGATTTCATTTTCATTCTTCATTTAACTGATTTCATCGTTAACTGATTTCATCGTTAACTGATTTCATCTTCATTTAACTGATTTCATCGTTAACTGATTTCATCGTTAATTGATTTCATCGTTAACTGATTTCATCTTCATTCTTCATTTAACTGATTTCATCGTTAACTGATTTCATCTTCATTTAACTGATTTCATCGTTAACTGATTTCATCGTTAACTGATTTCATCGTTAACTGATTTCATCTTCATTTAACTGATTTCATCGTTAACTGATTTCATCTTCATTCTTCATTTAACTGATTTCATCGTTAACTGATTTCATCGTTAACTGATTTCATCTTCATTTAACTGATTTCATCGTTAATTGATTTCATCGTTAACTGATTTCATCGTTAACTGATTTCATCTTCATTTAACTGATTTCATCGTTAACTGATTTCATCGTTAACTGATTTCATCTTTAACTGATTTCATCTTCATTTAACTGATTTCATCGTTAACTGATTTCATCGTTAACTGATTTCATCGTTAACTGATTTCATCTTCATTTAACTGATTTCATTGTTAACTGATTTCATCGTTAACTGATTTCATCTTCATTTAACTGATTTCATCGTTAACTGATTTCATCGTTAACTGATTTCATCGTTAACTGATTTCATCTTCATTTAACTGATTTCATTTTCATTCTTCATTTAACTGATTTCATCGTTAACTGATTTCATCTTCATTTAACTGATTTCATCGTTAACTGATTTCATCGTTAACTGATTTCATCGTTAACTGATTTCATCTTTAACTGATTTCATCGTTAACTGATTTCATCTTCATTTAACTGATTTCATCGTTAACTGATTTCATCTTCATTTAATTGATTTCATCGTTAACTGATTTCATCGTTAACTGATTTCATCGTTAACTGATTTCATCTTCATTTAACTGATTTCATCGTTAACTGATTTCATCGTTAACTGATTTCATCTTCATTTAACTGATTTCATTTTCATTCTTCATTTAACTGATTTCATCGTTAACTGATTTCATCGTTAACTGATTTCATCGTTAACTGATTTCATCTTCATTTAACTGATTTCATCGTTAACTGATTTCATCGTTAACTGATTTCATCTTCATTTAACTGATTTCATTTTCATTCTTCATTTAACTGATTTCATCGTTAACTGATTTCATCTTCATTTAATTGATTTCATCGTTAACTGATTTCATCGTTAACTGATTTCATCTTCATTTAACTGATTTCATCGTTAACTGATTTCATCTTCATTTAACTGATTTCATTTTCATTCTTCATTTAACTGATTTCATCGTGAACTGATTTCATCTTCATTTAACTGATTTCATTTTCATTCTTCATTTAACTGATTTCATCGTGAACTGATTTCATCTTCATTTAACTGATTTCATCGTTAACTGATTTCATCGTTAATTGATTTCATCGTTAACTGATTTCATTTTCATTCTTCATTTAACTGATTTCATCGTTAACTGATTTCATCGTTAACTGATTTCATCGTTAACTGATTTCATCTTCATTTAACTGATTTCATCGTTAATTGATTTCATCGTTAACTGATTTCATCTTCATTTAACTGATTTCATCGTTAACTGATTTCATCGTTAACTGATTTCATCGTTAACTGATTTCATCTTTAACTGATTTCATCGTTAACTGATTTCATCGTTAACTGATTTCATCTTCATTTAACTGATTTCATTGTTAACTGATTTCATCGTTAACTGATTTCATCTTCATTTAATTGATTTCATCGTTAACTGATTTCATCTTCATTTAATTGATTTCATCGTTAACTGATTTCATCGTTAACTGATTTCATCGTTAACTGATTTCATCTTCATTTAACTGATTTCATCGTTAACTGATTTCATCGTTAACTGATTTCATCTTCATTTAACTGATTTCATCGTTAACTGATTTCATCGTTAACTGATTTCATCTTCATTTAACTGATTTCATCGTTAACTGATTTCATCGTTAACTGATTTCATCGTTAACTGATTTCATCTTCATTTAACTGATTTCATTGTTAACTGATTTCATCTTCATTTAACTGATTTCATCGTTAACTGATTTCATCGTTAACTGATTTCATCGTTAACTGATTTCATCTTCATTTAACTGATTTCATTTTCATTCTTCATTTAACTGATTTCATCGTTAACTGATTTCATCTTCATTTAACTGATTTCATCGTTAACTGATTTCATCGTTAACTGATTTCATCGTTAACTGATTTCATCTTTAACTGATTTCATCGTTAACTGATTTCATCTTCATTTAACTGATTTCATCGTTAACTGATTTCATCTTCATTTAATTGATTTCATCGTTAACTGATTTCATCTTTAACTGATTTCATCGTTAACTGATTTCATCTTCATTTAACTGATTTCATCGTTAACTGATTTCTTCTTCATTTAATTGATTTCATCGTTAACTGATTTCATCGTTAACTGATTTCATCGTTAACTGATTTCATCTTCATTTAACTGATTTCATCGTTAACTGATTTCATCGTTAACTGATTTCATCTTCATTTAACTGATTTCATTTTCATTCTTCATTTAACTGATTTCATCGTTAACTGATTTCATCTTCATTTAATTGATTTCATCGTTAACTGATTTCATCGTTAACTGATTTCATCTTCATTTAACTGATTTCATCGTTAACTGATTTCATCTTCATTTAACTGATTTCATTTTCATTCTTCATTTAACTGATTTCATCGTTAACTGATTTCATCTTCATTTAACTGATTTCATTTTCATTCTTCATTTAACTGATTTCATCGTGAACTGATTTCATCTTCA
The DNA here is from genome assembly GCF_022749685.1 of Semicossyphus pulcher. Lineage (NCBI taxonomy): Eukaryota > Metazoa > Chordata > Actinopteri > Labriformes > Labridae > Semicossyphus > Semicossyphus pulcher. The sequence continues at coordinate 274,907 of NW_027211720.1, read as the reverse complement.
TTTAACTGATTTCATCGTTAACTGATTTCATCGTTAATTGATTTCATCGTTAACTGATTTCATTTTCATTCTTCATTTAACTGATTTCATCGTTAACTGATTTCATCGTTAACTGATTTCATCTTCATTTAACTGATTTCATCGTTAATTGATTTCATCGTTAACTGATTTCATCTTCATTTAACTGATTTCATCGTTAACTGATTTCATCGTTAACTGATTTCATCGTTAACTGATTTCATCTTTAACTGATTTCATCGTTAACTGATTTCATCGTTAACTGATTTCATCTTCATTTAACTGATTTCATTGTTAACTGATTTCATCGTTAACTGATTTCATCTTCATTTAATTGATTTCATCGTTAACTGATTTCATCTTCATTTAATTGATTTCATCGTTAACTGATTTCATCGTTAACTGATTTCATCGTTAACTGATTTCATCTTCATTTAACTGATTTCATCGTTAACTGATTTCATCGTTAACTGATTTCATCGTTAACTGATTTCATCTTCATTTAACTGATTTCATCGTTAACTGATTTCATCGTTAACTGATTTCATCTTCATTTAACTGATTTCATCGTTAACTGATTTCATCGTTAACTGATTTCATCGTTAACTGATTTCATCTTCATTTAACTGATTTCATCGTTAACTGATTTCATCGTTAACTGATTTCATCGTTAACTGATTTCATCTTCATTTAACTGATTTCATTTTCATTCTTCATTTAACTGATTTCATCGTTAACTGATTTCATCTTCATTTAACTGATTTCATCGTTAACTGATTTCATCGTTAACTGATTTCATCGTTAACTGATTTCATCTTTAACTGATTTCATCGTTAACTGATTTCATCTTCATTTAACTGATTTCATCGTTAACTGATTTCATCTTCATTTAATTGATTTCATCGTTAACTGATTTCATCGTTAACTGATTTCATCGTTAACTGATTTCATCTTCATTTAACTGATTTCATCGTTAACTGATTTCATCGTTAACTGATTTCATCTTCATTTAACTGATTTCATTTTCATTCTTCATTTAACTGATTTCATCGTTAACTGATTTCATCTTCATTTAATTGATTTCATCGTTAACTGATTTCATCGTTAACTGATTTCATCGTTAACTGATTTCATCTTCATTTAACTGATTTCATCGTTAACTGATTTCATCGTTAACTGATTTCATCGTTAACTGATTTCATCTTCATTTAACTGATTTCATCGTTAACTGATTTCATCGTTAACTGATTTCATCTTCATTTAACTGATTTCATCGTTAACTGATTTCATCGTTAATTGATTTCATCGTTAACTGATTTCATTTTCATTCTTCATTTAACTGATTTCATCGTTAACTGATTTCATCGTTAACTGATTTCATCTTCATTTAACTGATTTCATCGTTAACTGATTTCATCGTTAATTGATTTCATCGTTAACTGATTTCATCTTCATTCTTCATTTAACTGATTTCATCGTTAACTGATTTCATCTTCATTTAACTGATTTCATCGTTAACTGATTTCATCGTTAACTGATTTCATCTTCATTTAACTGATTTCATCGTTAACTGATTTCATCTTCATTCTTCATTTAACTGATTTCATCTTTAACTGATTTCATCGTTAACTGATTTCATCTTCATTTAACTGATTTCATCGTTAATTGATTTCATCGTTAACTGATTTCATCGTTAATTGATTTCATCGTTAACTGATTTCATCTTCATTTAACTGATTTCATCGTTAACTGATTTCATCTTCATTCTTCATTTAACTGATTTCATCTTTAACTGATTTCATCGTTAACTGATTTCATCTTCATTTAACTGATTTCATCGTTAATTGATTTCATCGTTAACTGATTTCATCGTTAATTGATTTCATCGTTAACTGATTTCATCTTCATTTAACTGATTTCATCGTTAACTGATTTCATCTTCATTCTTCATTTAACTGATTTCATCTTTAACTGATTTCATCGTTAACTGATTTCATCTTCATTTAACTGATTTCATCGTTAATTGATTTCATCGTTAACTGATTTCATCGTTAATTGATTTCATCGTTAACTGATTTCATCTTCATTTAACTGATTTCATCGTTAACTGATTTCATCTTCATTCTTCATTTAACTGATTTCATCTTTAACTGATTTCATCGTTAACTGATTTCATCTTCATTTAACTGATTTCATCGTTAATTGATTTCATCGTTAACTGATTTCATCGTTAACTGATTTCATCTTCATTTAACTGATTTCATCGTTAACTGATTTCATCGTTAACTGATTTCATCTTTAACTGATTTCATCTTCATTTAACTGATTTCATCGTTAACTGATTTCATCGTTAACTGATTTCATCGTTAACTGATTTCATCGTTAACTGATTTCATCTTCATTTAACTGATTTCATCTTCATTTAACTGATTTCATCTTCATTTAACTGATTTCATCGTTAACTGATTTCATCGTTAACTGATTTCATCTTCATTTAATTGATTTCATCGTTAACTGATTTCATCGTTAACTGATTTCATCGTTAACTGATTTCATCTTCATTTAACTGATTTCATCGTTAACTGATTTCATCGTTAACTGATTTCATCGTTAACTGATTTCATCTTCATTTAACTGATTTCATCGTTAACTGATTTCATCGTTAACTGATTTCATCTTCATTTAACTGATTTCATCGTTAACTGATTTCATCGTTAATTGATTTCATCGTTAACTGATTTCATCTTCATTCTTCATTTAACTGATTTCATCGTTAACTGATTTCATCTTCATTTAACTGATTTCATCGTTAACTGATTTCATCGTTAACTGATTTCATCGTTAACTGATTTCATCTTCATTTAACTGATTTCATCGTTAATTGATTTCATCGTTAACTGATTTCATCGTTAATTGATTTCATCGTTAACTGATTTCATCTTCATTTAACTGATTTCATCGTTAACTGATTTCATCTTCATTCTTCATTTAACTGATTTCATCTTTAACTGATTTCATCGTTAACTGATTTCATCTTCATTTAACTGATTTCATCGTTAATTGATTTCATCGTTAACTGATTTCATCGTTAATTGATTTCATCGTTAACTGATTTCATCTTCATTTAACTGATTTCATCGTTAACTGATTTCATCTTCATTCTTCATTTAACTGATTTCATCTTTAACTGATTTCATCGTTAACTGATTTCATCTTCATTTAACTGATTTCATCGTTAATTGATTTCATCGTTAACTGATTTCATCGTTAACTGATTTCATCTTCATTTAACTGATTTCATCGTTAACTGATTTCATCGTTAACTGATTTCATCTTTAACTGATTTCATCTTCATTTAACTGATTTCATCGTTAACTGATTTCATCGTTAACTGATTTCATCGTTAACTGATTTCATCGTTAACTGATTTCATCTTCATTTAACTGATTTCATCTTCATTTAACTGATTTCATCGTTAACTGATTTCATCGTTAACTGATTTCATCTTCATTTAATTGATTTCATCGTTAACTGATTTCATCGTTAACTGATTTCATCGTTAACTGATTTCATCTTCATTTAACTGATTTCATCGTTAACTGATTTCATCGTTAACTGATTTCATCGTTAACTGATTTCATCTTCATTTAACTGATTTCATCGTTAACTGATTTCATCGTTAACTGATTTCATCTTCATTTAACTGATTTCATCGTTAACTGATTTCATCGTTAATTGATTTCATCGTTAACTGATTTCATCTTCATTCTTCATTTAACTGATTTCATCGTTAACTGATTTCATCTTCATTTAACTGATTTCATCGTTAACTGATTTCATCGTTAACTGATTTCATCGTTAACTGATTTCATCTTCATTTAACTGATTTCATCGTTAACTGATTTCATCTTCATTCTTCATTTAACTGATTTCATCTTTAACTGATTTCATCGTTAACTGATTTCATCTTCATTTAACTGATTTCATCGTTAATTGATTTCATCGTTAACTGATTTCATCGTTAATTGATTTCATCGTTAACTGATTTCATCTTCATTTAACTGATTTCATCGTTAACTGATTTCATCTTCATTCTTCATTTAACTGATTTCATCTTTAACTGATTTCATCGTTAACTGATTTCATCTTCATTTAACTGATTTCATCGTTAATTGATTTCATCGTTAACTGATTTCATCGTTAATTGATTTCATCGTTAACTGATTTCATCTTCATTTAACTGATTTCATCGTTAACTGATTTCATCTTCATTCTTCATTTAACTGATTTCATCTTTAACTGATTTCATCGTTAACTGATTTCATCTTCATTTAACTGATTTCATCGTTAATTGATTTCATCGTTAACTGATTTCATCGTTAACTGATTTCATCTTCATTTAACTGATTTCATCGTTAACTGATTTCATCGTTAACTGATTTCATCGTTAACTGATTTCATCTTCATTTAACTGATTTCATCGTTAACTGATTTCATCGTTAACTGATTTCATCTTCATTTAACTGATTTCATCTTCATTTAACTGATTTCATCGTTAACTGATTTCATCGTTAACTGATTTCATCTTCATTTAATTGATTTCATCGTTAACTGATTTCATCGTTAACTGATTTCATCGTTAACTGATTTCATCTTCATTTAACTGATTTCATCGTTAACTGATTTCATCGTTAACTGATTTCATCGTTAACTGATTTCATCTTCATTTAACTGATTTCATCGTTAACTGATTTCATCGTTAACTGATTTCATCTTCATTTAACTGATTTCATCGTTAACTGATTTCATCGTTAATTGATTTCATCGTTAACTGATTTCATTTTCATTCTTCATTTAACTGATTTCATCGTTAACTGATTTCATCGTTAACTGATTTCATCTTCATTTAACTGATTTCATCGTTAACTGATTTCATCGTTAATTGATTTCATCGTTAACTGATTTCATCTTCATTCTTCATTTAACTGATTTCATCGTTAACTGATTTCATCTTCATTTAACTGATTTCATCGTTAACTGATTTCATCGTTAACTGATTTCATCGTTAACTGATTTCATCTTCATTTAACTGATTTCATCGTTAACTGATTTCATCTTCATTCTTCATTTAACTGATTTCATCTTTAACTGATTTCATCGTTAACTGATTTCATCTTAATTTAACTGATTTCATCGTTAATTGATTTCATCGTTAACTGATTTCATCGTTAACTGATTTCATCTTCATTTAACTGATTTCATCGTTAACTGATTTCATCGTTAACTGATTTCATCTTTAACTGATTTCATCTTCATTTAACTGATTTCATCGTTAACTGATTTCATCGTTAACTGATTTCATCGTTAACTGATTTCATCTTCATTTAACTGATTTCATTGTTAACTGATTTCATCGTTAACTGATTTCATCTTCATTTAACTGATTTCATCGTTAACTGATTTCATCGTTAACTGATTTCATCGTTAACTGATTTCATCTTCATTTAACTGATTTCATTTTCATTCTTCATTTAACTGATTTCATCGTTAACTGATTTCATCTTCATTTAACTGATTTCATCGTTAACTGATTTCATCGTTAACTGATTTCATCGTTAACTGATTTCATCTTTAACTGATTTCATCGTTAACTGATTTCATCTTCATTTAACTGATTTCATCGTTAACTGATTTCATCTTCATTTAATTGATTTCATCGTTAACTGATTTCATCGTTAACTGATTTCATCGTTAACTGATTTCATCTTCATTTAACTGATTTCATCGTTAACTGATTTCATCGTTAACTGATTTCATCTTCATTTAACTGATTTCATCGTTAACTGATTTCATCGTTAATTGATTTCATCGTTAACTGATTTCATTTTCATTCTTCATTTAACTGATTTCATCGTTAACTGATTTCATCGTTAACTGATTTCATCTTCATTTAACTGATTTCATCGTTAACTGATTTCATCGTTAACTGATTTCATCTTCATTTAACTGATTTCATCGTTAACTGATTTCATCGTTAATTGATTTCATCGTTAACTGATTTCATTTTCATTCTTCATTTAACTGATTTCATCGTTAACTGATTTCATCGTTAACTGATTTCATCGTTAATTGATTTCATCGTTAACTGATTTCATCTTCATTCTTCATTTAACTGATTTCATCGTTAACTGATTTCATCTTCATTTAACTGATTTCATCGTTAACTGATTTCATCGTTAACTGATTTCATCGTTAACTGATTTCATCTTCATTTAACTGATTTCATTGTTAACTGATTTCATCGTTAACTGATTTCATCTTCATTTAACTGATTTCATCGTTAACTGATTTCATCGTTAACTAATTTCATCGTTAACTGATTTCATCTTCATTTAACTGATTTCATTTTCATTCTTCATTTAACTGATTTCATCGTTAACTGATTTCATCTTTAACTGATTTCATCGTTAACTGATTTCATCTTCATTTAACTGATTTCATCGTTAACTGATTTCATCTTCATTTAATTGATTTCATCGTTAACTGATTTCATCGTTAACTGATTTCATCGTTAACTGATTTCATCTTCATTTAACTGATTTCATCGTTAACTGATTTCATCGTTAACTGATTTCATCTTCATTTAACTGATTTCATATTCATTCTTCATTTAACTGATTTCATCGTTAACTGATTTCATCTTCATTTAATTGATTTCATCGTTAACTGATTTCATCGTTAACTGATTTCATCGTTAACTGATTTCATCTTCATTTAACTGATTTCATCGTTAACTGATTTCATCGTTAACTGATTTCATCGTTAACTGATTTCATCTTCATTTAACTGATTTCATCGTTAACTGATTTCATCGTTAACTGATTTCATCTTCATTTAACTGATTTCATCGTTAACTGATTTCATCGTTAATTGATTTCATCGTTAACTGATTTCATTTTCATTCTTCATTTAACTGATTTCATCGTTAACTGATTTCATCGTTAACTGATTTCATCTTCATTCTTCATTTAACTGATTTCATCGTTAACTGATTTCATCTTCATTTAACTGATTTCATCGTTAACTGATTTCATCGTTAACTGATTTCATCGTTAACTGATTTCATCTTCATTTAACTGATTTCATCGTTAACTGATTTCATCTTCATTCTTCATTTAACTGATTTCATCTTTAACTGATTTCATCGTTAACTGATTTCATCTTCATTTAACTGATTTCATCGTTAATTGATTTCATCGTTAACTGATTTCATCGTTAACTGATTTCATCGTTAACTGATTTCATCTTCATTTAACTGATTTCATCGTTAATTGATTTCATCGTTAACTGATTTCATCGTTAATTGATTTCATCGTTAACTGATTTCATCTTCATTTAACTGATTTCATCGTTAACTGATTTCATCTTCATTCTTCATTTAACTGATTTCATCTTTAACTGATTTCATCGTTAACTGATTTCATCTTCATTTAACTGATTTCATCGTTAATTGATTTCATCGTTAACTGATTTCATCGTTAATTGATTTCATCGTTAACTGATTTCATCTTCATTTAACTGATTTCATCGTTAACTGATTTCATCTTCATTCTTCATTTAACTGATTTCATCTTTAACTGATTTCATCGTTAACTGATTTCATCTTCATTTAACTGATTTCATCGTTAATTGATTTCATCGTTAACTGATTTCATCGTTAATTGATTTCATCGTTAACTGATTTCATCTTCATTTAACTGATTTCATCGTTAACTGATTTCATCTTCATTCTTCATTTAACTGATTTCATCTTTAACTGATTTCATCGTTAACTGATTTCATCTTCATTTAACTGATTTCATCGTTAATTGATTTCATCGTTAACTGATTTCATCGTTAACTGATTTCATCTTCATTTAACTGATTTCATCGTTAACTGATTTCATCGTTAACTGATTTCATCTTTAACTGATTTCATCTTCATTTAACTGATTTCATCGTTAATTGATTTCATCGTTAACTGATTTCATCGTTAACTGATTTCATCGTTAACTGATTTCATCTTCATTTAACTGATTTCATCGTTAATTGATTTCATCGTTAACTGATTTCATCGTTAATTGATTTCATCGTTAACTGATTTCATCTTCATTTAACTGATTTCATCGTTAACTGATTTCATCTTCATTCTTCATTTAACTGATTTCATCTTTAACTGATTTCATCGTTAACTGATTTCATCTTCATTTAACTGATTTCATCGTTAATTGATTTCATCGTTAACTGATTTCATCGTTAATTGATTTCATCGTTAACTGATTTCATCTTCATTTAACTGATTTCATCGTTAACTGATTTCATCTTCATTCTTCATTTAACTGATTTCATCTTTAACTGATTTCATCGTTAACTGATTTCATCTTCATTTAACTGATTTCATCTTCATTTAATTGATTTCATCGTTAACTGATTTCATCGTTAACTGATTTCATCGTTAACTGATTTCATCTTCATTTAACTGATTTCATCGTTAACTGATTTCATCGTTAACTGACTTCATCGTTAACTGATTTCATCTTCATTCTTCATTTAACTGATTTCATCGTTAACTGATTTCATCTTCATTTAACTGATTTCATCGTTAACTGATTTCATCGTTAACTGATTTCATCGTTAACTGATTTCATCTTTAACTGATTTCATCGTTAACTGATTTCATCTTCATTTAACTGATTTCATCGTTAACTGATTTCATCTTCATTTAATTGATTTCATCGTTAACTGATTTCATCGTTAACTGATTTCATCGTTAACTGATTTCATCTTCATTTAACTGATTTCATCGTTAACTGATTTCATCGTTAACTGATTTCATCTTCATTTAACTGATTTCATTTTCATTCTTCATTTAACTGATTTCATCGTTAACTGATTTCATCTTCATTTAATTGATTTCATCGTTAACTGATTTCATCGTTAACTGATTTCATCGTTAACTGATTTCATCTTCATTTAACTGATTTCATCGTTAACTGATTTCATCGTTAACTGATTTCATCGTTAACTGATTTCATCTTCATTTAACTGATTTCATCGTTAACTGATTTCATCGTTAACTGATTTCATCTTCATTTAACTGATTTCATCGTTAACTGATTTCATCGTTAATTGATTTCATCGTTAACTGATTTCATTTTCATTCTTCATTTAACTGATTTCATCGTTAACTGATTTCATCGTTAACTGATTTCATCTTCATTTAACTGATTTCATCGTTAACTGATTTCATCGTTAATTGATTTCATCGTTAACTGATTTCATCTTCATTCTTCATTTAACTGATTTCATCGTTAACTGATTTCATCTTCATTTAACTGATTTCATCGTTAACTGATTTCATCGTTAACTGATTTCATCGTTAACTGATTTCATCTTCATTTAACTGATTTCATTGTTAACTGATTTCATCGTTAACTGATTTCATCTTCATTTAACTGATTTCATCGTTAACTGATTTCATCGTTAACTGATTTCATCTTCATTTAACTGATTTCATTTTCATTCTTCATTTAACTGATTTCATCGTTAACTGATTTCATCTTCATTTAACTGATTTCATCGTTAACTGATTTCATCGTTAACTGATTTCATCGTTAACTGATTTCATCTTTAACTGATTTCATCGTTAACTGATTTCATCTTCATTTAACTGATTTCATCGTTAATTGATTTCATCGTTAACTGATTTCATTTTCATTCTTCATTTAACTGATTTCATCGTTAACTGATTTCATCGTTAACTGATTTCATCTTCATTTAACTGATTTCATCGTTAACTGATTTCATCGTTAATTGATTTCATCGTTAACTGATTTCATCTTCATTCTTCATTTAACTGATTTCATCGTTAACTGATTTCATCTTCATTTAACTGATTTCATCGTTAACTGATTTCATCGTTAACTGATTTCATCGTTAACTGATTTCATCGTTAACTGATTTCATCTTCATTTAACTGATTTCATCGTTAACTGATTTCATCGTTAACTGATTTCATCGTTAACTGATTTCATCTTCATTTAACTGATTTCATCGTTAACTGATTTCATCGTTAACTGATTTCATCTTTAACTGATTTCATCTTCATTTAACTGATTTCATCGTTAACTGATTTCATCGTTAACTGATTTCATCGTTAACTGATTTCATCTTCATTTAACTGATTTCATCTTCATTTAACTGATTTCATCGTTAACTGATTTCATCTTCATTCTTCATTTAACTGATTTCATCTTTAACTGATTTCATCGTTAACTGATTTCATCGTTAATTGATTTCATCGTTAACTGATTTCATCGTTAACTGATTTCATCGTTAACTGATTTCATCTTCATTCTTCATTTAACTGATTTCATCTTTAACTGATTTCATCGTTAACTGATTTCATCTTCATTTAACTGATTTCATCGTTAATTGATTTCATCGTTAACTGATTTCATCGTTAATTGATTTCATCGTTAACTGATTTCATCTTCATTTAACTGATTTCATCGTTAACTGATTTCATCTTCATTCTTCATTTAACTGATTTCATCTTTAACTGATTTCATCGTTAACTGATTTCATCTTCATTTAACTGATTTCATCGTTAATTGATTTCATCGTTAACTGATTTCATCGTTAACTGATTTCATCTTCATTTAACTGATTTCATCGTTAACTGATTTCATCGTTAACTGATTTCATCTTTAACTGATTTCATCTTCATTTAACTGATTTCATCGTTAACTGATTTCATCGTTAACTGATTTCATCGTTAACTGATTTCATCTTCATTTAACTGATTTCATCTTCATTTAACTGATTTCATCGTTAACTGATTTCATCGTTAACTGATTTCATCTTCATTTAATTGATTTCATCGTTAACTGATTTCATCGTTAACTGATTTCATCGTTAACTGATTTCATCTTCATTTAACTGATTTCATCGTTAACTGATTTCATCGTTAACTGATTTCATCGTTAACTGATTTCATCTTCATTTAACTGATTTCATCGTTAACTGATTTCATCGTTAACTGATTTCATCTTCATTTAACTGATTTCATCGTTAACTGATTTCATCGTTAATTGATTTCATCGTTAACTGATTTCATTTTCATTCTTCATTTAACTGATTTCATCGTTAACTGATTTCATCGTTAACTGATTTCATCTTCATTTAACTGATTTCATCGTTAACTGATTTCATCTTCATTCTTCATTTAACTGATTTCATCGTTAACTGATTTCATCTTCATTTAACTGATTTCATCGTTAACTGATTTCATCGTTAACTGATTTCATCTTCATTTAACTGATTTCATCGTTAACTGATTTCATCTTCATTCTTCATTTAACTGATTTCATCGTTAACTGATTTCATCGTTAACTGATTTCATCTTCATTTAACTGATTTCATCGTTAATTGATTTCATCGTTAACTGATTTCATCGTTAACTGATTTCATCTTCATTTAACTGATTTCATCGTTAACTGATTTCATCGTTAACTGATTTCATCTTTAACTGATTTCATCTTCATTTAACTGATTTCATCGTTAACTGATTTCATCGTTAACTGATTTCATCGTTAACTGATTTCATCTTCATTTAACTGATTTCATTGTTAACTGATTTCATCGTTAACTGATTTCATCTTCATTTAACTGATTTCATCGTTAACTGATTTCATCGTTAACTGATTTCATCGTTAACTGATTTCATCTTCATTTAACTGATTTCATTTTCATTCTTCATTTAACTGATTTCATCGTTAACTGATTTCATCTTCATTTAACTGATTTCATCGTTAACTGATTTCATCGTTAACTGATTTCATCGTTAACTGATTTCATCTTTAACTGATTTCATCGTTAACTGATTTCATCTTCATTTAACTGATTTCATCGTTAACTGATTTCATCTTCATTTAATTGATTTCATCGTTAACTGATTTCATCGTTAACTGATTTCATCGTTAACTGATTTCATCTTCATTTAACTGATTTCATCGTTAACTGATTTCATCGTTAACTGATTTCATCTTCATTTAACTGATTTCATCGTTAACTGATTTCATCGTTAATTGATTTCATCGTTAACTGATTTCATTTTCATTCTTCATTTAACTGATTTCATCGTTAACTGATTTCATCGTTAACTGATTTCATCTTCATTTAACTGATTTCATCGTTAACTGATTTCATCGTTAACTGATTTCATCTTCATTTAACTGATTTCATCGTTAACTGATTTCATCGTTAACTGATTTCATCGTTAACTGATTTCATCTTCATTTAACTGATTTCATTGTTAACTGATTTCATCGTTAACTGATTTCATCTTCATTTAACTGATTTCATCGTTAACTGATTTCATCGTTAACTGATTTCATCGTTAACTGATTTCATCTTCATTTAACTGATTTCATTTTCATTCTTCATTTAACTGATTTCATCGTTAACTGATTTCATCTTCATTTAACTGATTTCATCGTTAACTGATTTCATCGTTAACTGATTTCATCGTTAACTGATTTCATCTTTAACTGATTTCATCGTTAACTGATTTCATCTTCATTTAATTGATTTCATCGTTAACTGATTTCATCGTTAACTGATTTCATCGTTAACTGATTTCATCTTCATTTAACTGATTTCATCGTTAACTGATTTCATCGTTAACTGATTTCATCTTCATTTAACTGATTTCATTTTCATTCTTCATTTAACTGATTTCATCGTTAACTGATTTCATCGTTAACTGATTTCATCGTTAACTGATTTCATCGTTAACTGATTTCATCTTCATTTAACTGATTTCATCGTTAACTGATTTCATCGTTAACTGATTTCATCGTTAACTGATTTCATCTTCATTTAACTGATTTCATCGTTAACTGATTTCATCGTTAACTGATTTCATCTTCATTTAACTGATTTCATCGTTAACTGATTTCATCGTTAATTGATTTCATCGTTAACTGATTTCATTTTCATTCTTCATTTAACTGATTTCATCGTTAACTGATTTCATCGTTAACTGATTTCATCTTCATTTAACTGATTTCATCGTTAACTGATTTCATCGTTAATTGATTTCATCGTTAACTGATTTCATCTTCATTCTTCATTTAACTGATTTCATCGTTAACTGATTTCATCTTCATTTAACTGATTTCATCGTTAACTGATTTCATCGTTAACTGATTTCATCGTTTACTGATTTCATCTTCATTTAACTGATTTCATCGTTAACTGATTTCATCTTCATTCTTCATTTAACTGATTTCATCTTTAACTGATTTCATCGTTAACTGATTTCATCTTCATTTAACTGATTTCATCGTTAATTGATTTCATCGTTAACTGATTTCATCGTTAACTGATTTCATCGTTAACTGATTTCATCTTCATTTAACTGATTTCATCGTTAATTGATTTCATCGTTAACTGATTTCATCGTTAATTGATTTCATCGTTAACTGATTTCATCGTTAACTGATTTCATCGTTAACTGATTTCATCTTCATTTAATTGATTTCATCGTTAACTGATTTCATCGTTAACTGATTTCATCGTTAACTGATTTCATCTTCATTTAACTGATTTCATCGTTAACTGATTTCATCGTTAACTGATTTCATCGTTAACTGATTTCATCTTCATTTAACTGATTTCATCGTTAACTGATTTCATCGTTAACTGATTTCATCTTCATTTAACTGATTTCATCGTTAACTGATTTCATCGTTAATTGATTTCATCGTTAACTGATTTCATTTTCATTCTTCATTTAACTGATTTCATCGTTAACTGATTTCATCGTTAACTGATTTCATCTTCATTTAACTGATTTCATCGTTAACTGATTTCATCGTTAATTGATTTCATCGTTAACTGATTTCATCTTCATTCTTCATTTAACTGATTTCATCGTTAACTGATTTCATCTTCATTTAACTGATTTCATCGTTAACTGATTTCATCGTTAACTGATTTCATCGTTAACTGATTTCATCTTCATTTAACTGATTTCATCGTTAACTGATTTCATCTTCATTCTTCATTTAACTGATTTCATCTTTAACTGATTTCATCGTTAACTGATTTCATCTTCATTTAACTGATTTCATCGTTAATTGATTTCATCGTTAACTGATTTCATCGTTAACTGATTTCATCTTCATTTAACTGATTTCATCGTTAACTGATTTCATCGTTAACTGATTTCATCTTTAACTGATTTCATCTTCATTTAACTGATTTCATCGTTAACTGATTTCATCGTTAACTGATTTCATCGTTAACTGATTTCATCTTCATTTAACTGATTTCATTGTTAACTGATTTCATCGTTAACTGATTTCATCTTCATTTAACTGATTTCATCGTTAACTGATTTCATCGTTAACTGATTTCATCGTTAACTGATTTCATCTTCATTTAACTGATTTCATTTTCATTCTTCATTTAACTGATTTCATCGTTAACTGATTTCATCTTCATTTAACTGATTTCATCGTTAACTGATTTCATCGTTAACTGATTTCATCGTTAACTGATTTCATCGTTAACTGATTTCATCTTTAACTGATTTCATCGTTAACTGATTTCATCTTCATTTAACTGATTTCATCGTTAACTGATTTCATCTTCATTTAATTGATTTCATCGTTAACTGATTTCATCGTTAACTGATTTCATCGTTAACTGATTTCATCTTCATTTAACTGATTTCATCGTTAACTGATTTCATCGTTAACTGATTTCATCTTCATTTAACTGATTTCATCGTTAACTGATTTCATCGTTAATTGATTTCATCGTTAACTGATTTCATTTTCATTCTTCATTTAACTGATTTCATCGTTAACTGATTTCATCTTCATTTAACTGATTTCATCGTTAACTGATTTCATCGTTAACTGATTTCATCTTCATTTAACTGATTTCATTGTTAACTGATTTCATCGTTAACTGATTTCATCTTCATTTAACTGATTTCATCGTTAACTGATTTCATCGTTAACTGATTTCATCGTTAACTGATTTCATCTTCATTTAACTGATTTCATTTTCATTCTTCATTTAACTGATTTCATCGTTAACTGATTTCATCTTCATTTAACTGATTTCATCGTTAACTGATTTCATCGTTAACTGATTTCATCGTTAACTGATTTCATCTTTAACTGATTTCATCGTTAACTGATTTCATCTTCATTTAACTGATTTCATCGTTAACTGATTTCATCTTCATTTAATTGATTTCATCGTTAACTGATTTCATCGTTAACTGATTTCATCGTTAACTGATTTCATCTTCATTTAACTGATTTCATTTTCATTCTTCATTTAACTGATTTCATCGTTAACTGATTTCATCTTCATTTAACTGATTTCATCGTTAACTGATTTCATCGTTAACTGATTTCATCTTTAACTGATTTCATCGTTAACTGATTTCATCTTCATTTAACTGATTTCATCGTTAACTGATTTCATCTTCATTTAATTGATTTCATCGTTAACTGATTTCATCGTTAACTGATTTCATCGTTAACTGATTTCATCTTCATTTAACTGATTTCATCGTTAACTGATTTCATCGTTAACTGATTTCATCTTCATTTAACTGATTTCATCGTTAACTGATTTCATCGTTAACTGATTTCATCGTTAACTGATTTCATCTTCATTTAACTGATTTCATTGTTAACTGATTTCATCGTTAACTGATTTCATCTTCATTTAACTGATTTCATCGTTAACTGATTTCATCGTTAACTGATTTCATCGTTAACTGATTTCATCTTCATTTAACTGATTTCATTTTCATTCTTCATTTAACTGATTTCATCGTTAACTGATTTCATCTTCATTTAACTGATTTCATCGTTAACTGATTTCATCGTTAACTGATTTCATCGTTAACTGATTTCATCTTTAACTGATTTCATCGTTAACTGATTTCATCTTCATTTAACTGATTTCATCGTTAACTGATTTCATCTTCATTTAATTGATTTCATCGTTAACTGATTTCATCGTTAACTGATTTCATCTTCATTTAACTGATTTCATCGTTAACTGATTTCATCGTTAATTGATTTCATCGTTAACTGATTTCATTTTCATTCTTCATTTAACTGATTTCATCGTTAACTGATTTCATCGTTAACTGATTTCATCTTCATTTAACTGATTTCATCGTTAACTGATTTCATCGTTAATTGATTTCATCGTTAACTGATTTCATCTTCATTCTTCATTTAACTGATTTCATCGTTAACTGATTTCATCTTCATTTAACTGATTTCATCGTTAACTGATTTCATCGTTAACTGATTTCATCGTTAACTGATTTCATCTTCATTTAACTGATTTCATCGTTAACTGATTTCATCTTCATTCTTCATTTAACTGATTTCATCTTTAACTGATTTCATCGTTAACTGATTTCATCTTCATTTAACTGATTTCATCGTTAATTGATTTCATCGTTAACTGATTTCATCGTTAACTGATTTCATCGTTAACTGATTTCATCTTCATTTAACTGATTTCATCGTTAATTGATTTCATCGTTAACTGATTTCATCGTTAATTGATTTCATCGTTAACTGATTTCATCGTTAACTGATTTCATCGTTAACTGATTTCATCTTCATTTAATTGATTTCATCGTTAACTGATTTCATCGTTAACTGATTTCATCGTTAACTGATTTCATCGTTAACTGATTTCATCTTCATTTAACTGATTTCATCGTTAACTGATTTCATCGTTAACTGATTTCATCGTTAACTGATTTCATCTTCATTTAACTGATTTCATCGTTAACTGATTTCATCGTTAACTGATTTCATCTTCATTTAACTGATTTCATCGTTAACTGATTTCATCGTTAATTGATTTCATCGTTAACTGATTTCATTTTCATTCTTCATTTAACTGATTTCATCGTTAACTGATTTCATCGTTAACTGATTTCATCTTCATTTAACTGATTTCATCGTTAACTGATTTCATCGTTAATTGATTTCATCGTTAACTGATTTCATCTTCATTCTTCATTTAACTGATTTCATCGTTAACTGATTTCATCTTCATTTAACTGATTTCATCGTTAACTGATTTCATCGTTAACTGATTTCATCGTTAACTGATTTCATCTTCATTTAACTGATTTCATCGTTAACTGATTTCATCTTCATTCTTCATTTAACTGATTTCATCTTTAACTGATTTCATCGTTAACTGATTTCATCTTCATTTAACTGATTTCATCGTTAATTGATTTCATCGTTAACTGATTTCATCGTTAACTGATTTCATCTTCATTTAACTGATTTCATCGTTAACTGATTTCATCGTTAACTGATTTCATCTTTAACTGATTTCATCTTCATTTAACTGATTTCATCGTTAACTGATTTCATCGTTAACTGATTTCATCGTTAACTGATTTCATCGTTAACTGATTTCATCTTCATTTAACTGATTTCATTGTTAACTGATTTCATCGTTAACTGATTTCATCTTCATTTAACTGATTTCATCGTTAACTGATTTCATCGTTAACTGATTTCATCTTCATTTAACTGATTTCATTTTCATTCTTCATTTAACTGATTTCATCGTTAACTGATTTCATCTTCATTTAACTGATTTCATCGTTAACTGATTTCATCGTTAACTGATTTCATCTTTAACTGATTTCATCGTTAACTGATTTCATCTTCATTTAACTGATTTCATCGTTAACTGATTTCATCTTCATTTAATTGATTTCATCGTTAACTGATTTCATCGTTAACTGATTTCATCGTTAACTGATTTCATCTTCATTTAACTGATTTCATCGTTAATTGATTTCATCGTTAACTGATTTCATCTTCATTTAACTGATTTCATCGTTAACTGATTTCATCGTTAACTGATTTCATCGTTAACTGATTTCATCTTCATTTAACTGATTTCATCGTTAATTGATTTCATCGTTAACTGATTTCATCGTTAACTGATTTCATCTTCATTTAACTGATTTCATCGTTAACTGATTTCATCGTTAACTGATTTCATCTTCATTTAACTGATTTCATCGTTAACTGATTTCATCGTTAACTGATTTCATCGTTAACTGATTTCATCTTCATTTAACTGATTTCATCTTCATTTAACTGATTTCATCGTTAACTGATTTCATCGTTAACTGATTTCATCTTCATTTAATTGATTTCATCGTTAACTGATTTCATCGTTAACTGATTTCATCGTTAACTGATTTCATCTTCATTTAACTGATTTCATCGTTAACTGATTTCATCGTTAACTGATTTCATCGTTAACTGATTTCATCTTCATTTAACTGATTTCATCGTTAACTGATTTCATCGTTAACTGATTTCATCGTTAACTGATTTCATCTTCATTTAACTGATTTCATCGTTAACTGATTTCATCGTTAACTGATTTCATCGTTAACTGATTTCATCTTCATTTAACTGATTTCATCGTTAATTGATTTCATCGTTAACTGATTTCATCGTTAACTGATTTCATCTTCATTTAACTGATTTCATCGTTAACTGATTTCATCGTTAACTGATTTCATCTTCATTTAACTGATTTCATCGTTAACTGATTTCATCGTTAACTGATTTCATCGTTAACTGATTTCATCTTCATTTAACTGATTTCATCTTCATTTAACTGATTTCATCGTTAACTGATTTCATCGTTAACTGATTTCATCTTCATTTAATTGATTTCATCGTTAACTGATTTCATCGTTAACTGATTTCATCGTTAACTGATTTCATCTTCATTTAACTGATTTCATCGTTAACTGATTTCATCGTTAACTGATTTCATCGTTAACTGATTTCATCTTCATTCTTCATTTAACTGATTTCATCGTTAACTGATTTCATCTTCATTTAACTGATTTCATCGTTAACTGATTTCATCGTTAACTGATTTCATCGTTAACTGATTTCATCGTTAACTGATTTCATCTTCATTTAACTGATTTCATCGTTAACTGATTTCATCTTCATTTAATTGATTTCATCGTTAACTGATTTCATCGTTAACTGATTTCATCGTTAACTGATTTCATCTTCATTTAACTGATTTCATCGTTAACTGATTTCATCGTTAACTGATTTCATCTTCATTTAACTGATTTCATTTTCATTCTTCATTTAACTGATTTCATCGTTAACTGATTTCATCTTCATTTAATTGATTTCATCGTTAACTGATTTCATCGTTAACTGATTTCATCGTTAACTGATTTCATCTTCATTTAACTGATTTCATCGTTAACTGATTTCATCGTTAACTGATTTCATCGTTAACTGATTTCATCTTCATTTAACTGATTTCATCGTTAACTGATTTCATCGTTAACTGATTTCATCTTCATTTAACTGATTTCATCGTTAACTGATTTCATCGTTAATTGATTTCATCGTTAACTGATTTCATTTTCATTCTTCATTTAACTGATTTCATCGTTAACTGATTTCATCGTTAACTGATTTCATCTTCATTTAACTGATTTCATCGTTAACTGATTTCATCGTTAATTGATTTCATCGTTAACTGATTTCATCTTCATTTAACTGATTTCATCGTTAACTGATTTCATCGTTAACTGATTTCATCTTCATTTAACTGATTTCATCGTTAACTGATTTCATCTTCATTTAACTGATTTCATCGTTAACTGATTTCATCGTTAACTGATTTCATCGTTAACTGATTTCATCTTCATTTAACTGATTTCATTGTTAACTGATTTCATCGTTAACTGATTTCATCTTCATTTAACTGATTTCATCGTTAACTGATTTCATCGTTAACTGATTTCATCGTTAACTGATTTCATCTTCATTTAACTGATTTCATTTTCATTCTTCATTTAACTGATTTCATCGTTAACTGATTTCATCGTTAACTGATTTCATCGTTAACTGATTTCATCGTTAACTGATTTCATCTTCATTTAACTGATTTCATCGTTAATTGATTTCATCGTTAACTGATTTCATCGTTAATTGATTTCATCGTTAACTGATTTCATCTTCATTTAACTGATTTCATCGTTAACTGATTTCATCTTCATTCTTCATTTAACTGATTTCATCTTTAACTGATTTCATCGTTAACTGATTTCATCTTCATTTAACTGATTTCATCGTTAATTGATTTCATCGTTAACTGATTTCATCGTTAACTGATTTCATCTTCATTTAACTGATTTCATCGTTAACTGATTTCATCGTTAACTGATTTCATCTTTAACTGATTTCATCTTCATTTAACTGATTTCATCGTTAACTGATTTCATCGTTAACTGATTTCATCGTTAACTAATTTCATCTTCATTTAACTGATTTCATCTTCATTTAACTGATTTCATCGTTAACTGATTTCATCGTTAACTGATTTCATCTTCATTTAATTGATTTCATCGTTAACTGATTTCATCGTTAACTGATTTCATCGTTAACTGATTTCATCTTCATTTAACTGATTTCATCGTTAACTGATTTCATCGTTAACTGATTTCATCTTCATTTAACTGATTTCATCGTTAACTGATTTCATCGTTAACTGATTTCATCTTCATTTAACTGATTTCATCGTTAACTGATTTCATCGTTAATTGATTTCATCGTTAACTGATTTCATTTTCATTCTTCATTTAACTGATTTCATCGTTAACTGATTTCATCGTTAACTGATTTCATCTTCATTTAACTGATTTCATCGTTAACTGATTTCATCGTTAATTGATTTCATCGTTAACTGATTTCATCTTCATTCTTCATTTAACTGATTTCATCGTTAACTGATTTCATCGTTAACTGATTTCATCTTCATTTAACTGATTTCATCGTTAACTGATTTCATCTTCATTCTTCATTTAACTGATTTCATCTTTAACTGATTTCATCGTTAACTGATTTCATCTTCATTTAACTGATTTCATCGTTAATTGATTTCATCGTTAACTGATTTCATCGTTAACTGATTTCATCTTCATTTAACTGATTTCATCGTTAACTGATTTCATCGTTAACTGATTTCATCTTTAACTGATTTCATCTTCATTTAACTGATTTCATCGTTAACTGATTTCATCGTTAACTGATTTCATCGTTAACTGATTTCATCGTTAACTGATTTCATCTTCATTTAACTGATTTCATTGTTAACTGATTTCATCGTTAACTGATTTCATCTTCATTTAACTGATTTCATCGTTAACTGATTTCATCGTTAACTGATTTCATCGTTAACTGATTTCATCTTCATTTAACTGATTTCATTTTCATTCTTCATTTAACTGATTTCATCGTTAACTGATTTCATCTTCATTTAACTGATTTCATCGTTAACTGATTTCATCGTTAACTGATTTCATCTTTAACTGATTTCATCGTTAACTGATTTCATCTTCATTTAACTGATTTCATCGTTAACTGATTTCATCTTCATTTAATTGATTTCATCGTTAACTGATTTCATCGTTAACTGATTTCATCGTTAACTGATTTCATCTTCATTTAACTGATTTCATCGTTAACTGATTTCATCGTTAACTGATTTCATCTTCATTTAACTGATTTCATCGTTAACTGATTTCATCGTTAATTGATTTCATCGTTAACTGATTTCATTTTCATTCTTCATTTAACTGATTTCATCGTTAACTGATTTCATCGTTAACTGATTTCATCTTCATTTAACTGATTTCATCGTTAACTGATTTCATCGTTAACTGATTTCATCTTCATTTAACTGATTTCATCGTTAACTGATTTCATCGTTAACTGATTTCATCGTTAACTGATTTCATCTTCATTTAACTGATTTCATTGTTAACTGATTTCATCGTTAACTGATTTCATCTTCATTTAACTGATTTCATCGTTAACTGATTTCATCGTTAACTGATTTCATCGTTAACTGATTTCATCTTCATTTAACTGATTTCATTTTCATTCTTCATTTAACTGATTTCATCGTTAACTGATTTCATCTTCATTTAACTGATTTCATCGTTAACTGATTTCATCGTTAACTGATTTCATCGTTAACTGATTTCATCTTTAACTGATTTCATCGTTAACTGATTTCATCTTCATTTAACTGATTTCATCGTTAACTGATTTCATCTTCATTTAATTGATTTCATCGTTAACTGATTTCATCGTTAACTGATTTCATCGTTAACTGATTTCATCGTTAACTGATTTCATCTTCATTTAACTGATTTCATCGTTAACTGATTTCATCGTTAACTGATTTCATCTTCATTTAACTGATTTCATTGTTAACTGATTTCATCGTTAACTGATTTCATCTTCATTTAACTGATTTCATCGTTAACTGATTTCATCGTTAACTGATTTCATCGTTAACTGATTTCATCTTCATTTAACTGATTTCATTTTCATTCTTCATTTAACTGATTTCATCGTTAACTGATTTCATCTTCATTTAACTGATTTCATCGTTAACTGATTTCATCGTTAACTGATTTCATCGTTAACTGATTTCATCTTTAACTGATTTCATCGTTAACTGATTTCATCTTCATTTAACTGATTTCATCGTTAACTGATTTCATCTTCATTTAATTGATTTCATCGTTAACTGATTTCATCGTTAACTGATTTCATCGTTAACTGATTTCATCGTTAACTGATTTCATCTTCATTTAACTGATTTCATCGTTAACTGATTTCATCGTTAACTGATTTCATCTTCATTTAACTGATTTCATTTTCATTCTTCATTTAACTGATTTCATCGTTAACTGATTTCATCGTTAACTGATTTCATCGTTAACTGATTTCATCGTTAACTGATTTCATCTTCATTTAACTGATTTCATCGTTAATTGATTTCATCGTTAACTGATTTCATCGTTAATTGATTTCATCGTTAACTGATTTCATCTTCATTTAACTGATTTCATCGTTAACTGATTTCATCTTCATTCTTCATTTAACTGATTTCATCTTTAACTGATTTCATCGTTAACTGATTTCATCTTCATTTAACTGATTTCATCGTTAATTGATTTCATCGTTAACTGATTTCATCGTTAACTGATTTCATCTTCATTTAACTGATTTCATCGTTAACTGATTTCATCGTTAACTGATTTCATCTTTAACTGATTTCATCTTCATTTAACTGATTTCATCGTTAACTGATTTCATCGTTAACTGATTTCATCGTTAACTAATTTCATCTTCATTTAACTGATTTCATCTTCATTTAACTGATTTCATCGTTAACTGATTTCATCGTTAACTGATTTCATCTTCATTTAATTGATTTCATCGTTAACTGATTTCATCGTTAACTGATTTCATCGTTAACTGATTTCATCTTCATTTAACTGATTTCATCGTTAACTGATTTCATCGTTAACTGATTTCATCTTCATTTAACTGATTTCATCGTTAACTGATTTCATCGTTAACTGATTTCATCTTCATTTAACTGATTTCATCGTTAACTGATTTCATCGTTAATTGATTTCATCGTTAACTGATTTCATTTTCATTCTTCATTTAACTGATTTCATCGTTAACTGATTTCATCGTTAACTGATTTCATCTTCATTTAACTGATTTCATCGTTAACTGATTTCATCGTTAATTGATTTCATCGTTAACTGATTTCATCTTCATTCTTCATTTAACTGATTTCATCGTTAACTGATTTCATCGTTAACTGATTTCATCTTCATTTAACTGATTTCATCGTTAACTGATTTCATCTTCATTCTTCATTTAACTGATTTCATCTTTAACTGATTTCATCGTTAACTGATTTCATCTTCATTTAACTGATTTCATCGTTAATTGATTTCATCGTTAACTGATTTCATCGTTAACTGATTTCATCTTCATTTAACTGATTTCATCGTTAACTGATTTCATCGTTAACTGATTTCATCTTTAACTGATTTCATCTTCATTTAACTGATTTCATCGTTAACTGATTTCATCGTTAACTGATTTCATCGTTAACTGATTTCATCGTTAACTGATTTCATCTTCATTTAACTGATTTCATTGTTAACTGATTTCATCGTTAACTGATTTCATCTTCATTTAACTGATTTCATCGTTAACTGATTTCATCGTTAACTGATTTCATCGTTAACTGATTTCATCTTCATTTAACTGATTTCATTTTCATTCTTCATTTAACTGATTTCATCGTTAACTGATTTCATCTTCATTTAACTGATTTCATCGTTAACTGATTTCATCGTTAACTGATTTCATCGTTAACTGATTTCATCTTTAACTGATTTCATCGTTAACTGATTTCATCTTCATTTAACTGATTTCATCGTTAACTGATTTCATCTTCATTTAATTGATTTCATCGTTAACTGATTTCATCGTTAACTGATTTCATCGTTAACTGATTTCATCTTCATTTAACTGATTTCATCGTTAACTGATTTCATCGTTAACTGATTTCATCTTCATTTAACTGATTTCATCGTTAACTGATTTCATCGTTAATTGATTTCATCGTTAACTGATTTCATTTTCATTCTTCATTTAACTGATTTCATCGTTAACTGATTTCATCGTTAACTGATTTCATCTTCATTTAACTGATTTCATCGTTAACTGATTTCATCGTTAACTGATTTCATCTTCATTTAACTGATTTCATCGTTAACTGATTTCATCGTTAACTGATTTCATCGTTAACTGATTTCATCTTCATTTAACTGATTTCATTGTTAACTGATTTCATCGTTAACTGATTTCATCTTCATTTAACTGATTTCATCGTTAACTGATTTCATCGTTAACTGATTTCATCGTTAACTGATTTCATCTTCATTTAACTGATTTCATTTTCATTCTTCATTTAACTGATTTCATCGTTAACTGATTTCATCTTCATTTAACTGATTTCATCGTTAACTGATTTCATCGTTAACTGATTTCATCGTTAACTGATTTCATCTTTAACTGATTTCATCGTTAACTGATTTCATCTTCATTTAACTGATTTCATCGTTAACTGATTTCATCTTCATTTAATTGATTTCATCGTTAACTGATTTCATCGTTAACTGATTTCATCGTTAACTGATTTCATCGTTAACTGATTTCATCTTCATTTAACTGATTTCATCGTTAACTGATTTCATCGTTAACTGATTTCATCTTCATTTAACTGATTTCATTTTCATTCTTCATTTAACTGATTTCATCGTTAACTGATTTCATCTTCATTTAATTGATTTCATCGTTAACTGATTTCATCGTTAACTGATTTCATCGTTAACTGATTTCATCGTTAACTGATTTCATCTTCATTTAACTGATTTCATCGTTAACTGATTTCATCGTTAACTGATTTCATCGTTAACTGATTTCATCTTCATTTAACTGATTTCATCGTTAACTGATTTCATCGTTAACTGATTTCATCTTCATTTAACTGATTTCATCGTTAACTGATTTCATCGTTAATTGATTTCATCGTTAACTGATTTCATTTTCATTCTTCATTTAACTGATTTCATCGTTAACTGATTTCATCGTTAACTGATTTCATCTTCATTTAACTGATTTCATCGTTAACTGATTTCATCGTTAATTGATTTCATCGTTAACTGATTTCATCTTCATTCTTCATTTAACTGATTTCATCGTTAACTGATTTCATCTTCATTTAACTGATTTCATCGTTAACTGATTTCATCGTTAACTGATTTCATCGTTAACTGATTTCATCTTCATTTAACTGATTTCATCGTTAACTGATTTCATCTTCATTCTTCATTTAACTGATTTCATCTTTAACTGATTTCATCGTTAACTGATTTCATCTTCATTTAACTGATTTCATCGTTAATTGATTTCATCGTTAACTGATTTCATCGTTAACTGATTTCATCTTCATTTAACTGATTTCATCGTTAATTGATTTCATCGTTAACTGATTTCATCGTTAATTGATTTCATCGTTAACTGATTTCATCGTTAACTGATTTCATCGTTAACTGATTTCATCTTCATTTAATTGATTTCATCGTTAACTGATTTCATCGTTAACTGATTTCATCGTTAACTGATTTCATCTTCATTTAACTGATTTCATCGTTAACTGATTTCATCGTTAACTGATTTCATCGTTAACTGATTTCATCTTCATTTAACTGATTTCATCGTTAACTGATTTCATCGTTAACTGATTTCATCTTCATTTAACTGATTTCATCGTTAACTGATTTCATCGTTAATTGATTTCATCGTTAACTGATTTCATTTTCATTCTTCATTTAACTGATTTCATCGTTAACTGATTTCATCTTCATTTAACTGATTTCATCGTTAACTGATTTCATCGTTAACTGATTTCATCGTTAACTGATTTCATCTTCATTTAACTGATTTCATCGTTAACTGATTTCATCTTCATTCTTCATTTAACTGATTTCATCTTTAACTGATTTCATCGTTAACTGATTTCATCTTCATTTAACTGATTTCATCGTTAATTGATTTCATCGTTAACTGATTTCATCGTTAACTGATTTCATCTTCATTTAACTGATTTCATCGTTAACTGATTTCATCGTTAACTGATTTCATCTTTAACTGATTTCATCTTTAACTGATTTCATCTTCATTTAACTGATTTCATCGTTAACTGATTTCATCGTTAACTGATTTCATCGTTAACTGATTTCATCGTTAACTGATTTCATCTTCATTTAACTGATTTCATTGTTAACTGATTTCATCGTTAACTGATTTCATCTTCATTTAACTGATTTCATCGTTAACTGATTTCATCGTTAACTGATTTCATCGTTAACTGATTTCATCTTCATTTAACTGATTTCATTTTCATTCTTCATTTAACTGATTTCATCGTTAACTGATTTCATCTTCATTTAACTGATTTCATCGTTAACTGATTTCATCGTTAACTGATTTCATCGTTAACTGATTTCATCTTTAACTGATTTCATCGTTAACTGATTTCATCTTCATTTAACTGATTTCATCGTTAACTGATTTCATCTTCATTTAATTGATTTCATCGTTAACTGATTTCATCGTTAACTGATTTCATCGTTAACTGATTTCATCTTCATTTAACTGATTTCATCGTTAACTGATTTCATCGTTAACTGATTTCATCTTCATTTAACTGATTTCATCGTTAACTGATTTCATCGTTAATTGATTTCATCGTTAACTGATTTCATTTTCATTCTTCATTTAACTGATTTCATCGTTAACTGATTTCATCGTTAACTGATTTCATCTTCATTTAACTGATTTCATCGTTAACTGATTTCATCGTTAACTGATTTCATCTTCATTTAACTGATTTCATCGTTAACTGATTTCATCGTTAACTGATTTCATCGTTAACTGATTTCATCTTCATTTAACTGATTTCATTGTTAACTGATTTCATCGTTAACTGATTTCATCTTCATTTAACTGATTTCATCGTTAACTGATTTCATCGTTAACTGATTTCATCGTTAACTGATTTCATCTTCATTTAACTGATTTCATTTTCATTCTTCATTTAACTGATTTCATCGTTAACTGATTTCATCTTCATTTAACTGATTTCATCGTTAACTGATTTCATCGTTAACTGATTTCATCGTTAACTGATTTCATCTTTAACTGATTTCATCGTTAACTGATTTCATCTTCATTTAACTGATTTCATCGTTAACTGATTTCATCTTCATTTAATTGATTTCATCGTTAACTGATTTCATCGTTAACTGATTTCATCGTTAACTGATTTCATCTTCATTTAACTGATTTCATTTTCATTCTTCATTTAACTGATTTCATCGTTAACTGATTTCATCTTCATTTAACTGATTTCATCGTTAACTGATTTCATCGTTAACTGATTTCATCGTTAACTGATTTCATCTTTAACTGATTTCATCGTTAACTGATTTCATCTTCATTTAACTGATTTCATCGTTAACTGATTTCATCTTCATTTAATTGATTTCATCGTTAACTGATTTCATCGTTAACTGATTTCATCGTTAACTGATTTCATCTTCATTTAACTGATTTCATCGTTAACTGATTTCATCGTTAACTGATTTCATCTTCATTTAACTGATTTCATCGTTAACTGATTTCATCGTTAATTGATTTCATCGTTAACTGATTTCATTTTCATTCTTCATTTAACTGATTTCATCGTTAACTGATTTCATCGTTAACTGATTTCATCTTCATTTAACTGATTTCATCGTTAACTGATTTCATCGTTAACTGATTTCATCTTCATTTAACTGATTTCATCGTTAACTGATTTCATCGTTAACTGATTTCATCGTTAACTGATTTCATCTTCATTTAACTGATTTCATTGTTAACTGATTTCATCGTTAACTGATTTCATCTTCATTTAACTGATTTCATCGTTAACTGATTTCATCGTTAACTGATTTCATCGTTAACTGATTTCATCTTCATTTAACTGATTTCATTTTCATTCTTCATTTAACTGATTTCATCGTTAACTGATTTCATCTTCATTTAACTGATTTCATCGTTAACTGATTTCATCGTTAACTGATTTCATCTTTAACTGATTTCATCGTTAACTGATTTCATCTTCATTTAACTGATTTCATCGTTAACTGATTTCATCTTCATTTAATTGATTTCATCGTTAACTGATTTCATCGTTAACTGATTTCATCTTCATTTAACTGATTTCATCGTTAACTGATTTCATCGTTAATTGATTTCATCGTTAACTGATTTCATTTTCATTCTTCATTTAACTGATTTCATCGTTAACTGATTTCATCGTTAACTGATTTCATCTTCATTTAACTGATTTCATCGTTAACTGATTTCATCGTTAATTGATTTCATCGTTAACTGATTTCATCTTCATTCTTCATTTAACTGATTTCATCGTTAACTGATTTCATCTTCATTTAACTGATTTCATCGTTAACTGATTTCATCGTTAACTGATTTCATCGTTAACTGATTTCATCTTCATTTAACTGATTTCATCGTTAACTGATTTCATCTTCATTCTTCATTTAACTGATTTCATCTTTAACTGATTTCATCGTTAACTGATTTCATCTTCATTTAACTGATTTCATCGTTAATTGATTTCATCGTTAACTGATTTCATCGTTAACTGATTTCATCGTTAACTGATTTCATCTTCATTTAACTGATTTCATCGTTAATTGATTTCATCGTTAACTGATTTCATCGTTAATTGATTTCATCGTTAACTGATTTCATCGTTAACTGATTTCATCGTTAACTGATTTCATCTTCATTTAATTGATTTCATCGTTAACTGATTTCATCGTTAACTGATTTCATCGTTAACTGATTTCATCTTCATTTAACTGATTTCATCGTTAACTGATTTCATCGTTAACTGATTTCATCGTTAACTGATTTCATCTTCATTTAACTGATTTCATCGTTAACTGATTTCATCGTTAACTGATTTCATCTTCATTTAACTGATTTCATCGTTAACTGATTTCATCGTTAATTGATTTCATCGTTAACTGATTTCATTTTCATTCTTCATTTAACTGATTTCATCGTTAACTGATTTCATCGTTAACTGATTTCATCTTCATTTAACTGATTTCATCGTTAACTGATTTCATCGTTAATTGATTTCATCGTTAACTGATTTCATCTTCATTCTTCATTTAACTGATTTCATCGTTAACTGATTTCATCTTCATTTAACTGATTTCATCGTTAACTGATTTCATCGTTAACTGATTTCATCGTTAACTGATTTCATCTTCATTTAACTGATTTCATCGTTAACTGATTTCATCTTCATTCTTCATTTAACTGATTTCATCTTTAACTGATTTCATCGTTAACTGATTTCATCTTCATTTAACTGATTTCATCGTTAATTGATTTCATCGTTAACTGATTTCATCGTTAACTGATTTCATCTTCATTTAACTGATTTCATCGTTAACTGATTTCATCGTTAACTGATTTCATCGTTAACTGATTTCATCTTCATTTAACTGATTTCATCGTTAACTGATTTCATCGTTAACTGATTTCATCGTTAACTGATTTCATCGTTAACTGATTTCATCTTCATTTAACTGATTTCATCGTTAACTGATTTCATCGTTAACTGATTTCATCTTCATTTAACTGATTTCATCGTTAACTGATTTCATCGTTAATTGATTTCATCGTTAACTGATTTCATTTTCATTCTTCATTTAACTGATTTCATCGTTAACTGATTTCATCGTTAACTGATTTCATCTTCATTTAACTGATTTCATCGTTAACTGATTTCATCGTTAACTGATTTCATCTTCATTTAACTGATTTCATCGTTAACTGATTTCATCGTTAACTGATTTCATCTTCATTTAACTGATTTCATTGTTAACTGATTTCATCGTTAACTGATTTCATCTTCATTTAACTGATTTCATCGTTAACTGATTTCATCGTTAACTGATTTCATCGTTAACTGATTTCATCTTCATTTAACTGATTTCATTTTCATTCTTCATTTAACTGATTTCATCGTTAACTGATTTCATCTTCATTTAACTGATTTCATCGTTAACTGATTTCATCGTTAACTGATTTCATCGTTAACTGATTTCATCTTTAACTGATTTCATCGTTAACTGATTTCATCTTCATTTAACTGATTTCATCGTTAACTGATTTCATCTTCATTTAATTGATTTCATCGTTAACTGATTTCATCGTTAACTGATTTCATCGTTAACTGATTTCATCTTCATTTAACTGATTTCATTTTCATTCTTCATTTAACTGATTTCATCGTTAACTGATTTCATCTTCATTTAACTGATTTCATCGTTAACTGATTTCATCGTTAACTGATTTCATCGTTAACTGATTTCATCTTTAACTGATTTCATCGTTAACTGATTTCATCTTCATTTAACTGATTTCATCGTTAACTGATTTCATCTTCATTTAATTGATTTCATCGTTAACTGATTTCATCGTTAACTGATTTCATCGTTAACTGATTTCATCTTCATTTAACTGATTTCATCGTTAACTGATTTCATCGTTAACTGATTTCATCTTCATTTAACTGATTTCATCGTTAACTGATTTCATCGTTAATTGATTTCATCGTTAACTGATTTCATTTTCATTCTTCATTTAACTGATTTCATCGTTAACTGATTTCATCGTTAACTGATTTCATCTTCATTTAACTGATTTCATCGTTAACTGATTTCATCGTTAACTGATTTCATCTTCATTTAACTGATTTCATTTTCATTCTTCATTTAACTGATTTCATCGTTAACTGATTTCATCTTCATTTAATTGATTTCATCGTTAACTGATTTCATCGTTAACTGATTTCATCGTTAACTGATTTCATCTTCATTTAACTGATTTCATCGTTAACTGATTTCATCGTTAACTGATTTCATCTTCATTTAACTGATTTCATCGTTAACTGATTTCATCGTTAACTGATTTCATCTTCATTTAACTGATTTCATCGTTAACTGATTTCATCGTTAATTGATTTCATCGTTAACTGATTTCATTTTCATTCTTCATTTAACTGATTTCATCGTTAACTGATTTCATCGTTAACTGATTTCATCTTCATTTAACTGATTTCATCGTTAATTGATTTCATCGTTAACTGATTTCATCGTTAATTGATTTCATCGTTAACTGATTTCATCTTCATTTAACTGATTTCATCGTTAACTGATTTCATCTTCATTCTTCATTTAACTGATTTCATCTTTAACTGATTTCATCGTTAACTGATTTCATCTTCATTTAACTGATTTCATCGTTAATTGATTTCATCGTTAACTGATTTCATCGTTAACTGATTTCATCTTCATTTAACTGATTTCATCGTTAACTGATTTCATCGTTAACTGATTTCATCGTTAACTGATTTCATCGTTAACTGATTTCATCTTCATTTAACTGATTTCATCGTTAACTGATTTCATCGTTAACTGATTTCATCTTCATTTAACTGATTTCATCGTTAACTGATTTCATCGTTAATTGATTTCATCGTTAACTGATTTCATTTTCATTCTTCATTTAACTGATTTCATCGTTAACTGATTTCATCGTTAACTGATTTCATCTTCATTTAACTGATTTCATCGTTAACTGATTTCATCGTTAACTGATTTCATCTTCATTTAACTGATTTCATCGTTAACTGATTTCATCGTTAACTGATTTCATCTTCATTTAACTGATTTCATCGTTAACTGATTTCATCGTTAACTGATTTCATCGTTAACTGATTTCATCTTCATTTAACTGATTTCATTTTCATTCTTCATTTAACTGATTTCATCGTTAACTGATTTCATCTTCATTTAACTGATTTCATCGTTAACTGATTTCATCGTTAACTGATTTCATCGTTAACTGATTTCATCTTTAACTGATTTCATCGTTAACTGATTTCATCTTCATTTAACTGATTTCATCGTTAACTGATTTCATCTTCATTTAATTGATTTCATCGTTAACTGATTTCATCGTTAACTGATTTCATCGTTAACTGATTTCATCTTCATTTAACTGATTTCATTTTCATTCTTCATTTAACTGATTTCATCGTTAACTGATTTCATCTTCATTTAACTGATTTCATCGTTAACTGATTTCATCGTTAACTGATTTCATCGTTAACTGATTTCATCTTTAACTGATTTCATCGTTAACTGATTTCATCTTCATTTAACTGATTTCATCGTTAATTGATTTCATCTTCATTTAATTGATTTCATCGTTAACTGATTTCATCGTTAACTGATTTCATCGTTAACTGATTTCATCTTCATTTAACTGATTTCATCGTTAACTGATTTCATCGTTAACTGATTTCATCTTCATTTAACTGATTTCATCGTTAACTGATTTCATCGTTAATTGATTTCATCGTTAACTGATTTCATTTTCATTCTTCATTTAACTGATTTCATCGTTAACTGATTTCATCGTTAACTGATTTCATCTTCATTTAACTGATTTCATCGTTAACTGATTTCATCGTTAACTGATTTCATCTTCATTTAACTGATTTCATCGTTAACTGATTTCATCGTTAACTGATTTCATCGTTAACTGATTTCATCTTCATTTAACTGATTTCATTGTTAACTGATTTCATCGTTAACTGATTTCATCTTCATTTAACTGATTTCATCGTTAACTGATTTCATCGTTAACTGATTTCATCGTTAACTGATTTCATCTTCATTTAACTGATTTCATTTTCATTCTTCATTTAACTGATTTCATCGTTAACTGATTTCATCTTCATTTAACTGATTTCATCGTTAACTGATTTCATCGTTAACTGATTTCATCGTTAACTGATTTCATCTTTAACTGATTTCATCGTTAACTGATTTCATCTTCATTTAACTGATTTCATCGTTAACTGATTTCATCTTCATTTAATTGATTTCATCGTTAACTGATTTCATCGTTAACTGATTTCATCTTCATTTAACTGATTTCATCGTTAACTGATTTCATCGTTAATTGATTTCATCGTTAACTGATTTCATTTTCATTCTTCATTTAACTGATTTCATCGTTAACTGATTTCATCGTTAACTGATTTCATCTTCATTTAACTGATTTCATCGTTAACTGATTTCATCGTTAATTGATTTCATCGTTAACTGATTTCATCTTCATTCTTCATTTAACTGATTTCATCGTTAACTGATTTCATCTTCATTTAACTGATTTCATCGTTAACTGATTTCATCGTTAACTGATTTCATCGTTAACTGATTTCATCTTCATTTAACTGATTTCATCGTTAACTGATTTCATCTTCATTCTTCATTTAACTGATTTCATCTTTAACTGATTTCATCGTTAACTGATTTCATCTTCATTTAACTGATTTCATCGTTAATTGATTTCATCGTTAACTGATTTCATCGTTAACTGATTTCATCGTTAACTGATTTCATCTTCATTTAACTGATTTCATCGTTAATTGATTTCATCGTTAACTGATTTCATCGTTAATTGATTTCATCGTTAACTGATTTCATCGTTAACTGATTTCATCGTTAACTGATTTCATCTTCATTTAATTGATTTCATCGTTAACTGATTTCATCGTTAACTGATTTCATCTTCATTTAACTGATTTCATCGTTAACTGATTTCATCGTTAACTGATTTCATCGTTAACTGATTTCATCTTCATTTAACTGATTTCATCGTTAACTGATTTCATCGTTAACTGATTTCATCTTCATTTAACTGATTTCATCGTTAACTGATTTCATCGTTAATTGATTTCATCGTTAACTGATTTCATTTTCATTCTTCATTTAACTGATTTCATCGTTAACTGATTTCATCGTTAACTGATTTCATCTTCATTTAACTGATTTCATCGTTAACTGATTTCATCGTTAATTGATTTCATCGTTAACTGATTTCATCTTCATTCTTCATTTAACTGATTTCATCGTTAACTGATTTCATCTTCATTTAACTGATTTCATCGTTAACTGATTTCATCGTTAACTGATTTCATCGTTAACTGATTTCATCTTCATTTAACTGATTTCATCGTTAACTGATTTCATCTTCATTCTTCATTTAACTGATTTCATCTTTAACTGATTTCATCGTTAACTGATTTCATCTTCATTTAACTGATTTCATCGTTAATTGATTTCATCGTTAACTGATTTCATCGTTAACTGATTTCATCTTCATTTAACTGATTTCATCGTTAACTGATTTCATCGTTAACTGATTTCATCTTTAACTGATTTCATCTTCATTTAACTGATTTCATCGTTAACTGATTTCATCGTTAACTGATTTCATCGTTAACTGATTTCATCTTCATTTAACTGATTTCATTGTTAACTGATTTCATCGTTAACTGATTTCATCTTCATTTAACTGATTTCATCGTTAACTGATTTCATCGTTAACTGATTTCATCGTTAACTGATTTCATCTTCATTTAACTGATTTCATTTTCATTCTTCATTTAACTGATTTCATCGTTAACTGATTTCATCTTCATTTAACTGATTTCATCGTTAACTGATTTCATCGTTAACTGATTTCATCGTTAACTGATTTCATCTTTAACTGATTTCATCGTTAACTGATTTCATCTTCATTTAACTGATTTCATCGTTAACTGATTTCATCTTCATTTAATTGATTTCATCGTTAACTGATTTCATCGTTAACTGATTTCATCGTTAACTGATTTCATCTTCATTTAACTGATTTCATCGTTAACTGATTTCATCGTTAACTGATTTCATCTTCATTTAACTGATTTCATCGTTAACTGATTTCATCGTTAATTGATTTCATCGTTAACTGATTTCATTTTCATTCTTCATTTAACTGATTTCATCGTTAACTGATTTCATCGTTAACTGATTTCATCTTCATTTAACTGATTTCATCGTTAACTGATTTCATCGTTAACTGATTTCATCTTCATTTAACTGATTTCATCGTTAACTGATTTCATCGTTAACTGATTTCATCGTTAACTGATTTCATCTTCATTTAACTGATTTCATTGTTAACTGATTTCATCGTTAACTGATTTCATCTTCATTTAACTGATTTCATCGTTAACTGATTTCATCGTTAACTGATTTCATCGTTAACTGATTTCATCTTCATTTAACTGATTTCATTTTCATTCTTCATTTAACTGATTTCATCGTTAACTGATTTCATCTTCATTTAACTGATTTCATCGTTAACTGATTTCATCGTTAACTGATTTCATCTTTAACTGATTTCATCGTTAACTGATTTCATCTTCATTTAACTGATTTCATCGTTAACTGATTTCATCTTCATTTAATTGATTTCATCGTTAACTGATTTCATCGTTAACTGATTTCATCGTTAACTGATTTCATCTTCATTTAACTGATTTCATTTTCATTCTTCATTTAACTGATTTCATCGTTAACTGATTTCATCTTCATTTAACTGATTTCATCGTTAACTGATTTCATCGTTAATTGATTTCATCGTTAACTGATTTCATTTTCATTCTTCATTTAACTGATTTCATCGTTAACTGATTTCATCGTTAACTGATTTCATCTTCATTTAACTGATTTCATCGTTAACTGATTTCATCGTTAACTGATTTCATCTTCATTTAACTGATTTCATTTTCATTCTTCATTTAACTGATTTCATCGTTAACTGATTTCATCTTCATTTAATTGATTTCATCGTTAACTGATTTCATCGTTAACTGATTTCATCGTTAACTGATTTCATCTTCATTTAACTGATTTCATCGTTAACTGATTTCATCGTTAACTGATTTCATCTTCATTTAACTGATTTCATCGTTAACTGATTTCATCGTTAACTGATTTCATCTTCATTTAACTGATTTCATCGTTAACTGATTTCATCGTTAATTGATTTCATCGTTAACTGATTTCATTTTCATTCTTCATTTAACTGATTTCATCGTTAACTGATTTCATCGTTAACTGATTTCATCGTTAACTGATTTCATCTTCATTTAACTGATTTCATCGTTAATTGATTTCATCGTTAACTGATTTCATCGTTAATTGATTTCATCGTTAACTGATTTCATCTTCATTTAACTGATTTCATCGTTAACTGATTTCATCTTCATTCTTCATTTAACTGATTTCATCTTTAACTGATTTCATCGTTAACTGATTTCATCTTCATTTAACTGATTTCATCGTTAATTGATTTCATCGTTAACTGATTTCATCGTTAACTGATTTCATCTTCATTTAACTGATTTCATCGTTAACTGATTTCATCGTTAACTGATTTCATCTTTAACTGATTTCATCTTCATTTAACTGATTTCATCGTTAACTGATTTCATCGTTAACTGATTTCATCTTCATTTAACTGATTTCATCGTTAACTGATTTCATCTTCATTCTTCATTTAACTGATTTCATCTTTAACTGATTTCATCGTTAACTGATTTCATCTTCATTTAACTGATTTCATCGTTAATTGATTTCATCGTTAACTGATTTCATCGTTAACTGATTTCATCTTCATTTAACTGATTTCATCGTTAACTGATTTCATCGTTAACTGATTTCATCTTTAACTGATTTCATCTTCATTTAACTGATTTCATCGTTAACTGATTTCATCGTTAACTGATTTCATCGTTAACTGATTTCATCTTCATTTAACTGATTTCATTGTTAACTGATTTCATCGTTAACTGATTTCATCGTTAACTGATTTCATCGTTAACTGATTTCATCTTCATTTAACTGATTTCATTGTTAACTGATTTCATCGTTAACTGATTTCATCTTCATTTAACTGATTTCATCGTTAACTGATTTCATCGTTAACTGATTTCATCGTTAACTGATTTCATCTTCATTTAACTGATTTCATTTTCATTCTTCATTTAACTGATTTCATCGTTAACTGATTTCATCTTCATTTAACTGATTTCATCGTTAACTGATTTCATCGTTAACTGATTTCATCGTTAACTGATTTCATCTTTAACTGATTTCATCGTTAACTGATTTCATCTTCATTTAACTGATTTCATCGTTAACTGATTTCATCTTCATTTAATTGATTTCATCGTTAACTGATTTCATCGTTAATTGATTTCATCGTTAACTGATTTCATTTTCATTCTTCATTTAACTGATTTCATCGTTAACTGATTTCATCTTCATTTCACTGATTTCATCGTTAACTGATTTCATCGTTAACTGATTTCATCTTCATTTAACTGATTTCATCGTTAACTGATTTCATCGTTAATTGATTTCATCGTTAACTGATTTCATTTTCATTCTTCATTTAACTGATTTCATCGTTAACTGATTTCATCGTTAACTGATTTCATCTTCATTTAACTGATTTCATCGTTAACTGATTTCATCGTTAACTGATTTCATCTTCATTTAACTGATTTCATCGTTAACTGATTTCATCGTTAACTGATTTCATCGTTAACTGATTTCATCTTCATTTAACTGATTTCATTGTTAACTGATTTCATCGTTAACTGATTTCATCTTCATTTAACTGATTTCATCGTTAACTGATTTCATCGTTAACTGATTTCATCGTTAACTGATTTCATCTTCATTTAACTGATTTCATTTTCATTCTTCATTTAACTGATTTCATCGTTAACTGATTTCATCTTCATTTAACTGATTTCATCGTTAACTGATTTCATCGTTAACTGATTTCATCGTTAACTGATTTCATCTTTAACTGATTTCATCGTTAACTGATTTCATCTTCATTTAACTGATTTCATCGTTAACTGATTTCATCTTCATTTAATTGATTTCATCGTTAACTGATTTCATCGTTAACTGATTTCATCGTTAACTGATTTCATCTTCATTTAACTGATTTCATCGTTAACTGATTTCATCGTTAACTGATTTCATCTTCATTTAACTGATTTCATTTTCATTCTTCATTTAACTGATTTCATCGTTAACTGATTTCATCTTCATTTAATTGATTTCATCGTTAACTGATTTCATCGTTAACTGATTTCATCGTTAACTGATTTCATCTTCATTTAACTGATTTCATCGTTAACTGATTTCATCGTTAACTGATTTCATCTTCATTTAACTGATTTCATCGTTAACTGATTTCATCTTCATTTAACTGATTTCATCGTTAACTGATTTCATCGTTAACTGATTTCATCTTCATTTAACTGATTTCATCGTTAACTGATTTCATCGTTAATTGATTTCATCGTTAACTGATTTCATTTTCATTCTTCATTTAACTGATTTCATCGTTAACTGATTTCATCGTTAACTGATTTCATCTTCATTTAACTGATTTCATCGTTAATTGATTTCATCGTTAACTGATTTCATCGTTAATTGATTTCATCGTTAACTGATTTCATCTTCATTTAACTGATTTCATCGTTAACTGATTTCATCTTCATTCTTCATTTAACTGATTTCATCTTTAACTGATTTCATCGTTAACTGATTTCATCTTCATTTAACTGATTTCATCGTTAATTGATTTCATCGTTAACTGATTTCATCGTTAACTGATTTCATCTTCATTTAACTGATTTCATCGTTAACTGATTTCATCGTTAACTGATTTCATCTTCATTTAACTGATTTCATCGTTAACTGATTTCATCTTCATTTAACTGATTTCATCTTCATTTAACTGATTTCATCGTTAACTGATTTCATCGTTAACTGATTTCATCTTCATTTAATTGATTTCATCGTTAACTGATTTCATCGTTAACTGATTTCATCGTTAACTGATTTCATCTTCATTTAACTGATTTCATCGTTAACTGATTTCATCGTTAACTGATTTCATCTTCATTTAACTGATTTCATCGTTAACTGATTTCATCGTTAACTGATTTCATCTTCATTTAACTGATTTCATCGTTAACTGATTTCATCGTTAATTGATTTCATCGTTAACTGATTTCATTTTCATTCTTCATTTAACTGATTTCATCGTTAACTGATTTCATCGTTAACTGATTTCATCTTCATTTAACTGATTTCATCGTTAACTGATTTCATCGTTAATTGATTTCATCGTTAACTGATTTCATCTTCATTTAACTGATTTCATCGTTAATTGATTTCATCGTTAACTGATTTCATCGTTAACTGATTTCATCGTTAACTGATTTCATCTTCATTCTTCATTTAACTGATTTCATCTTTAACTGATTTCATCGTTAACTGATTTCATCTTCATTTAACTGATTTCATCGTTAATTGATTTCATCGTTAACTGATTTCATCGTTAATTGATTTCATCGTTAACTGATTTCATCTTCATTTAACTGATTTCATCGTTAACTGATTTCATCTTCATTCTTCATTTAACTGATTTCATCTTTAACTGATTTCATCGTTAACTGATTTCATCTTCATTTAACTGATTTCATCGTTAATTGATTTCATCGTTAACTGATTTCATCGTTAACTGATTTCATCTTCATTTAACTGATTTCATCGTTAACTGATTTCATCGTTAACTGATTTCATCTTTAACTGATTTCATCTTCATTTAACTGATTTCATCGTTAACTGATTTCATCGTTAACTGATTTCATCTTCATTTAACTGATTTCATCTTCATTTAACTGATTTCATCGTTAACTGATTTCATCGTTAACTGATTTCATCTTCATTTAATTGATTTCATCGTTAACTGATTTCATCGTTAACTGATTTCATCGTTAACTGATTTCATCTTCATTTAACTGATTTCATCGTTAACTGATTTCATCGTTAACTGATTTCATCGTTAACTGATTTCATCTTCATTTAACTGATTTCATCGTTAACTGATTTCATCGTTAACTGATTTCATCTTCATTTAACTGATTTCATCGTTAACTGATTTCATCGTTAATTGATTTCATCGTTAACTGATTTCATTTTCATTCTTCATTTAACTGATTTCATCGTTAACTGATTTCATCGTTAACTGATTTCATCTTCATTTAACTGATTTCATCGTTAACTGATTTCATCGTTAATTGATTTCATCGTTAACTGATTTCATCTTCATTCTTCATTTAACTGATTTCATCGTTAACTGATTTCATCTTCATTTAACTGATTTCATCGTTAACTGATTTCATCGTTAACTGATTTCATCGTTAACTGATTTCATCTTCATTTAACTGATTTCATCGTTAACTGATTTCATCTTCATTCTTCATTTAACTGATTTCATCTTTAACTGATTTCATCGTTAACTGATTTCATCTTCATTTAACTGATTTCATCGTTAATTGATTTCATCGTTAACTGATTTCATCATTAACTGATTTCATCTTCATTTAACTGATTTCATCGTTAACTGATTTCATCTTTAACTGATTTCATCTTCATTTAACTGATTTCATCGTTAACTGATTTCATCGTTAACTGATTTCATCGTTAACTGATTTCATCTTCATTTAACTGATTTCATTGTTAACTGATTTCATCGTTAACTGATTTCATCTTCATTTAACTGATTTCATCGTTAACTGATTTCATCGTTAACTGATTTCATCGTTAACTGATTTCATTTTCATTCTTCATTTAACTGATTTCATCGTTAACTGATTTCATCTTCATTTAACTGATTTCATCGTTAACTGATTTCATCGTTAACTGATTTCATCTTCATTTAACTGATTTCATCGTTAACTGATTTCATCGTTAACTGATTTCATCGTTAACTGATTTCATCTTCATTTAACTGATTTCATCTTCATTTAACTGATTTCATCGTTAACTGATTTCATCGTTAACTGATTTCATCTTCATTTAATTGATTTCATCGTTAACTGATTTCATCGTTAACTGATTTCATCGTTAACTGATTTCATCTTCATTTAACTGATTTCATCGTTAACTGATTTCATCGTTAACTGATTTCATCTTCATTTAACTGATTTCATCGTTAACTGATTTCATCGTTAACTGATTTCATCTTCATTTAACTGATTTCATCGTTAACTGATTTCATCGTTAATTGATTTCATCGTTAACTGATTTCATTTTCATTCTTCATTTAACTGATTTCATCGTTAACTGATTTCATCGTTAACTGATTTCATCTTCATTTAACTGATTTCATCGTTAACTGATTTCATCGTTAATTGATTTCATCGTTAACTGATTTCATCTTCATTCTTCATTTAACTGATTTCATCGTTAACTGATTTCATCTTCATTTAACTGATTTCATCGTTAACTGATTTCATCGTTAACTGATTTCATCTTCATTTAACTGATTTCATCGTTAACTGATTTCATCTTCATTCTTCATTTAACTGATTTCATCGTTAACTGATTTCATCGTTAACTGATTTCATCTTCATTTAACTGATTTCATCGTTAACTGATTTCATCTTTAACTGATTTCATCGTTAACTGATTTCATCTTCATTTAACTGATTTCATCG
Organism: Semicossyphus pulcher; assembly: GCF_022749685.1. Lineage (NCBI taxonomy): Eukaryota > Metazoa > Chordata > Actinopteri > Labriformes > Labridae > Semicossyphus > Semicossyphus pulcher. The sequence goes on along the minus strand of NW_027211720.1, from coordinate 232,736 downwards.
TTAACTGATTTCATCTTCATTCTTCATTTAACTGATTTCATCTTTAACTGATTTCATCGTTAACTGATTTCATCTTCATTTAACTGATTTCATCGTTAATTGATTTCATCGTTAACTGATTTCATCGTTAACTGATTTCATCGTTAACTGATTTCATCTTCATTTAACTGATTTCATCGTTAATTGATTTCATCGTTAACTGATTTCATCGTTAATTGATTTCATCGTTAACTGATTTCATCGTTAACTGATTTCATCGTTAACTGATTTCATCTTCATTTAATTGATTTCATCGTTAACTGATTTCATCGTTAACTGATTTCATCGTTAACTGATTTCATCTTCATTTAACTGATTTCATCGTTAACTGATTTCATCGTTAACTGATTTCATCGTTAACTGATTTCATCTTCATTTAACTGATTTCATCGTTAACTGATTTCATCGTTAACTGATTTCATCTTCATTTAACTGATTTCATCGTTAACTGATTTCATCGTTAATTGATTTCATCGTTAACTGATTTCATTTTCATTCTTCATTTAACTGATTTCATCGTTAACTGATTTCATCGTTAACTGATTTCATCTTCATTTAACTGATTTCATCGTTAACTGATTTCATCGTTAATTGATTTCATCGTTAACTGATTTCATCTTCATTCTTCATTTAACTGATTTCATCGTTAACTGATTTCATCTTCATTTAACTGATTTCATCGTTAACTGATTTCATCGTTAACTGATTTCATCGTTAACTGATTTCATCTTCATTTAACTGATTTCATCGTTAACTGATTTCATCTTCATTCTTCATTTAACTGATTTCATCTTTAACTGATTTCATCGTTAACTGATTTCATCTTCATTTAACTGATTTCATCGTTAATTGATTTCATCGTTAACTGATTTCATCGTTAACTGATTTCATCTTCATTTAACTGATTTCATCGTTAACTGATTTCATCGTTAACTGATTTCATCTTTAACTGATTTCATCTTCATTTAACTGATTTCATCGTTAACTGATTTCATCGTTAACTGATTTCATCGTTAACTGATTTCATCGTTAACTGATTTCATCTTCATTTAACTGATTTCATTGTTAACTGATTTCATCGTTAACTGATTTCATCTTCATTTAACTGATTTCATCGTTAACTGATTTCATCGTTAACTGATTTCATCGTTAACTGATTTCATCTTCATTTAACTGATTTCATTTTCATTCTTCATTTAACTGATTTCATCGTTAACTGATTTCATCTTCATTTAACTGATTTCATCGTTAACTGATTTCATCGTTAACTGATTTCATCGTTAACTGATTTCATCTTTAACTGATTTCATCGTTAACTGATTTCATCTTCATTTAACTGATTTCATCGTTAACTGATTTCATCTTCATTTAATTGATTTCATCGTTAACTGATTTCATCGTTAACTGATTTCATCGTTAACTGATTTCATCTTCATTTAACTGATTTCATCGTTAACTGATTTCATCGTTAACTGATTTCATCTTCATTTAACTGATTTCATCGTTAACTGATTTCATCGTTAATTGATTTCATCGTTAACTGATTTCATTTTCATTCTTCATTTAACTGATTTCATCGTTAACTGATTTCATCGTTAACTGATTTCATCTTCATTTAACTGATTTCATCGTTAACTGATTTCATCGTTAACTGATTTCATCTTCATTTAACTGATTTCATCGTTAACTGATTTCATCGTTAACTGATTTCATCGTTAACTGATTTCATCTTCATTTAACTGATTTCATTGTTAACTGATTTCATCGTTAACTGATTTCATCTTCATTTAACTGATTTCATCGTTAACTGATTTCATCGTTAACTGATTTCATCTTCATTTAACTGATTTCATTTTCATTCTTCATTTAATTGATTTCATCGTTAACTGATTTCATCTTCATTTAACTGATTTCATCGTTAACTGATTTCATCGTTAACTGATTTCATCGTTAACTGATTTCATCTTTAACTGATTTCATCGTTAACTGATTTCATCTTCATTTAACTGATTTCATCGTTAACTGATTTCATCTTCATTTAATTGATTTCATCGTTAACTGATTTCATCGTTAACTGATTTCATCGTTAACTGATTTCATCTTCATTTAACTGATTTCATTTTCATTCTTCATTTAACTGATTTCATCGTTAACTGATTTCATCTTCATTTAACTGATTTCATCGTTAACTGATTTCATCGTTAACTGATTTCATCGTTAACTGATTTCATCTTTAACTGATTTCATCTTCATTTAACTGATTTCATCTTCATTTAACTGATTTCATCGTTAACTGATTTCATCTTCATTTAATTGATTTCATCGTTAACTGATTTCATCGTTAACTGATTTCATCGTTAACTGATTTCATCTTCATTTAACTGATTTCATCGTTAACTGATTTCATCGTTAACTGATTTCATCTTCATTTAACTGATTTCATCGTTAACTGATTTCATCGTTAATTGATTTCATCGTTAACTGATTTCATTTTCATTCTTCATTTAACTGATTTCATCGTTAACTGATTTCATCGTTAACTGATTTCATCTTCATTTAACTGATTTCATCGTTAACTGATTTCATCGTTAACTGATTTCATCTTCATTTAACTGATTTCATTTTCATTCTTCATTTAACTGATTTCATCGTTAACTGATTTCATCTTCATTTAATTGATTTCATCGTTAACTGATTTCATCGTTAACTGATTTCATCGTTAACTGATTTCATCTTCATTTAACTGATTTCATCGTTAACTGATTTCATCGTTAACTGATTTCATCTTCATTTAACTGATTTCATCGTTAACTGATTTCATCGTTAACTGATTTCATCTTCATTTAACTGATTTCATCGTTAACTGATTTCATCGTTAATTGATTTCATCGTTAACTGATTTCATTTTCATTCTTCATTTAACTGATTTCATCGTTAACTGATTTCATCGTTAACTGATTTCATCTTCATTTAACTGATTTCATCGTTAATTGATTTCATCGTTAACTGATTTCATCGTTAATTGATTTCATCGTTAACTGATTTCATCTTCATTTAACTGATTTCATCGTTAACTGATTTCATCTTCATTCTTCATTTAACTGATTTCATCTTTAACTGATTTCATCGTTAACTGATTTCATCTTCATTTAACTGATTTCATCGTTAATTGATTTCATCGTTAACTGATTTCATCGTTAACTGATTTCATCTTCATTTAACTGATTTCATCGTTAACTGATTTCATCGTTAACTGATTTCATCTTTAACTGATTTCATCTTCATTTAACTGATTTCATCGTTAACTGATTTCATCGTTAACTGATTTCATCTTCATTTAACTGATTTCATCGTTAACTGATTTCATCTTCATTCTTCATTTAACTGATTTCATCTTTAACTGATTTCATCGTTAACTGATTTCATCTTCATTTAACTGATTTCATCGTTAATTGATTTCATCGTTAACTGATTTCATCGTTAACTGATTTCATCTTCATTTAACTGATTTCATCGTTAACTGATTTCATCGTTAACTGATTTCATCTTTAACTGATTTCATCTTCATTTAACTGATTTCATCGTTAACTGATTTCATCGTTAACTGATTTCATCGTTAACTGATTTCATCTTCATTTAACTGATTTCATTGTTAACTGATTTCATCGTTAACTGATTTCATCGTTAACTGATTTCATCTTCATTTAACTGATTTCATTGTTAACTGATTTCATCGTTAACTGATTTCATCTTCATTTAACTGATTTCATCGTTAACTGATTTCATCGTTAACTGATTTCATCGTTAACTGATTTCATCTTCATTTAACTGATTTCATTTTCATTCTTCATTTAACTGATTTCATCGTTAACTGATTTCATCTTCATTTAACTGATTTCATCGTTAACTGATTTCATCGTTAACTGATTTCATCGTTAACTGATTTCATCTTTAACTGATTTCATCGTTAACTGATTTCATCTTCATTTAACTGATTTCATCGTTAACTGATTTCATCTTCATTTAATTGATTTCATCGTTAACTGATTTCATCGTTAATTGATTTCATCGTTAACTGATTTCATTTTCATTCTTCATTTAACTGATTTCATCGTTAACTGATTTCATCTTCATTTCACTGATTTCATCGTTAACTGATTTCATCGTTAACTGATTTCATCTTCATTTAACTGATTTCATCGTTAACTGATTTCATCGTTAATTGATTTCATCGTTAACTGATTTCATTTTCATTCTTCATTTAACTGATTTCATCGTTAACTGATTTCATCGTTAACTGATTTCATCTTCATTTAACTGATTTCATCGTTAACTGATTTCATCGTTAACTGATTTCATCTTCATTTAACTGATTTCATCGTTAACTGATTTCATCGTTAACTGATTTCATCGTTAACTGATTTCATCTTCATTTAACTGATTTCATTGTTAACTGATTTCATCGTTAACTGATTTCATCTTCATTTAACTGATTTCATCGTTAACTGATTTCATCGTTAACTGATTTCATCGTTAACTGATTTCATCTTCATTTAACTGATTTCATTTTCATTCTTCATTTAACTGATTTCATCGTTAACTGATTTCATCTTCATTTAACTGATTTCATCGTTAACTGATTTCATCGTTAACTGATTTCATCGTTAACTGATTTCATCTTTAACTGATTTCATCGTTAACTGATTTCATCTTCATTTAACTGATTTCATCGTTAACTGATTTCATCTTCATTTAATTGATTTCATCGTTAACTGATTTCATCGTTAACTGATTTCATCGTTAACTGATTTCATCTTCATTTAACTGATTTCATCGTTAACTGATTTCATCGTTAACTGATTTCATCTTCATTTAACTGATTTCATTTTCATTCTTCATTTAACTGATTTCATCGTTAACTGATTTCATCTTCATTTAATTGATTTCATCGTTAACTGATTTCATCGTTAACTGATTTCATCGTTAACTGATTTCATCTTCATTTAACTGATTTCATCGTTAACTGATTTCATCGTTAACTGATTTCATCGTTAACTGATTTCATCTTCATTTAACTGATTTCATCGTTAACTGATTTCATCGTTAACTGATTTCATCTTCATTTAACTGATTTCATCGTTAACTGATTTCATCGTTAATTGATTTCATCGTTAACTGATTTCATTTTCATTCTTCATTTAACTGATTTCATCGTTAACTGATTTCATCGTTAACTGATTTCATCTTCATTTAACTGATTTCATCGTTAATTGATTTCATCGTTAACTGATTTCATCGTTAATTGATTTCATCGTTAACTGATTTCATCTTCATTTAACTGATTTCATCGTTAACTGATTTCATCTTCATTCTTCATTTAACTGATTTCATCTTTAACTGATTTCATCGTTAACTGATTTCATCTTCATTTAACTGATTTCATCGTTAATTGATTTCATCGTTAACTGATTTCATCGTTAACTGATTTCATCTTCATTTAACTGATTTCATCGTTAACTGATTTCATCGTTAACTGATTTCATCTTTAACTGATTTCATCTTCATTTAACTGATTTCATCGTTAACTGATTTCATCTTCATTTAACTGATTTCATCTTCATTTAACTGATTTCATCGTTAACTGATTTCATCGTTAACTGATTTCATCTTCATTTAATTGATTTCATCGTTAACTGATTTCATCGTTAACTGATTTCATCGTTAACTGATTTCATCTTCATTTAACTGATTTCATCGTTAACTGATTTCATCGTTAACTGATTTCATCTTCATTTAACTGATTTCATCGTTAACTGATTTCATCGTTAACTGATTTCATCTTCATTTAACTGATTTCATCGTTAACTGATTTCATCGTTAATTGATTTCATCGTTAACTGATTTCATTTTCATTCTTCATTTAACTGATTTCATCGTTAACTGATTTCATCGTTAACTGATTTCATCTTCATTTAACTGATTTCATCGTTAACTGATTTCATCGTTAATTGATTTCATCGTTAACTGATTTCATCTTCATTTAACTGATTTCATCGTTAATTGATTTCATCGTTAACTGATTTCATCGTTAACTGATTTCATCGTTAACTGATTTCATCTTCATTCTTCATTTAACTGATTTCATCGTTAACTGATTTCATCTTCATTTAACTGATTTCATCGTTAATTGATTTCATCGTTAACTGATTTCATCGTTAATTGATTTCATCGTTAACTGATTTCATCTTCATTTAACTGATTTCATCGTTAACTGATTTCATCTTCATTCTTCATTTAACTGATTTCATCTTTAACTGATTTCATCGTTAACTGATTTCATCTTCATTTAACTGATTTCATCGTTAATTGATTTCATCGTTAACTGATTTCATCGTTAACTGATTTCATCTTCATTTAACTGATTTCATCGTTAACTGATTTCATCGTTAACTGATTTCATCTTTAACTGATTTCATCTTCATTTAACTGATTTCATCGTTAACTGATTTCATCGTTAACTGATTTCATCTTCATTTAACTGATTTCATCTTCATTTAACTGATTTCATCGTTAACTGATTTCATCGTTAACTGATTTCATCTTCATTTAATTGATTTCATCGTTAACTGATTTCATCGTTAACTGATTTCATCGTTAACTGATTTCATCTTCATTTAACTGATTTCATCGTTAACTGATTTCATCGTTAACTGATTTCATCGTTAACTGATTTCATCGTTAACTGATTTCATCTTCATTTAACTGATTTCATCGTTAACTGATTTCATCGTTAACTGATTTCATCTTCATTTAACTGATTTCATCGTTAACTGATTTCATCGTTAATTGATTTCATCGTTAACTGATTTCATTTTCATTCTTCATTTAACTGATTTCATCGTTAACTGATTTCATCGTTAACTGATTTCATCTTCATTTAACTGATTTCATCGTTAACTGATTTCATCGTTAATTGATTTCATCGTTAACTGATTTCATCTTCATTCTTCATTTAACTGATTTCATCGTTAACTGATTTCATCTTCATTTAACTGATTTCATCGTTAACTGATTTCATCGTTAACTGATTTCATCGTTAACTGATTTCATCTTCATTTAACTGATTTCATCGTTAACTGATTTCATCTTCATTCTTCATTTAACTGATTTCATCTTTAACTGATTTCATCGTTAACTGATTTCATCTTCATTTAACTGATTTCATCGTTAATTGATTTCATCGTTAACTGATTTCATCATTAACTGATTTCATCTTCATTTAACTGATTTCATCGTTAACTGATTTCATCTTTAACTGATTTCATCTTCATTTAACTGATTTCATCGTTAACTGATTTCATCGTTAACTGATTTCATCGTTAACTGATTTCATCTTCATTTAACTGATTTCATTGTTAACTGATTTCATCGTTAACTGATTTCATCTTCATTTAACTGATTTCATCGTTAACTGATTTCATCGTTAACTGATTTCATCGTTAACTGATTTCATTTTCATTCTTCATTTAACTGATTTCATCGTTAACTGATTTCATCTTCATTTAACTGATTTCATCGTTAACTGATTTCATCGTTAACTGATTTCATCTTCATTTAACTGATTTCATCGTTAACTGATTTCATCGTTAACTGATTTCATCGTTAACTGATTTCATCTTCATTTAACTGATTTCATCTTCATTTAACTGATTTCATCGTTAACTGATTTCATCGTTAACTGATTTCATCTTCATTTAATTGATTTCATCGTTAACTGATTTCATCGTTAACTGATTTCATCGTTAACTGATTTCATCTTCATTTAACTGATTTCATCGTTAACTGATTTCATCGTTAACTGATTTCATCTTCATTTAACTGATTTCATCGTTAACTGATTTCATCGTTAACTGATTTCATCTTCATTTAACTGATTTCATCGTTAACTGATTTCATCGTTAATTGATTTCATCGTTAACTGATTTCATTTTCATTCTTCATTTAACTGATTTCATCGTTAACTGATTTCATCGTTAACTGATTTCATCTTCATTTAACTGATTTCATCGTTAACTGATTTCATCGTTAATTGATTTCATCGTTAACTGATTTCATCTTCATTCTTCATTTAACTGATTTCATCGTTAACTGATTTCATCTTCATTTAACTGATTTCATCGTTAACTGATTTCATCGTTAACTGATTTCATCTTCATTTAACTGATTTCATCGTTAACTGATTTCATCTTCATTCTTCATTTAACTGATTTCATCGTTAACTGATTTCATCGTTAACTGATTTCATCTTCATTTAACTGATTTCATCGTTAACTGATTTCATCTTTAACTGATTTCATCGTTAACTGATTTCATCTTCATTTAACTGATTTCATCGTTAACTGATTTCATCTTCATTCTTCATTTAACTGATTTCATCTTTAACTGATTTCATCGTTAACTGATTTCATCTTCATTTAACTGATTTCATCGTTAATTGATTTCATCGTTAACTGATTTCATCGTTAACTGATTTCATCTTCATTTAACTGATTTCATCGTTAACTGATTTCATCGTTAACTGATTTCATCTTTAACTGATTTCATCTTCATTTAACTGATTTCATCGTTAACTGATTTCATCGTTAACTGATTTCATCGTTAACTGATTTCATCTTCATTTAACTGATTTCATTGTTAACTGATTTCATCGTTAACTGATTTCATCTTCATTTAACTGATTTCATCGTTAACTGATTTCATCGTTAACTGATTTCATCTTCATTTAACTGATTTCATCGTTAACTGATTTCATCGTTAACTGATTTCATCGTTAACTGATTTCATCTTCATTTAACTGATTTCATTTTCATTCTTCATTTAACTGATTTCATCGTTAACTGATTTCATCTTCATTTAACTGATTTCATCGTTAACTGATTTCATCGTTAACTGATTTCATCGTTAACTGATTTCATCTTTAACTGATTTCATCGTTAACTGATTTCATCTTCATTTAACTGATTTCATCGTTAACTGATTTCATCTTCATTTAATTGATTTCATCGTTAACTGATTTCATCGTTAACTGATTTCATCGTTAACTGATTTCATCTTCATTTAACTGATTTCATCGTTAACTGATTTCATCGTTAACTGATTTCATCTTCATTTAACTGATTTCATTTTCATTCTTCATTTAACTGATTTCATCGTTAACTGATTTCATCTTCATTTAACTGATTTCATCGTTAACTGATTTCATCGTTAATTGATTTCATCGTTAACTGATTTCATTTTCATTCTTCATTTAACTGATTTCATCGTTAACTGATTTCATCTTCATTTAATTGATTTCATCGTTAACTGATTTCATCGTTAACTGATTTCATCGTTAACTGATTTCATCGTTAACTGATTTCATCTTCATTTAACTGATTTCATCGTTAACTGATTTCATCGTTAATTGATTTCATCGTTAACTGATTTCATTTTCATTCTTCATTTAACTGATTTCATCGTTAACTGATTTCATCGTTAACTGATTTCATCTTCATTTAACTGATTTCATCGTTAATTGATTTCATCGTTAACTGATTTCATCGTTAATTGATTTCATCGTTAACTGATTTCATCTTCATTTAACTGATTTCATCGTTAACTGATTTCATCTTCATTCTTCATTTAACTGATTTCATCTTTAACTGATTTCATCGTTAACTGATTTCATCTTCATTTAACTGATTTCATCGTTAATTGATTTCATCGTTAACTGATTTCATCGTTAACTGATTTCATCTTCATTTAACTGATTTCATCGTTAACTGATTTCATCGTTAACTGATTTCATCTTTAACTGATTTCATCTTCATTTAACTGATTTCACCGTTAACTGATTTCATCGTTAACTGATTTCATCTTCATTTAACTGATTTCATCTTCATTTAACTGATTTCATCGTTAACTGATTTCATCGTTAACTGATTTCATCTTCATTTAATTGATTTCATCGTTAACTGATTTCATCGTTAACTGATTTCATCGTTAACTGATTTCATCTTCATTTAACTGATTTCATCGTTAACTGATTTCATCGTTAACTGATTTCATCGTTAACTGATTTCATCTTCATTTAACTGATTTCATCGTTAACTGATTTCATCGTTAACTGATTTCATCTTCATTTAACTGATTTCATCGTTAACTGATTTCATCGTTAATTGATTTCATCGTTAACTGATTTCATTTTCATTCTTCATTTAACTGATTTCATCGTTAACTGATTTCATCGTTAACTGATTTCATCTTCATTTAACTGATTTCATCGTTAACTGATTTCATCTTCATTCTTCATTTAACTGATTTCATCTTTAACTGATTTCATCGTTAACTGATTTCATCTTCATTTAACTGATTTCATCGTTAATTGATTTCATCGTTAACTGATTTCATCGTTAACTGATTTCATCTTCATTTAACTGATTTCATCGTTAACTGATTTCATCGTTAACTGATTTCATCTTTAACTGATTTCATCTTCATTTAACTGATTTCATCGTTAACTGATTTCATCGTTAACTGATTTCATCGTTAACTGATTTCATCTTCATTTAACTGATTTCATTGTTAACTGATTTCATCGTTAACTGATTTCATCGTTAACTGATTTCATCTTCATTTAACTGATTTCATTGTTAACTGATTTCATCGTTAACTGATTTCATCTTCATTTAACTGATTTCATCGTTAACTGATTTCATCGTTAACTGATTTCATCGTTAACTGATTTCATCTTCATTTAACTGATTTCATTTTCATTCTTCATTTAACTGATTTCATCGTTAACTGATTTCATCTTCATTTAACTGATTTCATCGTTAACTGATTTCATCGTTAACTGATTTCATCGTTAACTGATTTCATCTTTAACTGATTTCATCGTTAACTGATTTCATCTTCATTTAACTGATTTCATCGTTAACTGATTTCATCTTCATTTAATTGATTTCATCGTTAACTGATTTCATCGTTAATTGATTTCATCGTTAACTGATTTCATTTTCATTCTTCATTTAACTGATTTCATCGTTAACTGATTTCATCTTCATTTCACTGATTTCATCGTTAACTGATTTCATCGTTAACTGATTTCATCTTCATTTAACTGATTTCATCGTTAACTGATTTCATCGTTAATTGATTTCATCGTTAACTGATTTCATTTTCATTCTTCATTTAACTGATTTCATCGTTAACTGATTTCATCGTTAACTGATTTCATCTTCATTTAACTGATTTCATCGTTAACTGATTTCATCGTTAACTGATTTCATCTTCATTTAACTGATTTCATCGTTAACTGATTTCATCGTTAACTGATTTCATCGTTAACTGATTTCATCTTCATTTAACTGATTTCATCGTTAACTGATTTCATCGTTAACTGATTTCATCGTTAACTGATTTCATCTTCATTTAACTGATTTCATTTTCATTCTTCATTTAACTGATTTCATCGTTAACTGATTTCATCTTCATTTAACTGATTTCATCGTTAACTGATTTCATCGTTAACTGATTTCATCTTTAACTGATTTCATCGTTAACTGATTTCATCTTCATTTAACTGATTTCATTGTTAACTGATTTCATCGTTAACTGATTTCATCTTCATTTAATTGATTTCATCGTTAACTGATTTCATCTTCATTTAATTGATTTCATCGTTAACTGATTTCATCGTTAACTGATTTCATCGTTAACTGATTTCATCTTCATTTAACTGATTTCATCGTTAACTGATTTCATCGTTAACTGATTTCATCTTCATTTAACTGATTTCATCGTTAACTGATTTCATCGTTAACTGATTTCATCTTCATTTAACTGATTTCATCGTTAACTGATTTCATCGTTAACTGATTTCATCGTTAACTGATTTCATCGTTAACTGATTTCATCTTCATTTAACTGATTTCATTGTTAACTGATTTCATCGTTAACTGATTTCATCTTCATTTAACTGATTTCATCGTTAACTGATTTCATCGTTAACTGATTTCATCGTTAACTGATTTCATCTTCATTTAACTGATTTCATTTTCATTCTTCATTTAACTGATTTCATCGTTAACTGATTTCATCTTCATTTAACTGATTTCATCGTTAACTGATTTCATCGTTAACTGATTTCATCGTTAACTGATTTCATCTTTAACTGATTTCATCGTTAACTGATTTCATCTTCATTTAACTGATTTCATCGTTAACTGATTTCATCTTCATTTAATTGATTTCATCGTTAACTGATTTCATCGTTAACTGATTTCATCGTTAACTGATTTCATCTTCATTTAACTGATTTCATCGTTAACTGATTTCATCGTTAACTGATTTCATCTTCATTTAACTGATTTCATTTTCATTCTTCATTTAACTGATTTCATCGTTAACTGATTTCATCTTCATTTAATTGATTTCATCGTTAACTGATTTCATCGTTAACTGATTTCATCGTTAACTGATTTCATCTTCATTTAACTGATTTCATCGTTAACTGATTTCATCGTTAACTGATTTCATCGTTAACTGATTTCATCTTCATTTAACTGATTTCATCGTTAACTGATTTCATCGTTAACTGATTTCATCTTCATTTAACTGATTTCATCGTTAACTGATTTCATCGTTAATTGATTTCATCGTTAACTGATTTCATTTTCATTCTTCATTTAACTGATTTCATCGTTAACTGATTTCATCGTTAACTGATTTCATCTTCATTTAACTGATTTCATCGTTAATTGATTTCATCGTTAACTGATTTCATCGTTAATTGATTTCATCGTTAACTGATTTCATCTTCATTTAACTGATTTCATCGTTAACTGATTTCATCTTCATTCTTCATTTAACTGATTTCATCTTTAACTGATTTCATCGTTAACTGATTTCATCTTCATTTAACTGATTTCATCGTTAATTGATTTCATCGTTAACTGATTTCATCGTTAACTGATTTCATCGTTAACTGATTTCATCTTCATTTAACTGATTTCATCGTTAACTGATTTCATCGTTAACTGATTTCATCTTTAACTGATTTCATCTTCATTTAACTGATTTCATCGTTAACTGATTTCATCGTTAACTGATTTCATCTTCATTTAACTGATTTCATCTTCATTTAACTGATTTCATCGTTAACTGATTTCATCGTTAACTGATTTCATCTTCATTTAATTGATTTCATCGTTAACTGATTTCATCGTTAACTGATTTCATCGTTAACTGATTTCATCTTCATTTAACTGATTTCATCGTTAACTGATTTCATCGTTAACTGATTTCATCTTCATTTAACTGATTTCATCGTTAACTGATTTCATCGTTAATTGATTTCATCGTTAACTGATTTCATTTTCATTCTTCATTTAACTGATTTCATCGTTAACTGATTTCATCGTTAACTGATTTCATCTTCATTTAACTGATTTCATCGTTAACTGATTTCATCGTTAATTGATTTCATCGTTAACTGATTTCATCTTCATTCTTCATTTAACTGATTTCATCGTTAACTGATTTCATCTTCATTTAACTGATTTCATCGTTAACTGATTTCATCGTTAACTGATTTCATCGTTAACTGATTTCATCTTCATTTAACTGATTTCATCGTTAACTGATTTCATCTTCATTCTTCATTTAACTGATTTCATCTTTAACTGATTTCATCGTTAACTGATTTCATCTTCATTTAACTGATTTCATCGTTAATTGATTTCATCGTTAACTGATTTCATCGTTAACTGATTTCATCTTCATTTAACTGATTTCATCGTTAACTGATTTCATCGTTAACTGATTTCATCTTTAACTGATTTCATCTTCATTTAACTGATTTCATCGTTAACTGATTTCATCGTTAACTGATTTCATCGTTAACTGATTTCATCTTCATTTAACTGATTTCATTGTTAACTGATTTCATCGTTAACTGATTTCATCTTCATTTAACTGATTTCATCGTTAACTGATTTCATCGTTAACTGATTTCATCGTTAACTGATTTCATCTTCATTTAACTGATTTCATTTTCATTCTTCATTTAACTGATTTCATCGTTAACTGATTTCATCTTCATTTAACTGATTTCATCTTCATTTAACTGATTTCATCGTTAACTGATTTCATCTTCATTTAACTGATTTCATCGTTAACTGATTTCATCGTTAACTGATTTCATCGTTAACTGATTTCATCTTCATTTAACTGATTTCATCTTCATTTAACTGATTTCATCGTTAACTGATTTCATCGTTAACTGATTTCATCTTCATTTAATTGATTTCATCGTTAACTGATTTCATCGTTAACTGATTTCATCGTTAACTGATTTCATCTTCATTTAACTGATTTCATCGTTAACTGATTTCATCGTTAACTGATTTCATCGTTAACTGATTTCATCTTCATTTAACTGATTTCATCGTTAACTGATTTCATCGTTAACTGATTTCATCGTTAACTGATTTCATCTTCATTTAACTGATTTCATCGTTAACTGATTTCATCGTTAATTGATTTCATCGTTAACTGATTTCATTTTCATTCTTCATTTAACTGATTTCATCGTTAACTGATTTCATCGTTAACTGATTTCATCTTCATTTAACTGATTTCATCGTTAACTGATTTCATCGTTAATTGATTTCATCGTTAACTGATTTCATCTTCATTCTTCATTTAACTGATTTCATCGTTAACTGATTTCATCTTCATTTAACTGATTTCATCGTTAACTGATTTCATCGTTAACTGATTTCATCGTTAACTGATTTCATCTTCATTTAACTGATTTCATCGTTAACTGATTTCATCTTCATTCTTCATTTAACTGATTTCATCTTTAACTGATTTCATCGTTAACTGATTTCATCTTCATTTAACTGATTTCATCGTTAATTGATTTCATCGTTAACTGATTTCATCGTTAACTGATTTCATCTTCATTTAACTGATTTCATCGTTAACTGATTTCATCTTCATTTAATTGATTTCATCGTTAACTGATTTCATCGTTAACTGATTTCATCGTTAACTGATTTCATCTTCATTTAACTGATTTCATCGTTAACTGATTTCATCGTTAACTGATTTCATCTTCATTTAACTGATTTCATTTTCATTCTTCATTTAACTGATTTCATCGTTAACTGATTTCATCTTCATTTAATTGATTTCATCGTTAACTGATTTCATCGTTAACTGATTTCATCGTTAACTGATTTCATCTTCATTTAACTGATTTCATCGTTAACTGATTTCATCGTTAACTGATTTCATCGTTAACTGATTTCATCTTCATTTAACTGATTTCATCGTTAACTGATTTCATCGTTAACTGATTTCATCTTCATTTAACTGATTTCATCGTTAACTGATTTCATCGTTAATTGATTTCATCGTTAACTGATTTCATTTTCATTCTTCATTTAACTGATTTCATCGTTAACTGATTTCATCGTTAACTGATTTCATCTTCATTTAACTGATTTCATCGTTAATTGATTTCATCGTTAACTGATTTCATCGTTAATTGATTTCATCGTTAACTGATTTCATCTTCATTTAACTGATTTCATCGTTAACTGATTTCATCTTCATTCTTCATTTAACTGATTTCATCTTTAACTGATTTCATCGTTAACTGATTTCATCTTCATTTAACTGATTTCATCGTTAATTGATTTCATCGTTAACTGATTTCATCGTTAACTGATTTCATCTTCATTTAACTGATTTCATCGTTAACTGATTTCATCGTTAACTGATTTCATCTTTAACTGATTTCATCTTCATTTAACTGATTTCATCGTTAACTGATTTCATCGTTAACTGATTTCATCGTTAACTGATTTCATCTTTAACTGATTTCATCGTTAACTGATTTCATCGTTAACTGATTTCATCTTCATTTAACTGATTTCATTGTTAACTGATTTCATCGTTAATTGATTTCATCGTTAACTGATTTCATCTTCATTTAACTGATTTCATCGTTAACTGATTTCATCGTTAACTGATTTCATCTTTAACTGATTTCATCGTTAACTGATTTCATCGTTAACTGATTTCATCTTCATTTAACTGATTTCATTGTTAACTGATTTCATCGTTAACTGATTTCATCTTCATTTAACTGATTTCATTTTCATTCTTCATTTAACTGATTTCATCGTTAACTGATTTCATCTTCATTTAATTGATTTCATCGTTAACTGATTTCATCGTTAACTGATTTCATCGTTAACTGATTTCATTTTCATTCTTCATTTAACTGATTTCATCGTTAACTGATTTCATCGTTAACTGATTTCATCTTCATTTAACTGATTTCATCGTTAACTGATTTCATCTTCATTTAACTGATTTCATCGTTAACTGATTTCATCGTTAACTGATTTCATCTTCATTTAACTGATTTCATTGTTAACTGATTTCATCGTTAACTGATTTCATCTTCATTTAACTGATTTCATCGTTAACTGATTTCATCGTTAACTGATTTCATCGTTAACTGATTTCATCTTCATTTAACTGATTTCATTTTCATTCTTCATTTAACTGATTTCATCGTTAACTGATTTCATCTTCATTTAACTGATTTCATCGTTAACTGATTTCATCGTTAACTGATTTCATCTTTAACTGATTTCATCGTTAACTGATTTCATCGTTAACTGATTTCATCTTCATTTAACTGATTTCATTGTTAACTGATTTCATCGTTAATTGATTTCATCGTTAACTGATTTCATCTTCATTTAACTGATTTCATCGTTAACTGATTTCATCGTTAACTGATTTCATCGTTAACTGATTTCATCTTCATTTAACTGATTTCATTGTTAACTGATTTCATCGTTAACTGATTTCATCTTCATTTAATTGATTTCATCGTTAACTGATTTCATCTTCATTTAATTGATTTCATCGTTAACTGATTTCATCGTTAACTGATTTCATCGTTAACTGATTTCATCTTCATTTAACTGATTTCATCGTTAACTGATTTCATCGTTAACTGATTTCATCTTCATTTAACTGATTTCATCGTTAACTGATTTCATCGTTAACTGATTTCATCTTCATTTAACTGATTTCATCGTTAACTGATTTCATCGTTAACTGATTTCATCGTTAACTGATTTCATCTTCATTTAACTGATTTCATTGTTAACTGATTTCATCGTTAACTGATTTCATCTTCATTTAACTGATTTCATCGTTAACTGATTTCATCGTTAACTGATTTCATCGTTAACTGATTTCATCTTCATTTAACTGATTTCATTTTCATTCTTCATTTAACTGATTTCATCGTTAACTGATTTCATCTTCATTTAACTGATTTCATCGTTAACTGATTTCATCGTTAACTGATTTCATCGTTAACTGATTTCATCTTTAACTGATTTCATCGTTAACTGATTTCATCTTCATTTAACTGATTTCATCGTTAACTGATTTCATCTTCATTTAATTGATTTCATCGTTAACTGATTTCATCGTTAACTGATTTCATCGTTAACTGATTTCATCTTCATTTAACTGATTTCATCTTCATTTAACTGATTTCATCGTTAACTGATTTCATCGTTAACTGATTTCATCTTCATTTAACTGATTTCATCGTTAACTGATTTCATCGTTAACTGATTTCATCTTCATTTAACTGATTTCATCGTTAACTGATTTCATCGTTAATTGATTTCATCGTTAACTGATTTCATTTTCATTCTTCATTTAACTGATTTCATCGTTAACTGATTTCATCGTTAACTGATTTCATCTTCATTTAACTGATTTCATCGTTAATTGATTTCATCGTTAACTGATTTCATCGTTAATTGATTTCATCGTTAACTGATTTCATCTTCATTTAACTGATTTCATCGTTAACTGATTTCATCTTCATTCTTCATTTAACTGATTTCATCTTTAACTGATTTCATCGTTAACTGATTTCATCTTCATTTAACTGATTTCATCGTTAATTGATTTCATCGTTAACTGATTTCATCGTTAACTGATTTCATCGTTAATTGATTTCATCGTTAACTGATTTCATCTTCATTTAACTGATTTCATCGTTAACTGATTTCATCTTCATTCTTCATTTAACTGATTTCATCGTTAACTGATTTCATCGTTAACTGATTTCATCTTCATTTAACTGATTTCATCGTTAATTGATTTCATCGTTAACTGATTTCATCGTTAACTGATTTCATCGTTAACTGATTTCATCTTTAACTGATTTCATCTTCATTTAACTGATTTCATCGTTAACTGATTTCATCGTTAACTGATTTCATCGTTAACTGATTTCATCTTCATTTAACTGATTTCATCTTCATTTAACTGATTTCATCGTTAACTGATTTCATCGTTAACTGATTTCATCTTCATTTAATTGATTTCATCGTTAACTGATTTCATCGTTAACTGATTTCATCGTTAACTGATTTCATGTTCATTTAACTGATTTCATCGTTAACTGATTTCATCGTTAACTGATTTCATCGTTAACTGATTTCATCTTCATTTAACTGATTTCATCGTTAACTGATTTCATCGTTAACTGATTTCATCTTCATTTAACTGATTTCATCGTTAACTGATTTCATCGTTAATTGATTTCATCGTTAACTGATTTCATTTTCATTCTTCATTTAACTGATTTCATCGTTAACTGATTTCATCGTTAACTGATTTCATCTTCATTTAACTGATTTCATCGTTAACTGATTTCATCGTTAATTGATTTCATCGTTAACTGATTTCATCTTCATTTAACTGATTTCATCGTTAATTGATTTCATCGTTAACTGATTTCATCGTTAACTGATTTCATCGTTAACTGATTTCATCTTCATTCTTCATTTAACTGATTTCATCTTTAACTGATTTCATCGTTAACTGATTTCATCTTCATTTAACTGATTTCATCGTTAATTGATTTCATCGTTAACTGATTTCATCGTTAATTGATTTCATCGTTAACTGATTTCATCTTCATTTAACTGATTTCATCGTTAACTGATTTCATCTTCATTCTTCATTTAACTGATTTCATCTTTAACTGATTTCATCGTTAACTGATTTCATCTTCATTTAACTGATTTCATCGTTAATTGATTTCATCGTTAACTGATTTCATCGTTAACTGATTTCATCTTCATTTAACTGATTTCATCGTTAACTGATTTCATCGTTAACTGATTTCATCGTTAACTGATTTCATCGTTAACTGATTTCATCTTCATTTAACTGATTTCATCGTTAATTGATTTCATCGTTAACTGATTTCATCGTTAACTGATTTCATCGTTAACTGATTTCATCTTCATTCTTCATTTAACTGATTTCATCTTTAACTGATTTCATCGTTAACTGATTTCATCTTCATTTAACTGATTTCATCGTTAATTGATTTCATCGTTAACTGATTTCATCGTTAATTGATTTCATCGTTAACTGATTTCATCTTCATTTAACTGATTTCATCGTTAACTGATTTCATCTTCATTCTTCATTTAACTGATTTCATCTTTAACTGATTTCATCGTTAACTGATTTCATCTTCATTTAACTGATTTCATCGTTAATTGATTTCATCGTTAACTGATTTCATCGTTAACTGATTTCATCTTCATTTAACTGATTTCATCGTTAACTGATTTCATCGTTAACTGATTTCATCTTTAACTGATTTCATCTTCATTTAACTGATTTCATCGTTAACTGATTTCATCGTTAACTGATTTCATCGTTAACTGATTTCATCTTCATTTAACTGATTTCATCTTCATTTAACTGATTTCATCGTTAACTGATTTCATCGTTAACTGATTTCATCTTCATTTAATTGATTTCATCGTTAACTGATTTCATCGTTAACTGATTTCATCGTTAACTGATTTCATCTTCATTTAACTGATTTCATCGTTAACTGATTTCATCGTTAACTGATTTCATCGTTAACTGATTTCATCTTCATTTAACTGATTTCATCGTTAACTGATTTCATCGTTAACTGATTTCATCTTCATTTAACTGATTTCATCGTTAACTGATTTCATCGTTAATTGATTTCATCGTTAACTGATTTCATTTTCATTCTTCATTTAACTGATTTCATCGTTAACTGATTTCATCGTTAACTGATTTCATCTTCATTTAACTGATTTCATCGTTAACTGATTTCATCGTTAATTGATTTCATCGTTAACTGATTTCATCTTCATTCTTCATTTAACTGATTTCATCGTTAACTGATTTCATCTTCATTTAACTGATTTCATCGTTAACTGATTTCATCGTTAACTGATTTCATCGTTAACTGATTTCATCTTCATTTAACTGATTTCATCGTTAACTGATTTCATCTTCATTCTTCATTTAACTGATTTCATCTTTAACTGATTTCATCGTTAACTGATTTCATCTTCATTTAACTGATTTCATCGTTAACTGATTTCATCGTTAATTGATTTCATCGTTAACTGATTTCATCGTTAACTGATTTCATCTTCATTTAACTGATTTCATCGTTAACTGATTTCATCGTTAACTGATTTCATCTTTAACTGATTTCATCTTCATTTAACTGATTTCATCGTTAACTGATTTCATCGTTAACTGATTTCATCGTTAACTGATTTCATCTTCATTTAACTGATTTCATTGTTAACTGATTTCATCGTTAACTGATTTCATCTTCATTTAACTGATTTCATCGTTAACTGATTTCATCGTTAACTGATTTCATCGTTAACTGATTTCATCTTCATTTAACTGATTTCATTTTCATTCTTCATTTAACTGATTTCATCGTTAACTGATTTCATCTTCATTTAACTGATTTCATCGTTAACTGATTTCATCGTTAACTGATTTCATCTTTAACTGATTTCATCGTTAACTGATTTCATCTTCATTTAACTGATTTCATCGTTAACTGATTTCATCTTCATTTAATTGATTTCATCGTTAACTGATTTCATCGTTAACTGATTTCATCGTTAACTGATTTCATCTTCATTTAACTGATTTCATCGTTAACTGATTTCATCGTTAACTGATTTCATCTTCATTTAACTGATTTCATTTTCATTCTTCATTTAACTGATTTCATCGTTAACTGATTTCATCTTCATTTAATTGATTTCATCGTTAACTGATTTCATCGTTAACTGATTTCATCTTCATTTAACTGATTTCATCGTTAACTGATTTCATCGTTAACTGATTTCATCTTCATTTAACTGATTTCATCGTTAACTGATTTCATCGTTAATTGATTTCATCGTTAACTGATTTCATTTTCATTCTTCATTTAACTGATTTCATCGTTAACTGATTTCATCGTTAACTGATTTCATCGTTAACTGATTTCATCGTTAACTGATTTCATCTTCATTTAACTGATTTCATTGTTAACTGATTTCATCGTTAATTGATTTCATCGTTAACTGATTTCATCTTCATTTAACTGATTTCATCGTTAACTGATTTCATCGTTAACTGATTTCATCTTTAACTGATTTCATCGTTAACTGATTTCATCGTTAACTGATTTCATCTTCATTTAACTGATTTCATTGTTAACTGATTTCATCGTTAACTGATTTCATCTTCATTTAATTGATTTCATCGTTAACTGATTTCATCTTCATTTAATTGATTTCATCGTTAACTGATTTCATCGTTAACTGATTTCATCTTCATTTAACTGATTTCATCGTTAACTGATTTCATCGTTAATTGATTTCATCGTTAACTGATTTCATTTTCATTCTTCATTTAACTGATTTCATCGTTAACTGATTTCATCGTTAACTGATTTCATCGTTAACTGATTTCATCGTTAACTGATTTCATCTTCATTTAACTGATTTCATTGTTAACTGATTTCATCGTTAACTGATTTCATCGTTAACTGATTTCATCTTCATTTAACTGATTTCATTGTTAACTGATTTCATCGTTAACTGATTTCATCTTCATTTAATTGATTTCATCGTTAACTGATTTCATCTTCATTTAATTGATTTCATCGTTAACTGATTTCATCGTTAACTGATTTCATCGTTAACTGATTTCATCTTCATTTAACTGATTTCATCGTTAACTGATTTCATCGTTAACTGATTTCATCGTTAACTGATTTCATCTTCATTTAACTGATTTCATCGTTAACTGATTTCATCGTTAACTGATTTCATCTTCATTTAACTGATTTCATCGTTAACTGATTTCATCGTTAACTGATTTCATCGTTAACTGATTTCATCTTCATTTAACTGATTTCATTGTTAACTGATTTCATCGTTAACTGATTTCATCTTCATTTAACTGATTTCATCGTTAACTGATTTCATCGTTAACTGATTTCATCGTTAACTGATTTCATCTTCATTTAACTGATTTCATTTTCATTCTTCATTTAACTGATTTCATCGTTAACTGATTTCATCTTCATTTAACTGATTTCATCGTTAACTGATTTCATCGTTAACTGATTTCATCTTTAACTGATTTCATCGTTAACTGATTTCATCTTCATTTAACTGATTTCATCGTTAACTGATTTCATCTTCATTTAATTGATTTCATCGTTAACTGATTTCATCGTTAACTGATTTCATCGTTAACTGATTTCATCTTCATTTAACTGATTTCATCGTTAACTGATTTCATCGTTAACTGATTTCATCTTCATTTAACTGATTTCATTTTCATTCTTCATTTAACTGATTTCATCGTTAACTGATTTCATCTTCATTTAATTGATTTCATCGTTAACTGATTTCATCTTCATTTAACTGATTTCATCGTTAACTGATTTCATCGTTAACTGATTTCATCGTTAACTGATTTCATCTTCATTTAACTGATTTCATCGTTAACTGATTTCATCGTTAACTGATTTCACCTTCATTTAACTGATTTCATCGTTAACTGATTTCATCGTTAATTGATTTCATCGTTAACTGATTTCATTTTCATTCTTCATTTAACTGATTTCATCGTTAACTGATTTCATCGTTAACTGATTTCATCTTCATTTAACTGATTTCATCGTTAACTGATTTCATCGTTAATTGATTTCATCGTTAACTGATTTCATCTTCATTCTTCATTTAACTGATTTCATCGTTAACTGATTTCATCTTCATTTAACTGATTTCATCGTTAACTGATTTCATCGTTAACTGATTTCATCGTTAACTGATTTCATCTTCATTTAACTGATTTCATCGTTAACTGATTTCATCTTCATTCTTCATTTAACTGATTTCATCTTTAACTGATTTCATCGTTAACTGATTTCATCTTCATTTAACTGATTTCATCGTTAATTGATTTCATCGTTAACTGATTTCATCGTTAATTGATTTCATCGTTAACTGATTTCATCTTCATTTAACTGATTTCATCGTTAACTGATTTCATCTTCATTCTTCATTTAACTGATTTCATCTTTAACTGATTTCATCGTTAACTGATTTCATCTTCATTTAACTGATTTCATCGTTAATTGATTTCATCGTTAACTGATTTCATCGTTAATTGATTTCATCGTTAACTGATTTCATCTTCATTTAACTGATTTCATCGTTAACTGATTTCATCTTCATTCTTCATTTAACTGATTTCATCTTTAACTGATTTCATCGTTAACTGATTTCATCTTCATTTAACTGATTTCATCGTTAATTGATTTCATCGTTAACTGATTTCATCGTTAACTGATTTCATCTTCATTTAACTGATTTCATCGTTAACTGATTTCATCGTTAACTGATTTCATCTTTAACTGATTTCATCTTCATTTAACTGATTTCATCGTTAACTGATTTCATCGTTAACTGATTTCATCGTTAACTGATTTCATCTTCATTTAACTGATTTCATCTTCATTTAACTGATTTCATCGTTAACTGATTTCATCGTTAACTGATTTCATCTTCATTTAATTGATTTCATCGTTAACTGATTTCATCGTTAACTGATTTCATCGTTAACTGATTTCATCTTCATTTAACTGATTTCATCGTTAACTGATTTCATCGTTAACTGATTTCATCTTCATTTAACTGATTTCATCGTTAACTGATTTCATCGTTAATTGATTTCATCGTTAACTGATTTCATTTTCATTCTTCATTTAACTGATTTCATCGTTAACTGATTTCATCGTTAACTGATTTCATCTTCATTTAACTGATTTCATCGTTAACTGATTTCATCGTTAATTGATTTCATCGTTAACTGATTTCATCTTCATTCTTCATTTAACTGATTTCATCGTTAACTGATTTCATCTTCATTTAACTGATTTCATCGTTAACTGATTTCATCGTTAACTGATTTCATCGTTAACTGATTTCATCTTCATTTAACTGATTTCATCGTTAACTGATTTCATCTTCATTCTTCATTTAACTGATTTCATCTTTAACTGATTTCATCGTTAACTGATTTCATCTTCATTTAACTGATTTCATCGTTAATTGATTTCATCGTTAACTGATTTCATCGTTAACTGATTTCATCTTCATTTAACTGATTTCATCGTTAACTGATTTCATCGTTAACTGATTTCATCTTTAACTGATTTCATCTTCATTTAACTGATTTCATCGTTAACTGATTTCATCGTTAACTGATTTCATCTTCATTTAACTGATTTCATTAACTGATTTCATCGTTAACTGATTTCATCTTCATTTAACTGATTTCATCGTTAACTGATTTCATCGTTAACTGATTTCATCGTTAACTGATTTCATCTTCATTTAACTGATTTCATTTTCATTCTTCATTTAACTGATTTCATCGTTAACTGATTTCATCTTCATTTAACTGATTTCATCGTTAACTGATTTCATCGTTAACTGATTTCATCGTTAACTGATTTCATCTTTAACTGATTTCATCGTTAACTGATTTCATCTTCATTTAACTGATTTCATCGTTAACTGATTTCATCTTCATTTAATTGATTTCATCGTTAACTGATTTCATCGTTAACTGATTTCATCGTTAACTGATTTCATCTTCATTTAACTGATTTCATCGTTAACTGATTTCATCGTTAACTGATTTCATCTTCATT
Source organism: Semicossyphus pulcher (assembly GCF_022749685.1). Lineage (NCBI taxonomy): Eukaryota > Metazoa > Chordata > Actinopteri > Labriformes > Labridae > Semicossyphus > Semicossyphus pulcher. The sequence continues at coordinate 207,508 of NW_027211720.1, read as the reverse complement.
TAACTGATTTCATTTTCATTCTTCATTTAACTGATTTCATCGTTAACTGATTTCATCTTCATTTAATTGATTTCATCGTTAACTGATTTCATCGTTAACTGATTTCATCTTCATTTAACTGATTTCATCGTTAACTGATTTCATCGTTAACTGATTTCATCTTCATTTAACTGATTTCATCGTTAACTGATTTCATCGTTAATTGATTTCATCGTTAACTGATTTCATTTTCATTCTTCATTTAACTGATTTCATCGTTAACTGATTTCATCGTTAACTGATTTCATCTTCATTTAACTGATTTCATCGTTAACTGATTTCATCGTTAACTGATTTCATCTTCATTTAACTGATTTCATCGTTAACTGATTTCATCGTTAACTGATTTCATCGTTAACTGATTTCATCTTCATTTAACTGATTTCATTGTTAACTGATTTCATCGTTAACTGATTTCATCTTCATTTAACTGATTTCATCGTTAACTGATTTCATCGTTAACTGATTTCATCGTTAACTGATTTCATCGTTAACTGATTTCATCTTCATTTAACTGATTTCATCTTCATTTAACTGATTTCATCGTTAATTGATTTCATCGTTAACTGATTTCATCGTTAATTGATTTCATCGTTAACTGATTTCATCTTCATTTAACTGATTTCATCGTTAACTGATTTCATCTTCATTCTTCATTTAACTGATTTCATCTTTAACTGATTTCATCGTTAACTGATTTCATCTTCATTTAACTGATTTCATCGTTAATTGATTTCATCGTTAACTGATTTCATCGTTAATTGATTTCATCGTTAACTGATTTCATCTTCATTTAACTGATTTCATCGTTAACTGATTTCATCTTCATTCTTCATTTAACTGATTTCATCTTTAACTGATTTCATCGTTAACTGATTTCATCTTCATTTAACTGATTTCATCGTTAATTGATTTCATCGTTAACTGATTTCATCGTTAATTGATTTCATCGTTAACTGATTTCATCTTCATTTAACTGATTTCATCGTTAACTGATTTCATCTTCATTCTTCATTTAACTGATTTCATCTTTAACTGATTTCATCGTTAACTGATTTCATCTTCATTTAACTGATTTCATCGTTAATTGATTTCATCGTTAACTGATTTCATCGTTAACTGATTTCATCTTCATTTAACTGATTTCATCGTTAACTGATTTCATCGTTAACTGATTTCATCTTTAACTGATTTCATCTTCATTTAACTGATTTCATCTTCATTTAACTGATTTCATCGTTAACTGATTTCATCGTTAACTGATTTCATCTTCATTTAACTGATTTCATCTTCATTTAACTGATTTCATCGTTAACTGATTTCATCGTTAACTGATTTCATCTTCATTTAATTGATTTCATCGTTAACTGATTTCATCGTTAACTGATTTCATCTTCATTTAACTGATTTCATCGTTAACTGATTTCATCGTTAACTGATTTCATCGTTAACTGATTTCATCTTCATTTAACTGATTTCATCGTTAACTGATTTCATCGTTAACTGATTTCATCTTCATTTAACTGATTTCATCGTTAACTGATTTCATCGTTAATTGATTTCATCGTTAACTGATTTCATTTTCATTCTTCATTTAACTGATTTCATCGTTAACTGATTTCATCTTCATTTAACTGATTTCATCGTTAACTGATTTCATCTTCATTTAATTGATTTCATCGTTAACTGATTTCATCGTTAACTGATTTCATCGTTAACTGATTTCATCTTCATTTAACTGATTTCATCGTTAACTGATTTCATCGTTAACTGATTTCATCTTCATTTAACTGATTTCATTTTCATTCTTCATTTAACTGATTTCATCGTTAACTGATTTCATCTTCATTTAATTGATTTCATCGTTAACTGATTTCATCGTTAACTGATTTCATCGTTAACTGATTTCATCTTCATTTAACTGATTTCATCGTTAACTGATTTCATCGTTAACTGATTTCATCGTTAACTGATTTCATCTTCATTTAACTGATTTCATCGTTAACTTATTTCATCGTTAACTGATTTCATCTTCATTTAACTGATTTCATCGTTAACTGATTTCATCGTTAATTGATTTCATCGTTAACTGATTTCATTTTCATTCTTCATTTAACTGATTTCATCGTTAACTGATTTCATCGTTAACTGATTTCATCGTTAACTGATTTCATCGTTAATTGATTTCATCGTTAACTGATTTCATCTTCATTCTTCATTTAACTGATTTCATCGTTAACTGATTTCATCTTCATTTAACTGATTTCATCGTTAACTGATTTCATCGTTAACTGATTTCATCGTTAACTGATTTCATCTTCATTTAACTGATTTCATCATTAACTGATTTCATCTTCATTCTTCATTTAACTGATTTCATCTTTAACTGATTTCATCGTTAACTGATTTCATCTTCATTTAACTGATTTCATCGTTAATTGATTTCATCGTTAACTGATTTCATCGTTAACTGATTTCATCGTTAACTGATTTCATCTTCATTTAACTGATTTCATCGTTAATTGATTTCATCGTTAACTGATTTCATCGTTAATTGATTTCATCGTTAACTGATTTCATCTTCATTTAACTGATTTCATCGTTAACTGATTTCATCTTCATTCTTCATTTAACTGATTTCATCTTTAACTGATTTCATCGTTAACTGATTTCATCTTCATTTAACTGATTTCATCGTTAATTGATTTCATCGTTAACTGATTTCATCGTTAATTGATTTCATCGTTAACTGATTTCATCTTCATTTAACTGATTTCATCGTTAACTGATTTCATCTTCATTCTTCATTTAACTGATTTCATCTTTAACTGATTTCATCGTTAACTGATTTCATCTTCATTTAACTGATTTCATCGTTAATTGATTTCATCGTTAACTGATTTCATCGTTAATTGATTTCATCGTTAACTGATTTCATCTTCATTTAACTGATTTCATCGTTAACTGATTTCATCTTCATTCTTCATTTAACTGATTTCATCTTTAACTGATTTCATCGTTAACTGATTTCATCTTCATTTAACTGATTTCATCGTTAATTGATTTCATCGTTAACTGATTTCATCGTTAACTGATTTCATCTTCATTTAACTGATTTCATCGTTAACTGATTTCATCGTTAACTGATTTCATCTTTAACTGATTTCATCTTCATTTAACTGATTTCATCGTTAACTGATTTCATCGTTAACTGATTTCATCGTTAACTGATTTCATCTTCATTTAACTGATTTCATCTTCATTTAACTGATTTCATCGTTAACTGATTTCATCGTTAACTGATTTCATCTTCATTTAATTGATTTCATCGTTAACTGATTTCATCGTTAACTGATTTCATCGTTAACTGATTTCATCTTCATTTAACTGATTTCATCGTTAACTGATTTCATCGTTAACTGATTTCATCGTTAACTGATTTCATCTTCATTTAACTGATTTCATCGTTAACTGATTTCATCGTTAACTGATTTCATCTTCATTTAACTGATTTCATCGTTAACTGATTTCATCGTTAATTGATTTCATCGTTAACTGATTTCATTTTCATTCTTCATTTAACTGATTTCATCGTTAACTGATTTCATCGTTAACTGATTTCATCTTCATTTAACTGATTTCATCGTTAACTGATTTCATCGTTAATTGATTTCATCGTTAACTGATTTCATCTTCATTCTTCATTTAACTGATTTCATCGTTAACTGATTTCATCTTCATTTAACTGATTTCATCGTTAACTGATTTCATCGTTAACTGATTTCATCGTTAACTGATTTCATCTTCATTTAACTGATTTCATCGTTAACTGATTTCATCTTTAACTGATTTCATCGTTAACTGATTTCATCGTTAACTGATTTCATCGTTAACTGATTTCATCTTCATTTAACTGATTTCATTGTTAACTGATTTCATCGTTAATTGATTTCATCGTTAACTGATTTCATCTTCATTTAACTGATTTCATCGTTAACTGATTTCATCGTTAACTGATTTCATCGTTAACTGATTTCATCTTTAACTGATTTCATCGTTAACTGATTTCATCGTTAACTGATTTCATCTTCATTTAACTGATTTCATTGTTAACTGATTTCATCGTTAACTGATTTCATCTTCATTTAATTGATTTCATCGTTAACTGATTTCATCTTCATTTAATTGATTTCATCGTTAACTGATTTCATCGTTAACTGATTTCATCGTTAACTGATTTCATCTTCATTTAACTGATTTCATCGTTAACTGATTTCATCGTTAACTGATTTCATCTTCATTTAACTGATTTCATCGTTAACTGATTTCATCGTTAACTGATTTCATCGTTAACTGATTTCATCGTTAACTGATTTCATCTTCATTTAACTGATTTCATTGTTAACTGATTTCATCGTTAACTGATTTCATCTTCATTTAACTGATTTCATCGTTAACTGATTTCATCGTTAACTGATTTCATCGTTAACTGATTTCATCTTCATTTAACTGATTTCATTTTCATTCTTCATTTAACTGATTTCATCGTTAACTGATTTCATCTTCATTTAACTGATTTCATCGTTAACTGATTTCATCGTTAACTGATTTCATCGTTAACTGATTTCATCTTTAACTGATTTCATCGTTAACTGATTTCATCTTCATTTAACTGATTTCATCGTTAACTGATTTCATCTTCATTTAATTGATTTCATCGTTAACTGATTTCATCGTTAACTGATTTCATCGTTAACTGATTTCATCTTCATTTAACTGATTTCATCGTTAACTGATTTCATCGTTAACTGATTTCATCTTCATTTAACTGATTTCATTTTCATTCTTCATTTAACTGATTTCATCGTTAACTGATTTCATCTTCATTTAATTGATTTCATCGTTAACTGATTTCATCGTTAACTGATTTCATCGTTAACTGATTTCATCTTCATTTAACTGATTTCATCGTTAACTGATTTCATCTTCATTTAACTGATTTCATCGTTAACTGATTTCATCGTTAACTGATTTCATCGTTAACTGATTTCATCTTCATTTAACTGATTTCATCGTTAACTGATTTCATCGTTAACTGATTTCATCTTCATTTAACTGATTTCATCGTTAACTGATTTCATCGTTAATTGATTTCATCGTTAACTGATTTCATTTTCATTCTTCATTTAACTGATTTCATCGTTAACTGATTTCATCGTTAACTGATTTCATCTTCATTTAACTGATTTCATCGTTAACTGATTTCATCGTTAATTGATTTCATCGTTAACTGATTTCATCTTCATTCTTCATTTAACTGATTTCATCGTTAACTGATTTCATCTTCATTTAACTGATTTCATCGTTAACTGATTTCATCGTTAACTGATTTCATCGTTAACTGATTTCATCTTCATTTAACTGATTTCATCGTTAACTGATTTCATCTTCATTCTTCATTTAACTGATTTCATCTTTAACTGATTTCATCGTTAACTGATTTCATCTTCATTTAACTGATTTCATCGTTAATTGATTTCATCGTTAACTGATTTCATCGTTAACTGATTTCATCGTTAACTGATTTCATCTTCATTTAACTGATTTCATCGTTAATTGATTTCATCGTTAACTGATTTCATCGTTAATTGATTTCATCGTTAACTGATTTCATCTTCATTTAACTGATTTCATCGTTAACTGATTTCATCTTCATTCTTCATTTAACTGATTTCATCTTTAACTGATTTCATCGTTAACTGATTTCATCTTCATTTAACTGATTTCATCGTTAATTGATTTCATCGTTAACTGATTTCATCGTTAATTGATTTCATCGTTAACTGATTTCATCTTCATTTAACTGATTTCATCGTTAACTGATTTCATCTTCATTCTTCATTTAACTGATTTCATCTTTAACTGATTTCATCGTTAACTGATTTCATCTTCATTTAACTGATTTCATCGTTAACTGATTTCATCGTTAACTGATTTCATCTTCATTTAATTGATTTCATCGTTAACTGATTTCATCGTTAACTGATTTCATCGTTAACTGATTTCATCTTCATTTAACTGATTTCATCGTTAACTGATTTCATCGTTAACTGATTTCATCGTTAACTGATTTCATCTTCATTTAACTGATTTCATCGTTAACTGATTTCATCGTTAACTGATTTCATCTTCATTTAACTGATTTCATCGTTAACTGATTTCATCGTTAATTGATTTCATCGTTAACTGATTTCATTTTCATTCTTCATTTAACTGATTTCATCGTTAACTGATTTCATCGTTAACTGATTTCATCTTCATTTAACTGATTTCATCGTTAACTGATTTCATCGTTAATTGATTTCATCGTTAACTGATTTCATCTTCATTCTTCATTTAACTGATTTCATCGTTAACTGATTTCATCTTCATTTAACTGATTTCATCGTTAACTGATTTCATCGTTAACTGATTTCATCGTTAACTGATTTCATCTTCATTTAACTGATTTCATCGTTAACTGATTTCATCTTCATTCTTCATTTAACTGATTTCATCTTTAACTGATTTCATCGTTAACTGATTTCATCTTCATTTAACTGATTTCATCGTTAATTGATTTCATCGTTAACTGATTTCATCTTCATTTAACTGATTTCATCGTTAACTGATTTCATCGTTAATTGATTTCATCGTTCACTGATTTCATTTTCATTCTTCATTTAACTGATTTCATCGTTAACTGATTTCATCGTTAACTGATTTCATCTTCATTTAACTGATTTCATCGTTAACTGATTTCATCGTTAATTGATTTCATCGTTAACTGATTTCATCTTCATTCTTCATTTAACTGATTTCATCGTTAACTGATTTCATCTTCATTTAACTGATTTCATCGTTAACTGATTTCATCGTTAACTGATTTCATCGTTAACTGATTTCATCTTCATTTAACTGATTTCATCGTTAACTGATTTCATCTTCATTCTTCATTTAACTGATTTCATCTTTAACTGATTTCATCGTTAACTGATTTCATCTTCATTTAACTGATTTCATCGTTAATTGATTTCATCGTTAACTGATTTCATCGTTAACTGATTTCATCTTCATTTAACTGATTTCATCGTTAACTGATTTCATCGTTAACTGATTTCATCTTTAACTGATTTCATCTTCATTTAACTGATTTCATCGTTAACTGATTTCATCGTTAACTGATTTCATCGTTAACTGATTTCATCTTCATTTAACTGATTTCATCGTTAACTGATTTCATCGTTAACTGATTTCATCGTTAACTGATTTCATCTTCATTTAACTGATTTCATTTTCATTCTTCATTTAACTGATTTCATCGTTAACTGATTTCATCTTCATTTAACTGATTTCATCGTTAACTGATTTCATCGTTAACTGATTTCATCGTTAACTGATTTCATCTTTAACTGATTTCATCGTTAACTGATTTCATCTTCATTTAACTGATTTCATCGTTAACTGATTTCATCTTCATTTAATTGATTTCATCGTTAACTGATTTCATCGTTAACTGATTTCATCGTTAACTGATTTCATCTTCATTTAACTGATTTCATCGTTAACTGATTTCATCGTTAACTGATTTCATCGTTAACTGATTTCATCGTTAACTGATTTCATCTTCATTTAACTGATTTCATCGTTAACTGATTTCATCTTCATTTAATTGATTTCATCGTTAACTGATTTCATCGTTAACTGATTTCATCGTTAACTGATTTCATCTTCATTTAACTGATTTCATCGTTAACTGATTTCATCGTTAACTGATTTTATCTTCATTTAACTGATTTCATCGTTAACTGATTTCATCGTTAATTGATTTCATCGTTAACTGATTTCATTTTCATTCTTCATTTAACTGATTTCATCGTTAACTGATTTCATCGTTAACTGATTTCATCTTCATTTAACTGATTTCATCGTTAACTGATTTCATCGTTAACTGATTTCATCTTCATTTAACTGATTTCATCGTTAACTGATTTCATCGTTAATTGATTTCATCGTTAACTGATTTCATTTTCATTCTTCATTTAACTGATTTCATCGTTAACTGATTTCATCGTTAACTGATTTCATCTTCATTTAACTGATTTCATCGTTAACTGATTTCATCGTTAATTGATTTCATCGTTAACTGATTTCATCTTCATTCTTCATTTAACTGATTTCATCGTTAACTGATTTCATCTTCATTTAACTGATTTCATCGTTAACTGATTTCATCGTTAACTGATTTCATCGTTAACTGATTTCATCTTCATTTAACTGATTTCATCGTTAACTGATTTCATCTTCATTCTTCATTTAACTGATTTCATCTTTAACTGATTTCATCGTTAACTGATTTCATCTTCATTTAACTGATTTCATCGTTAATTGATTTCATCGTTAACTGATTTCATCGTTAACTGATTTCATCTTCATTTAACTGATTTCATCGTTAACTGATTTCATCGTTAACTGATTTCATCTTTAACTGATTTCATCTTCATTTAACTGATTTCATCGTTAACTGATTTCATCGTTAACTGATTTCATCGTTAACTGATTTCATCTTCATTTAACTGATTTCATTGTTAACTGATTTCATCGTTAACTGATTTCATCGTTAACTGATTTCATCTTCATTTAACTGATTTCATCGTTAACTGATTTCATCGTTAACTGATTTCATCGTTAACTGATTTCATCTTCATTTAACTGATTTCATTTTCATTCTTCATTTAACTGATTTCATCGTTAACTGATTTCATCTTCATTTAACTGATTTCATCGTTAACTGATTTCATCGTTAACTGATTTCATCGTTAACTGATTTCATCTTTAACTGATTTCATCGTTAACTGATTTCATCTTCATTTAACTGATTTCATCGTTAACTGATTTCATCTTCATTTAATTGATTTCATCGTTAACTGATTTCATCGTTAACTGATTTCATCGTTAACTGATTTCATCTTCATTTAACTGATTTCATCGTTAACTGATTTCATCGTTAACTGATTTCATCGTTAACTGATTTCATCTTTAACTGATTTCATCGTTAACTGATTTCATCTTCATTTAACTGATTTCATCGTTAACTGATTTCATCTTCATTTAATTGATTTCATCGTTAACTGATTTCATCGTTAACTGATTTCATCGTTAACTGATTTCATCTTCATTTAACTGATTTCATCGTTAACTGATTTCATCGTTAACTGATTTCATCTTCATTTAACTGATTTCATCGTTAACTGATTTCATCGTTAATTGATTTCATCGTTAACTGATTTCATTTTCATTCTTCATTTAACTGATTTCATCGTTAACTGATTTCATCGTTAACTGATTTCATCTTCATTTAACTGATTTCATCGTTAACTGATTTCATCGTTAACTGATTTCATCTTCATTTAACTGATTTCATCGTTAACTGATTTCATCGTTAATTGATTTCATCGTTAACTGATTTCATTTTCATTCTTCATTTAACTGATTTCATCGTTAACTGATTTCATCGTTAACTGATTTCATCTTCATTTAACTGATTTCATCGTTAACTGATTTCATCGTTAATTGATTTCATCGTTAACTGATTTCATCTTCATTCTTCATTTAACTGATTTCATCGTTAACTGATTTCATCTTCATTTAACTGATTTCATCGTTAACTGATTTCATCGTTAACTGATTTCATCGTTAACTGATTTCATCTTCATTTAACTGATTTCATTGTTAACTGATTTCATCGTTAACTGATTTCATCTTCATTTAACTGATTTCATCGTTAACTGATTTCATCGTTAACTGATTTCATCGTTAACTGATTTCATCTTCATTTAACTGATTTCATTTTCATTCTTCATTTAACTGATTTCATCGTTAACTGATTTCATCTTCATTTAACTGATTTCATCGTTAACTGATTTCATCGTTAACTGATTTCATCGTTAACTGATTTCATCTTTAACTGATTTCATCGTTAACTGATTTCATCTTCATTTAACTGATTTCATCGTTAACTGATTTCATCTTCATTTAATTGATTTCATCGTTAACTGATTTCATCGTTAACTGATTTCATCGTTAACTGATTTCATCTTCATTTAACTGATTTCATCGTTAACTGATTTCATCGTTAACTGATTTCATCTTCATTTAACTGATTTCATTTTCATTCTTCATTTAACTGATTTCATCGTTAACTGATTTCATCTTCATTTAATTGATTTCATCGTTAACTGATTTCATCGTTAACTGATTTCATCGTTAACTGATTTCATCTTCATTTAACTGATTTCATCGTTAACTGATTTCATCGTTAACTGATTTCATCGTTAACTGATTTCATCTTCATTTAACTGATTTCATCGTTAACTGATTTCATCGTTAACTGATTTCATCTTCATTTAACTGATTTCATCGTTAACTGATTTCATCGTTAATTGATTTCATCGTTAACTGATTTCATTTTCATTCTTCATTTAACTGATTTCATCGTTAACTGATTTCATCGTTAACTGATTTCATCTTCATTTAACTGATTTCATCGTTAACTGATTTCATCGTTAATTGATTTCATCGTTAACTGATTTCATCTTCATTCTTCATTTAACTGATTTCATCGTTAACTGATTTCATCTTCATTTAACTGATTTCATCGTTAACTGATTTCATCGTTAACTGATTTCATCGTTAACTGATTTCATCTTCATTTAACTGATTTCATCGTTAACTGATTTCATCTTCATTCTTCATTTAACTGATTTCATCTTTAACTGATTTCATCGTTAACTGATTTCATCTTCATTTAACTGATTTCATCGTTAATTGATTTCATCGTTAACTGATTTCATCTTCATTTAACTGATTTCATCGTTAACTGATTTCATCTTCATTCTTCATTTAACTGATTTCATCTTTAACTGATTTCATCGTTAACTGATTTCATCGTTAACTGATTTCATCTTCATTTAACTGATTTCATCTTCATTTAACTGATTTCATCGTTAACTGATTTCATCGTTAACTGATTTCATCTTCATTTAATTGATTTCATCGTTAACTGATTTCATCGTTAACTGATTTCATCGTTAACTGATTTCATCTTCATTTAACTGATTTCATCGTTAACTGATTTCATCGTTAACTGATTTCATCGTTAACTGATTTCATCTTCATTTAACTGATTTCATCGTTAACTGATTTCATCGTTAACTGATTTCATCTTCATTTAACTGATTTCATCGTTAACTGATTTCATCGTTAATTGATTTCATCGTTAACTGATTTCATTTTCATTCTTCATTTAACTGATTTCATCGTTAACTGATTTCATCGTTAACTGATTTCATCTTCATTTAACTGATTTCATCGTTAACTGATTTCATCGTTAATTGATTTCATCGTTAACTGCTTTCATCTTCATTCTTCATTTAACTGATTTCATCGTTAACTGATTTCATCTTCATTTAACTGATTTCATCGTTAACTGATTTCATCGTTAACTGATTTCATCGTTAACTGATTTCATCTTCATTTAACTGATTTCATCGTTAACTGATTTCATCGTTAACTGATTTCATCTTTAACTGATTTCATCGTTAACTGATTTCATCGTTAACTGATTTCATCTTCATTTAACTGATTTCATTGTTAACTGATTTCATCGTTAATTGATTTCATCGTTAACTGATTTCATCTTCATTTAACTGATTTCATCGTTAACTGATTTCATCGTTAACTGATTTCATCGTTAACTGATTTCATCTTTAACTGATTTCATCGTTAACTGATTTCATCGTTAACTGATTTCATCTTCATTTAACTGATTTCATTGTTAACTGATTTCATCGTTAACTGATTTCATCTTCATTTAATTGATTTCATCGTTAACTGATTTCATCTTCATTTAATTGATTTCATCGTTAACTGATTTCATCGTTAACTGATTTCATCGTTAACTGATTTCATCTTCATTTAACTGATTTCATCGTTAACTGATTTCATCGTTAACTGATTTCATCTTCATTTAACTGATTTCATCGTTAACTGATTTCATCGTTAACTGATTTCATCGTTAACTGATTTCATCGTTAACTGATTTCATCTTCATTTAACTGATTTCATTGTTAACTGATTTCATCGTTAACTGATTTCATCTTCATTTAACTGATTTCATCGTTAACTGATTTCATCGTTAACTGATTTCATCGTTAACTGATTTCATCTTCATTTAACTGATTTCATTTTCATTCTTCATTTAACTGATTTCATCGTTAACTGATTTCATCGTTAACTGATTTCATCTTCATTTAACTGATTTCATCGTTAACTGATTTCATCGTTAATTGATTTCATCGTTAACTGATTTCATCTTCATTCTTCATTTAACTGATTTCATCGTTAACTGATTTCATCTTCATTTAACTGATTTCATCGTTAACTGATTTCATCGTTAACTGATTTCATCGTTAACTGATTTCATCTTCATTTAACTGATTTCATCGTTAACTGATTTCATCTTCATTCTTCATTTAACTGATTTCATCTTTAACTGATTTCATCGTTAACTGATTTCATCTTCATTTAACTGATTTCATCGTTAATTGATTTCATCGTTAACTGATTTCATCGTTAACTGATTTCATCTTCATTTAACTGATTTCATCGTTAATTGATTTCATCGTTAACTGATTTCATCGTTAATTGATTTCATCGTTAACTGATTTCATCTTCATTTAACTGATTTCATCGTTAACTGATTTCATCTTCATTCTTCATTTAACTGATTTCATCTTTAACTGATTTCATCGTTAACTGATTTCATCTTCATTTAACTGATTTCATCGTTAACTGATTTCATCGTTAACTGATTTCATCTTCATTTAATTGATTTCATCGTTAACTGATTTCATCGTTAACTGATTTCATCGTTAACTGATTTCATCTTCATTTAACTGATTTCATCGTTAACTGATTTCATCGTTAACTGATTTCATCTTCATTTAACTGATTTCATCGTTAACTGATTTCATCGTTAACTGATTTCATCTTCATTTAACTGATTTCATCGTTAACTGATTTCATCGTTAATTGATTTCATCGTTAACTGATTTCATTTTCATTCTTCATTTAACTGATTTCATCGTTAACTGATTTCATCTTCATTTAATTGATTTCATCGTTAACTGATTTCATCGTTAACTGATTTCATCTTCATTTAACTGATTTCATCGTTAACTGATTTCATCGTTAACTGATTTCATCGTTAACTGATTTCATCTTCATTTAACTGATTTCATTGTTAACTGATTTCATCGTTAACTGATTTCATCTTCATTTAACTGATTTCATCGTTAACTGATTTCATCGTTAACTGATTTCATCGTTAACTGATTTCATCTTCATTTAACTGATTTCATTTTCATTCTTCATTTAACTGATTTCATCGTTAACTGATTTCATCTTCATTTAACTGATTTCATCGTTAACTGATTTCATCGTTAACTGATTTCATCTTTAACTGATTTCATCGTTAACTGATTTCATCTTCATTTAACTGATTTCATCGTTAACTGATTTCATCTTCATTTAATTGATTTCATCGTTAACTGATTTCATCGTTAACTGATTTCATCGTTAACTGATTTCATCTTCATTTAACTGATTTCATCGTTAACTGATTTCATCTTCATTTAACTGATTTCATCGTTAACTGATTTCATCTTCATTTAACTGATTTCATCGTTAACTGATTTCATCGTTAATTGATTTCATCGTTAACTGATTTCATTTTCATTCTTCATTTAACTGATTTCATCGTTAACTGATTTCATCTTCATTTAACTGATTTCATCGTTAACTGATTTCATCGTTAATTGATTTCATCGTTAACTGATTTCATTTTCATTCTTCATTTAACTGATTTCATCGTTAACTGATTTCATCGTTAACTGATTTCATCTTCATTTAACTGATTTCATCGTTAACTGATTTCATCGTTAATTGATTTCATCGTTAACTGATTTCATCTTCATTCTTCATTTAACTGATTTCATCGTTAACTGATTTCATCTTCATTTAACTGATTTCATCGTTAACTGATTTCATCGTTAACTGATTTCATCGTTAACTGATTTCATCTTCATTTAACTGATTTCATCGTTAACTGATTTCATCTTCATTCTTCATTTAACTGATTTCATCTTTAACTGATTTCATCGTTAACTGATTTCATCTTCATTTAACTGATTTCATCGTTAATTGATTTCATCGTTAACTGATTTCATCGTTAACTGATTTCATCTTCATTTAACTGATTTCATCGTTAACTGATTTCATCTTTAACTGATTTCATCTTCATTTAACTGATTTCATCGTTAACTGATTTCATCGTTAACTGATTTCATCGTTAACTGATTTCATCGTTAACTGATTTCATCTTCATTTAACTGATTTCATTGTTAACTGATTTCATCGTTAACTGATTTCATCGTTAACTGATTTCATCTTCATTTAACTGATTTCATCGTTAACTGATTTCATCGTTAACTGATTTCATCTTCATTTAACTGATTTCATTTTCATTCTTCATTTAACTGATTTCATCGTTAACTGATTTCATCTTCATTTAACTGATTTCATCGTTAACTGATTTCATCGTTAACTGATTTCATCTTTAACTGATTTCATCGTTAACTGATTTCATCTTCATTTAACTGATTTCATCGTTAACTGATTTCATCTTCATTTAATTGATTTCATCGTTAACTGATTTCATCGTTAACTGATTTCATCGTTAACTGATTTCATCTTCATTTAACTGATTTCATCGTTAACTGATTTCATCGTTAACTGATTTCATCGTTAACTGATTTCATCTTTAACTGATTTCATCGTTAACTGATTTCATCTTCATTTAACTGATTTCATCGTTAACTGATTTCATCTTCATTTAATTGATTTCATCGTTAACTGATTTCATCGTTAACTGATTTCATCGTTAACTGATTTCATCTTCATTTAACTGATTTCATCGTTAACTGATTTCATCGTTAACTGATTTCATCTTCATTTAACTGATTTCATCGTTAACTGATTTCATCGTTAATTGATTTCATCGTTAACTGATTTCATTTTCATTCTTCATTTAACTGATTTCATCGTTAACTGATTTCATCGTTAACTGATTTCATCTTCATTTAACTGATTTCATCGTTAACTGATTTCATCGTTAACTGATTTCATCTTCATTTAACTGATTTCATCGTTAACTGATTTCATCGTTAATTGATTTCATCGTTAACTGATTTCATTTTCATTCTTCATTTAACTGATTTCATCGTTAACTGATTTCATCGTTAACTGATTTCATCTTCATTTAACTGATTTCATCGTTAACTGATTTCATCGTTAATTGATTTCATCGTTAACTGATTTCATCTTCATTCTTCATTTAACTGATTTCATCGTTAACTGATTTCATCTTCATTTAACTGATTTCATCGTTAACTGATTTCATCGTTAACTGATTTCATCGTTAACTGATTTCATCTTCATTTAACTGATTTCATTGTTAACTGATTTCATCGTTAACTGATTTCATCTTCATTTAACTGATTTCATCGTTAACTGATTTCATCGTTAACTGATTTCATCTTCATTTAACTGATTTCATTTTCATTCTTCATTTAACTGATTTCATCGTTAACTGATTTCATCTTCATTTAACTGATTTCATCGTTAACTGATTTCATCGTTAACTGATTTCATCGTTAACTGATTTCATCTTTAACTGATTTCATCGTTAACTGATTTCATCTTCATTTAACTGATTTCATCGTTAACTGATTTCATCTTCATTTAATTGATTTCATCGTTAACTGATTTCATCGTTAACTGATTTCATCGTTAACTGATTTCATCGTTAACTGATTTCATCGTTAACTGATTTCATCTTCATTTAACTGATTTCATTTTCATTCTTCATTTAACTGATTTCATCGTTAACTGATTTCATCTTCATTTAATTGATTTCATCGTTAACTGATTTCATCGTTAACTGATTTCATCGTTAACTGATTTCATCTTCATTTAACTGATTTCATCGTTAACTGATTTCATCGTTAACTGATTTCATCGTTAACTGATTTCATCTTCATTTAACTGATTTCATCGTTAACTGATTTCATCGTTAACTGATTTCATCTTCATTTAACTGATTTCATCGTTAACTGATTTCATCGTTAATTGATTTCATCGTTAACTGATTTCATTTTCATTCTTCATTTAACTGATTTCATCGTTAACTGATTTCATCGTTAACTGATTTCATCTTCATTTAACTGATTTCATCGTTAACTGATTTCATCGTTAATTGATTTCATCGTTAACTGATTTCATCTTCATTCTTCATTTAACTGATTTCATCGTTAACTGATTTCATCTTCATTTAACTGATTTCATCGTTAACTGATTTCATCGTTAACTGATTTCATCGTTAACTGATTTCATCTTCATTTAACTGATTTCATCGTTAACTGATTTCATCTTCATTCTTCATTTAACTGATTTCATCTTTAACTGATTTCATCGTTAACTGATTTCATCTTCATTTAACTGATTCCATCTTTAATTGATTTCATCGTTAACTGATTTCATCGTTAACTGATTTCATCTTCATTTAACTGATTTCATCGTTAACTGATTTCATCGTTAACTGATTTCATCTTTAACTGATTTCATCTTCATTTAACTGATTTCATCGTTAACTGATTTCATCGTTAACTGATTTCATCTTCATTTAACTGATTTCATCTTCATTTAACTGATTTCATCGTTAACTGATTTCATCGTTAACTGATTTCATCTTCATTTAATTGATTTCATCGTTAACTGATTTCATCGTTAACTGATTTCATCGTTAACTGATTTCATCTTCATTTAACTGATTTCATCGTTAACTGATTTCATCGTTAACTGATTTCATCTTCATTTAATTGATTTCATCGTTAACTGATTTCATCGTTAACTGATTTCATCGTTAACTGATTTCATCTTCATTTAACTGATTTCATCGTTAACTGATTTCATCGTTAACTGATTTCATCGTTAACTGATTTCATCGTTAACTGATTTCATCTTCATTTAACTGATTTCATCGTTAACTGATTTCATCGTTAACTGATTTCATCTTCATTTAACTGATTTCATCGTTAACTGATTTCATCGTTAATTGATTTCATCGTTAACTGATTTCATTTTCATTCTTCATTTAACTGATTTCATCGTTAACTGATTTCATCGTTAACTGATTTCATCTTCATTTAACTGATTTCATCGTTAACTGATTTCATCGTTAATTGATTTCATCGTTAACTGATTTCATCTTCATTCTTCATTTAACTGATTTCATCGTTAACTGATTTCATCTTCATTTAACTGATTTCATCGTTAACTGATTTCATCGTTAACTGATTTCATCTTTAACTGATTTCATCGTTAACTGATTTCATCTTCATTTAACTGATTTCATCGTTAACTGATTTCATCTTCATTTAATTGATTTCATCGTTAACTGATTTCATCGTTAACTGATTTCATCGTTAACTGATTTCATCGTTAACTGATTTCATCTTCATTTAACTGATTTCATCGTTAACTGATTTCATCGTTAACTGATTTCATCTTTAACTGATTTCATCGTTAACTGATTTCATCTTCATTTAACTGATTTCATCGTTAACTGATTTCATCTTCATTTAATTGATTTCATCGTTAACTGATTTCATCGTTAACTGATTTCATCGTTAACTGATTTCATCTTCATTTAACTGATTTCATCGTTAACTGATTTCATCGTTAACTGATTTCATCTTCATTTAACTGATTTCATCGTTAACTGATTTCATCGTTAATTGATTTCATCGTTAACTGATTTCATCTTCATTTAACTGATTTCATCGTTAACTGATTTCATCGTTAACTGATTTCATCTTTAACTGATTTCATCTTCATTTAACTGATTTCATCGTTAACTGATTTCATCGTTAACTGATTTCATCTTCATTTAATTGATTTCATCGTTAACTGATTTCATCGTTAACTGATTTCATCGTTAACTGATTTCATCTTCATTTAACTGATTTCATCGTTAACTGATTTCATCGTTAACTGATTTCATCGTTAACTGATTTCATCTTCATTTAACTGATTTCATCGTTAACTGATTTCATCGTTAACTGATTTCATCTTCATTTAACTGATTTCATCGTTAACTGATTTCATCGTTAATTGATTTCATCGTTAACTGATTTCATTTTCATTCTTCATTTAACTGATTTCATCGTTAACTGATTTCATCGTTAACTGATTTCATCTTCATTTAACTGATTTCATCGTTAACTGATTTCATCGTTAATTGATTTCATCGTTAACTGATTTCATCTTCATTCTTCATTTAACTGATTTCATCGTTAACTGATTTCATCTTCATTTAACTGATTTCATCGTTAACTGATTTCATCGTTAACTGATTTCATCTTCATTTAACTGATTTCATCGTTAACTGATTTCATCTTCATTCTTCATTTAACTGATTTCATCTTTAACTGATTTCATCGTTAACTGATTTCATCTTCATTTAACTGATTTCATCGTTAATTGATTTCATCGTTAACTGATTTCATCGTTAACTGATTTCATCTTCATTTAACTGATTTCATCGTTAACTGATTTCATCGTTAACTGATTTCATCTTTAACTGATTTCATCTTCATTTAACTGATTTCATCGTTAACTGATTTCATCGTTAACTGATTTCATCGTTAACTGATTTCATCTTCATTTAACTGATTTCATTGTTAACTGATTTCATCGTTAACTGATTTCATCTTCATTTAACTGATTTCATCGTTAACTGATTTCATCGTTAACTGATTTCATCGTTAACTGATTTCATCTTCATTTAACTGATTTCATTTTCATTCTTCATTTAACTGATTTCATCGTTAACTGATTTCATCTTCATTTAACTGATTTCATCGTTAACTGATTTCATCGTTAACTGATTTCATCGTTAACTGATTCCATCTTCATTTAACTGATTTCATCGTTAACTGATTTCATCTTCATTTAATTGATTTCATCGTTAACTGATTTCATCGTTAACTGATTTCATCGTTAACTGATTTCATCTTCATTTAACTGATTTCATCGTTAACTGATTTCATCGTTAACTGATTTCATCGTTAACTGATTTCATCTTCATTTAACTGATTTCATCTTCATTTAACTGATTTCATCGTTAACTGATTTCATCGTTAACTGATTTCATCTTCATTTAATTGATTTCATCGTTAACTGATTTCATCGTTAACTGATTTCATCGTTAACTGATTTCATCTTCATTTAACTGATTTCATCGTTAACTGATTTCATCGTTAACTGATTTCATCTTCATTTAACTGATTTCATCGTTAACTGATTTCATCGTTAACTGATTTCATCGTTAACTGATTTCATCGTTAACTGATTTCATCTTCATTTAACTGATTTCATCGTTAACTGATTTCATCGTTAACTGATTTCATCTTCATTTAACTGATTTCATCGTTAACTGATTTCATCGTTAATTGATTTCATCGTTAACTGATTTCATTTTCATTCTTCATTTAACTGATTTCATCGTTAACTGATTTCATCGTTAACTGATTTCATCTTCATTTAACTGATTTCATCGTTAACTGATTTCATCGTTAATTGATTTCATCGTTAACTGATTTCATCTTCATTCTTCATTTAACTGATTTCATCGTTAACTGATTTCATCTTCATTTAACTGATTTCATCGTTAACTGATTTCATCGTTAACTGATTTCATCGTTAACTGATTTCATCTTCATTTAACTGATTTCATCGTTAACTGATTTCATCTTCATTCTTCATTTAACTGATTTCATCTTTAACTGATTTCATCGTTAACTGATTTCATCTTCATTTAACTGATTTCATCGTTAATTGATTTCATCGTTAACTGATTTCATCGTTAACTGATTTCATCTTCATTTAACTGATTTCATCGTTAACTGATTTCATCGTTAACTGATTTCATCTTTAACTGATTTCATCGTTAACTGATTTCATCGTTAACTGATTTCATCGTTAACTGATTTCATCGTTAACTGATTTCATCTTCATTTAACTGATTTCATTGTTAACTGATTTCATCGTTAACTGATTTCATCTTCATTTAACTGATTTCATCGTTAACTGATTTCATCGTTAACTGATTTCATCGTTAACTGATTTCATATTCATTTAACTGATTTCATTTTCATTCTTCATTTAACTGATTTCATCGTTAACTGATTTCATCTTCATTTAACTGATTTCATCGTTAACTGATTTCATCGTTAACTGATTTCATCTTCATTTAACTGATTTCATTTTCATTCTTCATTTAACTGATTTCATCGTTAACTGATTTCATCTTCATTTAACTGATTTCATCGTTAACTGATTTCATCGTTAACTGATTTCATCGTTAACTGATTCCATCTTCATTTAACTGATTTCATCGTTAACTGATTTCATCTTCATTTAATTGATTTCATCGTTAACTGATTTCATCGTTAACTGATTTCATCGTTAACTGATTTCATCTTCATTTAACTGATTTCATCGTTAACTGATTTCATCGTTAACTGATTTCATCGTTAACTGATTTCATCTTCATTTAACTGATTTCATCTTCATTTAACTGATTTCATCGTTAACTGATTTCATCGTTAACTGATTTCATCTTCATTTAATTGATTTCATCGTTAACTGATTTCATCGTTAACTGATTTCATCGTTAACTGATTTCATCGTTAACTGATTTCATCTTCATTTAACTGATTTCATCGTTAACTGATTTCATCTTCATTTAACTGATTTCATCGTTAACTGATTTCATCTTTAACTGATTTCATCGTTAACTGATTTCATCGTTAACTGATTTCATCGTTAACTGATTTCATCGTTAACTGATTTCATCTTCATTTAACTGATTTCATTGTTAACTGATTTCATCGTTAACTGATTTCATCTTCATTTAACTGATTTCATCGTTAACTGATTTCATCGTTAACTGATTTCATCGTTAACTGATTTCATATTCATTTAACTGATTTCATTTTCATTCTTCATTTAACCGATTTCATCGTTAACTGATTTCATCTTCATTTAACTGATTTCATCGTTAACTGATTTCATCGTTAACTGATTTCATCGTTAACTGATTTCATCTTTAACTGATTTCATCGTTAACTGATTTCATCTTCATTTAACTGATTTCATCGTTAACTGATTTCATCTTCATTTAATTGATTTCATCGTTAACTGATTTCATCGTTAACTGATTTCATCGTTAACTGATTTCATCTTCATTTAACTGATTTCATCGTTAACTGATTTCATCGTTAACTGATTTCATCGTTAACTGATTTCATCTTTAACTGATTTCATCGTTAACTGATTTCATCTTCATTTAACTGATTTCATCGTTAACTGATTTCATCTTCATTTAATTGATTTCATCGTTAACTGATTTCATCGTTAACTGATTTCATCGTTAACTGATTTCATCTTCATTTAACTGATTTCATCGTTAACTGATTTCATCGTTAACTGATTTCATCTTCATTTAACTGATTTCATCGTTAACTGATTTCATCTTCATTTAATTGATTTCATCGTTAACTGATTTCATCGTTAACTGATTTCATCGTTAACTGATTTCATCTTCATTTAACTGATTTCATCGTTAACTGATTTCATCGTTAACTGATTTCATCGTTAACTGATTTCATCTTCATTTAACTGATTTCATTGTTAACTGATTTCATCGTTAACTGATTTCATCTTCATTTAACTGATTTCATCGTTAACTGATTTCATCGTTAACTGATTTCATCGTTAACTGATTTCATCTTCATTTAACTGATTTCATTTTCATTCTTCATTTAACTGATTTCATCGTTAACTGATTTCATCTTCATTTAATTGATTTCATCCTTAACTGATTTCATCGTTAACTGATTTCATCGTTAACTGATTTCATCGTTAACTGATTTCATCGTTAACTGATTTCATCTTCATTTAACTGATTTCATCGTTAACTGATTTCATCGTTAACTGATTTCATCTTCATTTAACTGATTTCATCGTTAACTGATTTCATCGTTAATTGATTTCATCGTTAACTGATTTCATTTTCATTCTTCATTTAACTGATTTCATCGTTAACTGATTTCATCGTTAACTGATTTCATCTTCATTTAACTGATTTCATCGTTAACTGATTTCATCGTTAATTGATTTCATCGTTAACTGATTTCATCTTCATTCTTCATTTAACTGATTTCATCGTTAACTGATTTCATCTTCATTTAACTGATTTCATTTTCATTCTTCATTTAACTGATTTCATCGTTAACTGATTTCATCTTCATTTAATTGATTTCATCGTTAACTGATTTCATCGTTAACTGATTTCATCTTCATTTAACTGATTTCATCGTTAACTGATTTCATCTTCATTTAATTGATTTCATCGTTAACTGATTTCATCGTTAACTGATTTCATCGTTAACTGATTTCATCTTCATTTAACTGATTTCATCGTTAACTGATTTCATCGTTAACTGATTTCATCGTTAACTGATTTCATCTTCATTTAACTGATTTCATCGTTAACTGATTTCATCGTTAACTGATTTCATCTTCATTTAACTGATTTCATCGTTAACTGATTTCATCGTTAACTGATTTCATCTTCATTTAACTGATTTCATCGTTAACTGATTTCATCGTTAATTGATTTCATCGTTAACTGATTTCATTTTCATTCTTCATTTAACTGATTTCATCGTTAACTGATTTCATCGTTAACTGATTTCATCTTCATTTAACTGATTTCATCGTTAACTGATTTCATCGTTAACTGATTTCATCTTCATTTAACTGATTTCATCGTTAACTGATTTCATCGTTAACTGATTTCATCGTTAACTGATTTCATCTTCATTTAACTGATTTCATTGTTAACTGATTTCATCGTTAACTGATTTCATCTTCATTTAACTGATTTCATCGTTAACTGATTTCATCGTTAACTGATTTCATCGTTAACTGATTTCATCTTCATTTAACTGATTTCATTTTCATTCTTCATTTAACTGATTTCATCGTTAACTGATTTCATCTTCATTTAACTGATTTCATCGTTAACTGATTTCATCGTTAACTGATTTCATCTTTAACTGATTTCATCGTTAACTGATTTCATCTTCATTTAACTGATTTCATCGTTAACTGATTTCATCTTCATTTAATTGATTTCATCGTTAACTGATTTCATCGTTAACTGATTTCATCGTTAACTGATTTCATCTTCATTTAACTGATTTCATCGTTAACTGATTTCATCGTTAACTGATTTCATCTTCATTTAACTGATTTCATTTTCATTCTTCATTTAACTGATTTCATCGTTAACTGATTTCATCTTCATTTAATTGATTTCATCGTTAACTGATTTCATCGTTAACTGATTTCATCGTTAACTGATTTCATCTTCATTTAACTGATTTCATCGTTAACTGATTTCATCGTTAACTGATTTCATCGTTAACTGATTTCATCTTCATTTAACTGATTTCATCGTTAACTGATTTCATCGTTAACTGATTTCATCTTCATTTAACTGATTTCATCGTTAACTGATTTCATCGTTAATTGATTTCATCGTTAACTGATTTCATTTTCATTCTTCATTTAACTGATTTCATCGTTAACTGATTTCATCGTTAACTGATTTCATCTTCATTTAACTGATTTCATCGTTAACTGATTTCATCGTTAATTGATTTCATCGTTAACTGATTTCATCTTCATTCTTCATTTAACTGATTTCATCGTTAACTGATTTCATCTTCATTTAACTGATTTCATCGTTAACTGATTTCATCGTTAACTGATTTCATCGTTAACTGATTTCATCTTCATTTAACTGATTTCATCGTTAATTGATTTCATCGTTAACTGATTTCATCGTTAATTGATTTCATCGTTAACTGATTTCATCTTCATTTAACTGATTTCATCGTTAACTGATTTCATCTTCATTCTTCATTTAACTGATTTCATCTTTAACTGATTTCATCGTTAACTGATTTCATCTTCATTTAACTGATTTCATCGTTAATTGATTTCATCGTTAACTGATTTCATCGTTAATTGATTTCATCGTTAACTGATTTCATCTTCATTTAACTGATTTCATCGTTAACTGATTTCATCTTCATTCTTCATTTAACTGATTTCATCTTTAACTGATTTCATCGTTAACTGATTTCATCTTCATTTAACTGATTTCATCGTTAATTGATTTCATCGTTAACTGATTTCATCGTTAATTGATTTCATCGTCAACTGATTTCATCTTCATTTAACTGATTTCATCGTTAACTGATTTCATCTTCATTCTTCATTTAACTGATTTCATCTTTAACTGATTTCATCGTTAACTGATTTCATCTTCATTTAACTGATTTCATCGTTAATTGATTTCATCGTTAACTGATTTCATCTGTAACTGATTTCATCGTTAACTGATTTCATCTTCATTTAACTGATTTCATCGTTAACTGATTTCATCGTTAACTGATTTCATCGTTAACTGATTTCATCTTCATTTAACTGATTTCATCGTTAACTGATTTCATCGTTAACTGATTTCATCTTCATTTAACTGATTTCATCGTTAACTGATTTCATCGTTAATTGATTTCATCGTTAACTGATTTCATTTTCATTCTTCATTTAACTGATTTCATCGTTAACTGATTTCATCGTTAACTGATTTCATCTTCATTTAACTGATTTCATCGTTAACTGATTTCATCGTTAACTGATTTCATCGTTAATTGATTTCATCGTTAACTGATTTCATCTTCATTCTTCATTTAACTGATTTCATCGTTAACTGATTTCATCTTCATTTAACTGATTTCATCGTTAACTGATTTCATCGTTAACTGATTTCATCTTTAACTGATTTCATCGTTAACTGATTTCATCTTCATTTAACTGATTTCATCGTTAACTGATTTCATCGTTAACTGATTTCATCGTTAACTGATTTCATCTTCATTTAACTGATTTCATCGTTAACTGATTTCATCGTTAACTGATTTCATCTTCATTTAACTGATTTCATTTTCATTCTTCATTTAACTGATTTCATCGTTAACTGATTTCATCTTCATTTAATTGATTTCATCGTTAACTGATTTCATCGTTAACTGATTTCATCTTCATTTAACTGATTTCATCGTTAACTGATTTCATCGTTAACTGATTTCATCGTTAACTGATTTCATCTTCATTTAACTGATTTCATCGTTAACTGATTTCATCGTTAACTGATTTCATCTTCATTTAACTGATTTCATCGTTAACTGATTTCATCGTTAATTGATTTCATCGTTAACTGATTTCATTTTCATTCTTCATTTAACTGATTTCATCGTTAACTGATTTCATCGTTAACTGATTTCATCTTCATTTAACTGATTTCATCGTTAACTGATTTCATCGTTAATTGATTTCATCGTTAACTGATTTCATCTTCATTCTTCATTTAACTGATTTCATCGTTAACTGATTTCATCTTCATTTAACTGATTTCATCGTTAACTGATTTCATCTTTAACTGATTTCATCGTTAACTGATTTCATCTTCATTTAACTGATTTCATCGTTAACTGATTTCATCTTCATTCTTCATTTAACTGATTTCATCTTTAACTGATTTCATCGTTAACTGATTTCATCTTCATTTAACTGATTTCATCGTTAATTGATTTCATCGTTAACTGATTTCATCGTTAATTGATTTCATCGTTAACTGATTTCATCTTCATTTAACTGATTTCATCGTTAACTGATTTCATCTTCATTCTTCATTTAACTGATTTCATCTTTAACTGATTTCATCGTTAACTGATTTCATCTTCATTTAACTGATTTCATCGTTAATTGATTTCATCGTTAACTGATTTCATCGTTAATTGATTTCATCGTTAACTGATTTCATCTTCATTTAACTGATTTCATCGTTAACTGATTTCATCTTCATTCTTCATTTAACTGATTTCATCTTTAACTGATTTCATCGTTAACTGATTTCATCTTCATTTAACTGATTTCATCGTTAATTGATTTCATCGTTAACTGATTTCATCGTTAATTGATTTCATCGTTAACTGATTTCATCTTCATTTAACTGATTTCATCGTTAACTGATTTCATCTTCATTCTTCATTTAACTGATTTCATCTTTAACTGATTTCATCGTTAACTGATTTCATCTTCATTTAACTGATTTCATCGTTAATTGATTTCATCGTTAACTGATTTCATCGTTAACTGATTTCATCTTCATTTAACTGATTTCATCGTTAACTGATTTCATCGTTAACTGATTTCATCTTTAACTGATTTCATCTTCATTTAACTGATTTCATCGTTAACTGATTTCATCGTTAACTGATTTCATCGTTAACTGATTTCATCTTCATTTAACTGATTTCATCTTCATTTAACTGATTTCATTTTCATTCTTCATTTAACTGATTTCATCGTTAACTGATTTCATCTTCATTTAATTGATTTCATCGTTAACTGATTTCATCGTTAACTGATTTCATCGTTAACTGATTTCATCTTCATTTAACTGATTTCATCGTTAACTGATTTCATCGTTAACTGATTTCATCGTTAACTGATTTCATCTTCATTTAACTGATTTCATCGTTAACTGATTTCATCGTTAACTGATTTCATCTTCATTTAACTGATTTCATCGTTAACTGATTTCATCGTTAATTGATTTCATCGTTAACTGATTTCATTTTCATTCTTCATTTAACTGATTTCATCGTTAACTGATTTCATCGTTAACTGATTTCATCTTCATTTAACTGATTTCATCGTTAACTGATTTCATCGTTAATTGATTTCATCGTTAACTGATTTCATCTTCATTCTTCATTTAACTGATTTCATCGTTAACTGATTTCATCTTCATTTAACTGATTTCATCGTTAACTGATTTCATCGTTAACTGATTTCATCTTCATTTAACTGATTTCATCGTTAACTGATTTCATCTTCATTCTTCATTTAACTGATTTCATCTTTAACTGATTTCATCGTTAACTGATTTCATCGTTAATTGATTTCATCGTTAACTGATTTCATCTTCATTTAACTGATTTCATCGTTAACTGATTTCATCTTCATTTAACTGATTTCATCTTTAACTGATTTCATCGTTAACTGATTTCATCTTCATTTAACTGATTTCATCGTTAATTGATTTCATCGTTAACTGATTTCATCGTTAATTGATTTCATCGTTAACTGATTTCATCTTCATTTAACTGATTTCATCGTTAACTGATTTCATCTTCATTCTTCATTTAACTGATTTCATCTTTAACTGATTTCATCGTTAACTGATTTCATCTTCATTTAACTGATTTCATCGTTAATTGATTTCATCGTTAACTGATTTCATCGTTAATTGATTTCATCGTTAACTGATTTCATCTTCATTTAACTGATTTCATCGTTAACTGATTTCATCTTCATTCTTCATTTAACTGATTTCATCTTTAACTGATTTCATCGTTAACTGATTTCATCTTCATTTAACTGATTTCATCGTTAATTGATTTCATCGTTAACTGATTTCATCGTTAACTGATTTCATCTTCATTTAACTGATTTCATCGTTAACTGATTTCATCGTTAACTGATTTCATCTTTAACTGATTTCATCTTCATTTAACTGATTTCATCGTTAACTGATTTCATCGTTAACTGATTTCATCTTCATTTAACTGATTTCATCTTCATTTAACTGATTTCATCGTTAACTGATTTCATCGTTAACTGATTTCATCTTCATTTAATTGATTTCATCGTTAACTGATTTCATCGTTAACTGATTTCATCGTTAACTGATTTCATCTTCATTTAACTGATTTCATCGTTAACTGATTTCATCGTTAACTGATTTCATCGTTAACTGATTTCATCTTCATTTAACTGATTTCATCGTTAACTGATTTCATCGTTAACTGATTTCATCTTCATTTAACTGATTTCATCGTTAACTGATTTCATCGTTAATTGATTTCATCGTTAACTGATTTCATTTTCATTCTTCATTTAACTGATTTCATCGTTAACTGATTTCATCGTTAACTGATTTCATCTTCATTTAACTGATTTCATCGTTAACTGATTTCATCGTTAACTGATTTCATCGTTAACTGATTTCATCTTCATTTAACTGATTTCATCGTTAACTGATTTCATCGTTAATTGATTTCATCGTTAACTGATTTCATTTTCATTCTTCATTTAACTGATTTCATCGTTAACTGATTTCATCGTTAACTGATTTCATCTTCATTTAACTGATTTCATCGTTAACTGATTTCATCGTTAATTGATTTCATCGTTAACTGATTTCATCTTCATTCTTCATTTAACTGATTTCATCGTTAACTGATTTCATCGTTAACTGATTTCATCTTCATTTAACTGATTTCATCGTTAACTGATTTCATCGTTAACTGATTTCATCTTCATTTAACTGATTTCATCGTTAACTGATTTCATCGTTAACTGATTTCATCGTTAACTGATTTCATCTTCATTTAACTGATTTCATCGTTAACTGATTTCATCTTCATTCTTCATTTAACTGATTTCATCGTTAACTGATTTCATCGTTAACTGATTTCATCTTCATTTAACTGATTTCATCGTTAATTGATTTCATCGTTAACTGATTTCATCGTTAACTGATTTCATCTTCATTTAACTGATTTCATCGTTAACTGATTTCATCGTTAACTGATTTCATCTTTAACTGATTTCATCTTCATTTAACTGATTTCATCGTTAACTGATTTCATCGTTAACTGATTTCATCGTTAACTGATTTCATCTTCATTTAACTGATTTCATTGTTAACTGATTTCATCGTTAACTGATTTCATCGTTAACTGATTTCATCGTTAACTGATTTCATCGTTAACTGATTTCATCTTCATTTAACTGATTTCATCGTTAACTGATTTCATCGTTAACTGATTTCATCGTTAACTGATTTCATCTTTAACTGATTTCATCGTTAACTGATTTCATCTTCATTTAACTGATTTCATCGTTAACTGATTTCATCTTCATTTAATTGATTTCATCGTTAACTGATTTCATCGTTAACTGATTTCATCGTTAACTGATTTCATCTTCATTTAACTGATTTCATCGTTAACTGATTTCATCGTTAACTGATTTCATCTTCATTTAACTGATTTCATTTTCATTCTTCATTTAACTGATTTCATCGTTAACTGATTTCATCTTCATTTAATTGATTTCATCGTTAACTGATTTCATCGTTAACTGATTTCATCTTCATTTAACTGATTTCATCGTTAACTGATTTCATCTTCATTTAACTGATTTCATTTTCATTCTTCATTTAACTGATTTCATCGTTAACTGATTTCATCTTCATTTAACTGATTTCATTTTCATTCTTCATTTAACTGATTTCATCGTGAACTGATTTCATCTTCATTTAACTGATTTCATCGTTAACTGATTTCATCGTTAATTGATTTCATCGTTAACTGATTTCATTTTCATTCTTCATTTAACTGATTTCATCGTTAACTGATTTCATCGTTAACTGATTTCATCTTCATTTAACTGATTTCATCGTTAATTGATTTAATCGTTAACTGATTTCATCTTCATTTAACTGATTTCATCGTTAACTGATTTCATCGTTAACTGATTTCATCGTTAACTGATTTCATCTTTAACTGATTTCATCGTTAACTGATTTCATCGTTAACTGATTTCATCTTCATTTAACTGATTTCATTGTTAACTGATTTCATCGTTAACTGATTTCATCTTCATTTAATTGATTTCATCGTTAACTGATTTCATCTTCATTTAATTGATTTCATCGTTAACTGATTTCATCGTTAACTGATTTCATCGTTAACTGATTTCATCTTCATTTAACTGATTTCATCGTTAACTGATTTCATCGTTAACTGATTTCATCTTCATTTAACTGATTTCATCGTTAACTGATTTCATCGTTAACTGATTTCATCTTCATTTAACTGATTTCATCGTTAACTGATTTCATCGTTAACTGATTTCATCGTTAACTGATTTCATCGTTAACTGATTTCATCTTCATTTAACTGATTTCATTGTTAACTGATTTCATCGTTAACTGATTTCATCTTCATTTAACTGATTTCATCGTTAACTGATTTCATCGTTAACTGATTTCATCGTTAACTGATTTCATCTTCATTTAACTGATTTCATTTTCATTCTTCATTTAACTGATTTCATCGTTAACTGATTTCATCTTCATTTAACTGATTTCATCGTTAACTGATTTCATCGTTAACTGATTTCATCGTTAACTGATTTCATCGTTAACTGATTTCATCTTCATTTAACTGATTTCATCGTTAACTGATTTCATCTTCATTTAATTGATTTCATCGTTAACTGATTTCATCGTTAACTGATTTCATCGTTAACTGATTTCATCTTCATTTAACTGATTTCATCGTTAACTGATTTCATCGTTAACTGATTTCATCTTCATTTAACTGATTTCATTTTCATTCTTCATTTAACTGATTTCATCGTTAACTGATTTCATCTTCATTTAATTGATTTCATCGTTAACTGATTTCATCGTTAACTGATTTCATCGTTAACTGATTTCATCTTCATTTAACTGATTTCATCGTTAACTGATTTCATCGTTAACTGATTTCATCGTTAACTGATTTCATCTTCATTTAACTGATTTCATCGTTAACTGATTTCATCGTTAACTGATTTCATCTTCATTTAACTGATTTCATCGTTAACTGATTTCATCGTTAATTGATTTCATCGTTAACTGATTTCATTTTCATTCTTCATTTAACTGATTTCATCGTTAACTGATTTCATCGTTAACTGATTTCATCTTCATTTAACTGATTTCATCGTTAACTGATTTCATCGTTAATTGATTTCATCGTTAACTGATTTCATCTTCATTCTTCATTTAACTGATTTTATCGTTAACTGATTTCATCTTCATTTAACTGATTTCATCGTTAACTGATTTCATCGTTAACTGATTTCATCTTCATTTAACTGATTTCATCGTTAACTGATTTTATCGTTAACTGATTTCATCTTCATTTAACTGATTTCATCTTTAACTGATTTCATCGTTAACTGATTTCATCTTCATTTAACTGATTTCATCGTTAATTGATTTCATCGTTAACTGATTTCATCGTTAATTGATTTCATCGTTAACTGATTTCATCTTCATTTAACTGATTTCATCGTTAACTGATTTCATCTTCATTCTTCATTTAACTGATTTCATCTTTAACTGATTTCATCGTTAACTGATTTCATCTTCATTTAACTGATTTCATCGTTAATTGATTTCATCGTTAACTGATTTCATCGTTAATTGATTTCATCGTTAACTGATTTCATCTTCATTTAACTGATTTCATCGTTAACTGATTTCATCTTCATTCTTCATTTAACTGATTTCATCTTTAACTGATTTCATCGTTAACTGATTTCATCTTCATTTAACTGATTTCATCGTTAATTGATTTCATCGTTAACTGATTTCATCGTTAATTGATTTCATCGTTAACTGATTTCATCTTCATTTAACTGATTTCATCGTTAACTGATTTCATCTTCATTTAACTGATTTCATCGTTAATTGATTTCATCGTTAACTGATTTCATCGTTAATTGATTTCATCGTTAACTGATTTCATCTTCATTTAACTGATTTCATCGTTAACTGATTTCATCTTCATTCTTCATTTAACTGATTTCATCTTTAACTGATTTCATCGTTAACTGATTTCATCTTCATTTAACTGATTTCATCGTTAATTGATTTCATCGTTAACTGATTTCATCGTTAATTGATTTCATCGTTAACTGATTTCATCTTCATTTAACTGATTTCATCGTTAACTGATTTCATCTTCATTCTTCATTTAACTGATTTCATCTTTAACTGATTTCATCGTTAACTGATTTCATCTTCATTTAACTGATTTCATCGTTAATTGATTTCATCGTTAACTGATTTCATCGTTAACTGATTTCATCTTCATTTAACTGATTTCATCGTTAACTGATTTCATCGTTAACTGATTTCATCGTTAACTGATTTCATCGTTAACTGATTTCATCTTCATTTAACTGATTTCATCTTCATTTAACTGATTTCATCGTTAACTGATTTCATCGTTAACTGATTTCATCTTCATTTAATTGATTTCATCGTTAACTGATTTCATCGTTAACTGATTTCATCGTTAACTGATTTCATCTTCATTTAACTGATTTCATCGTTAACTGATTTCATCGTTAACTGATTTCATCTTCATTTAACTGATTTCATCGTTAACTGATTTCATCGTTAACTGATTTCATCTTCATTTAACTGATTTCATCGTTAACTGATTTCATCGTTAATTGATTTCATCGTTAACTGATTTCATCTTCATTCTTCATTTAACTGATTTCATCGTTAACTGATTTCATCTTCATTTAACTGATTTCATCGTTAACTGATTTCATCGTTAACTGATTTCATCGTTAACTGATTTCATCTTCATTTAACTGATTTCATCGTTAACTGATTTCATCTTCATTCTTCATTTAACTGATTTCATCTTTAACTGATTTCATCGTTAACTGATTTCATCTTCATTTAACTGATTTCATCGTTAATTGATTTCATCGTTAACTGATTTCATCGTTAATTGATTTCATCGTTAACTGATTTCATCTTCATTTAACTGATTTCATCGTTAACTGATTTCATCTTCATTCTTCATTTAACTGATTTCATCTTTAACTGATTTCATCGTTAACTGATTTCATCTTCATTTAACTGATTTCATCGTTAATTGATTTCATCGTTAACTGATTTCATCGTTAATTGATTTCATCGTTAACTGATTTCATCTTCATTTAACTGATTTCATCGTTAACTGATTTCATCTTCATTCTTCATTTAACTGATTTCATCTTTAACTGATTTCATCGTTAACTGATTTCATCTTCATTTAACTGATTTCATCGTTAATTGATTTCATCGTTAACTGATTTCATCGTTAACTGATTTCATCTTCATTTAACTGATTTCATCGTTAACTGATTTCATCGTTAACTGATTTCATCTTTAACTGATTTCATCTTCATTTAACTGATTTCATCGTTAACTGATTTCATTGTTAACTGATTTCATCGTTAACTGATTTCATCTTCATTTAACTGATTTCATCGTTAACTGATTTCATCTTCATTTAATTGATTTCATCGTTAACTGATTTCATCGTTAACTGATTTCATCTTCATTTAACTGATTTCATCGTTAACTGATTTCATCGTTAACTGATTTCATCGTTAACTGATTTCATCTTCATTTAACTGATTTCATCGTTAACTGATTTCATCGTTAACTGATTTCATCTTCATTTAACTGATTTCATCGTTAACTGATTTCATCGTTAATTGATTTCATCGTTAACTGATTTCATTTTCATTCTTCATTTAACTGATTTCATCGTTAACTGATTTCATCGTTAACTGATTTCATCTTCATTTAACTGATTTCATCGTTAACTGATTTCATCGTTAATTGATTTCATCGTTAACTGATTTCATCTTCATTCTTCATTTAACTGATTTCATCGTTAACTGATTTCATCTTCATTTAACTGATTTCATCGTTAACTGATTTCATCGTTAACTGATTTCATCGTTAACTGATTTCATCTTCATTTAACTGATTTCATCGTTAACTGATTTCATCTTCATTCTTCATTTAACTGATTTCATCTTTAACTGATTTCATCGTTAACTGATTTCATCTTCATTTAACTGATTTCATCTTCATTTAACTGATTTCATCGTTAATTGATTTCATCGTTAACTGATTTCATCGTTAACTGATTTCATCTTCATTTAACTGATTTCATCGTTAACTGATTTCATCGTTAACTGATTTCATCTTTAACTGATTTCATCTTCATTTAACTGATTTCATCGTTAACTGATTTCATCGTTAACTGATTTCATCGTTAACTGATTTCATCGTTAACTGATTTCATCTTCATTTAACTGATTTCATTGTTAACTGATTTCATCGTTAACTGATTTCATCTTCATTTAACTGATTTCATCGTTAACTGATTTCATCGTTAACTGATTTCATCGTTAACTGATTTCATCTTCATTTAACTGATTTCATTTTCATTCTTCATTTAACTGATTTCATCGTTAACTGATTTCATCTTCATTTAACTGATTTCATCGTTAACTGATTTCATCTTCATTTAATTGATTTCATCGTTAACTGATTTCATCGTTAACTGATTTCATCGTTAACTGATTTCATCTTCATTTAACTGATTTCATCGTTAACTGATTTCATCGTTAACTGATTTCATCTTCATTTAACTGATTTCATCGTTAACTGATTTCATCGTTAATTGATTTCATCGTTAACTGATTTCATTTTCATTCTTCATTTAACTGATTTCATCGTTAACTGATTTCATCGTTAACTGATTTCATCTTCATTTAACTGATTTCATCGTTAACTGATTTCATCGTTAACTGATTTCATCTTCATTTAACTGATTTCATCGTTAACTGATTTCATCGTTAATTGATTTCATCGTTAACTGATTTCATTTTCATTCTTCATTTAACTGATTTCATCGTTAACTGATTTCATCGTTAACTGATTTCATCTTCATTTAACTGATTTCATCGTTAACTGATTTCATCGTTAATTGATTTCATCGTTAACTGATTTCATCTTCATTCTTCATTTAACTGATTTCATCGTTAACTGATTTCATCTTCATTTAACTGATTTCATCGTTAACTGATTTCATCGTTAACTGATTTCATCGTTAACTGATTTCATCTTCATTTAACTGATTTCATTGTTAACTGATTTCATCGTTAACTGATTTCATCTTCATTTAACTGATTTCATCGTTAACTGATTTCATCGTTAACTGATTTCATCGTTAACTGATTTCATCTTCATTTAACTGATTTCATTTTCATTCTTCATTTAACTGATTTCATCGTTAACTGATTTCATCTTCATTTAACTGATTTCATCGTTAACTGATTTCATCGTTAACTGATTTCATCTTTAACTGATTTCATCGTTAACTGATTTCATCTTCATTTAACTGATTTCATCGTTAACTGATTTCATCTTCATTTAACTGATTTCATCGTTAACTGATTTCATCTTCATTTAATTGATTTCATCGTTAACTGATTTCATCGTTAACTGATTTCATCGTTAACTGATTTCATCTTCATTTAACTGATTTCATCGTTAACTGATTTCATCGTTAACTGATTTCATCTTCATTTAACTGATTTCATTTTCATTCTTCATTTAACTGATTTCATCGTTAACTGATTTCATCTTCATTTAATTGATTTCATCGTTAACTGATTTCATCGTTAACTGATTTCATCGTTAACTGATTTCATCTTCATTTAACTGATTTCATCGTTAACTGATTTCATCGTTAACTGATTTCATCGTTAACTGATTTCATCTTCATTTAACTGATTTCATCGTTAACTGATTTCATCGTTAACTGATTTCATCTTCATTTAACTGATTTCATCGTTAACTGATTTCATCGTTAATTGATTTCATCGTTAACTGATTTCATTTTCATTCTTCATTTAACTGATTTCATCGTTAACTGATTTCATCGTTAACTGATTTCATCTTCATTTAACTGATTTCATCGTTAACTGATTTCATCGTTAACTGATTTCATCGTTAATTGATTTCATCGTTAACTGATTTCATCTTCATTCTTCATTTAACTGATTTCATCGTTAACTGATTTCATCTTCATTTAACTGATTTCATCGTTAACTGATTTCATCTTCATTCTTCATTTAACTGATTTCATCTTTAACTGATTTCATCGTTAACTGATTTCATCGTTAACTGATTTCATCTTCATTTAACTGATTTCATCGTTAATTGATTTCATCGTTAACTGATTTCATCGTTAACTGATTTCATCGTTAACTGATTTCATCTTCATTTAACTGATTTCATCGTTAATTGATTTCATCGTTAACTGATTTCATCGTTAATTGATTTCATCGTTAACTGATTTCATCTTCATTTAACTGATTTCATCGTTAACTGATTTCATCTTCATTCTTCATTTAACTGATTTCATCTTTAACTGATTTCATCGTTAACTGATTTCATCTTCATTTAACTGATTTCATCGTTAATTGATTTCATCGTTAACTGATTTCATCGTTAATTGATTTCATCGTTAACTGATTTCATCTTCATTTAACTGATTTCATCGTTAACTGATTTCATCTTCATTCTTCATTTAACTGATTTCATCTTTAACTGATTTCATCGTTAACTGATTTCATCTTCATTTAACTGATTTCATCGTTAATTGATTTCATCGTTAACTGATTTCATCGTTAATTGATTTCATCGTTAACTGATTTCATCTTCATTTAACTGATTTCATCGTTAACTGATTTCATCTTCATTCTTCATTTAACTGATTTCATCTTTAACTGATTTCATCGTTAACTGATTTCATCTTCATTTAACTGATTTCATCGTTAATTGATTTCATCGTTAACTGATTTCATCGTTAACTGATTTCATCTTCATTTAACTGATTTCATCGTTAACTGATTTCATCGTTAACTGATTTCATCTTTAACTGATTTCATCTTCATTTAACTGATTTCATCGTTAACTGATTTCATCGTTAACTGATTTCATCGTTAACTGATTTCATCTTCATTTAACTGATTTCATCTTCATTTAACTGATTTCATCGTTAACTGATTTCATCGTTAACTGATTTCATCTTCATTTAATTGATTTCATCGTTAACTGATTTCATCGTTAACTGATTTCATCGTTAACTGATTTCATCGTTAACTGATTTCATCTTCATTTAACTGATTTCATCGTTAACTGATTTCATCGTTAACTGATTTCATCGTTAACTGATTTCATCTTCATTTAACTGATTTCATCGTTAACTGATTTCATCGTTAATTGATTTCATCGTTAACTGATTTCATCTTCATTCTTCATTTAACTGATTTCATCTTTAACTGATTTCATCGTTAACTGATTTCATCTTCATTTAACTGATTTCATCGTTAATTGATTTCATCGTTAACTGATTTCATCGTTAACTGATTTCATCGTTAACTGATTTCATCTTCATTTAACTGATTTCATCGTTAACTGATTTCATCGTTAACTGATTTCATCTTTAACTGATTTCATCTTCATTTAACTGATTTCATCGTTAACTGATTTCATCGTTAACTGATTTCATCGTTAACTGATTTCATCTTCATTTAACTGATTTCATTGTTAACTGATTTCATCGTTAACTGATTTCATCTTCATTTAACTGATTTCCTCGTTAACTGATTTCATCGTTAACTGATTTCATCGTTAACTGATTTCATCTTCATTTAACTGATTTCATTTTCATTCTTCATTTAACTGATTTCATCGTTAACTGATTTCATCTTCATTTAACTGATTTCATCGTTAACTGATTTCATCGTTAACTGATTTCATCTTTAACTGATTTCATCGTTAACTGATTTCATCTTCATTTAACTGATTTCATCGTTAACTGATTTCATCTTCATTTAATTGATTTCATCGTTAACTGATTTCATCGTTAACTGATTTCATCGTTAACTGATTTCATCTTCATTTAACTGATTTCATCGTTAACTGATTTCATCGTTAACTGATTTCATCTTCATTTAACTGATTTCATTTTCATTCTTCATTTAACTGATTTCATCGTTAACTGATTTCATCTTCATTTAATTGATTTCATCGTTAACTGATTTCATCGTTAACTGATTTCATCGTTAACTGATTTCATCTTCATTTAACTGATTTCATCGTTAACTGATTTCATCTTCATTTAACTGATTTCATCGTTAACTGATTTCATCGTTAATTGATTTCATCGTTAACTGATTTCATTTTCATTCTTCATTTAACTGATTTCATCGTTAACTGATTTCATCGTTAACTGATTTCATCTTCATTTAACTGATTTCATCGTTAACTGATTTCATCGTTAATTGATTTCATCGTTAACTGATTTCATCTTCATTCTTCATTTAACTGATTTCATCGTTAACTGATTTCATCTTCATTTAACTGATTTCATCGTTAACTGATTTCATCGTTAACTGATTTCATCGTTAACTGATTTCATCTTCATTTAACTGATTTCATTGTTAACTGATTTCATCGTTAACTGATTTCATCTTCATTTAACTGATTTCATCGTTAACTGATTTCATCGTTAACTGATTTCATCGTTAACTGATTTCATCTTCATTTAACTGATTTCATTTTCATTCTTCATTTAACTGATTTCATCGTTAACTGATTTCATCTTCATTTAACTGATTTCATCGTTAACTGATTTCATCGTTAACTGATTTCATCTTTAACTGATTTCATCGTTAACTGATTTCATCTTCATTTAACTGATTTCATCGTTAACTGATTTCATCTTCATTTAATTGATTTCATCGTTAACTGATTTCATCGTTAACTGATTTCATCGTTAACTGATTTCATCTTCATTTAACTGATTTCATCATTAACTGATTTCATCGTTAACTGATTTCATCTTCATTTAACTGATTTCATTTTCATTCTTCATTTAACTGATTTCATCGTTAACTGATTTCATCTTCATTTAATTGATTTCATCGTTAACTGATTTCATCGTTAACTGATTTCATCGTTAACTGATTTCATCTTCATTTAACTGATTTCATCGTTAACTGATTTCATCGTTAACTGATTTCATCGTTAACTGATTTCATCTTCATTTAACTGATTTCATCGTTAACTGATTTCATCGTTAACTGATTTCATCTTCATTTAACTGATTTCATCGTTAACTGATTTCATCGTTAATTGATTTCATCGTTAACTGATTTCATTTTCATTCTTCATTTAACTGATTTCGTCGTTAACTGATTTCATCGTTAACTGATTTCATCTTCATTTAACTGATTTCATCGTTAACTGATTTCATCGTTAATTGATTTCATCGTTAACTGATTTCATCTTCATTCTTCATTTAACTGATTTCATCGTTAACTGATTTCATCTTCATTTAACTGATTTCATCGTTAACTGATTTCATCGTTAACTGATTTCATCGTTAACTGATTTCATCTTCATTTAACTGATTTCATCGTTAACTGATTTCATCGTTAACTGATTTCATCGTTAACTGATTTCATCTTCATTTAACTGATTTCATCGTTAATTGATTTCATCGTTAACTGATTTCATCGTTAATTGATTTCATCGTTAACTGATTTCATCTTCATTTAACTGATTTCATCGTTAACTGATTTCATCTTCATTCTTCATTTAACTGATTTCATCTTTAACTGATTTCATCGTTAACTGATTTCATCTTCATTTAACTGATTTCATCGTTAATTGATTTCATCGTTAACTGATTTCATCGTTAATTGATTTCATCGTTAACTGATTTCATCTTCATTTAACTGATTTCATCGTTAACTGATTTCATCTTCATTCTTCATTTAACTGATTTCATCTTTAACTGTTTTCATCGTTAACTGATTTCATCTTCATTTAACTGATTTCATCGTTAATTGATTTCATCGTTAACTGATTTCATCGTTAATTGATTTCATCGTTAACTGATTTCATCTTCATTTAACTGATTTCATCGTTAACTGATTTCATCTTCATTCTTCATTTAACTGATTTCATCTTTAACTGATTTCATCGTTAACTGATTTCATCTTCATTTAACTGATTTCATCGTTAATTGATTTCATCGTTAACTGATTTCATCGTTAACTGATTTCATCTTCATTTAACTGATTTCATCGTTAACTGATTTCATCGTTAACTGATTTCATCTTTAACTGATTTCATCTTCATTTAACTGATTTCATCGTTAATTGATTTCATCGTTAACTGATTTCATCGTTAACTGATTTCATCGTTAACTGATTTCATCTTCATTTAACTGATTTCATCGTTAATTGATTTCATCGTTAACTGATTTCATCGTTAATTGATTTCATCGTTAACTGATTTCATCTTCATTTAACTGATTTCATCGTTAACTGATTTCATCTTCATTCTTCATTTAACTGATTTCATCTTTAACTGATTTCATCGTTAACTGATTTCATCTTCATTTAACTGATTTCATCGTTAATTGATTTCATCGTTAACTGATTTCATCGTTAATTGATTTCATCGTTAACTGATTTCATCTTCATTTAACTGATTTCATCGTTAACTGATTTCATCTTCATTCTTCATTTA
This sequence comes from Semicossyphus pulcher, assembly GCF_022749685.1. Taxonomy (NCBI): domain Eukaryota; kingdom Metazoa; phylum Chordata; class Actinopteri; order Labriformes; family Labridae; genus Semicossyphus; species Semicossyphus pulcher. The sequence goes on along the minus strand of NW_027211720.1, from coordinate 166,794 downwards.
ACTGATTTCATCTTTAACTGATTTCATCGTTAACTGATTTCATCTTCATTTAACTGATTTCATCGTTAATTGATTTCATCGTTAACTGATTTCATCTTCATTTAACTGATTTCATCGTTAATTGATTTCATCGTTAACTGATTTCATCGTTAACTGATTTCATCTTCATTTAACTGATTTCATCGTTAACTGATTTCATCGTTAACTGATTTCATCTTTAACTGATTTCATCTTCATTTAACTGATTTCATCGTTAACTGATTTCATCGTTAACTGATTTCATCGTTAACTGATTTCATCTTCATTTAACTGATTTCATTGTTAACTGATTTCATCGTTAACTGATTTCATCTTCATTTAACTGATTTCCTCGTTAACTGATTTCATCGTTAACTGATTTCATCGTTAACTGATTTCATCTTCATTTAACTGATTTCATTTTCATTCTTCATTTAACTGATTTCATCGTTAACTGATTTCATCTTCATTTAACTGATTTCATCGTTAACTGATTTCATCGTTAACTGATTTCATCGTTAACTGATTTCATCTTTAACTGATTTCATCGTTAACTGATTTCATCTTCATTTAACTGATTTCATCGTTAACTGATTTCATCTTCATTTAATTGATTTCATCGTTAACTGATTTCATCGTTAACTGATTTCATCGTTAACTGATTTCATCTTCATTTAACTGATTTCATCGTTAACTGATTTCATCGTTAACTGATTTCATCTTCATTTAACTGATTTCATTTTCATTCTTCATTTAACTGATTTCATCGTTAACTGATTTCATCTTCATTTAATTGATTTCATCGTTAACTGATTTCATCGTTAACTGATTTCATCGTTAACTGATTTCATCTTCATTTAACTGATTTCATCGTTAACTGATTTCATCGTTAACTGATTTCATCGTTAACTGATTTCATCTTCATTTAACTGATTTCATCGTTAACTGATTTCATCGTTAACTGATTTCATCTTCATTTAACTGATTTCATCGTTAACTGATTTCATCGTTAATTGATTTCATCGTTAACTGATTTCATTTTCATTCTTCATTTAACTGATTTCATCGTTAACTGATTTCATCGTTAACTGATTTCATCTTCATTTAACTGATTTCATCGTTAACTGATTTCATCGTTAATTGATTTCATCGTTAACTGATTTCATCTTCATTCTTCATTTAACTGATTTCATCGTTAACTGATTTCATCTTCATTTAACTGATTTCATCGTTAACTGATTTCATCGTTAACTGATTTCATCGTTAACTGATTCCATCGTTAACTGATTTCATCTTCATTTAACTGATTTCATTGTTAACTGATTTCATCGTTAACTGATTTCATCTTCATTTAACTGATTTCATCGTTAACTGATTTCATCGTTAACTGATTTCATCTTCATTTAACTGATTTCATTTTCATTCTTCATTTAACTGATTTCATCGTTAACTGATTTCATCTTCATTTAACTGATTTCATCGTTAACTGATTTCATCGTTAACTGATTTCATCGTTAACTGATTTCATCTTTAACTGATTTCATCGTTAACTGATTTCATCTTCATTTAACTGATTTCATCGTTAACTGATTTCATCTTCATTTAATTGATTTCATCGTTAACTGATTTCATCGTTAACTGATTTCATCGTTAACTGATTTCATCGTTAACTGATTTCATCTTCATTTAACTGATTTCATCGTTAACTGATTTCATCTTCATTCTTCATTTAACTGATTTCATCTTTAACTGATTTCATCGTTAACTGATTTCATCTTCATTTAACTGATTTCATCGTTAATTGATTTCATCGTTAACTGATTTCATCGTTAACTGATTTCATCGTTAACTGATTTCATCTTCATTCTTCATTTAACTGATTTCATCTTTAACTGATTTCATCGTTAACTGATTTCATCTTCATTTAACTGATTTCATCGTTAATTGATTTCATCGTTAACTGATTTCATCGTTAATTGATTTCATCGTTAACTGATTTCATCTTCATTTAACTGATTTCATCGTTAACTGATTTCATCTTCATTCTTCATTTAACTGATTTCATCTTTAACTGATTTCATCGTTAACTGATTTCATCTTCATTTAACTGATTTCATCGTTAATTGATTTCATCGTTAACTGATTTCATCGTTAACTGATTTCATCTTCATTTAACTGATTTCATCGTTAACTGATTTCATCGTTAACTGATTTCATCTTCATTTAACTGATTTCATCTTCATTTAACTGATTTCATCGTTAACTGATTTCATCGTTAACTGATTTCATCTTCATTTAATTGATTTCATCGTTAACTGATTTCATCGTTAACTGATTTCATCGTTAACTGATTTCATCTTCATTTAACTGATTTCATCGTTAACTGATTTCATCGTTAACTGATTTCATCGTTAACTGATTTCATCTTCATTTAACTGATTTCATCGTTAACTGATTTCATCGTTAACTGATTTCATCTTCATTTAACTGATTTCATCGTTAACTGATTTCATCGTTAATTGATTTCATCGTTAACTGATTTCATTTTCATTCTTCATTTAACTGATTTCATCGTTAACTGATTTCATCGTTAACTGATTTCATCTTCATTTAACTGATTTCATCGTTAACTGATTTCATCGTTAATTGATTTCATCGTTAACTGATTTCATCTTCATTCTTCATTTAACTGATTTCATCGTTAACTGATTTCATCTTCATTTAACTGATTTCATCGTTAACTGATTTCATCGTTAACTGATTTCATCGTTAACTGATTTCATCTTCATTTAACTGATTTCATCGTTAACTGATTTCATCTTCATTCTTCATTTAACTGATTTCATCTTTAACTGATTTCATCGTTAACTGATTTCATCTTCATTTAACTGATTTCATCGTTAATTGATTTCATCGTTAACTGATTTCATCGTTAACTGATTTCATCTTCATTTAACTGATTTCATCGTTAACTGATTTCATCTTCATTTAACTGATTTCATCGTTAACTGATTTCATCGTTAACTGATTTCATCGTTAACTGATTTCATCTTTAACTGATTTCATCGTTAACTGATTTCATCTTCATTTAACTGATTTCATCGTTAACTGATTTCATCTTCATTTAATTGATTTCATCGTTAACTGATTTCATCGTTAACTGATTTCATCGTTAACTGATTTCATCTTCATTTAACTGATTTCATCGTTAACTGATTTCATCGTTAACTGATTTCATCTTCATTTAACTGATTTCATCGTTAACTGATTTCATCGTTAATTGATTTCATCGTTAACTGATTTCATTTTCATTCTTCATTTAACTGATTTCATCGTTAACTGATTTCATCGTTAACTGATTTCATCTTCATTTAACTGATTTCATCGTTAACTGATTTCATCGTTAACTGATTTCATCTTCATTTAACTGATTTCATCGTTAACTGATTTCATCGTTAATTGATTTCATCGTTAACTGATTTCATTTTCATTCTTCATTTAACTGATTTCATCGTTAACTGATTTCATCGTTAACTGATTTCATCTTCATTTAACTGATTTCATCGTTAACTGATTTCATCGTTAATTGATTTCATCGTTAACTGATTTCATCTTCATTCTTCATTTAACTGATTTCATCGTTAACTGATTTCATCTTCATTTAACTGATTTCATCGTTAACTGATTTCATCGTTAACTGATTTCATCGTTAACTGATTTCATCTTCATTTAACTGATTTCATCGTTAACTGATTTCATCTTCATTCTTCATTTAACTGATTTCATCTTTAACTGATTTCATCGTTAATTGATTTCATCGTTAACTGATTTCATCGTTAACTGATTTCATCGTTAACTGATTTCATCTTCATTTAACTGATTTCATCGTTAATTGATTTCATCGTTAACTGATTTCATCGTTAATTGATTTCATCGTTAACTGATTTCATCGTTAACTGATTTCATCGTTAACTGATTTCATCTTCATTTAATTGATTTCATCGTTAACTGATTTCATCGTTAACTGATTTCATCGTTAACTGATTTCATCTTCATTTAACTGATTTCATCGTTAACTGATTTCATCGTTAACTGATTTCATCGTTAACTGATTTCATCTTCATTTAACTGATTTCATCGTTAACTGATTTCATCGTTAACTGATTTCATCTTCATTTAACTGATTTCATCGTTAACTGATTTCATCGTTAATTGATTTCATCGTTAACTGATTTCATTTTCATTCTTCATTTAACTGATTTCATCGTTAACTGATTTCATCGTTAACTGATTTCATCTTCATTTAACTGATTTCATCGTTAACTGATTTCATCGTTAATTGATTTCATCGTTAACTGATTTCATCTTCATTCTTCATTTAACTGATTTCATCGTTAACTGATTTCATCTTCATTTAACTGATTTCATCGTTAACTGATTTCATCTTCATTCTTCATTTAACTGATTTCATCTTTAACTGATTTCATCGTTAACTGATTTCATCTTCATTTAACTGATTTCATCGTTAATTGATTTCATCGTTAACTGATTTCATCGTTAACTGATTTCATCTTCATTTAACTGATTTCATCGTTAACTGATTTCATCGTTAACTGATTTCATCTTTAACTGATTTCATCTTCATTTAACTGATTTCATCGTTAACTGATTTCATCGTTAACTGATTTCATCGTTAACTGATTTCATCTTCATTTAACTGATTTCATTGTTAACTGATTTCATCGTTAACTGATTTCATCTTCATTTAACTGATTTCATCGTTAACTGATTTCATCGTTAACTGATTTCATCTTCATTTAACTGATTTCATTTTCATTCTTCATTTAACTGATTTCATCGTTAACTGATTTCATCTTCATTTAACTGATTTCATCGTTAACTGATTTCATCGTTAACTGATTTCATCGTTAACTGATTTCATCTTTAACTGATTTCATCGTTAACTGATTTCATCTTCATTTAACTGATTTCATCGTTAACTGATTTCATCTTCATTTAATTGATTTCATCGTTAACTGATTTCATCGTTAACTGATTTCATCGTTAACTGATTTCATCTTCATTTAACTGATTTCATCGTTAACTGATTTCATCGTTAACTGATTTCATCTTCATTTAACTGATTTCATCGTTAACTGATTTCATCGTTAATTGATTTCATCGTTAACTGATTTCATTTTCATTCTTCATTTAACTGATTTCATCGTTAACTGATTTCATCGTTAACTGATTTCATCTTCATTTAACTGATTTCATCGTTAATTGATTTCATCGTTAACTGATTTCATCGTTAACTGATTTCATCGTTAACTGATTTCATCTTCATTTAACTGATTTCATCGTTAATTGATTTCATCGTTAACTGATTTCATCGTTAACTGATTTCATCGTTAACTGATTTCATCTTTAACTGATTTCATCGTTAACTGATTTCATCTTCATTTAACTGATTTCATCGTTAACTGATTTCATCTTCATTTAATTGATTTCATCGTTAACTGATTTCATCGTTAACTGATTTCATCGTTAACTGATTTCATCTTCATTTAACTGATTTCATCGTTAACTGATTTCATCGTTAACTGATTTCATCTTCATTTAACTGATTTCATTTTCATTCTTCATTTAACTGATTTCATCGTTAACTGATTTCATCTTCATTTAATTGATTTCATCGTTAACTGATTTCATCGTTAACTGATTTCATCGTTAACTGATTTCATCTTCATTTAACTGATTTCATCGTTAACTGATTTCATCGTTAACTGATTTCATCGTTAACTGATTTCATCTTCATTTAACTGATTTCATCGTTAACTGATTTCATCGTTAACTGATTTCATCTTCATTTAACTGATTTCATCGTTAACTGATTTCATCGTTAATTGATTTCATCGTTAACTGATTTCATTTTCATTCTTCATTTAACTGATTTCATCGTTAACTGATTTCATCGTTAACTGATTTCATCTTCATTTAACTGATTTCATCGTTAACTGATTTCATCGTTAATTGATTTCATCGTTAACTGATTTCATCTTCATTCTTCATTTAACTGATTTCATCGTTAACTGATTTCATCTTCATTTAACTGATTTCATCGTTAACTGATTTCATCGTTAACTGATTTCATCGTTAACTGATTTCATCTTCATTTAACTGATTTCATCGTTAACTGATTTCATCGTTAACTGATTTCATCTTCATTCTTCATTTAACTGATTTCATCTTTAACTGATTTCATCGTTAACTGATTTCATCTTCATTTAACTGATTTCATCGTTAATTGATTTCATCGTTAACTGATTTCATCGTTAACTGATTTCATCTTCATTTAACTGATTTCATCGTTAATTGATTTCATCGTTAACTGATTTCATCGTTAATTGATTTCATCGTTAACTGATTTCATCGTTAACTGATTTCATCGTTAACTGATTTCATCTTCATTTAATTGATTTCACCGTTAACTGATTTCATCGTTAACTGATTTCATCGTTAACTGATTTCATCTTCATTTAACTGATTTCATCGTTAACTGATTTCATCGTTAACTGATTTCATCGTTAACTGATTTCATCTTCATTTAACTGATTTCATCGTTAACTGATTTCATCGTTAACTGATTTCATCTTCATTTAACTGATTTCATCGTTAACTGATTTCATCGTTAATTGATTTCATCGTTAACTGATTTCATTTTCATTCTTCATTTAACTGATTTCATCGTTAACTGATTTCATCGTTAACTGATTTCATCTTCATTTAACTGATTTCATCGTTAACTGATTTCATCGTTAATTGATTTCATCGTTAACTGATTTCATCTTCATTCTTCATTTAACTGATTTCATCGTTAACTGATTTCATCTTCATTTAACTGATTTCATCGTTAACTGATTTCATCGTTAACTGATTTCATCGTTAACTGATTTCATCTTCATTTAACTGATTTCATCGTTAACTGATTTCATCTTCATTCTTCATTTAACTGATTTCATCGTTAACTGATTTCATCGTTAACTGATTTCATCTTCATTTAACTGATTTCATCGTTAATTGATTTCATCGTTAACTGATTTCATCGTTAACTGATTTCATCTTCATTTAACTGATTTCATCGTTAACTGATTTCATCGTTAACTGATTTCATCTTTAACTGATTTCATCTTCATTTAACTGATTTCATCGTTAACTGATTTCATCGTTAACTGATTTCATCTTCATTTAACTGATTTCATTGTTAACTGATTTCATCGTTAACTGATTTCATCTTCATTTAACTGATTTCATCGTTAACTGATTTCATCGTTAACTGATTTCATCTTCATTTAACTGATTTCATTTTCATTCTTCATTTAACTGATTTCATCGTTAACTGATTTCATCTTCATTGAACTGATTTCATCGTTAACTGATTTCATCGTTAACTGATTTCATCTTTAACTGATTTCATCGTTAACTGATTTCATCTTCATTTAACTGATTTCATCGTTAACTGATTTCATCTTCATTTAATTGATTTCATCGTTAACTGATTTCATCGTTAACTGATTTCATCGTTAACTGATTTCATCTTCATTTAACTGATTTCATCGTTAACTGATTTCATCGTTAACTGATTTCATCTTCATTTAACTGATTTCATCGTTAACTGATTTCATCGTTAATTGATTTCATCGTTAACTGATTTCATTTTCATTCTTCATTTAACTGATTTCATCGTTAACTGATTTCATCGTTAACTGATTTCATCTTCATTTAACTGATTTCATCGTTAACTGATTTCATCGTTAACTGATTTCATCGTTAACTGATTTCATCGTTAACTGATTTCATCTTCATTTAACTGATTTCATTGTTAACTGATTTCATCGTTAACTGATTTCATCTTCATTTAACTGATTTCATCGTTAACTGATTTCATCGTTAACTGATTTCATCGTTAACTGATTTCATCTTCATTTAACTGATTTCATTTTCATTCTTCATTTAACTGATTTCATCGTTAACTGATTTCATCTTCATTTAACTGATTTCATCGTTAACTGATTTCATCGTTAACTGATTTCATCGTTAACTGATTTCATCTTTAACTGATTTCATCGTTAACTGATTTCATCTTCATTTAACTGATTTCATCGTTAACTGATTTCATCTTCATTTAATTGATTTCATCGTTAACTGATTTCATCGTTAACTGATTTCATCGTTAACTGATTTCATCGTTAACTGATTTCATCTTCATTTAACTGATTTCATCGTTAACTGATTTCATCGTTAACTGATTTCATCTTCATTTAACTGATTTCATTTTCATTCTTCATTTAACTGATTTCATCGTTAACTGATTTCATCTTCATTTAATTGATTTCATCGTTAACTGATTTCATCGTTAACTGATTTCATCGTTAACTGATTTCATCTTCATTTAACTGATTTCATCGTTAACTGATTTCATCGTTAACTGATTTCATCGTTAACTGATTTCATCTTCATTTAACTGATTTCATCGTTAACTGATTTCATCGTTAACTGATTTCATCTTCATTTAACTGATTTCATCGTTAACTGATTTCATCGTTAATTGATTTCATCGTTAACTGATTTCATTTTCATTCTTCATTTAACTGATTTCATCGTTAACTGATTTCATCGTTAACTGATTTCATCTTCATTTAACTGATTTCATCGTTAATTGATTTCATCGTTAACTGATTTCATCGTTAATTGATTTCATCGTTAACTGATTTCATCTTCATTTAACTGATTTCATCGTTAACTGATTTCATCTTCATTCTTCATTTAACTGATTTCATCTTTAACTGATTTCATCGTTAACTGATTTCATCTTCATTTAACTGATTTCATCGTTAATTGATTTCATCGTTAACTGATTTCATCGTTAACTGATTTCATCTTCATTTAACTGATTTCATCGTTAACTGATTTCATCGTTAACTGATTTCATCTTTAACTGATTTCATCTTCATTTAACTGATTTCATCGTTAACTGATTTCATCGTTAACTGATTTCATCGTTAACTGATTTCATCTTCATTTAACTGATTTCATCTTCATTTAACTGATTTCATCGTTAACTGATTTCATCGTTAACTGATTTCATCTTCATTTAACTGATTTCATCGTTAACTGATTTCATCGTTAATTGATTTCATCGTTAACTGATTTCATTTTCATTCTTCATTTAACTGATTTCATCGTTAACTGATTTCATCGTTAACTGATTTCATCTTCATTTAACTGATTTCATCGTTAACTGATTTCATCGTTAATTGATTTCATCGTTAACTGATTTCATCTTCATTTAACTGATTTCATCGTTAACTGATTTCATCGTTAACTGATTTCATCGTTAACTGATTTCATCGTTAACTGATTTCATCTTCATTCTTCATTTAACTGATTTCATCTTTAACTGATTTCATCGTTAACTGATTTCATCTTCATTTAACTGATTTCATCGTTAATTGATTTCATCGTTAATTGATTTCATCGTTAACTGATTTCATTTTCATTCTTCATTTAACTGATTTCATCGTTAACTGATTTCATCGTTAACTGATTTCATCTTCATTTAACTGATTTCATCGTTAACTGATTTCATCGTTAATTGATTTCATCGTTAACTGATTTCATCTTCATTCTTCATTTAACTGATTTCATCGTTAACTGATTTCATCTTCATTTAACTGATTTCATCGTTAACTGATTTCATCGTTAACTGATTTCATCTTCATTTAACTGATTTCATCGTTAACTGATTTCATCTTCATTCTTCATTTAACTGATTTCATCGTTAACTGATTTCATCTTCATTTAACTGATTTCATCTTCATTTAACTGATTTCATCGTTAATTGATTTCATCGTTAACTGATTTCATCGTTAACTGATTTCATCTTCATTTAACTGATTTCATCGTTAACTGATTTCATCGTTAACTGATTTCATCTTTAACTGATTTCATCTTCATTTAACTGATTTCATCGTTAACTGATTTCATCGTTAACTGATTTCATCGTTAACTGATTTCATCTTCATTTAACTGATTTCATTGTTAACTGATTTCATCGTTAACTGATTTCATCGTTAACTGATTTCATCTTCATTTAACTGATTTCATCGTTAACTGATTTCATCGTTAACTGATTTCATCGTTAACTGATTTCATCTTCATTTAACTGATTTCATTGTTAACTGATTTCATCGTTAACTGATTTCATCTTCATTTAACTGATTTCATCGTTAACTGATTTCATCGTTAACTGATTTCATCTTCATTTAACTGATTTCATTTTCATTCTTCATTTAACTGATTTCATCGTTAACTGATTTCATCTTCATTTAACTGATTTCATCGTTAACTGATTTCATCGTTAACTGATTTCATCGTTAACTGATTTCATCTTCATTTAACTGATTTCATTGTTAACTGATTTCATCGTTAACTGATTTCATCTTCATTTAATTGATTTCATCGTTAACTGATTTCATCTTCATTTAATTGATTTCATCGTTAACTGATTTCATCGTTAACTGATTTCATCGTTAACTGATTTCATCCTCATTTTACTGATTTCATCGTTAACTGATTTCATCGTTAACTGATTTCATCTTCATTTAACTGATTTCATCGTTAACTGATTTCATCGTTAACTGATTTCATCTTCATTTAACTGATTTCATCGTTAACTGATTTCATCGTTAACTGATTTCATCGTTAACTGATTTCATCTTCATTTAACTGATTTCATTGTTAACTGATTTCATCGTTAACTGATTTCATCTTCATTTAACTGATTTCATCGTTAACTGATTTCATCGTTAACTGATTTCATCGTTAACTGATTTCATCTTCATTTAACTGATTTCATTTTCATTCTTCATTTAACTGATTTCATCGTTAACTGATTTCATCTTCATTTAACTGATTTCATCGTTAACTGATTTCATCGTTAACTGATTTCATCGTTAACTGATTTCATCTTTAACTGATTTCATCGTTAACTGATTTCATCTTCATTTAACTGATTTCATCGTTAACTGATTTCATCTTCATTTAATTGATTTCATCGTTAACTGATTTCATCGTTAACTGATTTCATCGTTAACTGATTTCATCGTTAACTGATTTCATCTTCATTTAACTGATTTCATCGTTAACTGATTTCATCGTTAACTGATTTCATCTTCATTTAACTGATTTCATCGTTAACTGATTTCATCGTTAATTGATTTCATCGTTAACTGATTTCATTTTCATTCTTCATTTAACTGATTTCATCGTTAACTGATTTCATCGTTAACTGATTTCATCTTCATTTAACTGATTTCATCGTTAATTGATTTCATCGTTAACTGATTTCATCGTTAATTGATTTCATCGTTAACTGATTTCATCGTTAACTGATTTCATCTTCATTTAACTGATTTCATCGTTAACTGATTTCATCGTTAACTGATTTCATCTTTAACTGATTTCATCTTCATTTAACTGATTTCATCGTTAACTGATTTCATCGTTAACTGATTTCATCGTTAACTGATTTCATCTTCATTTAACTGATTTCATCTTCATTTAACTGATTTCATCGTTAACTGATTTCATCGTTAACTGATTTCATCTTCATTTAATTGATTTCATCGTTAACTGATTTCATCGTTAACTGATTTCATCTTCATTTAACTGATTTCATCTTCATTTAACTGATTTCATCGTTAACTGATTTCATCGTTAACTGATTTCATCGTTAACTGATTTCATCTTCATTTAACTGATTTCATCGTTAACTGATTTCATCGTTAATTGATTTCATCGTTAACTGATTTCATTTTCATTCTTCATTTAACTGATTTCATCGTTAACTGATTTCATCGTTAACTGATTTCATCTTCATTTAACTGATTTCATCGTTAACTGATTTCATCTTCATTCTTCATTTAACTGATTTCATCGTTAACTGATTTCATCTTCATTTAACTGATTTCATCGTTAACTGATTTCATCGTTAACTGATTTCATCGTTAACTGATTTCATCTTCATTTAACTGATTTCATCGTTAACTGATTTCATCTTCATTCTTCATTTAACTGATTTCATCTTTAACTGATTTCATCGTTAACTGATTTCATCTTCATTTAACTGATTTCATCGTTAATTGATTTCATCGTTAACTGATTTCATCGTTAACTGATTTCATCTTCATTTAACTGATTTCATCGTTAACTGATTTCATCGTTAATTGATTTCATCGTTAACTGATTTCATTTTCATTCTTCATTTAACTGATTTCATCGTTAACTGATTTCATCGTTAACTGATTTCATCTTCATTTAACTGATTTCATCGTTAACTGATTTCATCGTTAATTGATTTCATCGTTAACTGATTTCATCTTCATTTAACTGATTTCATCTTCATTTAACTGATTTCATCGTTAACTGATTTCATCGTTAATTGATTTCATCGTTAACTGATTTCATCTTCATTCTTCATTTAACTGATTTCATCGTTAACTGATTTCATCTTCATTTAACTGATTTCATCGTTAACTGATTTCATCTTCATTCTTCATTTAACTGATTTCATCGTTAACTGATTTCATCTTCATTTAACTGATTTCATCGTTAACTGATTTCATCGTTAACTGATTTCATCGTTAACTGATTTCATCTTCATTTAACTGATTTCATCGTTAACTGATTTCATCTTCATTCTTCATTTAACTGATTTCATCTTTAACTGATTTCATCGTTAACTGATTTCATCTTCATTTAACTGATTTCATCGTTAATTGATTTCATCGTTAACTGATTTCATCGTTAACTGATTTCATCTTCATTTAACTGATTTCATCGTTAACTGATTTCATCGTTAACTGATTTCATCTTTAACTGATTTCATCTTCATTTAACTGATTTCATCGTTAACTGATTTCATCGTTAACTGATTTCATCGTTAACTGATTTCATCTTCATTTAACTGATTTCATTGTTAACTGATTTCATCGTTAACTGATTTCATCTTCATTTAACTGATTTCATCGTTAACTGATTTCATCGTTAACTGATTTCATCGTTAACTGATTTCATCTTCATTTAACTGATTTCATTTTCATTCTTCATTTAACTGATTTCATCGTTAACTGATTTCATCTTCATTTAACTGATTTCATCGTTAACTGATTTCATCGTTAACTGATTTCATCGTTAACTGATTTCATCTTTAACTGATTTCATCGTTAACTGATTTCATCTTCATTTAACTGATTTCATCGTTAACTGATTTCATCTTCATTTAATTGATTTCATCGTTAACTGATTTCATCGTTAACTGATTTCATCGTTAACTGATTTCATCTTCATTTAACTGATTTCATCGTTAACTGATTTCATCGTTAACTGATTTCATCTTCATTTAATTGATTTCATCGTTAACTGATTTCATCGTTAACTGATTTCATCTTCATTTAACTGATTTCATCGTTAACTGATTTCATCGTTAACTGATTTCATCTTCATTTAACTGATTTCATCGTTAACTGATTTCATCGTTAATTGATTTCATCGTTAACTGATTTCATTTTCATTCTTCATTTAACTGATTTCATCGTTAACTGATTTCATCGTTAACTGATTTCATCGTTAACTGATTTCATCTTTAACTGATTTCATCGTTAACTGATTTCATCGTTAACTGATTTCATCTTCATTTAACTGATTTCATTGTTAACTGATTTCATCGTTAATTGATTTCATCGTTAACTGATTTCATCTTCATTTAACTGATTTCATCGTTAACTGATTTCATCGTTAACTGATTTCATCTTTAACTGATTTCATCGTTAACTGATTTCATCGTTAACTGATTTCATCTTCATTTAACTGATTTCATTGTTAACTGATTTCATCGTTAACTGATTTCATCTTCATTTAATTGATTTCATCGTTAACTGATTTCATCTTCATTTAATTGATTTCATCGTTAACTGATTTCATCGTTAACTGATTTCATCGTTAACTGATTTCATCTTCATTTAACTGATTTCATCGTTAACTGATTTCATCGTTAACTGATTTCATCTTCATTTAACTGATTTCATCGTTAACTGATTTCATCGTTAACTGATTTCATCTTCATTTAACTGATTTCATCGTTAACTGATTTCATCGTTAACTGATTTCATCGTTAACTGATTTCATCGTTAACTGATTTCATCTTCATTTAACTGATTTCATTGTTAACTGATTTCATCGTTAACTGATTTCATCTTCATTTAACTGATTTCATCGTTAACTGATTTCATCGTTAACTGATTTCATCTTCATTTAACTGATTTCATTTTCATTCTTCATTTAACTGATTTCATCGTTAACTGATTTCATCTTCATTTAACTGATTTCATCGTTAACTGATTTCATCGTTAACTGATTTCATCGTTAACTGATTTCATCTTTAACTGATTTCATCGTTAACTGATTTCATCTTCATTTAACTGATTTCATCGTTAACTGATTTCATCTTCATTTAATTGATTTCATCGTTAACTGATTTCATCGTTAACTGATTTCATCGTTAACTGATTTCATCTTCATTTAACTGATTTCATCGTTAACTGATTTCAATCGTTAACTGATTTCATCTTCATTTAACTGATTTCATTTTCATTCTTCATTTAACTGATTTCATCGTTAACTGATTTCATCTTCATTTAATTGATTTCATCGTTAACTGATTTCATCGTTAACTGATTTCATCGTTAACTGATTTCATTTTCATTCTTCATTTAACTGATTTCATCGTTAACTGATTTCATCGTTAACTGATTTCATCTTCATTTAACTGATTTCATCGTTAACTGATTTCATCGTTAACTGATTTCATCTTCATTTAACTGATTTCATCGTTAACTGATTTCATCGTTAACTGATTTCATCGTTAACTGATTTCATCGTTAACTGATTTCATCTTCATTTAACTGATTTCATTGTTAACTGATTTCATCGTTAACTGATTTCATCTTCATTTAACTGATTTCATCGTTAACTGATTTCATCGTTAACTGATTTCATCGTTAACTGATTTCATCTTCATTTAACTGATTTCATTTTCATTCTTCATTTAACTGATTTCATCGTTAACTGATTTCATCTTCATTTAACTGATTTCATCGTTAACTGATTTCATCGTTAACTGATTTCATCTTTAACTGATTTCATCGTTAACTGATTTCATCGTTAACTGATTTCATCTTCATTTAACTGATTTCATTGTTAACTGATTTCATCGTTAATTGATTTCATCGTTAACTGATTTCATCTTCATTTAACTGATTTCATCGTTAACTGATTTCATCGTTAACTGATTTCATCGTTAACTGATTTCATCTTTAACTGATTTCATCGTTAACTGATTTCATCGTTAACTGATTTCATCTTCATTTAACTGATTTCATTTTCATTCTTCATTTAACTGATTTCATCGTTAACTGATTTCATCTTCATTTAATTGATTTCATCGTTAACTGATTTCATCGTTAACTGATTTCATCGTTAACTGATTTCATTTTCATTCTTCATTTAACTGATTTCATCGTTAACTGATTTCATCGTTAACTGATTTCATCTTCATTTAACTGATTTCATCGTTAACTGATTTCATCGTTAACTGATTTCATCTTCATTTAACTGATTTCATCGTTAACTGATTTCATCGTTAACTGATTTCATCTTCATTTAACTGATTTCATTGTTAACTGATTTCATCGTTAACTGATTTCATCTTCATTTAACTGATTTCATCGTTAACTGATTTCATCGTTAACTGATTTCATCGTTAACTGATTTCATCTTCATTTAACTGATTTCATTTTCATTCTTCATTTAACTGATTTCATCGTTAACTGATTTCATCTTCATTTAACTGATTTCATCGTTAACTGATTTCATCGTTAACTGATTTCATCTTTAACTGATTTCATCGTTAACTGATTTCATCGTTAACTGATTTCATCTTCATTTAACTGATTTCATTGTTAACTGATTTCATCGTTAATTGATTTCATCGTTAACTGATTTCATCTTCATTTAACTGATTTCATCGTTAACTGATTTCATCGTTAACTGATTTCATCGTTAACTGATTTCATCGTTAACTGATTTCATCGTTAACTGATTTCATCTTCATTTAACTGATTTCATTGTTAACTGATTTCATCGTTAACTGATTTCATCTTCATTTAATTGATTTCATCGTTAACTGATTTCATCTTCATTTAATTGATTTCATCGTTAACTGATTTCATCGTTAACTGATTTCATCGTTAACTGATTTCATCTTCATTTAACTGATTTCATCGTTAACTGATTTCATCGTTAACTGATTTCATCTTCATTTAACTGATTTCATCGTTAACTGATTTCATCGTTAACTGATTTCATCTTCATTTAACTGATTTCATCGTTAACTGATTTCATCGTTAACTGATTTCATCGTTAACTGATTTCATCTTCATTTAACTGATTTCATTGTTAACTGATTTCATCGTTAACTGATTTCATCTTCATTTAACTGATTTCATCGTTAACTGATTTCATCGTTAACTGATTTCATCGTTAACTGATTTCATCTTCATTTAACTGATTTCATTTTCATTCTTCATTTAACTGATTTCATCGTTAACTGATTTCATCTTCATTTAACTGATTTCATCGTTAACTGATTTCATCGTTAACTGATTTCATCGTTAACTGATTTCATCTTTAACTGATTTCATCGTTAACTGATTTCATCTTCATTTAACTGATTTCATCGTTAACTGATTTCATCTTCATTTAATTGATTTCATCGTTAACTGATTTCATCGTTAACTGATTTCATCGTTAACTGATTTCATCTTCATTTAACTGATTTCATCGTTAACTGATTTCATCGTTAACTGATTTCATCTTCATTTAACTGATTTCATTTTCATTCTTCATTTAACTGATTTCATCGTTAACTGATTTCATCTTCATTTAATTGATTTCATCGTTAACTGATTTCATCGTTAACTGATTTCATCGTTAACTGATTTCATCTTCATTTAACTGATTTCATCGTTAACTGATTTCATCGTTAACTGATTTCATCTTCATTTAACTGATTTCATCGTTAACTGATTTCATCGTTAACTGATTTCATCTTCATTTAACTGATTTCATCGTTAACTGATTTCATCGTTAATTGATTTCATCGTTAACTGATTTCATTTTCATTCTTCATTTAACTGATTTCATCGTTAACTGATTTCATCGTTAACTGATTTCATCTTCATTTAACTGATTTCATCGTTAATTGATTTCATCGTTAACTGATTTCATCGTTAATTGATTTCATCGTTAACTGATTTCATCTTCATTTAACTGATTTCATCGTTAACTGATTTCATCTTCATTCTTCATTTAACTGATTTCATCTTTAACTGATTTCATCGTTAACTGATTTCATCTTCATTTAACTGATTTCATCGTTAATTGATTTCATCGTTAACTGATTTCATCGTTAACTGATTTCATCTTCATTTAACTGATTTCATCGTTAACTGATTTCATCGTTAACTGATTTCATCTTTAACTGATTTCATCTTCATTTAACTGATTTCATCGTTAACTGATTTCATCGTTAACTGATTTCATCGTTAACTGATTTCATCTTCATTTAACTGATTTCATCTTCATTTAACTGATTTCATCGTTAACTGATTTCATCGTTAACTGATTTCATCTTCATTTAATTGATTTCATCGTTAACTGATTTCATCGTTAACTGATTTCATCGTTAACTGATTTCATCTTCATTTAACTGATTTCATCGTTAACTGATTTCATCGTTAACTGATTTCATCGTTAACTGATTTCATCTTCATTTAACTGATTTCATCGTTAATTGATTTCATCGTTAACTGATTTCATCTTCATTTAACTGATTTCATCGTTAATTGATTTCATCGTTAACTGATTTCATCGTTAACTGATTTCATCGTTAACTGATTTCATCTTCATTCTTCATTTAACTGATTTCATCTTTAACTGATTTCATCGTTAACTGATTTCATCTTCATTTAACTGATTTCATCGTTAATTGATTTCATCGTTAACTGATTTCATCGTTAATTGATTTCATCGTTAACTGATTTCATCTTCATTTAACTGATTTCATCGTTAACTGATTTCATCTTCATTCTTCATTTAACTGATTTCATCTTTAACTGATTTCATCGTTAACTGATTTCATCTTCATTTAACTGATTTCATCGTTAATTGATTTCATCGTTAACTGATTTCATCTTCATTTAACTGATTTCATCGTTAACTGATTTCATCGTTAACTGATTTCATCGTTAACTGATTTCATCGTTAATTGATTTCATCGTTAACTGATTTCATCTTCATTTAACTGATTTCATCGTTAATTGATTTCATCGTTAACTGATTTCATCGTTAACTGATTTCATCGTTAACTGATTTCATCTTCATTCTTCATTTAACTGATTTCATCTTTAACTGATTTCATCGTTAACTGATTTCATCTTCATTTAACTGATTTCATCGTTAATTGATTTCATCGTTAACTGATTTCATCGTTAATTGATTTCATCGTTAACTGATTTCATCTTCATTTAACTGATTTCATCGTTAACTGATTTCATCTTCATTCTTCATTTAACTGATTTCATCGTTAACTGATGTCATCGTTAACTGATTTCATCGTTAATTGATTTCATCGTTAACTGATTTCATCTTCATTTAACTGATTTCATCGTTAATTGATTTCATCGTTAACTGATTTCATCGTTAACTGATTTCATCGTTAACTGATTTCATCTTCATTCTTCATTTAACTGATTTCATCTTTAACTGATTTCATCGTTAACTGATTTCATCTTCATTTAACTGATTTCATCGTTAATTGATTTCATCGTTAACTGATTTCATCGTTAATTGATTTCATCGTTAACTGATTTCATCTTCATTTAACTGATTTCATCGTTAACTGATTTCATCTTCATTTAACTGATTTCATCGTTAATTGATTTCATCGTTAACTGATTTCATCGTTAACTGATTTCATCTTCATTTAACTGATTTCATCGTTAACTGATTTCATCGTTAACTGATTTCATCTTTAACTGATTTCATCTTCATTTAACTGATTTCATCGTTAACTGATTTCATCGTTAACTGATTTCATCGTTAACTGATTTCATCTTCATTTAACTGATTTCATCTTCATTTAACTGATTTCATCGTTAACTGATTTCATCGTTAACTGATTTCATCTTCATTTAATTGATTTCATCGTTAACTGATTTCATCGTTAACTGATTTCATCGTTAACTGATTTCATCTTCATTTAACTGATTTCATCGTTAACTGATTTCATCGTTAACTGATTTCATCGTTAACTGATTTCATCTTCATTTAACTGATTTCATCGTTAACTGATTTCATCGTTAACTGATTTCATCTTCATTTAACTGATTTCATCGTTAACTGATTTCATCGTTAATTGATTTCATCGTTAACTGATTTCATTTTCATTCTTCATTTAACTGATTTCATCGTTAACTGATTTCATCGTTAACTGATTTCATCTTCATTTAACTGATTTCATCGTTAACTGATTTCATCGTTAATTGATTTCATCGTTAACTGATTTCATCTTCATTCTTCATTTAACTGATTTCATCGTTAACTGATTTCATCTTCATTTAACTGATTTCATCGTTAACTGATTTCATCGTTAACTGATTTCATCGTTAACTGATTTCATCTTCATTTAACTGATTTCATCGTTAACTGATTTCATCTTCATTCTTCATTTAACTGATTTCATCTTTAACTGATTTCATCGTTAACTGATTTCATCTTCATTTAACTGATTTCATCGTTAATTGATTTCATCGTTAACTGATTTCATCGTTAACTGATTTCATCGTTAACTGATTTCATCTTCATTTAACTGATTTCATTTTCATTCTTCATTTAACTGATTTCATCGTTAACTGATTTCATCTTCATTTAACTGATTTCATCGTTAACTGATTTCATCGTTAACTGATTTCATCTTTAACTGATTTCATCGTTAACTGATTTCATCTTCATTTAACTGATTTCATCGTTAACTGATTTCATCTTCATTTAATTGATTTCATCGTTAACTGATTTCATCGTTAACTGATTTCATCGTTAACTGATTTCATCTTCATTTAACTGATTTCATCGTTAACTGATTTCATCGTTAACTGATTTCATCGTTAACTGATTTCATCTTCATTTAACTGATTTCATTTTCATTCTTCATTTAACTGATTTCATCGTTAACTGATTTCATCTTCATTTAATTGATTTCATCGTTAACTGATTTCATCGTTAACTGATTTCATCTTCATTTAACTGATTTCATCGTTAACTGATTTCATCGTTAACTGATTTCATCTTCATTTAACTGATTTCATCGTTAACTGATTTCATCGTTAATTGATTTCATCGTTAACTGATTTCATTTTCATTCTTCATTTAACTGATTTCATCGTTAACTGATTTCATCGTTAACTGATTTCATCGTTAACTGATTTCATCTTTAACTGATTTCATCGTTAACTGATTTCATCGTTAACTGATTTCATCTTCATTTAACTGATTTCATTGTTAACTGATTTCATCGTTAATTGATTTCATCGTTAACTGATTTCATCTTCATTTAACTGATTTCATCGTTAACTGATTTCATCGTTAACTGATTTCATCGTTAACTGATTTCATCTTCATTTAACTGATTTCATTGTTAACTGATTTCATCGTTAACTGATTTCATCTTCATTTAATTGATTTCATCGTTAACTGATTTCATCTTCATTTAATTGATTTCATCGTTAACTGATTTCATCGTTAACTGATTTCATCGTTAACTGATTTCATCTTCATTTAACTGATTTCATCGTTAACTGATTTCATCGTTAACTGATTTCATCTTCATTTAACTGATTTCATCGTTAACTGATTTCATCGTTAACTGATTTCATCTTCATTTAACTGATTTCATCGTTAACTGATTTCATCGTTAACTGATTTCATCGTTAACTGATTTCATCTTCATTTAACTGATTTCATTGTTAACTGATTTCATCGTTAACTGATTTCATCTTCATTTAACTGATTTCATCGTTAACTGATTTCATCGTTAACTGATTTCATCGTTAACTGATTTCATCTTCATTTAACTGATTTCATTTTCATTCTTCATTTAACTGATTTCATCGTTAACTGATTTCATCTTCATTTAACTGATTTCATCGTTAACTGATTTCATCGTTAACTGATTTCATCGTTAACTGATTTCATCTTTAACTGATTTCATCGTTAACTGATTTCATCTTCATTTAACTGATTTCATCGTTAACTGATTTCATCTTCATTTAATTGATTTCATCGTTAACTGATTTCATCGTTAACTGATTTCATCGTTAACTGATTTCATCTTCATTTAACTGATTTCATCGTTAACTGATTTCATCGTTAACTGATTTCATCTTCATTTAACTGATTTCATTTTCATTCTTCATTTAACTGATTTCATCGTTAACTGATTTCATCTTCATTTAATTGATTTCATCGTTAACTGATTTCATCGTTAACTGATTTCATCGTTAACTGATTTCATCTTCATTTAACTGATTTCATCGTTAACTGATTTCATCGTTAACTGATTTCATCGTTAACTGATTTCATCTTCATTTAACTGATTTCATCGTTAACTGATTTCATCGTTAACTGATTTCATCTTCATTTAACTGATTTCATCGTTAACTGATTTCATCGTTAATTGATTTCATCGTTAACTGATTTCATTTTCATTCTTCATTTAACTGATTTCATCGTTAACTGATTTCATCGTTAACTGATTTCATCTTCATTTAACTGATTTCATCGTTAACTGATTTCATCGTTAATTGATTTCATCGTTAACTGATTTCATCTTCATTCTTCATTTAACTGATTTCATCGTTAACTGATTTCATCTTCATTTAACTGATTTCATCGTTAACTGATTTCATCGTTAACTGATTTCATCGTTAACTGATTTCATCGTTAACTGATTTCATCGTTAACTGATTTCATCTTCATTTAACTGATTTCATCGTTAACTGATTTCATCTTCATTCTTCATTTAACTGATTTCATCTTTAACTGATTTCATCGTTAACTGATTTCATCTTCATTTAACTGATTTCATCGTTAATTGATTTCATCGTTAACTGATTTCATCGTTAACTGATTTCATCTTCATTTAACTGATTTCATCGTTAACTGATTTCATCGTTAACTGATTTCATCTTTAACTGATTTCATCTTCATTTAACTGATTTCATCGTTAACTGATTTCATCGTTAACTGATTTCATCTTCATTTAACTGATTTCATCTTCATTTAACTGATTTCATCGTTAACTGATTTCATCGTTAACTGATTTCATCGTTAACTGATTTCATCTTCATTTAATTGATTTCATCGTTAACTGATTTCATCGTTAACTGATTTCATCGTTAACTGATTTCATCTTCATTTAACTGATTTCATCGTTAACTGATTTCATCGTTAACTGATTTCATCGTTAACTGATTTCATCTTCATTTAACTGATTTCATCGTTAACTGATTTCATCGTTAACTGATTTCATCTTCATTTAACTGATTTCATCGTTAACTGATTTCATCGTTAATTGATTTCATCGTTAACTGATTTCATTTTCATTTTTCATTTAACTGATTTCATCGTTAACTGATTTCATCGTTAACTGATTTCATCTTCATTTAACTGATTTCATCGTTAACTGATTTCATCGTTAATTGATTTCATCGTTAACTGATTTCATCTTCATTCTTCATTTAACTGATTTCATCGTTAACTGATTTCATCTTCATTTAACTGATTTCATCGTTAACTGATTTCATCGTTAACTGATTTCATCGTTAACTGATTTCATCTTCATTTAACTGATTTCATCGTTAACTGATTTCATCTTCATTCTTCATTTAACTGATTTCATCTTTAACTGATTTCATCGTTAACTGATTTCATCTTCATTTAACTGATTTCATCGTTAATTGATTTCATCGTTAACTGATTTCATCGTTAACTGATTTCATCTTCATTTAACTGATTTCATCGTTAACTGATTTCATCGTTAACTGATTTCATCTTTAACTGATTTCATCTTCATTTAACTGATTTCATCGTTAACTGATTTCATCGTTAACTGATTTCATCTTCATTTAACTGATTTCATTGTTAACTGATTTCATCGTTAACTGATTTCATCTTCATTTAACTGATTTCATCGTTAACTGATTTCATCGTTAACTGATTTCATCGTTAACTGATTTCATCTTCATTTAACTGATTTCATTTTCATTCTTCATTTAACTGATTTCATCGTTAACTGATTTCATCTTCATTTAACTGATTTCATCGTTAACTGATTTCATCGTTAACTGATTTCATCGTTAACTGATTTCATCTTTAACTGATTTCATCGTTAACTGATTTCATCTTCATTTAACTGATTTCATCGTTAACTGATTTCATCTTCATTTAATTGATTTCATCGTTAACTGATTTCATCGTTAACTGATTTCATCGTTAACTGATTTCATCTTCATTTAACTGATTTCATCGTTAACTGATTTCATCGTTAACTGATTTCATCGTTAACTGATTTCATCTTTAACTGATTTCATAGTTAACTGATTTCATCTTCATTTAACTGATTTCATCGTTAACTGATTTCATCTTCATTTAATTGATTTCATCGTTAACTGATTTCATCGTTAACTGATTTCATCGTTAACTGATTTCATCTTCATTTAACTGATTTCATCGTTAACTGATTTCATCGTTAACTGATTTCATCTTCATTTAACTGATTTCATCGTTAACTGATTTCATCGTTAATTGATTTCATCGTTAACTGATTTCATTTTCATTCTTCATTTAACTGATTTCATCGTTAACTGATTTCATCTTCATTTAACTGATTTCATCGTTAACTGATTTCATCGTTAACTGATTTCATCTTCATTTAACTGATTTCATCGTTAACTGATTTCATCGTTAATTGATTTCATCGTTAACTGATTTCATTTTCATTCTTCATTTAACTGATTTCATCGTTAACTGATTTCATCGTTAACTGATTTCATCTTCATTTAACTGATTTCATCGTTAACTGATTTCATCGTTAATTGATTTCATCGTTAACTGATTTCATCTTCATTCTTCATTTAACTGATTTCATCGTTAACTGATTTCATCTTCATTTAACTGATTTCATCGTTAACTGATTTCATCGTTAACTGATTTCATCGTTAACTGATTTCATCTTCATTTAACTGATTTCATTGTTAACTGATTTCATCGTTAACTGATTTCATCTTCATTTAACTGATTTCATCGTTAACTGATTTCATCGTTAACTGATTTCATCTTCATTTAACTGATTTCATTTTCATTCTTCATTTAACTGATTTCATCGTTAACTGATTTCATCTTCATTTAACTGATTTCATCGTTAACTGATTTCATCTTCATTTAATTGATTTCATCGTTAACTGATTTCATCGTTAACTGATTTCATCGTTAACTGATTTCATCTTCATTTAACTGATTTCATCGTTAACTGATTTCATCGTTAACTGATTTCATCTTCATTTAACTGATTTCATTTTCATTCTTCATTTAACTGATTTCATCGTTAACTGATTTCATCTTCATTTAATTGATTTCATCGTTAACTGATTTCATCGTTAACTGATTTCATCGTTAACTGATTTCATCTTCATTTAACTGATTTCATCGTTAACTGATTTCATCGTTAACTGATTTCATCGTTAACTGATTTCATCGTTAACTGATTTCATCTTCATTTAACTGATTTCATCGTTAACTGATTTCATCTTCATTTAATTGATTTCATCGTTAACTGATTTCATCGTTAACTGATTTCATCTTCATTTAACTGATTTCATCGTTAACTGATTTCATCGTTAATTGATTTCATCGTTAACTGATTTCATTTTCATTCTTCATTTAACTGATTTCATCGTTAACTGATTTCATCGTTAACTGATTTCATCTTCATTTAACTGATTTCATCGTTAACTGATTTCATCGTTAACTGATTTCATCTTCATTTAACTGATTTCATCGTTAACTGATTTCATCGTTAATTGATTTCATCGTTAACTGATTTCATTTTCATTCTTCATTTAACTGATTTCATCGTTAACTGATTTCATCGTTAACTGATTTCATCGTTAACTGATTTCATCTTCATTTAACTGATTTCATCGTTAACTGATTTCATCGTTAACTGATTTCATCTTCATTTAACTGATTTCATCGTTAACTGATTTCATCGTTAATTGATTTCATCGTTAACTGATTTCATTTTCATTCTTCATTTAACTGATTTCATCGTTAACTGATTTCATCGTTAACTGATTTCATCTTCATTTAACTGATTTCATCTTTAACTGATTTCATCGTTAACTGATTTCATCTTCATTTAACTGATTTCATCGTTAATTGATTTCATCGTTAACTGATTTCATCGTTAACTGATTTCATCTTCATTTAACTGATTTCATCGTTAACTGATTTCATCGTTAACTGATTTCATCTTTAACTGATTTCATCTTCATTTAACTGATTTCATCGTTAACTGATTTCATCGTTAACTGATTTCATCGTTAACTGATTTCATCTTCATTTAACTGATTTCATTGTTAACTGATTTCATCGTTAACTGATTTCATCTTCATTTAACTGATTTCATCGTTAACTGATTTCATCGTTAACTGATTTCATCGTTAACTGATTTCATCTTCATTTAACTGATTTCATTGTTAACTGATTTCATCGTTAACTGATTTCATCTTCATTTAACTGATTTCATCGTTAACTGATTTCATCGTTAACTGATTTCATCGTTAACTGATTTCATCTTCATTTAACTGATTTCATTTTCATTCTTCATTTAACTGATTTCATCGTTAACTGATTTCATCTTCATTTAACTGATTTCATCGTTAACTGATTTCATCGTTAACTGATTTCATCTTTAACTGATTTCATCGTTAACTGATTTCATCTTCATTTAACTGATTTCATCGTTAACTGATTTCATCTTCATTTAATTGATTTCATCGTTAACTGATTTCATCGTTAACTGATTTCATCGTTAACTGATTTCATCTTCATTTAACTGATTTCATCGTTAACTGATTTCATCGTTAACTGATTTCATCGTTAACTGATTTCATCTTTAACTGATTTCATCGTTAACTGATTTCATCTTCATTTAACTGATTTCATCGTTAACTGATTTCATCTTCATTTAATTGATTTCATCGTTAACTGATTTCATCGTTAACTGATTTCATCGTTAACTGATTTCATCTTCATTTAACTGATTTCATCGTTAACTGATTTCATCGTTAACTGATTTCATCTTCATTTAACTGATTTCATCGTTAACTGATTTCATCGTTAATTGATTTCATCGTTAACTGATTTCATTTTCATTCTTCATTTAACTGATTTCATCGTTAACTGATTTCATCGTTAACTGATTTCATCTTCATTTAACTGATTTCATCGTTAACTGATTTCATCGTTAACTGATTTCATCTTCATTTAACTGATTTCATCGTTAACTGATTTCATCGTTAATTGATTTCATCGTTAACTGATTTCATTTTCATTCTTCATTTAACTGATTTCATCGTTAACTGATTTCATCGTTAACTGATTTCATCTTCATTTAACTGATTTCATCGTTAACTGATTTCATCGTTAATTGATTTCATCGTTAACTGATTTCATCTTCATTCTTCATTTAACTGATTTCATCGTTAACTGATTTCATCTTCATTTAACTGATTTCATCGTTAACTGATTTCATCGTTAACTGATTTCATCGTTAACTGATTTCATCTTCATTTAACTGATTTCATTGTTAACTGATTTCATCGTTAACTGATTTCATCTTCATTTAACTGATTTCATCGTTAACTGATTTCATCGTTAACTGATTTCATCGTTAACTGATTTCATCTTCATTTAACTGATTTCATTTTCATTCTTCATTTAACTGATTTCATCGTTAACTGATTTCATCTTCATTTAACTGATTTCATCGTTAACTGATTTCATCGTTAACTGATTTCATCGTTAACTGATTTCATCTTTAACTGATTTCATCGTTAACTGATTTCATCTTCATTTAACTGATTTCATCGTTAACTGATTTCATCTTCATTTAATTGATTTCATCGTTAACTGATTTCATCGTTAACTGATTTCATCGTTAACTGATTTCATCTTCATTTAACTGATTTCATCGTTAACTGATTTCATCGTTAACTGATTTCATCTTCATTTAACTGATTTCATTTTCATTCTTCATTTAACTGATTTCATCGTTAACTGATTTCATCTTCATTTAATTGATTTCATCGTTAACTGATTTCATCGTTAACTGATTTCATCGTTAACTGATTTCATCTTCATTTAACTGATTTCATCGTTAACTGATTTCATCGTTAACTGATTTCATCGTTAACTGATTTCATCTTCATTTAACTGATTTCATCGTTAACTGATTCCATCGTTAACTGATTTCATCTTCATTTAACTGATTTCATCGTTAACTGATTTCATCGTTAATTGATTTCATCGTTAACTGATTTCATTTTCATTCTTCATTTAACTGATTTCATCGTTAACTGATTTCATCGTTAACTGATTTCATCTTCATTTAACTGATTTCATCGTTAACTGATTTCATCGTTAATTGATTTCATCGTTAACTGATTTCATCTTCATTCTTCATTTAACTGATTTCATCGTTAACTGATTTCATCTTCATTTAACTGATTTCATCGTTAACTGATTTCATCGTTAACTGATTTCATCGTTAACTGATTTCATCTTCATTTAACTGATTTCATCGTTAACTGATTTCATCTTCATTCTTCATTTAACTGATTTCATCTTTAACTGATTTCATCGTTAACTGATTTCATCTTCATTTAACTGATTTCATCGTTAATTGATTTCATCGTTAACTGATTTCATCTTCATTTAACTGATTTCATCGTTAACTGATTTCATCTTCATTCTTCATTTAACTGATTTCATCTTTAACTGATTTCATCGTTAACTGATTTCATCGTTAACTGATTTCATCTTCATTTAACTGATTTCATCTTCATTTAACTGATTTCATCGTTAACTGATTTCATCGTTAACTGATTTCATCTTCATTTAATTGATTTCATCGTTAACTGATTTCATCGTTAACTGATTTCATCGTTAACTGATTTCATCTTCATTTAACTGATTTCATCGTTAACTGATTTCATCGTTAACTGATTTCATCGTTAACTGATTTCATCTTCATTTAACTGATTTCATCGTTAACTGATTTCATCGTTAACTGATTTCATCTTCATTTAACTGATTTCATCGTTAACTGATTTCATCGTTAATTGATTTCATCGTTAACTGATTTCATTTTCATTCTTCATTTAACTGATTTCATCGTTAACTGATTTCATCGTTAACTGATTTCATCTTCATTTAACTGATTTCATCGTTAACTGATTTCATCGTTAATTGATTTCATCGTTAACTGATTTCATCTTCATTCTTCATTTAACTGATTTCATCGTTAACTGATTTCATCTTCATTTAACTGATTTCATCGTTAACTGATTTCATCGTTAACTGATTTCATCTTCATTTAACTGATTTCATCGTTAACTGATTTCATCTTCATTCTTCATTTAACTGATTTCATCTTTAACTGATTTCATCGTTAACTGATTTCATCTTCATTTAACTGATTTCATCGTTAATTGATTTCATCGTTAACTGATTTCATCGTTAACTGATTTCATCTTCATTTAACTGATTTCATCGTTAACTGATTTCATCGTTAACTGATTTCATCTTTAACTGATTTCATCTTCATTTAACTGATTTCATCGTTAACTGATTTCATCGTTAACTGATTTCATCTTCATTTAACTGATTTCATCTTCATTTAACTGATTTCATCGTTAACTGATTTCATCGTTAACTGATTTCATCTTCATTTAATTGATTTCATCGTTAACTGATTTCATCGTTAACTGATTTCATCGTTAACTGATTTCATCTTCATTTAACTGATTTCATCGTTAACTGATTTCATCGTTAACTGATTTCATCTTCATTTAATTGATTTCATCGTTAACTGATTTCATCGTTAACTGATTTCATCGTTAACTGATTTCATCTTCATTTAACTGATTTCATCGTTAACTGATTTCATCGTTAACTGATTTCATCGTTAACTGATTTCATCTTCATTTAACTGATTTCATCGTTAACTGATTTCATCGTTAACTGATTTCATCTTCATTTAACTGATTTCATCGTTAACTGATTTCATCGTTAATTGATTTCATCGTTAACTGATTTCATTTTCATTCTTCATTTAACTGATTTCATCGTTAACTGATTTCATCGTTAACTGATTTCATCTTCATTTAACTGATTTCATCGTTAACTGATTTCATCGTTAATTGATTTCATCGTTAACTGATTTCATCTTCATTCTTCATTTAACTGATTTCATCGTTAACTGATTTCATCTTCATTTAACTGATTTCATCGTTAACTGATTTCATCGTTAACTGATTTCATCGTTAACTGATTTCATCTTCATTTAACTGATTTCATCGTTAACTGATTTCATCTTCATTCTTCATTTAACTGATTTCATCTTTAACTGATTTCATCGTTAACTGATTTCATCTTCATTTAACTGATTTCATCGTTAATTGATTTCATCGTTAACTGATTTCATCGTTAACTGATTTCATCTTCATTTAACTGATTTCATCGTTAACTGATTTCATCGTTAACTGATTTCATCTTAACTGATTTCATCTTCATTTAACTGATTTCATCGTTAACTGATTTCATCGTTAACTGATTTCATCGTTAACTGATTTCATCGTTAACTGATTTCATCTTCATTTAACTGATTTCATTGTTAACTGATTTCATCGTTAACTGATTTCATCTTCATTTAACTGATTTCATCGTTAACTGATTTCATCGTTAACTGATTTCATCTTCATTTAACTGATTTCATTTTCATTCTTCATTTAACTGATTTCATCGTTAACTGATTTCATCTTCATTTAACTGATTTCATCGTTAACTGATTTCATCGTTAACTGATTTCATCGTTAACTGATTTCATCTTTAACTGATTTCATCGTTAACTGATTTCATCTTCATTTAACTGATTTCATCGTTAACTGATTTCATCTTCATTTAATTGATTTCATCGTTAACTGATTTCATCGTTAACTGATTTCATCGTTAACTGATTTCATCTTCATTTAACTGATTTCATCGTTAACTGATTTCATCGTTAACTGATTTCATCGTTAACTGATTTCATCTTTAACTGATTTCATCGTTAACTGATTTCATCTTCATTTAACTGATTTCATCGTTAACTGATTTCATCTTCATTTAATTGATTTCATCGTTAACTGATTTCATCGTTAACTGATTTCATCGTTAACTGATTTCATCTTCATTTAACTGATTTCATCGTTAACTGATTTCATCGTTAACTGATTTCATCTTCATTTAACTGATTTCATCGTTAACTGATTTCATCGTTAATTGATTTCATCGTTAACTGATTTCATCTTCATTTAACTGATTTCATCGTTAACTGATTTCATCGTTAACTGATTTCATCTTTAACTGATTTCATCTTCATTTAACTGATTTCATCGTTAACTGATTTCATCTTCATTTAATTGATTTCATCGTTAACTGATTTCATCGTTAACTGATTTCATCGTTAACTGATTTCATCTTCATTTAACTGATTTCATCGTTAACTGATTTCATCGTTAACTGATTTCATCTTCATTTAACTGATTTCATCGTTAACTGATTTCATCTTCATTTAACTGATTTCATCGTTAACTGATTTCATCGTTAACTGATTTCATCTTTAACTGATTTCATCTTCATTTAACTGATTTCATCGTTAACTGATTTCATCTTCATTTAATTGATTTCATCGTTAACTGATTTCATCGTTAACTGATTTCATCGTTAACTGATTTCATCTTCATTTAACTGATTTCATCGTTAACTGATTTCATCGTTAACTGATTTCATCGTTAACTGATTTCATCTTCATTTAACTGATTTCATCGTTAACTGATTTCATCGTTAACTGATTTCATCTTCATTTAACTGATTTCATCGTTAACTGATTTCATCGTTAATTGATTTCATCGTTAACTGATTTCATTTTCATTCTTCATTTAACTGATTTCATCGTTAACTGATTTCATCGTTAACTGATTTCATCTTCATTTAACTGATTTCATCGTTAACTGATTTCATCGTTAATTGATTTCATCGTTAACTGATTTCATCTTCATTCTTCATTTAACTGATTTCATCGTTAACTGATTTCATCTTCATTTAACTGATTTCATCGTTAACTGATTTCATCGTTAACTGATTTCATCTTCATTTAACTGATTTCATCGTTAACTGATTTCATCTTCATTCTTCATTTAACTGATTTCATCTTTAACTGATTTCATCGTTAACTGATTTCATCTTCATTTAACTGATTTCATCGTTAATTGATTTCATCGTTAACTGATTTCATCGTTAACTGATTTCATCTTCATTTAACTGATTTCATCGTTAATTGATTTCATCGTTAACTGATTTCATCGTTAACTGATTTCATCTTCATTTAACTGATTTCATCGTTAACTGATTTCATTGTTAACTGATTTCATCTTTAACTGATTTCATCTTCATTTAACTGATTTCATCGTTAACTGATTTCATCGTTAACTGATTTCATCTTCATTTAACTGATTTCATTGTTAACTGATTTCATCGTTAACTGATTTCATCTTCATTTAACTGATTTCATCGTTAACTGATTTCATCGTTAACTGATTTCATCGTTAACTGATTTCATCTTCATTTAACTGATTTCATTTTCATTCTTCATTTAACTGATTTCATCGTTAACTGATTTCATCTTCATTTAACTGATTTCATCGTTAACTGATTTCATCGTTAACTGATTTCATCGTTAACTGATTTCATCTTTAACTGATTTCATCGTTAACTGATTTCATCTTCATTTAACTGATTTCATCGTTAACTGATTTCATCTTCATTTAATTGATTTCATCGTTAACTGATTTCATCGTTAACTGATTTCATCGTTAACTGATTTCATCTTCATTTAACTGATTTCATCGTTAACTGATTTCATCGTTAACTGATTTCATCGTTAACTGATTTCATCTTCATTTAACTGATTTCATCTTCATTTAACTGATTTCATCGTTAACTGATTTCATCGTTAACTGATTTCATCTTCATTTAATTGATTTCATCGTTAACTGATTTCATCGTTAACTGATTTCATCGTTAACTGATTTCATCTTCATTTAACTGATTTCATCGTTAACTGATTTCATCGTTAACTGATTTCATCTTCATTTAATTGATTTCATCGTTAACTGATTTCATCGTTAACTGATTTCATCGTTAACTGATTTCATCTTCATTTAACTGATTTCATCGTTAACTGATTTCATCGTTAACTGATTTCATCGTTAACTGATTTCATCTTCATTTAACTGATTTCATCGTTAACTGATTTCATCGTTAACTGATTTCATCTTCATTTAACTGATTTCATCGTTAACTGATTTCATCGTTAATTGATTTCATCGTTAACTGATTTCATTTTCATTCTTCATTTAACTGATTTCATCGTTAACTGATTTCATCGTTAACTGATATCATCTTCATTTAACTGATTTCATCGTTAACTGATTTCATCGTTAATTGATTTCATCGTTAACTGATTTCATCTTCATTCTTCATTTAACTGATTTCATCGTTAACTGATTTCATCTTCATTTAACTGATTTCATCGTTAACTGATTTCATCGTTAACTGATTTCATCGTTAACTGATTTCATCTTCATTTAACTGATTTCATCGTTAACTGATTTCATCTTCATTCTTCATTTAACTGATTTCATCTTTAACTGATTTCATCGTTAACTGATTTCATCTTCATTTAACTGATTTCATCGTTAATTGATTTCATCGTTAACTGATTTCATCGTTAACTGATTTCATCTTCATTTAACTGATTTCATCGTTAACTGATTTCATCGTTAACTGATTTCATCTTTAACTGATTTCATCTTCATTTAACTGATTTCATCGTTAACTGATTTCATCGTTAACTGATTTCATCGTTAACTGATTTCATCTTCATTTAACTGATTTCATTGTTAACTGATTTCATCGTTAACTGATTTCATCTTCATTTAACTGATTTCATCGTTAACTGATTTCATCGTTAACTGATTTCATCGTTAACTGATTTCATCTTCATTTAACTGATTTCATTTTCATTCTTCATTTAACTGATTTCATCGTTAACTGATTTCATCTTCATTTAACTGATTTCATCTTCATTTAACTGATTTCATCGTTAACTGATTTCATCGTTAACTGATTTCATCTTTAACTGATTTCATCGTTAACTGATTTCATCTTCATTTAACTGATTTCATCGTTAACTGATTTCATCTTCATTTAATTGATTTCATCGTTAACTGATTTCATCGTTAACTGATTTCATCGTTAACTGATTTCATCTTCATTTAACTGATTTCATCGTTAACTGATTTCATCGTTAACTGATTTCATCGTTAACTGATTTCATCTTCATTTAACTGATTTCATCGTTAACTGATTTCATCTTCATTTAACTGATTTCATCGTTAACTGATTTCATCTTCATTTAATTGATTTCATCGTTAACTGATTTCATCGTTAACTGATTTCATCGTTAACTGATTTCATCTTCATTTAACTGATTTCATCGTTAACTGATTCCATCGTTAACTGATTTCATCGTTAACTGATTTCATCTTCATTTAACTGATTTCATCGTTAACTGATTTCATCGTTAACTGATTTCATCGTTAACTGATTTCATCGTTAACTGATTTCATCTTCATTTAACTGATTTCATTGTTAACTGATTTCATCGTTAACTGATTTCATCTTCATTTAACTGATTTCATCGTTAACTGATTTCATCGTTAACTGATTTCATCGTTAACTGATTTCATCTTCATTTAACTGATTTCATTTTCATTCTTCATTTAACTGATTTCATCGTTAACTGATTTCATCTTCATTTAACTGATTTCATCGTTAACTGATTTCATCGTTAACTGATTTCATCGTTAACTGATTTCATCTTTAACTGATTTCATCGTTAACTGATTTCATCTTCATTTAACTGATTTCATCGTTAACTGATTTCATCTTCATTTAATTGATTTCATCGTTAACTGATTTCATCGTTAACTGATTTCATCGTTAACTGATTTCATCGTTAACTGATTTCATCTTCATTTAACTGATTTCATCGTTAACTGATTTCATCGTTAACTGATTTCATCTTCATTTAACTGATTTCATTTTCATTCTTCATTTAACTGATTTCATCGTTAACTGATTTCATCTTCATTTAATTGATTTCATCGTTAACTGATTTCATCGTTAACTGATTTCATCGTTAACTGATTTCATCTTCATTTAACTGATTTCATCGTTAACTGATTTCATCGTTAACTGATTTCATCGTTAACTGATTTCATCTTCATTTAACTGATTTCATCGTTAACTGATTTCATCGTTAACTGATTTCATCTTCATTTAACTGATTTCATCGTTAACTGATTTCATCGTTAATTGATTTCATCGTTAACTGATTTCATTTTCATTCTTCATTTAACTGATTTCATCGTTAACTGATTTCATCGTTAACTGATTTCATCTTCATTTAACTGATTTCATCGTTAACTGATTTCATCGTTAATTGATTTCATCGTTAACTGATTTCATCTTCATTCTTCATTTAACTGATTTCATCGTTAACTGATTTCATCTTCATTTAACTGATTTCATCGTTAACTGATTTCATCGTTAACTGATTTCATCGTTAACTGATTTCATCTTCATTTAACTGATTTCATCGTTAACTGATTTCATCTTCATTCTTCATTTAACTGATTTCATCGTTAACTGATTTCATCTTTAACTGATTTCATCGTTAACTGATTTCATCGTTAACTGATTTCATCTTCATTTAACTGATTTCATCGTTAACTGATTTCATCGTTAACTGATTTCATCTTTAACTGATTTCATCGTTAACTGATTTCATCTTCATTTAACTGATTTCATCGTTAACTGATTTCATCTTCATTTAACTGATTTCATCGTTAACTGATTTCATCGTTAACTGATTTCATCGTTAACTGATTTCATCTTCATTTAACTGATTCCATCGTTAACTGATTTCATCGTTAACTGATTTCATCGTTAACTGATTTCATCTTCATTTAACTGATTTCATCGTTAACTGATTTCATCGTTAACTGATTTCATCTTTAACTGATTTCATCGTTAACTGATTTCATCTTCATTTAACTGATTTCATCGTTAACTGATTTCATCGTTAACTGATTTCATCGTTAACTGATTTCATCTTCATTTAACTGATTTCATCGTTAACTGATTTCATCGTTAACTGATTCCATCGTTAACTGATTTCATCGTTAACTGATTTCATCTTCATTTAACTGATTTCATCGTTAACTGATTTCATCTTCATTTAACTGATTTCATCGTTAACTGATTTCATCGTTAACTGATTTCATCGTTAACTGATTTCATCTTCATTTAACTGATTTCATTTTCATTCTTCATTTAACTGATTTCATCGTTAACTGATTTCATCTTCATTTAACTGATTTCATCGTTAACTGATTTCATCTTCATTTAACTGATTTCATCGTTAACTGATTTCATCTTCATTTAATTGATTTCATCGTTAACTGATTTCATCGTTAACTGATTTCATCGTTAACTGATTTCATCGTTAACTGATTTCATCTTCATTTAACTGATTTCATCGTTAACTGATTTCATCGTTAACTGATTTCATCGTTAACTGATTCCATCGTTAACTGATTTCATCGTTAACTGATTTCATCTTCATTTAACTGATTTCATCGTTAACTGATTTCATCGTTAACTGATTTCATCTTCATTTAACTGATTTCATCGTTAACTGATTTCATCTTTAACTGATTTCATCGTTAACTGATTTCATCGTTAACTGATTTCATCTTCATTTAACTGATTTCATCGTTAACTGATTTCATCGTTAACTGATTTCATCTTCATTTAACTGATTTCATCGTTAACTGATTTCATCGTTAACTGATTTCATCTTCATTTAACTGATTTCATCGTTAACTGATTTCATCGTTAACTGATTCCATCGTTAACTGATTTCATCTTTAACTGATTTCATCGTTAACTGATTTCATCTTCATTTAACTGATTTCATCGTTAACTGATTTCATCTTCATTCAACTGATTTCATCGTTAACTGATTTCGTCTTCATTTAACTGATTTCATCGTTAACTGATTTCATCGTTAACTGATTTCATCTTCATTTAACTGATTTCATCGTTAACTGATTTCATCGTTAACTGATTTCATCGTTAACTGATTTCATCTTCATTTAACTGATTTCATCGTTAACTGATTTCATCGTTAACTGATTTCATCGTTAACTGATTTCATCTTCATTTAACTGATTTCATCGTTCACTGATTTCATCGTTAACTGATTTCATCTTCATTTAACTGATTTCATCGTTAACTGATTTCATCTTCATTCAACTGATTTCATCGTTAACTGATTTCGTCTTCATTTAACTGATTTCATCGTTAACTGATTTCATCTTTAACTGATTTCATCGTTAACTGATTTCATCTTCATTTAACTGATTTCATCGTTAACTGATTTCATCGTTAACTGATTTCATCTTCATTTAACTGATTCCATCGTTAACTGATTTCATCGTTAACTGATTTCATCTTCATTTAACTGATTTCATCGTTAACTTATTTCATCGTTAACTGATTCCATCGTTAACTGATTTCATCTTTAACTGATTTCATCGTTAACTGATTTCATCTTCATTTAACTGATTTCATCGTTAACTGATTTCATCTTCATTTAATTGATTTCATCGTTAACTGATTTCATCCTTAACTGATTTCATCTTCATTTAACTGATTTCATCGTTAACTGATTTCATCGTTAACTGATTTCATCTTCATTTAACTGATTTCATCGTTAACTGATTTCATCGTTAACTGATTTCATCTTCATTTAACTGATTTCATCGTTAACTGATTTCATCTTCATTTAACTGATTTCATCGTTAACTGATTTCATCGTTAACTGATTTCATCTTCATTTAACTGATTTCATCGTTAACTGATTTCATCTTCATTTAACTGATTTCATCGTTAACTGATTTCATCGTTAACTGATTTCATCTTTAACTGATTTCATCGTTAACTGATTTCATCTTCATTTAACTGATTTCATCGTTAACTGATTTCATCTTCATTTAACTGATTTCATCGTTAACTGATTTCATCGTTAACTGATTTCATCTTCATTTAACTGATTTCATCGTTAACTGATTTCATCGTTAACTGATTTCATCTTTAACTGATTTCATCGTTAACTGATTTCATCTTCATTTAACTGATTTCATCGTTAACTGATTTCATCGTTAACTGATTTCATCTTCATTTAACTGATTTCATCGTTAACTGATTTCATCTTTAACTGATTTCATCGTTAACTGATTTCATCTTCATTTAACTGATTTCATCGTTAACTGATTTCATCGTTAACTGATTTCATCTTCATTTAACTGATTCCATCGTTAACTGATTTCATCGTTAACTGATTTCATCTTCATTTAACTGATTCCATCGTTAACTGATTTCATCGTTAACTGATTTCATCGTTAACTGATTTCATCTTCATTTAACTGATTTCATCTTCATTTAACTGATTTCATCGTTAACTGATTTCATCTTCATTTAACTGATTTCATCGTTAACTGATTTCATCGTTAACTGATTTCATCTTCATTTAACTGATTTCATCGTTAACTGATTTCATCGTTAACTGATTCCATCGTTAACTGATTTCATCTTCATTTAACTGATTTCATCGTTAACTGATTTCATCTTCATTTAACTGATTCCATCGTTAACTGATTCCATCGTTAACTGATTTCATCGTTAACTGATTTCATCTTCATTTAACTGATTTCATTTTCATTCTTCATTTAACTGATTTCATCGTTAACTGATTTCATCTTCATTTAACTGATTTCATCGTTAACTGATTTCATCGTTAACTGATTTCATGGTTAACTGATTTCATCTTCATTTAACTGATTTCATCGTTAACTGATTTCATCGTTAACTGATTTCATCTTTAACTGATTTCATCGTTAACTGATTTCATCTTCATTTAACTGATTTCATCGTTAACTGATTTCATCTTCATTTAACTGATTCCATCGTTAACTGATTTCATCGTTAACTGATTTCATCGTTAACTGATTTCATCTTCATTTAACTGATTTCATCGTTAACTGATCTCATCGTTAACTGATCTCATCGTTAACTGATTCCATCGTTAACTGATTTCACCGTGAACTGATTTCATCTTCATTTAACTGATTCCATCGTTAACTGATTTCATCGTTAACTGATTTCATCGTTAACTGATTTCATCTTTAACTGATTTCATCGTTAACTGATTTCATCTTCATTTAACTGATTTCATTTTCATTCTTCATTTAACTGATTTCATCGTTAACTGATTTCATCGTTAACTGATTTCATCTTCATTTAACTGATTTCATCGTTAACTGATTTCATCGTTAATTGATTTCATCGTTAACTGATTTCATCTTCATTCTTCATTTAACTGATTTCATCGTTAACTGATTTCATCGTTAACTGATTTCATCTTCATTTAACTGATTTCATCGTTAACTGATTTCATCTTCATTCTTCATTTAACTGATTTCATCTTTAACTGATTTCATCGTTAACTGATTTCATCTTCATTTAACTGATTTCATCGTTAATTGATTTCATCGTTAACTGATTTCATCGTTAACTGATTTCATCTTCATTTAACTGATTTCATCGTTAAATGATTTCATCGTTAACTGATTTCATCTTTAACTGATTTCATCTTCATTTAACTGATTTCATCGTTAACTGATTTCATCGTTAACTGATTTCATCGTTAACTGATTTCATCTTCATTTAACTGATTCCATCGTTAACTGATTTCATCGTTAACTGATTTCATCTTCATTTAACTGATTCCATCGTTAACTGATTTCATCGTTAACTGATTTCATCTTCATTTAACTGATTTCATCGTTAACTGATTTCATCGTTAACTGATTTCATCTTCATTTAACTGATTTCATCGTTAACTGATTTCATCTTCATTTAACTGATTTCCTCGTTAACTGATTTCATCGTTAACTGATTTCATCTTCATTTAACTGATTCCATCGTTAACTGATTTCATCGTTAACTGATTTCATCGTTAACTGATTTCATCTTTAACTGATTTCATCGTTAACTGATTTCATCTTCATTTAACTGATTTCATCGTTAACTGATTTCATCGTTAACTGATTTCATCTTCATTTAACTGATTTCATTTTCATTCTTCATTTAACTGATTTCATCGTTAACTGATTTCATCTTCATTTAACTGATTTCATTTTCATTCTTCATTTAACTGATTTCATCGTTAACTGATTTCATCTTCATTTAACTGATTTCATCGTTAACTGATTTCATCGTTAACTGATTTCATCTTCATTTAACTGATTTCATCGTTAACTGATTTCATCGTTAACTGATTTCATCGTTAACTGATTTCATCTTCATTTAACTGATTTCATCGTTAACTGATTTCATCGTTAACTGATTTCATCGTTAACTGATTTCATCTTCATTTAACTGATTTCATCGTTAACTGATTTCATCTTTAACTGATTTCATCGTTAACTGATTTCATCTTCATTTAACTGATTTCATCGTTAACTGATTTCATCGTTAACTGATTTCATCTTTAACTGATTTCATCGTTAACTGATTTCATCTTCATTTAACTGATTTCATCGTTAACTGATTTCATCTTCATTTAACTGATTTCATCGTTAACTGATTTCATCGTTAACTGATTTCATCGTTAACTGATTTCATCTTCATTTAACTGATTCCATCGTTAACTGATTTCATCGTTAACTGATTTCATCGTTAACTGATTTCATCTTCATTTAACTGATTTCATCGTTAACTGATTTCATCGTTAACTGATTTCATCTTTAACTGATTTCATCGTTAACTGATTTCATCTTCATTTAACTGATTTCATCGTTAACTGATTTCATCGTTAACTGATTTCATCGTTAACTGATTTCATCGTTAACTGATTTCATCTTCATTTAACTGATTTCATCGTTAACTGATTTCATCGTTAACTGATTCCATCGTTAACTGATTTCATCGTTAACTGATTTCATCTTCATTTAACTGATTTCATCGTTAACTGATTTCATCTTCATTTAACTGATTTCATCGTTAACTGATTTCATCGTTAACTGATTTCATCTTCATTTAACTGATTTCATCGTTAATTGATTTCATCGTTAACTGATTTCATCTTTAACTGATTTCATCTTCATTTAACTGATTTCATCGTTAATTGATTTCATCGTTAACTGATTTCATCTTCATTTAACTGATTTCATCGTTAATTGATTTCATCGTTAACTGATTTCATCTTTAACTGATTTCATCTTCATTTAACTGATTTCATCGTTAACTGATTTCATCGTTAACTGATTTCATCGTTAACTGATTTCATCTTCATTTAACTGATTTCATCTTCATTTAACTGATTTCATCGTTAACTGATTTCATCTTCATTTAACTGATTCCATCGTTAACTGATTTCATCGTTAACTGATTTCATCTTCATTTAACTGATTTCATTTTCATTCTTCATTTAACTGATTTCATCGTTAACTGATTTCATCTTCATTTAACTGATTTCATCGTTAACTGATTTCATCGTTAACTGATTTCATCGTTAACTGATTTCATCTTCATTTAACTGATTTCATCGTTAACTGATTTCATCGTTAACTGATTTCATCTTCATTTAACTGATTTCATCGTTAACTGATTTCATCTTCATTTAACTGATTCCATCGTTAACTGATTTCATCGTTAACTGATTTCATCTTCATTTAACTGATTTCATCGTTAACTGATTTCATCGTTAACTGATCTCATCGTTAACTGATTCCATCGTTAACTGATTTCACCGTGAACTGATTTCATCTTCATTTAACTGATTCCATCGTTAACTGATTTCATCGTTAACTGATTTCATCGTTAACTGATTTCATCTTCATTTAACTGATTTCATTTTCATTCTTCATTTAACTGATTTCATCGTTAACTGATTTCATCGTTAACTGATTTCATCTTCATTTAACTGATTTCATCGTTAACTGATTTCATCGTTAACTGATTTCATCGTTAACTGATTTCATCGTTAACTGATTTCATCTTCATTCTTCATTTAACTGATTTCATCTTTAACTGATTTCATCGTTAACTGATTTCATCTTCATTTAACTGATTTCATCGTTAATTGATTTCATCGTTAACTGATTTCATCTTTAACTGATTTCATCTTCATTTAACTGATTTCATCGTTAACTGATTTCATCTTTAACTGATTTCATCTTCATTTAACTGATTTCATCGTTAACTGATTTCATCGTTAACTGATTTCATCGTTAACTGATTTCATCTTCATTTAACTGATTTCATCTTCATTTAACTGATTTCATCGTTAACTGATTTCATCGTTAACTGATTTCATCTTTAACTGATTTCATCGTTAACTGATTTCATCTTCATTTAACTGATTCCATCGTTAACTGATTTCATCGTTAACTGATTTCATCTTTAACTGATTTCATCGTTAACTGATTTCATCTTCATTTAACTGATTTCATCGTTAACTGATTTCATCGTTAACTGATTTCATCTTTAACTGATTTCATCGTTAACTGAT
Source organism: Semicossyphus pulcher (assembly GCF_022749685.1). Classification (NCBI taxonomy): domain Eukaryota; kingdom Metazoa; phylum Chordata; class Actinopteri; order Labriformes; family Labridae; genus Semicossyphus; species Semicossyphus pulcher. Next base: position 124,457 of record NW_027211720.1, on the reverse strand, counting down.
TTCATCTTCATTTAACTGATTTCATCGTTAACTGATTCCATCGTTAACTGATTTCATCGTTAACTGATTTCATCTTTAACTGATTTCATCGTTAACTGATTTCATCTTCATTTAACTGATTTCATCGTTAACTGATTTCATCGTTAACTGATTTCATCTTTAACTGATTTCATCGTTAACTGATTTCATCTTCATTTAACTGATTTCATCGTTAACTGATTTCATCGTTAACTGATTTCATCGTTAACTGATTTCATCGTTAACTGATTTCATCTTCATTTAACTGATTTCATCGTTAACTGATTTCATCGTTAACTGATTCCATCGTTAACTGATTTCATCGTTAACTGATTTCATCGTTAACTGATTTCATCTTCATTTAACTGATTTCATCGTTAACTGATTTCATCGTTAACTGATTTCATCTTCATTTAACTGATTTCATCGTTAACTGATTTCATCGTTAACTGATTTCATCGTTAACTGATTTCATCGTTAACTGATTCCATCGTTAACTGATTTCATCTTTAACTGATTTCATCGTTAACTGATTTCATCTTCATTTAACTGATTTCATCGTTAACTGATTTCATCTTCATTTAACTGATTTCATCGTTAAGTGATTTCATCGTTAACTGATTTCATCGTTAACTGATTTCATCTTCATTTAACTGATTTCATCGTTAACTGATTTCATCTTCATTTAACTGATTTCATCGTTAACTGATTTCATCTTCATTTAACTGATTTCATCGTTAACTGATTTCATCGTTAACTGATTTCATCGTTAACTGATTTCATCTTCATTCTTAATTTAACTGATTTCATCGTTAACTGATTTCATCGTTAACTGATTTCATCTTCATTTAACTGATTTCATCGTTAACTGATTTCATCGTTAACTGATTCCATCGTTAACTGATTTCATCTTCATTTAACTGATTTCATCGTTAACTGATTTCATCTTCATTTAACTGATTCCATCGTTAACTGATTCCATCGTTAACTGATTTCATCGTTAACTGATTTCATCTTCATTTAACTGATTTCATTTTCATTCTTCATTTAACTGATTTCATCGTTAACTGATTTCATCTTCATTTAACTGATTTCATCGTTAACTGATTTCATCTTCATTTAACTGATTCCATCGTTAACTGATTCCATCGTTAACTGATTTCATCGTTAACTGATTTCATCTTCATTTAACTGATTTCATTTTCATTCTTCATTTAACTGATTTCATCGTTAACTGATTTCATCGTTAACTGATTTCATCTTCATTTAACTGATTTCATCGTTAACTGATTTCATCGTTAACTGATTTCATCTTCATTTAACTGATTTCATCGTTAACTGATTTCATCGTTAACTGATTTCATCTTCATTTAACTGATTTCATCGTTAACTGATTTCATCTTCATTTAACTGATTTCATCGTTAACTGATTTCATCGTTAACTGATCTCATCGTTAACTGATTCCATCGTTAACTGATTTCACCGTGAACTGATTTCATCTTCATTTAACTGATTCCATCGTTAACTGATTTCATCGTTAACTGATTTCATCGTTAACTGATTTCATCTTCATTTAACTGATTTCATTTTCATTCTTCATTTAACTGATTTCATCGTTAACTGATTTCATCGTTAACTGATTTCATCTTTAACTGATTTCATCGTTAACTGATTTCATCTTCATTTAACTGATTTCATCGTTAACTGATTTCATCTTCATTTAACTGATTCCATCTTTAACTGATTCCATCGTTAACTGATTTCATCGTTAACTGATTTCATCTTCATTTAACTGATTTCATTTTCATTCTTCATTTAACTGATTTCATCGTTAACTGATTTCATCGTTAACTGATTTCATCTTCATTTAACTGATTTCATCGTTAACTGATTTCATCGTTAACTGATTTCATCTTCATTTAACTGATTTCATCGTTAACTGATTTCATCGTTAACTGATTTCATCTTCATTTAACTGATTTCATCGTTAACTGATTTCATCTTCATTTAACTGATTCCATCGTTAACTGATTTCATCGTTAACTGATTTCATCTTCATTTAACTGATTTCATCGTTAACTGATTTCATCGTTAACTGATCTCATCGTTAACTGATTCCATCGTTAACTGATTTCACCGTGAACTGATTTCATCTTCATTTAACTGATTCCATCGTTAACTGATTTCATCGTTAACTGATTTCATCGTTAACTGATTTCATCTTCATTTAACTGATTTCATTTTCATTCTTCATTTAACTGATTTCATCGTTAACTGATTTCATCGTTAACTGATTTCATCGTTAACTGATTTCATCTTCATTCTTCATTTAACTGATTTCATCTTTAACTGATTTCATCGTTGACTGATTTCATCTTCATTTAACTGATTTCATCGTTAATTGATTTCATCGTTAACTGATTTCATCTTTAACTGATTTCATCTTCATTTAACTGATTTCATCGTTAATTGATTTCATCGTTAACTGATTTCATCTTCATTTAACTGATTTCATCGTTAACTGATTTCATCGTTAACTGATTTCATCTTTAACTGATTTCATCTTCATTTAACTGATTTCATCGTTAACTGATTTCATCGTTAACTGATTTCATCTTCATTTAACTGATTTCATCTTCATTTAACTGATTTCATCGTTAACTGATTTCATCGTTAACTGATTTCATCTTTAACTGATTTCATCGTTAACTGATTTCATCTTCATTTAACTGATTTCATCTTCATTTAACTGATTTCATCGTTAACTGATTTCATCGTTAACTGATTTCATCTTCATTTAACTGATTTCATCGTTAACTGATTTCATCGTTAACTGATTTCATCTTTAACTGATTTCATCGTTAACTGATTTCATCTTCATTTAACTGATTTCATCGTTAACTGATTCCATCGTTAACTGATTTCATCGTTAACTGATTTCATCGTTAACTGATTCCATCGTTAACTGATTTCATCGTTAACTGATTTCATCGTTAACTGATTTCATCTTCATTTAACTGATTTCATCGTTAACTGATTTCATCGTTAACTGATTTCATCTTCATTTAACTGATTTCATCGTTAACTGATTTCATCGTTAACTGATTTCATCGTTAACTGATTTCATCTTCATTTAACTGATTTCATCGTTAACTGATTTCATCGTTAACTGATTCCATCGTTAACTGATTTCATCTTTAACTGATTTCATCGTTAACTGATTTCATCGTTAACTGATTTCATCTTCATTTAACTGATTTCATCGTTAACTGATTTCATCTTCATTTAACTGATTTCATCGTTAAGTGATTTCATCGTTAACTGATTTCATCGTTAACTGATTTCATCTTCATTTAACTGATTTCATCGTTAACTGATTTCATCGTTAACTGATTTCATCTTCATTTAACTGATTTCATCGTTAACTGATTTCATCTTCATTTAACTGATTTCATCGTTAACTGATTTCATCGTTAACTGATTTCATCTTCATTCTTCATTTAACTGATTTCATCGTTAACTGATTTCATCTTCATTCTTCATTTAACTGATTTCATCGTTAACTGATTTCATCGTTAACTGATTTCATCTTCATTTAACTGATTTCATCGTTAATTGATTTCATCGTTAACTGATTTCATCGTTAACTGATTTCATCTTCATTTAACTGATTTCATCGTTAACTGATTTCATCTTTAACTGATTTCATCTTTAACTGATTTCATCTTCATTTAACTGATTTCATCGTTAACTGATTTCATCGTTAACTGATTTCATCTTCATTTAACTGATTTCATCGTTAACTGATTTCATCTTCATTTAACTGATTTCATCGTTAACTGATTTCATCGTTAACTGATTTCATCGTTAACTGATTTCATCTTCATTTAACTGATTTCATCGTTAACTGATTTCATCGTTAACTGATTCCATCGTTAACTGATTTCATCTTCATTTAACTGATTTCATCGTTAACTGATTTCATCTTCATTTAACTGATTCCATCGTTAACTGATTCCATCGTTAACTGATTTCATCGTTAACTGATTTCATCTTCATTTAACTGATTTCATTTTCATTCTTCATTTAACTGATTTCATCGTTAACTGATTTCATCTTCATTTAACTGATTTCATCGTTAACTGATTTCATCGTTAACTGATTTCATCTTCATTTAACTGATTTCATCGTTAACTGATTTCATCGTTAACTGATTTCATCTTTAACTGATTTCATCGTTAACTGATTTCATCTTCATTTAACTGATTTCATCGTTAACTGATTTCATCTTCATTTAACTGATTCCATCGTTAACTGATTCCATCGTTAACTGATTTCATCGTTAACTGATTTCATCGTTAACTGATTTCATCTTCATTTAACTGATTTCATCGTTAACTGATCTCATCGTTAACTGATTCCATCGTTAACTGATTCCATCGTTAACTGATTTCACCGTGAACTGATTTCATCTTCATTTAACTGATTCCATCGTTAACTGATTTCATCGTTAACTGATTTCATCGTTAACTGATTTCATCTTTAACTGATTTCATCGTTAACTGATTTCATCTTCATTTAACTGATTTCATTTTCATTCTTCATTTAACTGATTTCATCGTTAACTGATTTCATCGTTAACTGATTTCATCTTCATTTAACTGATTTCATCGTTAACTGATTTCATCGTTAATTGATTTCATCGTTAACTGATTTCATCTTCATTCTTCATTTAACTGATTTCATCTTCATTCTTCATTTAACTGATTTCATCTTTAACTGATTTCATCGTTAACTGATTTCATCTTCATTTAACTGATTTCATCGTTAACTGATTTCATCGTTAACTGATTTCATCGTTAACTGATTTCATCTTCATTTAACTGATTTCATCGTTAACTGATTTCATCTTCATTCTTCATTTAACTGATTTCATCTTTAACTGATTTCATCGTTAACTGATTTCATCTTCATTTAACTGATTTCATCGTTAATTGATTTCATCGTTACCTGATTTCATCGTTAACTGATTTCATCGTTAACTGATTTCATCTTCATTTAACTGATTTCATCGTTAACTGATTTCATCGTTAACTGATTTCATCTTTAACTGATTTCATCTTCATTTAACTGATTTCATCTTCATTTAACTGATTTCATCGTTAACTGATTTCATCGTTAACTGATTTCATCTTAATTTAACTGATTTCATCTTCATTTAACTGATTTCATCGTTAACTGATTTCATCGTTAACTGATTTCATCTTCATTTAACTGATTTCATCGTTAACTGATTTCATCGTTAACTGATTTCATCTTTAACTGATTTCATCGTTAACTGATTTCATCTTCATTTAACTGATTTCATCGTTAACTGATTTCATCTTCATTTAACTGATTCCATCGTTAACTGATTCCATCGTTAACTGATTTCATCGTTAACTGATTTCATCTTCATTTAACTGATTTCATTTTCTTTCTTCATTTAACTGATTTCATCGTTAACTGATTTCATCTTCATTTAACTGATTTCATCGTTAACTGATTTCATCGTTAACTGATTTCATCTTCATTTAACTGATTTCATCGTTAACTGATTTCATCGTTAACTGATTTCATCTTCATTTAACTGATTTCATCGTTAACTGATTTCATCTTCATTTAACTGATTCCATCGTTAACTGATTTCATCGTTAACTGATTTCATCTTTAACTGATTTCATCTTCATTTAACTGATTTCATCGTTAACTGATTTCATCGTTAACTGATTTCATCTTCATTTAACTGATTTCGTCTTCATTTTACTGATTTCATCGTTAACTGATTTCATCGTTAACTGATTTCATCTTCATTTAACTGATTCCATCGTTAACTGATTCCATCGTTAACTGATTTCATCGTTAACTGATTTCATCTTCATTTAACTGATTTCATTTTCATTCTTCATTTAACTGATTTCATCGTTAACTGATTTCATCTTCATTTAACTGATTTCATCGTTAACTGATTTCATCGTTAACTGATTTCATCTTCATTTAACTGATTTCATCGTTAACTGATTTCATCGTTAACTGATTTCATCTTCATTTAACTGATTTCATCGTTAACTGATTTCATCTTCATTTAACTGATTCCATCGTTAACTGATTTCATCGTTAACTGATTTCATCTTTAACTGATTTCATCTTCATTTAACTGATTTCATCGTTAACTGATTTCATCGTTAACTGATTTCATCTTCATTTAACTGATTTCATCGTTAACTGATTCCATCGTTAACTGATTTCATCGTTAACTGATTTCATCTTTAACTGATTTCATCGTTAACTGATTTCATCTTCATTTAACTGATTTCATCGTTAACTGATTTCATCGTTAACTGATTTCATCTTTAACTGATTTCATCGTTAACTGATTTCATCTTCATTTAACTGATTTCATCTTCATTTAACTGATTTCATCGTTAACTGATTCCATCGTTAACTGATTTCATCTTTAACTGATTTCATCGTTAACTGATTTCATCTTCATTTAACTGATTTCATCGTTAACTGATTTCATCTTCATTTAACTGATTTCATCGTTAAGTGATTTCATCGTTAACTGATTTCATCGTTAACTGATTTCATCGTTAACTGATTTCATCTTCATTTAACTGATTTCATCGTTAACTGATTTCATCGTTAACTGATTTCATCTTCATTTAACTGATTTCATCGTTAACTGATTTCATCGTTAACTGATTCCATCGTTAACTGATTTCATCGTTAACTGATTTCATCGTTAACTGATTTCATCTTCATTTAACTGATTTCATCGTTAACTGATTTCATCTTCATTTAACTGATTTCATCGTTAACTGATTTCATCGTTAACTGATTTCATCTTCATTTAACTGATTTCATCGTTAACTGATTTCATCGTTAACTGATTTCATCGTTAACTGATTTCATCTTCATTTAACTGATTTCATCGTTAACTGATTTCATCTTCATTTAACTGATTTCATCGTTAACTGATTTCATCGTTAACTGATTTCATCTTCATTTAACTGATTCCATCGTTAACTGATTTCATCGTTAACTGATTTCATCGTTAACTGATTTCATCGTTAACTGATTTCATCTTCATTTAACTGATTTCATCGTTAACTGATTTCATCGTTAACTGATTTCATCTTCATTTAACTGATTTCATCGTTAACTGATTTCATCGTTAACTGATTTCATCTTCATTTAACTGATTTCATTTTCATTCTTCATTTAACTGATTTCATCGTTAACTGATTTCATCGTTAACTGATTTCATCTTCATTTAACTGATTTCATCGTTAACTGATTTCATCGTTAACTGATTTCATCGTTAACTGATTTCATCTTCATTTAACTGATTTCATCGTTAACTGATTTCATCGTTAACTGATTTCATCGTTAACTGATTTCATCTTCATTTAACTGATTTCATCGTTAACTGATTTCATCTTCATTTAACTGATTCCATCGTTAACTGATTTCATCGTTAACTGATTTCATCGTTAACTGATTTCATCGTTAACTGATTTCATCTTCATTTAACTGATTTCATCGTTAACTGATTTCATCTTCATTTAACTGATTTCATCGTTAACTGATTTCATCGTTAACTGATTTCATCTTCATTTAACTGATTTCATCGTTAACTGATTTCATCTTCATTTAACTGATTCCATCGTTAACTGATTTCATCGTTAACTGATTTCATCGTTAACTGATTTCATCTTCATTTAACTGATCTCATCGTTAACTGATTCCATCGTTAACTGATTTCACCGTGAACTGATTTCATCTTCATTTAACTGATTCCATCGTTAACTGATTTCATCGTTAACTGATTTCATCGTTAACTGATTTCATCTTCATTTAACTGATTTCATTTTCATTCTTCATTTAACTGATTTCATCGTTAACTGATTTCATCGTTAATTGATTTCATCGTTAACTGATTTCATCGTTAACTGATTTCATCTTCATTCTTCATTTAACTGATTTCATCTTTAACTGATTTCATCGTTAACTGATTTCATCTTCATTTAACTGATTTCATCGTTAATTGATTTCATCGTTAACTGATTTCATCGTTAACTGATTTCATCTTCATTTAACTGATTTCATCGTTAACTGATTTCATCGTTAACTGATTTCATCGTTAACTGATTTCATCTTTAACTGATTTCATCTTCATTTAACTGATTTCATCTTCATTTAACTGATTTCATCGTTAACTGATTTCATCTTCATTTAACTGATTTCATCTTCATTTAACTGATTTCATCTTCATTTAACTGATTCCATCGTTAACTGATTTCATCGTTAACTGATTTCATCTTTAACTGATTTCATCGTTAACTGATTTCATCTTCATTTAACTGATTTCATCGTTAACTGATTTCATCGTTAACTGATTTCATCTTTAACTGATTTCATCGTTAACTGATTTCATCTTCATTTAACTGATTTCATCGTTAACTGATTTCATCTTCATTTAATTGATTTCATCGTTAACTGATTTCATCGTTAACTGATTTCATCGTTAACTGATTTCATCTTCATTTAACTGATTTCATCGTTAACTGATTTCATCGTTAACTGATTCCATCGTTAACTGATTCCATCGTTAACTGATTTCATCGTTAACTGATTTCATCTTCATTTAACTGATTTCATCGTTAACTGATTTCATCTTCATTTAACTGATTTCATCTTTAACTGATTTCATCGTTAACTGATTTCATCGTTAACTGATTTCATCGTTAACTGATTCCATCGTTAACTGATTTCATCTTTAACTGATTTCATCGTTAACTGATTTCATCTTCATTTAACTGATTTCATCGTTAACTGATTTCATCGTTAACTGATTTCATCTTCATTTAACTGATTTCATCGTTAAGTGATTTCATCGTTAACTGATTTCATCGTTAACTGATTTCATCGTTAACTGATTTCATCTTCATTTAACTGATTTCATCGTTAACTGATTTCATCGTTAACTGATTTCATCTTCATTTAACTGATTTCATCGTTAACTGATTTCATCGTTAACTGATTTCATCTTCATTTAACTGATTTCATCGTTAACTGATTTCATCGTTAACTGATTTCATCGTTAACTGATTTCATCTTCATTCTTCATTTAACTGATTTCATCGTTAACTGATTTCATCGTTAACTGATTTCATCTTCATTTAACTGATTTCATCGTTAATTGATTTCATCGTTAACTGATTTCATCGTTAACTGATTTCATCTTCATTTAACTGATTTCATCGTTAACTGATTTCATCGTTAACTGATTTCATCTTTAACTGATTTCATCTTCATTTAACTGATTTCATCGTTAACTGATTTCATCGTTAACTGATTTCATCTTCATTTAACTGATTTCATCTTCATTTAACTGATTTCATCGTTAACTGATTTCATCGTTAACTGATTTCATCTTCATTTAACTGATTTCATCTTCATTTAACTGATTTCATCGTTAACTGATTCCATCGTTAACTGATTTCATCTTTAACTGATTTCATCGTTAACTGATTTCATCGTTAACTGATTTCATCTTCATTTAACTGATTTCATCTTCATTTAACTGATTTCATCGTTAAGTGATTTCATCGTTAACTGATTTCATCGTTAACTGATTTCATCGTTAACTGATTTCATCTTCATTTAACTGATTTCATCGTTAACTGATTTCATCGTTAACTGATTTCATCTTCATTTAACTGATTTCATCGTTAACTGATTTCATCGTTAACTGATTTCATCTTCATTTAACTGATTTCATCGTTAACTGATTTCATCGTTAACTGATTTCATCGTTAACTGATTTCATCTTCATTCTTCATTTAACTGATTTCATCGTTAACTGATTTCATCGTTAACTGATTTCATCTTCATTTAACTGATTTCATCGTTAATTGATTTCATCGTTAACTGATTTCATCGTTAACTGATTTCATCTTCATTTAACTGATTTCATCGTTAACTGATTTCATCGTTAAGTGATTTCATCGTTAACTGATTTCATCGTTAACTGATTTCATCGTTAACTGATTTCATCTTCATTTAACTGATTTCATCGTTAACTGATTTCATCGATAACTGATTTCATCGTTAACTGATTTCATCGTTAACTGATTCCATCGTTAACTGATTTCATCGTTAACTGATTTCATCTTCATTTAACTGATTTCCTCGTTAACTGATTTCATCTTCATTTAACTGATTTCATCGTTAACTGATTTCATCTTCATTTAACTGATTTCATCGTTAACTGATTTCATCGTTAACTGATTTCATCTTCATTTAACTGATTCCATCGTTAACTGATTTCATCGTTAACTGATTTCATCTTCATTTAACTGATTTCATCGTTAACTGATTTCATCGTTAACTGATTTCATCTTCATTTAACTGATTTCATCGTTAACTGATTTCATCGTTAACTGATTTCATCTTCATTTAACTGATTTCATCGTTAACTGATTTCATCTTCATTTAACTGATTCCATCGTTAACTGATTTCATCGTTAACTGATTTCATCGTTAACTGATTTCATCTTCATTTAACTGATTTCATCGTTAACTGATTTCATCGTTAACTGATTTCATCTTCATTTAACTGATTTCATCGTTAACTGATTTCATCGTTAACTGATTTCATCTTCATTTAACTGATTCCATCGTTAACTGATTTCATCGTTAACTGATTTCATCGTTAACTGATTTCATCTTCATTTAACTGATTTCATCGTTAACTGATTTCATCGTTAACTGATTTCATCTTCATTTAACTGATTTCATCGTTAACTGATTTCATCTTCATTTAACTGATTTCATCGTTAACTGATTTCATCTTCATTTAACTGATTTCATCGTTAACTGATTTCATCTTCATTTAACTGATTTCATCGTTAACTGATTTCATCGTTAACTGATTTCATCTTCATTTAACTGATTTCATCGTTAACTGATTTCATCGTTAACTGATTTCATCGTTAACTGATTTCATCTTCATTTAACTGATTTCATCGTTAACTGATTTCATCTTCATTTAACTGATTTCATCGTTAACTGATTTCATCTTCATTTAACTGATTTCATCGTTAACTGATTTCATCTTTAACTGATTTCATCGTTAACTGATTTCATCTTCATTTAACTGATTTCATCGTTAACTGATTTCATCGTTAACTGATTTCATCGTTAACTGATTTCATCTTCATTTAACTGATTTCATCGTTAACTGATTTCATCGTTAACTGATTTCATCTTCATTTAACTGATTTCATCGTTAACTGATTTCATCGTTAACTGATTTCATCTTCATTTAACTGATTTCATCTTCATTTAACTGATTTCATCGTTAACTGATTTCATCGTTAACTGATTTCATCTTCATTTAACTGATTTCATCGTTAACTGATTTCATCTTCATTTAACTGATTTCATCGTTAACTGATTTCATCTTCATTTAACTGATTTCATCGTTAACTGATTTCATCGTTAACTGATTTCATCGTTAACTGATTTCATCTTCATTTAACTGATTTCATCGTTAACTGATTTCATCGTTAACTGATTTCATCGTTAACTGATTTCATCTTCATTTAACTGATTCCATCGTTAACTGATTTCATCGTTAACTGATTTCATCTTTAACTGATTTCATCTTCATTTAACTGATTTCATCGTTAACTGATTCCATCGTTAACTGATTTCATCTTTAACTGATTTCATCGTTAACTGATTTCATCTTCATTTAACTGATTTCATCGTTAACTGATTTCATCTTCATTTAATTGATTTCATCGTTAACTGATTTCATCGTTTACTGATTTCATCTTCATTTAACTGATTTCATCGTTAACTGATTTCATCGTTAACTGATTTCATCGTTAACTGATTTCATCTTCATTTAACTGATTTCATCGTTAACTGATTTCATCGTTAACTGATTTCATCTTCATTTAACTGATTTCATCGTTAACTGATTTCATCGTTAACTGATTTCATCGTTAACTGATTTCATCTTCATTTAACTGATTTCATCGTTAACTGATTTCATCGTTAACTGATTTCATCTTTAACTGATTTCATCTTCATTTAACTGATTTCATCGTTAACTGATTTCATCTTCATTTAACTGATTTCATCGTTAACTGATTTCATCGTTAACTGATTTCATCTTCATTTAACTGATTCCATCGTTAACTGATTTCATCGTTAACTGATTTCATCTTCATTTAACTGATTTCATCGTTAACTGATTTCATCGTTAACTGATTTCATCGTTAACTGATTTCATCGTTAACTGATTTCATCTTCATTTAACTGATTCCATCGTTAACTGATTTCATCGTTAACTGATTTCATCGTTAACTGATTTCATCTTCATTTAACTGATTTCATCGTTAACTGATTTCATCGTTAACTGATTTCATCGTTAACTGATTTCATCTTCATTTAACTGATTTCATCGTTAACTGATTTCATCTTCATTTAACTGATTTCATCGTTAACTGATTTCATCGTTAACTGATTTCATCTTCATTTAACTGATTTCATCTTCATTTAACTGATTTCATCGTTAACTGATTTCATCTTCATTTAACTGATTTCATCGTTAACTGATTTCATCGTTAACTGATTTCATCTTCATTTAACTGATTCCATCGTTAACTGATTCCATCGTTAACTGATTTCATCGTTAACTGATTTCATCTTCATTTAACTGATTTCATCTTCATTTAACTGATTTCATCTTCATTTAACTGATTTCATCGTTAACTGATTTCATCTTCATTTAACTGATTTCATCGTTAACTGATTTCATCGTTAACTGATTTCATCTTTAACTGATTTCATCTTCATTTAACTGATTTCATCGTTAACTGATTTCATCTTCATTTAACTGATTTCATCGTTAACTGATTTCATCGTTAACTGATTTCATCTTCATTTAACTGATTCCATCGTTAACTGATTTCATCGTTAACTGATTTCATCTTCATTTAACTGATTTCATCGTTAACTGATTTCATCGTTAACTGATTTCATCTTTAACTGATTTCATCGTTAACTGATTTCATCTTCATTTAACTGATTCCATCGTTAACTGATTTCATCGTTAACTGATTTCATCGTTAACTGATTTCATCTTCATTTAACTGATTTCATCGTTAACTGATTTCATCGTTAACTGATTTCATCGTTAACTGATTTCATCTTCATTTAACTGATTTCATCGTTAACTGATTTCATCTTCATTTAACTGATTTCATCGTTAACTGATTTCATCGTTAACTGATTTCATCTTCATTTAACTGATTTCATCTTCATTTAACTGATTTCATCGTTAACTGATTTCATCTTCATTTAACTGATTTCATCGTTAACTGATTTCATCGTTAACTGATTTCATCGTTAACTGATTTCATCTTCATTTAACTGATTCCATCGTTAACTGATTCCATCGTTAACTGATTTCATCGTTAACTGATTTCATCTTCATTTAACTGATTTCATCGTTAACTGATTTCATCTTCATTTAACTGATTTCATCTTCATTTAACTGATTTCATCGTTAACTGATTTCATCTTCATTTAACTGATTTCATCGTTAACTGATTTCATCGTTAACTGATTTCATCGTTAACTGATTTCATCTTCATTTAACTGATTCCATCGTTAACTGATTTCATCGTTAACTGATTTCATCATTAACTGATTTCATCTTCATTTAACTGATTTCATCTTCATTTAACTGATTTCATCGTTAACTGATTTCATCTTCATTTAACTGATTTCATCGTTAACTGATTTCATCGTTAACTGATTTCATCGTTAACTGATTTCATCTTCATTTAACTGATTTCATCGTTAACTGATTTCATCGTTAACTGATTTCATCGTTAACTGATTTCATCTTCATTTAACTGATTTCATCGTTAACTGATTTCATCTTCATTTAACTGATTCCATCGTTAACTGATTCCATCGTTAACTGATTCCATCGTTAACTGATTTCATCGTTAACTGATTTCATCTTCATTTAACTGATTTCATTTTCTTTCTTCATTTAACTGATTTCATCGTTAACTGATTTCATCTTCATTTAACTGATTTCATCGTTAACTGATTTCATCGTTAACTGATTTCATCTTCATTTAACTGATTTCATCGTTAACTGATTTCATCTTCATTTAACTGATTCCATCGTTAACTGATTTCATCGTTAACTGATCTCATCGTTAACTGATTCCATCGTTAACTGATTCCATCTTCATTTAACTGATTTCACCGTGAACTGATTTCATCGTTAACTGATTTCATCTTTAACTGATTTCATCGTAAACTGATTTCATCTTCATTTAACTGATTTCATCGTTAACTGATTTCATCGTTAACTGATTCCATCGTTAACTGATTTCATCTTTAACTGATTTCATCGTTAACTGATTTCATCTTCATTTAACTGATTTCATCGTTAACTGATTTCATCTTCATTTAACTGATTTCATCGTTAACTGATTTCATCGTTAACTGATTTCATCTTTAACTGATTTCATCGTTAACTGATTTCATCTTCATTTAACTGATTTCATCTTCATTTAACTGATTTCATCGTTAACTGATTTCATCGTTAACTGATTTCATCTTCATTTAACTGATTTCATCGTTAACTGATTTCATCGTTAACTGATTTCATCGTTAACTGATTTCATCTTCATTTAACTGATTCCATCGTTAACTGATTTCATCGTTAACTGATTTCATCTTTAACTGATTTCATCTTCATTTAACTGATTTCATCGTTAACTGATTCCATCGTTAACTGATTTCATCTTTAACTGATTTCATCGTTAACTGATTTCATCTTCATTTAACTGATTTCATCGTTAACTGATTTCATCTTCATTTAATTGATTTCATCGTTAACTGATTTCATCGTTTACTGATTTCATCTTCATTTAACTGATTTCATCGTTAACTGATTTCATCTTCATTTAACTGATTTCATCGTTAACTGATTTCATCTTCATTTAACTGATTTCATCGTTAACTGATTTCATCGTTAACTGATTTCATCTTCATTTAACTGATTCCATCGTTAACTGATTCCATCGTTAACTGATTTCATCGTTAACTGATTTCATCTTCATTTAACTGATTTCATCTTCATTTAACTGATTTCATCGTTAACTGATTCCATCGTTAACTGATTTCATCTTTCACTGATTTCATCGTTAACTGATTTCATCTTCATTTAACTGATTTCATCGTTAACTGATTTCATCTTCATTTAATTGATTTCATCGTTAACTGATTTCATCGTTTACTGATTTCATCTTCATTTAACTGATTTCATCGTTAACTGATTTCATCTTCATTTAACTGATTTCATCGTTAACTGATTTCATCGTTAACTGATTTCATCGTTAACTGATTTCATCTTCATTTAACTGATTTCATCGTTAACTGATTTCATCGTTAACTGATTTCATCTTTAACTGATTTCATCTTCATTTAACTGATTTCATCGTTAACTGATTTCATCTTCATTTAACTGATTTCATCGTTAACTGATTTCATCGTTAACTGATTTCATCTTTAACTGATTTCATCGTTAACTGATTTCATCTTCATTTAACTGATTTCATCGTTAACTGATTTCATCGTTAACTGATTTCATCTTCATTTAACTGATTTCATCGTTAACTGATTTCATCTTCATTTAACTGATTCCATCGTTAACTGATTTCATCGTTAACTGATCTCATCGTTAACTGATTCCATCGTTAACTGATTCCATCTTCATTTAACTGATTTCACCGTGAACTGATTTCATCGTTAACTGATTTCATCTTTAACTGATTTCATCGTTAACTGATTTCATCTTCATTTAACTGATTTCATCTTCATTTAACTGATTTCATCGTTAACTGATTTCATCGTTAACTGATTCCATCGTTAACTGATTTCATCTTTAACTGATTTCATCGTTAACTGATTTCATCTTCATTTAACTGATTTCATCGTTAACTGATTTCATCTTCATTTAACTGATTTCATCGTTAACTGATTTCATCGTTAACTGATTTCATCTTTAACTGATTTCATCGTTAACTGATTTCATCTTCATTTAACTGATTTAATCTTCATTTAACTGATTTCATCGTTAACTGATTTCATCTTCATTTAACTGATTCCATCGTTAACTGATTTCATCGTTAACTGATTTCATCGTTAACTGATTTCATCTTCATTTAACTGATTTCATTTTCATTCTTCATTTAAATGATTTCATCGTTAACTGATTTCATTTTTAACTGATTTCATCGTTAACTGATTTCATCTTCATTTAACTGATTTCATCGTTAACTGATTTCATCTTCATTTAACTGATTTCATCGTTAACTGATTTCATCGTTAACTGATTTCATCTTTAACTGATTTCATCTTCATTTAACTGATTTCATCTTCATTTAACTGATTTCATCGTTAACTGATTCCATCGTTAACTGATTTCATCGTTAACTGATTTCATCGTTAACTGATTTCATCGTTAACTGATTTCATCTTCATTTAACTGATTTCATCGTTAACTGATTTCATCGTTAACTGATTTCATCTTCATTTAACTGATTTCATCTTCATTTAACTGATTTCATCGTTAACTGATTTCATCTTCATTTAACTGATTCCATCGTTAACTGATTTCATCGTTAACTGATTTCATCTTCATTTAACTGATTTCATTTTCATTCTTCATTTAAATGATTTCATCGTTAACTGATTTCATTTTTAACTGATTTCATCGTTAACTGATTTCATCTTCATTTAACTGATTTCATCGTTAACTGATTTCATCTTCATTTAACTGATTTCATCGTTAACTGATTTCATCGTTAACTGATTTCATCTTTAACTGATTTCATCGTTAACTGATTTCATCTTCATTTAACTGATTTCATCTTCATTTAACTGATTTCATCGTTAACTGATTCCATCGTTAACTGATTTCATCTTCATTTAACTGATTTCATCGTTAACTGATTTCATCTTCATTTAACTGATTTCATCGTTAACTGATTTCATCGTTAACTGATTTCATCGTTAACTGATTTCATCTTCATTTAACTGATTTCATCGTTAACTGATTTCATCGTTAACTGATTTCATCTTCATTTAACTGATTCCATCGTTAACTGATTTCATCGTTAACTGATTTCATCTTCATTTAACTGATTTCATCGTTAACTGATTTCATCTTCATTTAACTGATTCCATCGTTAACTGATTTCATCGTTAACTGATTTCATCGTTAACTGATTTCATCTTCATTTAACTGATTCCATCATTAACTGATTTCATCGTTAACTGATTTCATCGTTAACTGATTTCATCTTCATTTAACTGATTTCATCTTCATTTAACTGATTCCATCGTTAACTGATTTCATCTTCATTTAACTGATTCCATCATTAACTGATTTCATCGTTAACTGATTTCATCTTCATTTAACTGATTTCATCGTTAACTGATTTCATCGTTAACTGATTTCATCGTTAACTGATTTCATCTTCATTTAACTGATTTCATCGTTAACTGATTTCATCTTCATTTAACTGATTCCATCGTTAACTGATTTCATCGTTAACTGATTTCATCGTTAACTGATTTCATCTTCATTTAACTGATTTCATCGTTAACTGATTTCATCGTTAACTGATTTCATCGTTAACTGATTTCATCTTCATTTAACTGATTTCATCGTTAACTGATTTCATCTTCATTTAACTGATTTCATCGTTAACTGATTTCATCGTTAACTGATTTCATCTTCATTTAACTGATTTCATCTTCATTTAACTGATTTCATCGTTAACTGATTTCATCTTCATTTAACTGATTTCATCGTTAACTGATTTCATCGTTAACTGATTTCATCTTCATTTAACTGATTCCATCGTTAACTGATTCCATCGTTAACTGATTTCATCGTTAACTGATTTCATCTTCATTTAACTGATTTCATCTTCATTTAACTGATTTCATCGTTAACTGATTTCATCTTCATTTAACTGATTTCATCTTCATTTAACTGATTTCATCGTTAACTGATTTCATCTTCATTTAACTGATTTCATCGTTAACTGATTTCATCGTTAACTGATTTCATCTTTAACTGATTTCATCTTCATTTAACTGATTTCATCGTTAACTGATTTCATCTTCATTTAACTGATTTCATCGTTAACTGATTTCATCGTTAACTGATTTCATCTTCATTTAACTGATTCCATCGTTAACTGATTTCATCGTTAACTGATTTCATCTTCATTTAACTGATTTCATCGTTAACTGATTTCATCGTTAACTGATTTCATCTTTAACTGATTTCATCGTTAACTGATTTCATCTTCATTTAACTGATTCCATCGTTAACTGATTTCATCGTTAACTGATTTCATCTTCATTTAACTGATTTCATCGTTAACTGATTTCATCGTTAACTGATTTCATCGTTAACTGATTTCATCTTCATTTAACTGATTTCATCGTTAACTGATTTCATCTTCATTTAACTGATTTCATCGTTAACTGATTTCATCGTTAACTGATTTCATCTTCATTTAACTGATTTCATCTTCATTTAACTGATTTCATCGTTAACTGATTTCATCTTCATTTAACTGATTTCATCGTTAACTGATTTCATCGTTAACTGATTTCATCGTTAACTGATTTCATCTTCATTTAACTGATTCCATCGTTAACTGATTCCATCGTTAACTGATTTCATCGTTAACTGATTTCATCTTCATTTAACTGATTTCATCGTTAACTGATTTCATCTTCATTTAACTGATTTCATCTTCATTTAACTGATTTCATCGTTAACTGATTTCATCTTCATTTAACTGATTTCATCGTTAACTGATTTCATCGTTAACTGATTTCATCGTTAACTGATTTCATCTTCATTTAACTGATTCCATCGTTAACTGATTTCATCGTTAACTGATTTCATCATTAACTGATTTCATCTTCATTTAACTGATTTCATCTTCATTTAACTGATTTCATCGTTAACTGATTTCATCTTCATTTAACTGATTTCATCGTTAACTGATTTCATCGTTAACTGATTTCATCGTTAACTGATTTCATCTTCATTTAACTGATTTCATCGTTAACTGATTTCATCGTTAACTGATTTCATCGTTAACTGATTTCATCTTCATTTAACTGATTTCATCGTTAACTGATTTCATCTTCATTTAACTGATTCCATCGTTAACTGATTCCATCGTTAACTGATTCCATCGTTAACTGATTTCATCGTTAACTGATTTCATCTTCATTTAACTGATTTCATTTTCTTTCTTCATTTAACTGATTTCATCGTTAACTGATTTCATCTTCATTTAACTGATTTCATCGTTAACTGATTTCATCGTTAACTGATTTCATCTTCATTTAACTGATTTCATCGTTAACTGATTTCATCTTCATTTAACTGATTCCATCGTTAACTGATTTCATCGTTAACTGATCTCATCGTTAACTGATTCCATCGTTAACTGATTCCATCTTCATTTAACTGATTTCACCGTGAACTGATTTCATCGTTAACTGATTTCATCTTTAACTGATTTCATCGTAAACTGATTTCATCTTCATTTAACTGATTTCATCGTTAACTGATTTCATCGTTAACTGATTCCATCGTTAACTGATTTCATCTTTAACTGATTTCATCGTTAACTGATTTCATCTTCATTTAACTGATTTCATCGTTAACTGATTTCATCTTCATTTAACTGATTTCATCGTTAACTGATTTCATCGTTAACTGATTTCATCTTTAACTGATTTCATCGTTAACTGATTTCATCTTCATTTAACTGATTTCATCTTCATTTAACTGATTTCATCGTTAACTGATTTCATCGTTAACTGATTTCATCTTCATTTAACTGATTTCATCGTTAACTGATTTCATCGTTAACTGATTTCATCGTTAACTGATTTCATCTTCATTTAACTGATTCCATCGTTAACTGATTTCATCGTTAACTGATTTCATCTTTAACTGATTTCATCTTCATTTAACTGATTTCATCGTTAACTGATTCCATCGTTAACTGATTTCATCTTTAACTGATTTCATCGTTAACTGATTTCATCTTCATTTAACTGATTTCATCGTTAACTGATTTCATCTTCATTTAATTGATTTCATCGTTAACTGATTTCATCGTTTACTGATTTCATCTTCATTTAACTGATTTCATCGTTAACTGATTTCATCTTCATTTAACTGATTTCATCGTTAACTGATTTCATCTTCATTTAACTGATTTCATCGTTAACTGATTTCATCGTTAACTGATTTCATCTTCATTTAACTGATTTCATCTTCATTTAACTGATTTCATCGTTAACTGATTTCATCTTCATTTAACTGATTCCATCGTTAACTGATTTCATCGTTAACTGATTTCATCGTTAACTGATTTCATCGTTAACTGATTTCATCTTCATTTAACTGATTCCATCGTTAACTGATTCCATCGTTAACTGATTTCATCGTTAACTGATTTCATCTTCATTTAACTGATTTCATCTTCATTTAACTGATTTCATCGTTAACTGATTCCATCGTTAACTGATTTCATCTTTAACTGATTTCATCGTTAACTGATTTCATCTTCATTTAACTGATTTCATCGTTAACTGATTTCATCTTCATTTAATTGATTTCATCGTTAACTGATTTCATCGTTTACTGATTTCATCTTCATTTAACTGATTTCATCGTTAACTGATTTCATCGTTAACTGATTTCATCTTCATTTAACTGATTTCATCGTTAACTGATTTCATCGTTAACTGATTTCATCGTTAACTGATTTCATCTTCATTTAACTGATTTCATCGTTAACTGATTTCATCGTTAACTGATTTCATCTTTAACTGATTTCATCTTCATTTAACTGATTTCATCGTTAACTGATTTCATCTTCATTTAACTGATTTCATCGTTAACTGATTTCATCGTTAACTGATTTCATCTTCATTTAACTGATTCCATCGTTAACTGATTTCATCGTTAACTGATTTCATCTTCATTTAACTGATTTCATCGTTAACTGATTTCATCGTTAACTGATTTCATCTTTAACTGATTTCATCGTTAACTGATTTCATCTTCATTTAACTGATTCCATCGTTAACTGATTTCATCGTTAACTGATTTCATCTTCATTTAACTGATTTCATCGTTAACTGATTTCATCGTTAACTGATTTCATCGTTAACTGATTTCATCTTCATTTAACTGATTTCATCGTTAACTGATTTCATCGTTAACTGATTTCATCTTCATTTAACTGATTTCATCTTCATTTAACTGATTTCATCGTTAACTGATTTCATCTTCATTTAACTGATTTCATCGTTAACTGATTTCATCGTTAACTGATTTCATCGTTAACTGATTTCATCTTCATTTAACTGATTCCATCGTTAACTGATTCCATCGTTAACTGATTTCATCGTTAACTGATTTCATCTTCATTTAACTGATTTCATCTTCATTTAACTGATTTCATCGTTAACTGATTTCATCTTCATTTAACTGATTTCATCCTTAACTGATTTCATCCTTAACTGATTTCATCTTTAACTGATTTCATCTTCATTTAACTGATTTCATCGTTAACTGATTTCATCTTCATTTAACTGATTTCATCGTTAACTGATTTCATCGTTAACTGATTTCATCTTCATTTAACTGATTCCATCGTTAACTGATTTCATCGTTAACTGATTTCATCTTCATTTAACTGATTTCATCGTTAACTGATTTCATCGTTAACTGATTTCATCTTTAACTGATTTCATCGTTAACTGATTTCATCTTCATTTAACTGATTCCATCGTTAACTGATTTCATCGTTAACTGATTTCATCGTTAACTGATTTCATCTTCATTTAACTGATTTCATCGTTAACTGATTTCATCGTTAACTGATTTCATCTTCATTTAACTGATTTCATCGTTAACTGATTTCATCTTCATTTAACTGATTTCATCGTTAACTGATTTCATCTTCATTTAACTGATTTCATCTTCATTTAACTGATTTCATCGTTAACTGATTTCATCTTCATTTAACTGATTTCATCGTTAACTGATTTCATCGTTAACTGATTTCATCGTTAACTGATTTCATCTTCATTTAACTGATTCCATCGTTAACTGATTCCATCGTTAACTGATTTCATCGTTAACTGATTTCATCTTCATTTAACTGATTTCATCGTTAACTGATTTCATCTTCATTTAACTGATTTCATCTTCATTTAACTGATTTCATCGTTAACTGATTTCATCTTCATTTAACTGATTTCATCGTTAACTGATTTCATCGTTAACTGATTTCATCGTTAACTGATTTCATCTTCATTTAACTGATTCCATCGTTAACTGATTTCATCGTTAACTGATTTCATCATTAACTGATTTCATCTTCATTTAACTGATTTCATCTTCATTTAACTGATTTCATCGTTAACTGATTTCATCTTCATTTAACTGATTTCATCGTTAACTGATTTCATCGTTAACTGATTTCATCGTTAACTGATTTCATCTTCATTTAACTGATTTCATCGTTAACTGATTTCATCGTTAACTGATTTCATCGTTAACTGATTTCATCTTCATTTAACTGATTTCATCGTTAACTGATTTCATCGTTAACTGATTTCATCTTCATTTAACTGATTCCATCGTTAACTGATTCCATCGTTAACTGATTTCATCGTTAACTGATTTCATCTTCATTTAACTGATTTCATTTTCTTTCTTCATTTAACTGATTTCATCGTTAACTGATTTCATCTTCATTTAACTGATTTCATCGTTAACTGATTTCATCGTTAACTGATTTCATCTTCATTTAACTGATTTCATCGTTAACTGATTTCATCTTCATTTAACTGATTCCATCGTTAACTGATTTCATCGTTAACTGATCTCATCGTTAACTGATTCCATCGTTAACTGATTCCATCTTCATTTAACTGATTTCACCGTGAACTGATTTCATCGTTAACTGATTTCATCTTTAACTGATTTCATCGTTAACTGATTTCATCTTCATTTAACTGATTTCATCTTCATTTAACTGATTTCATCGTTAACTGATTTCATCGTTAACTGATTCCATCGTTAACTGATTTCATCTTTAACTGATTTCATCGTTAACTGATTTCATCTTCATTTAACTGATTTCATCGTTAACTGATTTCATCTTCATTTAACTGATTTCATCGTTAACTGATTTCATCGTTAACTGATTTCATCTTTAACTGATTTCATCGTTAACTGATTTCATCTTCATTTAACTGATTTAATCTTCATTTAACTGATTTCATCGTTAACTGATTTCATCTTCATTTAACTGATTCCATCGTTAACTGATTTCATCGTTAACTGATTTCATCGTTAACTGATTTCATCTTCATTTAACTGATTTCATTTTCATTCTTCATTTAAATGATTTCATCGTTAACTGATTTCATTTTTAACTGATTTCATCGTTAACTGATTTCATCTTCATTTAACTGATTTCATCGTTAACTGATTTCATCTTCATTTAACTGATTTCATCGTTAACTGATTTCATCGTTAACTGATTTCATCTTTAACTGATTTCATCGTTAACTGATTTCATCTTCATTTAACTGATTTCATCTTCATTTAACTGATTTCATCGTTAACTGATTCCATCGTTAACTGATTTCATCTTTAACTGATTTCATCGTTAACTGATTTCATCGTTAACTGATTTCATCTTCATTTAACTGATTTCATCGTTAACTGATTTCATCGTTAACTGATTTCATCTTCATTTAACTGATTTCATCTTCATTTAACTGATTTCATCGTTAACTGATTTCATCTTCATTTAACTGATTCCATCGTTAACTGATTTCATCGTTAACTGATTTCATCTTCATTTAACTGATTTCATTTTCATTCTTCATTTAAATGATTTCATCGTTAACTGATTTCATTTTTAACTGATTTCATCGTTAACTGATTTCATCTTCATTTAACTGATTTCATCGTTAACTGATTTCATCTTCATTTAACTGATTTCATCGTTAACTGATTTCATCGTTAACTGATTTCATCTTTAACTGATTTCATCGTTAACTGATTTCATCTTCATTTAACTGATTTCATCTTCATTTAACTGATTTCATCGTTAACTGATTCCATCGTTAACTGATTTCATCTTTAACTGATTTCATCGTTAACTGATTTCATCTTCATTTAACTGATTTCATCGTTAACTGATTTCATCTTCATTTAACTGATTTCATCGTTAACTGATTTCATCTTCATTTAACTGATTTCATCGTTAACTGATTTCATCGTTAACTGATTTCATCGTTAACTGATTTCATCTTCATTTAACTGATTTCATCGTTAACTGATTTCATCGTTAACTGATTTCATCGTTAACTGATTTCATTTTCATTTAACTGATTCCATCGTTAACTGATTTCATCGTTAACTGATTTCATCTTCATTTAACTGATTTCATCGTTAACTGATTTCATCTTCATTTAACTGATTCCATCGTTAACTGATTTCATCGTTAACTGATTTCATCGTTAACTGATTTCATCTTCATTTAACTGATTCCATCATTAACTGATTTCATCGTTAACTGATTTCATCGTTAACTGATTTCATCTTCATTTAACTGATTTCATCTTCATTTAACTGATTCCATCGTTAACTGATTTCATCTTCATTTAACTGATTCCATCATTAACTGATTTCATCGTTAACTGATTTCATCTTCATTTAACTGATTTCATCGTTAACTGATTTCATCGTTAACTGATTTCATCTTCATTTAACTGATTTCATCGTTAACTGATTTCATCTTCATTTAACTGATTCCATCGTTAACTGATTTCATCGTTAACTGATCTCATCGTTAACTGATTCCATCGTTAACTGATTCCATCTTCATTTAACTGATTTCACCGTGAACTGATTTCATCGTTAACTGATTTCATCTTTAACTGATTTCATCGTTAACTGATTTCATCTTCATTTAACTGATTTCATCTTCATTTAACTGATTTCATCGTTAACTGATTTCATCGTTAACTGATTCCATCGTTAACTGATTTCATCTTTAACTGATTTCATCGTTAACTGATTTCATCTTCATTTAACTGATTTCATCGTTAACTGATTTCATCTTCATTTAACTGATTTCATCGTTAACTGATTTCATCGTTAACTGATTTCATCTTTAACTGATTTCATCGTTAACTGATTTCATCTTCATTTAACTGATTTAATCTTCATTTAACTGATTTCATCGTTAACTGATTTCATCTTCATTTAACTGATTCCATCGTTAACTGATTTCATCGTTAACTGATTTCATCGTTAACGGATTTCATCTTCATTTAACTGATTTCATTTTCATTCTTCATTTAAATGATTTCATCGTTAACTGATTTCATTTTTAACTGATTTCATCGTTAACTGATTTCATCTTCATTTAACTGATTTCATCGTTAACTGATTTCATCTTCATTTAACTGATTTCATCGTTAACTGATTTCATCGTTAACTGATTTCATCTTTAACTGATTTCATCGTTAACTGATTTCATCTTCATTTAACTGATTTCACCTTCATTTAACTGATTTCATCGTTAACTGATTCCATCGTTAACTGATTTCATCTTTAACTGATTTCATCGTTAACTGATTTCATCGTTAACTGATTTCATCTTCATTTAACTGATTTCATCGTTAACTGATTTCATCGTTAACTGATTTCATCTTCATTTAACTGATTTCATCTTCATTTAACTGATTTCATCGTTAACTGATTTCATCTTCATTTAACTGATTCCATCGTTAACTGATTTCATCGTTAACTGATTTCATCTTCATTTAACTGATTTCATTTTCATTCTTCATTTAAATGATTTCATCGTTAACTGATTTCATTTTTAACTGATTTCATCGTTAACTGATTTCATCTTCATTTAACTGATTTCATCGTTAACTGATTTCATCTTCATTTAACTGATTTCATCGTTAACTGATTTCATCGTTAACTGATTTCATCTTTAACTGATTTCATCGTTAACTGATTTCATCTTCATTTAACTGATTTCATCTTCATTTAACTGATTTCATCGTTAACTGATTCCATCGTTAACTGATTTCATCTTTAACTGATTTCATCGTTAACTGATTTCATCTTCATTTAACTGATTTCATCGTTAACTGATTTCATCTTCATTTAACTGATTTCATCGTTAACTGATTTCATCTTCATTTAACTGATTTCATCGTTAACTGATTTCATCGTTAACTGATTTCATCGTTAACTGATTTCATCTTCATTTAACTGATTTCATCGTTAACTGATTTCATCGTTAACTGATTTCATCGTTAACTGATTTCATTTTCATTTAACTGATTCCATCGTTAACTGATTTCATCGTTAACTGATTTCATCTTCATTTAACTGATTTCATCGTTAACTGATTTCATCTTCATTTAACTGATTCCATCGTTAACTGATTTCATCGTTAACTGATTTCATCGTTAACTGATTTCATCTTCATTTAACTGATTTCATTTTCTTTCTTCATTTAACTGATTTCATCGTTAACTGATTTCATCTTCATTTAACTGATTTCATCGTTAACTGATTTCATCGTTAACTGATTTCATCGTTAACTGATTTCATCGTTAACTGATTTCATCTTCATTTAACTGATTTCATCGTTAACTGATTTCATCTTCATTTAACTGATTTCATCGTTAACTGATTTCATCGTTAACTGATTTCATCTTTAACTGATTTCATCGTTAACTGATTTCATCTTCATTTAACTGATTTCATCTTCATTTAACTGATTTCATCGTTAACTGATTCCATCGTTAACTGATTTCATCTTTAACTGATTTCATCGTTAACTGATTTCATCTTCATTTAACTGATTTCATCGTTAACTGATTTCATCTTCATTTAACTGATTTCATCGTTAACTGATTTCATCGTTAACTGATTTCATCGTTAACTGATTTCATCTTCATTTAACTGATTTCATCGTTAACTGATTTCATCGTTAACTGATTTCATCGTTAACTGATTTCATCTTCATTTAACTGATTCCATCGTTAACTGATTTCATCGTTAACTGATTTCATCTTCATTTAACTGATTTCATTTTCTTTCTTCATTTAACTGATTTCATCGTTAACTGATTTCATCTTCATTTAACTGATTCCATCGTTAACTGATTTCATCGTTAACTGATTTCATCTTCATTTAACTGATTTCATCGTTAACTGATTTCATCTTCATTTAACTGATTCCATCGTTAACTGATTTCATCGTTAACTGATTTCATCTTCATTTAACTGATTCCATCATTAACTGATTTCATCGTTAACTGATTTCATCGTTAACTGATTTCATCTTCATTTAACTGATTCCATCGTTAACTGATTCCATCGTTAACTGATTTCATCGTTAACTGATTTCATCGTTAACTGATTTCATCTTCATTTAACTGATTTCATTTTCTTTCTTCATTTAACTGATTTCATCGTTAACTGATTTCATCTTCATTTAACTGATTTCATCGTTAACTGATTTCATCGTTAACTGATTTCATCGTTAACTGATTTCATCTTCATTTAACTGATTTCATCGTTAACTGATTTCATCTTCATTTAACTGATTTCATCGTTAACTGATTTCATCATTAACTGATTTCATCTTTAACTGATTTCATCGTTAACTGATTTCATCTTCATTTAACTGATTCCATCGTTAACTGATTCCATCGTTAACTGATTTCATCGTTAACTGATTTCATCGTTAACTGATTTCATCTTCATTTAACTGATTTCATTTTCTTTCTTCATTTAACTGATTTCATCGTTAACTGATTTCATCTTCATTTAACTGATTTCATCGTTAACTGATTTCATCGTTAACTGATTTAATCTTCATGTAACTGATTTCATCTGTAACTGATTTCATCGTTAACTGATTTCATCTTCATTTAACTGATTTCATCTTCATTTAACTGATTTCATCGTTAACTGATGTCATCTTCATTTAACTGATTTCATCGTTAACTGATTTCATCGTTAACTGATTTAATCTTCATGTAACTGATTTCATCTGTAACTGATTTCATCGTTAACTGATTTCATCTTCATTTAACTGATTTCATCTTCATTTAACTGATTTCATTGTTAACTGATTTCATCTTTAACTGATTTCATCGTTAACTGATTTCATCTTCATTTAACTGATTCCATCGTTAACTGATTTCATCGTTAACTGATTTCATCTTCATTTAACTGATTTCATTTTCTTTCTTCATTTAACTGATTTCATCGTTAACTGATTTCATCTTCATTTAACTGATTCCATCGTTAACTGATTTCATCGTTAACTGATTTCATCTTCATTTAACTGATTTCATCGTTAACTGATTTCATCTTCATTTAACTGATTCCATCGTTAACTGATTTCATCGTTAACTGATTTCATCTTCATTTAACTGATTCCATCATTAACTGATTTCATCGTTAACTGATTTCATCGTTAACTGATTTCATCTTCATTTAACTGATTCCATCGTTAACTGATTCCATCGTTAACTGATTTCATCGTTAACTGATTTCATCGTTAACTGATTTCATCTTCATTTAACTGATTTCATTTTCTTTCTTCATTTAACTGATTTCATCGTTAACTGATTTCATCTTCATTTAACTGATTTCATCGTTAACTGATTTCATCGTTAACTGATTTCATCGTTAACTAATTTCATCTTCATTTAACTGATTTCATCGTTAACTGATTTCATCTTCATTTAACTGATTTCATCGTTAACTGATTTCATCATTAACTGATTTCATCTTTAACTGATTTCATCGTTAACTGATTTCATCTTCATTTAACTGATTCCATCGTTAACTGATTCCATCGTTAACTGATTTCATCGTTAACTGATTTCATCGTTAACTGATTTCATCTTCATTTAACTGATTTCATTTTCTTTCTTCATTTAACTGATTTCATCGTTAACTGATTTCATCTTCATTTAACTGATTTCATCGTTAACTGATTTCATCGTTAACTGATTTAATCTTCATGTAACTGATTTCATCTGTAACTGATTTCATCGTTAACTGATTTCATCTTCATTTAACTGATTTCATCTTCATTTAACTGATTTCATCGCTAACTGATGTCATCTTCATTTAACTGATTTCATCGTTAACTGATTTCATCGTTAACTGATTTAATCTTCATGTAACTGATTTCATCTGTAACTGATTTCATCGTTAACTGATTTCATCTTCATTTAACTGATTTCATCTTCATTTAACTGATTTCATTGTTAACTGATTTCATCTTTAACTGATTTCATCGTTAACTGATTTCATCTTCATTTAACTGATTTCATCGTTAACTGATTTCATCGTTAACTGATTTCATCTTCATTTAACTGATTCCATCGTTAACTGATTTCATCTTTAACTGATTTCATCGTTAACTGATTTCATCTTCATTTAACTGATTCCATCGTTAACTGATTTCATCTTTAACTGATTTCATCATTAACTGATTTCATCTTCATTTAACTGATTTCATCGTTAACTGATTTCATCGTTAACTGATTTCATCGTTAACTGATTTAATCTTTAACTGATTTCATCGTTAACTGATTTCATCTTCATTTAACTGATTCCCTCGTTAACTGATTTCATCTGTAACTGATTTCATCTTTAACTGATTTCATCGTTAACTGATTTCATCTTCATTTAACTGATTTCATCTTCATTTAACTGATTTCATCGTTAACTGATTTCATCTTCATTTAACTGATTCCATCGTTAACTGATTTCATCGTTAATTGATTTCATCGTTAACTGATTTCATCGTTAACTGATTTCATCTTCATTTAACTGATTTCATCGTTAACTGATTTCATCTTCATTTAACTGATTTCATCGTTAACTGATTTCATCGTTAACTGATTCCATCGTTAACTGATTTCATCGTTAACTGATTTCATATTCATTTAACTGATTTCATCGTTAACTGATTTCATCGTTAACTGATTTCATCTTTAACTGATTTCATCGTTAACTGATTTCATCTTCATTTAACTGACTTCATCGTTAACTGATTTCATCGTTAACTGATTTCATCTTCATTTAACTGATTTCATCTTCATTTAACTGATTTCATCGTTAACTGATTTCATCTTCATTTAACTGATTCCATCGTTAACTGATTTCATCGTTAACTGATTTCATCTTCATTTAACTGATTTCATTTTCATTCTTCATTTAAATGATTTCATCGTTAACTGATTTCATTTTTAACTGATTTCATCGTTAACTGATTTCATCTTCATTTAACTGATTTCATCGTTAACTGATTTCATCTTCATTTAACTGATTTCATCGTTAACTGATTTCATCGTTAACTGATTTCATCTTTAACTGATTTCATCGTTAACTGATTTCATCTTCATTTAACTGATTTCATCTTCATTTAACTGATTTCATCGTTAACTGATTCCATCGTTAACTGATTTCATCTTTAACTGATTTCATCGTTAACTGATTTCATCTTCATTTAACTGATTTCATCGTTAACTGATTTCATCTTCATTTAACTGATTTCATCGTTAACTGATTTCATCTTCATTTAACTGATTTCATCGTTAACTGATTTCATCGTTAACTGATTTCATCGTTAACTGATTTCATCTTCATTTAACTGATTTCATCGTTAACTGATTTCATCGTTAACTGATTTCATCGTTAACTGATTTCATTTTCATTTAACTGATTCCATCGTTAACTGATTTCATCGTTAACTGATTTCATCTTCATTTAACTGATTTCATCGTTAACTGATTTCATCTTCATTTAACTGATTCCATCGTTAACTGATTTCATCGTTAACTGATTTCATCGTTAACTGATTTCATCTTCATTTAACTGATTTCATTTTCTTTCTTCATTTAACTGATTTCATCGTTAACTGATTTCATCTTCATTTAACTGATTTCATCGTTAACTGATTTCATCGTTAACTGATTTCATCGTTAACTGATTTCATCGTTAACTGATTTCATCTTCATTTAACTGATTTCATCGTTAACTGATTTCATCTTCATTTAACTGATTTCATCGTTAACTGATTTCATCGTTAACTGATTTCATCTTTAACTGATTTCATCGTTAACTGATTTCATCTTCATTTAACTGATTTCATCTTCATTTAACTGATTTCATCGTTAACTGATTCCATCGTTAACTGATTTCATCTTTAACTGATTTCATCGTTAACTGATTTCATCTTCATTTAACTGATTTCATCGTTAACTGATTTCATCTTCATTTAACTGATTTCATCGTTAACTGATTTCATCGTTAACTGATTTCATCGTTAACTGATTTCATCTTCATTTAACTGATTTCATCGTTAACTGATTTCATCGTTAACTGATTTCATCGTTAACTGATTTCATCTTCATTTAACTGATTCCATCGTTAACTGATTTCATCGTTAACTGATTTCATCTTCATTTAACTGATTTCATTTTCTTTCTTCATTTAACTGATTTCATCGTTAACTGATTTCATCTTCATTTAACTGATTCCATCGTTAACTGATTTCATCGTTAACTGATTTCATCTTCATTTAACTGATTTCATCGTTAACTGATTTCATCTTCATTTAACTGATTCCATCGTTAACTGATTTCATCGTTAACTGATTTCATCTTCATTTAACTGATTCCATCATTAACTGATTTCATCGTTAACTGATTTCATCGTTAACTGATTTCATCTTCATTTAACTGATTCCATCGTTAACTGATTCCATCGTTAACTGATTTCATCGTTAACTGATTTCATCGTTAACTGATTTCATCTTCATTTAACTGATTTCATTTTCTTTCTTCATTTAACTGATTTCATCGTTAACTGATTTCATCTTCATTTAACTGATTTCATCGTTAACTGATTTCATCGTTAACTGATTTCATCGTTAACTGATTTCATCTTCATTTAACTGATTTCATCGTTAACTGATTTCATCTTCATTTAACTGATTTCATCGTTAACTGATTTCATCATTAACTGATTTCATCTTTAACTGATTTCATCGTTAACTGATTTCATCTTCATTTAACTGATTCCATCGTTAACTGATTCCATCGTTAACTGATTTCATCGTTAACTGATTTCATCGTTAACTGATTTCATCTTCATTTAACTGATTTCATTTTCTTTCTTCATTTAACTGATTTCATCGTTAACTGATTTCATCTTCATTTAACTGATTTCATCGTTAACTGATTTCATCGTTAACTGATTTAATCTTCATGTAACTGATTTCATCTGTAACTGATTTCATCGTTAACTGATTTCATCTTCATTTAACTGATTTCATCTTCATTTAACTGATTTCATCGTTAACTGATGTCATCTTCATTTAACTGATTTCATCGTTAACTGATTTCATCGTTAACTGATTTAATCTTCATGTAACTGATTTCATCTGTAACTGATTTCATCGTTAACTGATTTCATCTTCATTTAACTGATTTCATCTTCATTTAACTGATTTCATTGTTAACTGATTTCATCTTTAACTGATTTCATCGTTAACTGATTTCATCTTCATTTAACTGATTCCATCGTTAACTGATTTCATCGTTAACTGATTTCATCTTCATTTAACTGATTTCATTTTCTTTCTTCATTTAACTGATTTCATCGTTAACTGATTTCATCTTCATTTAACTGATTCCATCGTTAACTGATTTCATCGTTAACTGATTTCATCTTCATTTAACTGATTTCATCGTTAACTGATTTCATCTTCATTTAACTGATTCCATCGTTAACTGATTTCATCGTTAACTGATTTCATCTTCATTTAACTGATTCCATCATTAACTGATTTCATCGTTAACTGATTTCATCGTTAACTGATTTCATCTTCATTTAACTGATTCCATCGTTAACTGATTCCATCGTTAACTGATTTCATCGTTAACTGATTTCATCGTTAACTGATTTCATCTTCATTTAACTGATTTCATTTTCTTTCTTCATTTAACTGATTTCATCGTTAACTGATTTCATCTTCATTTAACTGATTTCATCGTTAACTGATTTCATCGTTAACTGATTTCATCGTTAACTAATTTCATCTTCATTTAACTGATTTCATCGTTAACTGATTTCATCTTCATTTAACTGATTTCATCGTTAACTGATTTCATCATTAACTGATTTCATCTTTAACTGATTTCATCGTTAACTGATTTCATCTTCATTTAACTGATTCCATCGTTAACTGATTCCATCGTTAACTGATTTCATCGTTAACTGATTTCATCGTTAACTGATTTCATCTTCATTTAACTGATTTCATTTTCTTTCTTCATTTAACTGATTTCATCGTTAACTGATTTCATCTTCATTTAACTGATTTCATCGTTAACTGATTTCATCGTTAACTGATTTAATCTTCATGTAACTGATTTCATCTGTAACTGATTTCATCGTTAACTGATTTCATCTTCATTTAACTGATTTCATCTTCATTTAACTGATTTCATCGCTAACTGATGTCATCTTCATTTAACTGATTTCATCGTTAACTGATTTCATCGTTAACTGATTTAATCTTCATGTAACTGATTTCATCTGTAACTGATTTCATCGTTAACTGATTTCATCTTCATTTAACTGATTTCATCTTCATTTAACTGATTTCATTGTTAACTGATTTCATCTTTAACTGATTTCATCGTTAACTGATTTCATCTTCATTTAACTGATTTCATCGTTAACTGATTTCATCGTTAACTGATTTCATCTTCATTTAACTGATTCCATCGTTAACTGA
Source organism: Semicossyphus pulcher (assembly GCF_022749685.1). NCBI lineage: Eukaryota > Metazoa > Chordata > Actinopteri > Labriformes > Labridae > Semicossyphus > Semicossyphus pulcher. Next base: position 90,351 of record NW_027211720.1, on the reverse strand, counting down.
TTTCATCTTTAACTGATTTCATCGTTAACTGATTTCATCTTCATTTAACTGATTCCATCGTTAACTGATTTCATCTTTAACTGATTTCATCATTAACTGATTTCATCTTCATTTAACTGATTTCATCGTTAACTGATTTCATCGTTAACTGATTTCATCGTTAACTGATTTAATCTTTAACTGATTTCATCGTTAACTGATTTCATCTTCATTTAACTGATTCCCTCGTTAACTGATTTCATCTGTAACTGATTTCATCTTTAACTGATTTCATCGTTAACTGATTTCATCTTCATTTAACTGATTTCATCTTCATTTAACTGATTTCATCGTTAACTGATTTCATCTTCATTTAACTGATTCCATCGTTAACTGATTTCATCGTTAATTGATTTCATCGTTAACTGATTTCATCGTTAACTGATTTCATCTTCATTTAACTGATTTCATCGTTAACTGATTTCATCTTCATTTAACTGATTTCATCGTTAACTGATTTCATCGTTAACTGATTCCATCGTTAACTGATTTCATCGTTAACTGATTTCATATTCATTTAACTGATTTCATCGTTAACTGATTTCATCGTTAACTGATTTCATCTTTAACTGATTTCATCGTTAACTGATTTCATCTTCATTTAACTGACTTCATCGTTAACTGATTTCATCGTTAACTGATTTCATCTTCATTTAACTGATTTCATCGTTAACTGATTTCATCGTTAACTGATTTCATCTTCATTTAACTGATTTCATCGTTAACTGATTTCATCGTTAACTGATTTCATCTTCATTTAACTGATTTCATTTTCATTCTTCATTTAACTGATTTCATCGTTAACTGATTTCATCTTCATTTAACTGATTTCATCGTTAACTGATTTCATCTTCATTTAACTGATTTCATCGTTAACTGATTTCATCGTTAACTGATTTCATCGTTAACTGATTTCATCTTCATTTAACTGATTTCATCGTTAACTGATTTCATCTTCATTTAACTGATTTCATTTTCATTCTTCATTTAACTGATTTCATCGTTAACTGATTTCATCTTCATTTAACTGATTTCATCGTTAACTGATTTCATCGTTAACTGATTTCATCTTCATTTAACTGATTTCATCGTTAACTGATTTCATCGTTAACTGATTTCATCGTTAACTGATTTAATCTTCATGTAACTGATTTCATCTGTAACTGATTTCATCGTTAACTGATTTCATCGTTAACTGATTTCATCTTCATTTAACTGATTTCATCTTCATTTAACTGATTTCATCGTTAACTGATTTCATCTTCATTTAACTGATTTCATCTTCATTTAACTGATTTCATCTTCATTTAACTGATTCCATCGTTAACTGATTTCATCGTTAACTGATTTCATCGTTAACTGATTTCATCTTCATTTAACTGATTTCATCGTTAACTGATTTCATCGTTAACTGATTTCATCGTTAACTGATCTCATCGTTAACTGATCTCATCGTTAACTGATCTCATCGTTAACTGATTTCATCGTTAACTGATTTCATCTTCATTTAACTGATTTCATCGTTAACTGATTTCATCGTTAACTGATTCCATCGTTAACTGATTTCATCGTTAACTGATTTCATCTTCATTTAACTGATTTCATCGTTAACTGATTTCATCGTTAACTGATTTCATCGTTAACTGATTTCATCTTCTTTTAACTGATTTCATCGTTAACTGATTTCATCTTCATTTAATTGATTTCATCGTTAACTGATTTCATCGTTAACTGATTTCATCTTCATTTAACTGATTTCATCGTTAACTGATTTCATCGTTAACTGATTTCATCTTCATTTAACTGATTTCATCGTTAACTGATTTCATCTTCATTTAACTGATTTCATCGTTAACTGATTTCATCGTTAACTGATTTCATCTTCATTTAACTGATTCCATCGTTAACTGATTTCATCGTTAACTGATTTCATCGTTAACTGATTTCATCTTTAACTGATTTCATCGTTAACTGATTTCATCTTCATTTAACTGATTTCATCGTTAACTGATCTCATCGTTAACGGATTTCATCGTTAACGGATTTCATCGTTAACGGATTCCATCGTTAACGGATTTCATCGTTAACGGATTTCATCGTTAACTGATTTCATCTTCATTTAACTGATTTCATCGTTAACTGATTTCATCTTCATTTAACTGATTTCATCGTTAACTGATTTCATCGTTAACTGATTTCATTTTCATTCTTCATTTAACTGATTTCATCGTTAACTGATTTCATCTTTAACTGATTTTATCGTTAACTGATTTCATCTTCATGTAACTGATTTCATCTGTAACTGATTTCATCGTTAACTGATTTCATCTTCATTTAACTGATTTCATCTGTAACTGATTTCATCGTTAACTGATTTCATCTTCATTTAACTGATTTCATCTTCATTTAACTGATTTCATCGTTAACTGATGTCATCTTCATTTAACTGATTTCATCGTTAACTGATTTCATCGTTAACTGATTTAATCTTCATGTAACTGATTTCATCTGTAACTGATTTCATCTTCATTTAACTGATTTCATCGTTAACTGATTTCATCTTCATTTAACTGATTTCATCGTTAACTGATTTCATTGTTAACTGATTTCATCTTTAACTGATTTCATCGTTAACTGATTTCATCTTCATTTAACTGATTTCATCGTTAACTGATTTCATCGTTAACTGATTTCATCTTCATTTAACTGATTCCATCGTTAACTGATTTCATCTTTAACTGATTTCATCGTTAACTGATTTCATCTTCATTTAACTGATTTCATCGTTAACTGATTTCATCGTTAACTGATTTCATCTTCATTTAACTGATTCCATCGTTAACTGATTTCATCTTTAACTGATTTCATCGTTAACTGATTTCATCGTTAACTGATTTAATCTTTAACTGATTTCATCGTTAACTGATTTAATCTTCATGTAACTGATTTCATCTGTAACTGATTTCATCTTTAACTGATTTCATCGTTAACTGATTTCATCTTCATTTAACTGATTTCATCTTCATTTAACTGATTTCATCGTTAACTGATTTCATCTTTAACTGATTTCATCGTTAACTGATTTCATCTTCATTTAACTGATTTCATCGTTAACTGATTTCATCGTTAACTGATTTCATCGTTAACTGATTTCATCTTCATTTAACTGATTTCATCGTTAACTGATTTCATCGTTAACTGATTTCATCTTTAACTAATTTCATCATTAACTGATTTCATCTTCATTTAACTGATTTCATCGTTAACTGATTTCATCGTTAACTGATTTAATCTTTAACTGATTTCATCGTTAACTGATTTAATCTTCATGTAACTGATTTCATCTGTAACTGATTTCATCTTTAACTGATTTCATCGTTAACTGATTTCATCTTCATTTAACTGATTTCATCTTCATTTAACTGATTTCATCGTTAACTGATTTCATCTTCATTTAACTGATTCCATCGTTAACTGATTTCATCGTTAACTGATTTCATCGTTAACTGATTTCATCTTCATTTAACTGATTTCATCGTTAACTGATTTCATCTTCATTTAACTGATTTCATCGTTAACTGATTTCATCGTTAACTGATTCCATCGTTAACTGATTTCATCGTTAACTGATTTCATCTTCATTTAACTGATTTCATCGTTAACTGATTTCATCGTTAACTGATTTCATCTTCATTTAACTGATTTCATCGTTAACTGATTTCATCGTTAACTGATTTCATCTTCATTTAACTGATTTCATTTTCATTCTTCATTTAACTGATTTCATCGTTAACTGATTTCATCTTCATTTAACTGATTTCATCGTTAACTGATTTCATCGTTAACTGATTTCATCTTCATTTAACTGATTTCATCGTTAACTGATTTCATCGTTAACTGATTTCATCTTCATTTAACTGATTTCATTTTCATTCTTCATTTAACTGATTTCATCGTTAACTGATTTCATCTTCATTTAACTGATTTCATCGTTAACTGATTTCATCGTTAACTGATTTCATCTTCATTTAACTGATTTCATCATTAACTGATTTCATCGTTAACTGATTTCATCGTTAACTGATTTCATCGTTAACTGATTTAATCTTCATGTAACTGATTTCATCTGTAACTGATTTCATCTTTAACTGATTTCATCGTTAACTGATTTCATCTTCATTTAACTGATTCCATCGTTAACTGATTTCATCTTTAACTGATTTCATCGATAACTGATTTCATCTTCATTTAACTGATTTCATCGTTAACTGATTTCATCGTTAACTGATTTCATCTTCATTTAACTGATTTCATCGTTAACTGATTTCATCGTTAACTGATTTCATCTTTAACTGATTTCATCGTTAACTGATTTCATCTTCATTTAACTGATTTCATCTTTAACTGATTTCATCGTTAACTGATTTCATCTTCATTTAACTGATTTCATCGTTAACTGATTTCATCGTTAACTGATTTCATCTTCATTTAACTGATTTCATCGTTAACTGATTTCATCGTTAACTGATCTCATCGTTAACTGATTTCATCGTTAACTGATTTCATCTTCATTTAACTGATTTCATCGTTAACTGATTTCATCGTTAACTGATTTCATCGTTAACTGATTTCATCTTCATTTAACTGATTTCATCGTTAACTGATTCCATCGTTAACTGATTTCATCGTTAACTGATTTCATCGTTAACTGATTCCATCGTTAACTGATTTCATCGTTAACTGATTTCATCGTTAACTGATTTCATCGTTAACTGATTTCATCTTCATTTAACTGATTTCATTGTTAACTGATTTCATCGTTAACTGATTTCATCTTCATTTAACTGATTTCATCGTTAACTGATTTCATCGTTAACTGATTCCATCGTTAACTGATTTCATCGTTAACTGATTCCATCGTTAACTGATTTCATCGTTAACTGATTTCATCGTTAACTGATTTCATCTTCATTTAACTGATTTCATCGTTAACTGATTTCATCTTCATTTAACTGATTTCATCGTTAACTGATTTCATCTTCATTTAACTGATTTCATCGTTAACTGATTTCATCGTTAACTGATTTCATCGTTAACTGATTTCATCTTCTTTTAACTGATTTCATCGTTAACTGATTTCATCTTCTTTTAACTGATTTCATCGTTAACTGATTTCATCTTCATTTAATTGATTTCATCGTTAACTGATTTCATCGTTAACTGATTTCATCTTCATTTAACTGATTTCATCGTTAACTGATTTCATCGTTAACTGATTTCATCTTCATTTAACTGATTTCATCGTTAACTGATTTCATCTTCATTTAACTGATTTCATCGTTAACTGATTTCATCGTTAACTGATTTCATCTTCATTTAACTGATTCCATCGTTAACTGATTTCATCGTTAACTGATTTCATCGTTAACTGATTTCGTCTTCATTTAACTGATTTCATCGTTAACTGATTTCATCGTTAACTGATTTCATCTTCATTTAACTGATTTCATTTTCATTCTTCATTTAACTGATTTCATCGTTAACTGATTTCATCTTCATTTAACTGATTTCATCGTTAACTGATTTCATCGTTAACTGATTTCATCTTCATTTAACTGATTCCATCGTTAACTGATTTCATCGTTAACTGATTTCATCTTCATTTAACTGATTTCATCGTTAACTGATTTCATCGTTAACTGATTCCATCGTTAACTGATTTCATCGTTAACTGATTTCATCGTTAACTGATTTCATCTTCATTTAACTGATTTCATCGTTAACTGATTTCATCTTCATTTAACTGATTTCATCGTTAACTGATTTCATCGTTAACTGATTTCATCGTTAACTGATTTCATCTTCATTTAACTGATTCCATCGTTAACTGATTTCATCGTTAACTGATTTCATCGTTAACTGATTTCATCTTTAACTGATTTCATCGTTAACTGATTTCATCTTCATTTAACTGATTTCATCGTTAACTGATTTCATCGTTAACTGATTCCATCGTTAACTGATTTCATCGTTAACTGATTTCATCTTCATTTAACTGATTTCATCGTTAACTGATTTCATCTTCATTTAACTGATTTCATCGTTAACTGATTTCATCGTTAACTGATTTCATCGTTAACTGATTTCATCTTTAACTGATTTCATCGTTAACTGATTTCATCTTCATTTAACTGATTTCATCGTTAACTGATTTCATCTTCATTTAATTGATTTCATCGTTAACTGATTTCATCTTCATTTAACTGATTTCATCGTTAACTGATTTCATCGTTAACTGATTCCATCGTTAACTGATTTCATCGTTAACTGATTTCATCTTCATTTAACTGATTTCATCGTTAACTGATTTCATCTTCATTTAACTGATTTCATCGTTAACTGATTTCATCTTTAACTGATTTCATCGTTAACTGATTTCATCTTCATTTAACTGATTTCATCGTTAACTGATTTCATCGTTAACTGATTTCATCTTTAACTGATTTCATCGTTAACTGATTTCATCTTCATTTAACTGATTTCATCGTTAACTGATTTCATCGTTAACTGATTTCATCTTCATTTAACTGATTTCATCGTTAACTGATTTCATCGTTAACTGATTCCATCGTTAACTGATTTCATCTTTAACTGATTTCATCGTTAACTGATTTCATCTTCATTTAACTGATTTCATCGTTAAGTGATTTCATCGTTAACTGATTTCATCGTTAACTGATTTCATCGTTAACTGATTTCATCGTTAACTGATTTCATCTTCATTTAACTGATTTCATTGTTAACTGATTTCATCGTTAACTGATTTCATCTTCATTTAACTGATTTCATCGTTAACTGATTCCATCGTTAACTGATTTCATCGTTAACTGATTTCATCGTTAACTGATTTCATCTTCATTTAACTGATTTCATCGTTAACTGATTTCATCTTCATTTAACTGATTTCATTTTCATTCTTCATTTAACTGATTTCATCGTTAACTGATTTCATCTTCATTTAACTGATTTCATCGTTAACTGATTTCATCGTTAACTGATTTCATCGTTAACTGATTTCATCTTTAACTGATTTCATCGTTAACTGATTTCATCTTCATTTAACTGATTTCATCGTTAACTGATTTCATCTTCATTTAATTGATTTCATCGTTAACTGATTTCATCGTTAACTGATTTCATCTTCATTTAACTGATTTCATCGTTAACTGATTTCATCGTTAACTGATTTCATCGTTAACTGATTTCATCTTCATTTAACTGATTTCATCGTTAACTGATTTCATCGTTAACTGATTTCATCGTTAACTGATTTCATCTTCATTTAACTGATTTCATCGTTAACTGATTTCATCGTTAACTGATTTCATCTTTAACTGATTTCATCGTTAACTGATTTCATCTTCATTTAACTGATTTCATCGTTAACTGATTTCATCTTTAACTGATTTCATCGTTAACTGATTTCATCGTTAACTGATTTCATCTTCATTTAACTGATTTCATCGTTAACTGATTTCATCTTCATTTAACTGATTTCATCGTTAACTGATTTCATCGTTAACTGATTTCATCGTTAACTGATTTCATCTTCATTTAACTGATTTCATCGTTAACTGATTTCATCGTTAACTGATTTCATCTTTAACTGATTTCATCGTTAACTGATTTCATCTTCATTTAACTCATTTCATCGTTAACTGATTTCATCTTCATTTAACTGATTTCATCGTTAACTGATTTCATCGTTAACTGATTTCATCGTTAACTGATTTCATCTTCATTTAACTGATTCCATCGTTAACTGATTTCATCGTTAACTGATTTCATCGTTAACTGATTTCATCTTCATTTAACTGATTTCATCGTTAACTGATTTCATCGTTAACTGATTTCATCGTTAACTGATTTCATCTTCATTTAACTGATTTCATCGTTAACTGATTTCATCGTTAACTGATTTCATCTTCATTTAACTGATTTCATCGTTAACTGATTTCATCGTTAACTGATTTCATCGTTAACTGATTTCATCTTCATTTAACTGATTTCATCGTTAACTGATTTCATCTTTAACTGATTTCATCGTTAACTGATTTCATCTTCATTTAACTGATTTCATCGTTAACTGATTTCATCTTCATTTAACTGATTTCATCGTTAACTGATTTCATCGTTAACTGATTTCATCTTCATTTAACTGATTCCATCGTTAACTGATTTCATCGTTAACTGATTTCATCTTCATTTAACTGATTTCATCGTTAACTGATTTCATCGTTAACTGATTTCATCTTTAACTGATTTCATCGTTAACTGATTTCATCTTCATTTAACTGATTCCATCGTTAACTGATTTCATCGTTAACTGATTTCATCGTTAACTGATTTCATCTTCATTTAACTGATTTCATCGTTAACTGATTCCATCGTTAACTGATTTCATCTTCATTTAACTGATTTCATCGTTAACTGATTTCATCTTCATTTAACTGATTTCATCGTTAACTGATTTCATCTTCATTTAACTGATTCCATCGTTAACTGATTTCATCGTTAACTGATTTCATCGTTAACTGATTTCATCTTCATTTAACTGATTTCATCGTTAACTGATCTCATCGTTAACTGATCTCATCGTTAACTGATTCCATCGTTAACTGATTCCATCGTTAACTGATTTCACCGTGAACTGATTTCATCTTCATTTAACTGATTCCATCGTTAACTGATTTCATCGTTAACTGATTTCATCGTTAACTGATTTCATCTTTAACTGATTTCATCGTTAACTGATTTCATCTTCATTTAACTGATTTCATTTTCATTCTTCATTTAACTGATTTCATCGTTAACTGATTTCATCGTTAACTGATTTCATCTTTAACTGATTTCATCGTTAACTGATTTCATCTTCATTTAACTGATTTCATCGTTAACTGATTTCATCGTTAATTGATTTCATCGTTAACTGATTTCATCTTCATTCTTCATTTAACTGATTTCATCGTTAACTGATTTCATCTTCATTTAACTGATTTCATCGTTAACTGATTTCATCGTTAACTGATTTCATCGTTAACTGATTTCATCTTCATTTAACTGATTTCATCGTTAACTGATTTCATCTTCATTCTTCATTTAACTGATTTCATCTTTAACTGATTTCATCGTTAACTGATTTCATCTTCATTTAACTGATTTCATCGTTAATTGATTTCATCGTTAACTGATTTCATCGTTAACTGATTTCATCTTCATTTAACTGATTTCATCGTTAACTGATTTCATCGTTAACTGATTTCATCTTTAACTGATTTCATCTTCATTTAACTGATTTCATCTTCATTTAACTGATTTCATCGTTAACTGATTTCATCTTTAACTGATTTCATCGTTAACTGATTTCATCGTTAACTGATTTCATCTTCATTTAACTGATTCCATCGTTAACTGATTTCATCGTTAACTGATTTCATCTTTAACTGATTTCATCGTTAACTGATTTCATCTTCATTTAACTGATTTCATCGTTAACTGATTTCATCGTTAACTGATTTCATCTTTAACTGATTTCATCTTCATTTAACTGATTTCATCGTTAACTGATTTCATCTTCATTTAACTGATTTCATCGTTAACTGATTTCATCTTCATTTAACTGATTTCATTTTCATTCTTCATTTAACTGATTTCATCGTTAACTGATTTCATCGTTAACTGATTTCATCTTCATTTAACTGATTTCATCGTTAACTGATTTCATCGTTAACTGATTTCATCGTTAACTGATCTCATCGTTAACTGATTCCATCGTTAACTGATTTCACCGTGAACTGATTTCATCTTCATTTAACTGATTTCATCGTTAACTGATTTCATCGTTAACTGATTTCATCTTCATTTAACTGATTTCATTTTCATTCTTCATTTAACTGATTTCATCGTTAACTGATTTCATCGTTAACTGATTTCATCTTCATTTAACTGATTTCATCGTTAACTGATTTCATCGTTAACTGATTTCATCTTCATTCTTCATTTAACTGATTTCATCGTTAACTGATTTCATCGTTAACTGATTTCATCTTCATTTAACTGATTTCATCGTTAATTGATTTCATCGTTAACTGATTTCATCGTTAACTGATTTCATCTTCATTTAACTGATTTCATCGTTAACTGATTTCATCGTTAACTGATTTCATCTTTAACTGATTTCATCTTCATTTAACTGATTTCATCGTTAACTGATTTCATCGTTAACTGATTTCATCGTTAACTGATTTCATCTTTAACTGATTTCATCGTTAACTGATTTCATCTTCATTTAACTAATTTCATCGTTAACTGATTTCATCTTCATTTAATTGATTTCATCGTTAACTGATTTCATCTTCATTTAACTGATTTCATCGTTAACTGATTTCATCGTTAACTGATTTCATCTTTAACTGATTTCATCTTCATTTAACTGATTTCATCGTTAACTGATTTCATCTTCATTTAACTGATTCCATCGTTAACTGATTCCATCGTTAACTGATTTCATCGTTAACTGATTTCATCTTCATTTAACTGATTTCATTTTCATTCTTCATTTAACTGATTTCATCGTTAACTGATTTCATCGTTAACTGATTTCATCTTCATTTAACTGATTTCATCGTTAACTGATTTCATCGTTAACTGATTTCATCGTTAACTGATCTCATCGTTAACTGATTCCATCGTTAACTGATTTCACCGTGAACTGATTTCATCTTCATTTAACTGATTTCATCGTTAACTGATTTCATCGTTAACTGATTTCATCTTCATTTAACTGATTTCATTTTCATTCTTCATTTAACTGATTTCATCGTTAACTGATTTCATCGTTAACTGATTTCATCTTCATTTAACTGATTTCATCGTTAACTGATTTCATCTTCATTCTTCATTTAACTGATTTCATCGTTAACTGATTTCATCGTTAACTGATTTCATCTTCATTTAACTGATTTCATCGTTAATTGATTTCATCGTTAACTGATTTCATCGTTAACTGATTTCATCTTCATTTAACTGATTTCATCGTTAACTGATTTCATCGTTAACTGATTTCATCTTTAACTGATTTCATCTTCATTTAACTGATTTCATCGTTAACTGATTTCATCGTTAACTGATTTCATCTTTAACTGATTTCATCGTTAACTGATTTCATCTTCATTTAACTAATTTCATCGTTAACTGATTTCATCTTCATTTAATTGATTTCATCGTTAACTGATTTCATCGTCAACTGATTTCATCGTTAACTGATTTCATCTTCATTTAACTGATTTCATCGTTAACTGATTTCATCTTCATTTAACTGATTTCATCGTTAAGTGATTTCATCGTTAACTGATTTCATCTTCATTTAACTGATTTCATCGTTAACTGATTTCATCTTCATTTAACTGATTTCATCGTTAACTGATTTCATCGTTAACTGATTTCATCTTCATTTAACTGATTTCATCGTTAACTGATTTCATCGTTAACTGATTTCATCGTTAACTGATTTCATCTTCATTTAACTGATTTCATCGTTAACTGATTTCATCGTTAACTGATTTCATCTTCATTTAACTGATTTCATCGTTAACTGATTTCATCGTTAACTGATTTCATCGTTAACTGATTTCATCTTCATTTAACTGATTCCATCGTTAACTGATTTCATCGTTAACTGATTCCATCGTTAACTGATTTCATCTTCATTTAACTGATTTCATCGTTAACTGATTTCATCGTTAACTGATTTCATCTTCATTTAACTGATTTCATCTTCATTTAACTGATTTCATCGTTAACTGATTTCATCGTTAACTGATTTCATCGTTAACTGATTTCATCTTCATTTAACTGATTTCATCATTAATTGATTTCATCGTTAACTGATTTCATCGTTAACTGATTTCATCTTCATTTAACTGATTTCATCGTTAACTGATTTCATCGTTAACTGATTTCATCTTTAACTGATTTCATCTTCATTTAACTGATTTCATCGTTAACTGATTTCATCGTTAACTGATTTCATCTTCATTTAACTGATTTCATCGTTAACTGATTTCATCGTTAACTGATTTCATCTTCATTTAACTGATTCCATCGTTAACTGATTTCATCGTTAACTGATTTCATCTTTAACTGATTTCATCGTTAACTGATTTCATCTTCATTTAACTGATTTCCTCGTTAACTGATTTCATCGTTAACTGATTTCATCTTTAACTGATTTCATCGTTAACTGATTTCATCTTCATTTAACTGATTTCATCGTTAACTGATTCCATCGTTAACTGATTTCATCGTTAACTGATTTCATCTTTAACTGATTTCATCGTTAACTGATTTCATCTTCATTTAACTGATTTCATCGTTAACTGATTTCATCGTTAACTGATTTCATCTTTAACTGATTTCATCGTTAACTGATTTCATCTTCATTTAACTGATTTCATCGTTAACTGATTTCATCTTCATTTAATTGATTTCATCGTTAACTGATTTCATCGTTAACTGATTTCATCTTCATTTAACTGATTTCATCGTTAACTGATTCCATCGTTAACTGATTTCATCGTTAACTGATTTCATCTTCATTTAACTGATTTCATCGTTAACTGATTTCATCTTCATTTAACTGATTTCATCGTTAACTGATTTCATCGTTAACTGATTTCATCTTTAACTGATTTCATCGTTAACTGATTTCATCGTTAACTGATTTCATCTTCATTTAACTGATTTCATCTTCATTTAACTGATTTCATCGTTAACTGATTCCATCGTTAACTGATTTCATCTTTAACTGATTTCATCGTTAACTGATTTCATCTTCATTTAACTGATTTCATCGTTAACTGATTTCATCTTCATTTAACTGATTTCATCGTTAAGTGATTTCATCGTTAACTGATTTCATCGTTAACTGATTTCATCGTTAACTGATTTCATCTTCATTTAACTGATTTCATCGTTAACTGATTTCATCGTTAACTGATTTCATCTTCATTTAACTGATTTCATCGTTAACTGATTCCATCGTTAACTGATTTCATCGTTAACTGATTCCATCGTTAACTGATTTCATCGTTAACTGATTTCATCTTCATTTAACTGATTTCATCGTTAACTGATTTCATCTTCATTTAACTGATTTCATCGTTAACTGATTTCATCGTTAACTGATTTCATCGTTAACTGATTTCATCTTCATTTAACTGATTTCATCGTTAACTGATTTCATCTTCATTTAACTGATTTCATCGTTAACTGATTTCATCGTTAACTGATTTCATCGTTAACTGATTTCATCTTCATTTAACTGATTTCATCGTTAACTGATTTCATCTTCATTTAACTGATTTCATCGTTAACTGATTTCATCGTTAACTGATTTCATCTTCATTTAACTGATTTCATTTTCATTCTTCATTTAACTGATTTCATCGTTAACTGATTTCATCGTTAACTGATTTCATCTTCATTTAACTGATTTCATCGTTAACTGATTTCATCGTTAACTGATTTCATCTTCATTTAACTGATTTCATCGTTAACTGATTTCATCTTCATTTAACTGATTCCATCGTTAACTGATTTCATCGTTAACTGATTTCATCTTCATTTAACTGATTTCATCGTTAACTGATTTCATCGTTAACTGATCTCATCGTTAACTGATTCCATCGTTAACTGATTTCACCGTGAACTGATTTCATCTTCATTTAACTGATTCCATCGTTAACTGATTTCATCGTTAACTGATTTCATCGTTAACTGATTTCATCTTCATTTAACTGATTTCATTTTCATTCTTCATTTAACTGATTTCATCGTTAACTGATTTCATCGTTAACTGATTTCATCTTCATTTAACTGATTTCATCGTTAACTGATTTCATCGTTAACTGATTTCATCTTCATTTAACTGATTTCATCGTTAACTGATTTCATCGTTAACTGATTTCATCTTCATTTAACTGATTTCATCTTCATTTAACTGATTTCATCGTTAACTGATTCCATCGTTAACTGATTTCATCGTTAACTGATTTCATCTTCATTTAACTGATTTCATCGTTAACTGATTTCATCTTCATTTAACTGATTCCATCGTTAACTGATTTCATCGTTAACTGATTTCATCGTTAACTGATTTCATCTTCATTTAACTGATTTCATCGTTAACTGATTTCATCGTTAACTGATTTCATCGTTAACTGATTTCATCTTCATTTAACTGATTCCATCGTTAACTGATTTCATCGTTAACTGATTTCATCTTTAACTGATTTCATCGTTAACTGATTTCATCTTCATTTAACTGATTTCATCGTTAACTGATTTCATCGTTAACTGATTCCATCGTTAACTGATTTCATCTTCATTTAACTGATTTCATCGTTAACTGATTTCATCGTTAACTGATTTCATCTTCATTTAACTGATTTCATCGTTAACTGATTTCATCTTCATTTAACTGATTTCATCGTTAACTGATTTCATCGTTAACTGATTTCATCGTTACCTGATTTCATCTTCATTTAACTGATTCCATCGTTAACTGATTTCATCGTTAACTGATTTCATCTTCATTTAACTGATTTCATCTTCATTTAACTGATTTCATCGTTAACTGATTTCATCGTTAACTGATTCCATCGTTAACTGATTTCATCTTTAACTGATTTCATCGTTAACTGATTTCATCTTCATTTAACTGATTTCATCGTTAACTGATTTCATCGTTAACTGATTTCATCTTCATTTAACTGATTTCATCGTTAACTGATTTCATCGTTAACTGATTTCATCATTAACTGATTTCATCGTTAACTGATTTCATCTTCATTTAACTGATTTCATCTTCATTTAACTGATTCCATCGTTAACTGATTTCATCGTTAACTGATTTCATCGTTAACTGATTTCATCTTCATTTAACTGATTTCATCGTTAACTGATTTCATCTTCATTTAACTGATTCCATCGTTAACTGATTTCATCGTTAACTGATTTCATCGTTAACTGATTTCATCTTCATTTAACTGATTTCATCGTTAACTGATTTCATCGTTAACTGATTTCATCTTCATTTAACTGATTCCATCGTTAACTGATTTCATCGTTAACTGATTTCATCTTCATTTAACTTATTTCATCGTTAACTGATTTCATCGTTAACTGATTTCATCGTTAACTGATTTCATCGTTAACTGATTTCATCGTTAACTGATTTCATCTTCATTTAACTGATTCCATCGTTAACTGATTTCATCGTTAACTGATTTCATCTTCATTTAACTGATTTCATCGTTAACTGATTTCATCGTTAACTGATTTCATCGTTAACTGATTTCATCTTCATTTAACTGATTTCATCGTTAACTGATTTCATCGTTAACTGATTTCATCTTCATTTAACTGATTTCATCGTTAACTGATTTCATCGTTAACTGATTTCATCTTCATTTAACTGATTCCATCGTTAACTGATTTCATCTTTAACTGATTTCATCGTTAACTGATTTCATCTTCATTTAACTGATTTCATCGTTAACTGATTTCATCTTCATTTAACTGATTTCATCTTCATTTAACTGATTTCATCGTTAACTGATTTCATCGTTAACTGATTTCATCTTCATTTAACTGATTCCATCGTTAACTGATTTCATTGTTAACTGATTTCATCGTTAACTGATTTCATCGTTAACTGATTTCATCTTCATTTAACTGATTTCATCGTTAACTGATTTCATCGTTAACTGATTTCATCGTTAACTGATTTCATCTTCATTTAACTGATTTCATCTTCATTTAACTGATTTCATCGTTAACTGATTTCATCTTCATTCTTCATTTAACTGATTTCATCTTTAACTGATTTCATCGTTAACTGATTTCATCGTTAATTGATTTCATCGTTAACTGATTTCATCGTTAACTGATTTCATCGTTAACTGATTTCATCTTCATTCTTCATTTAACTGATTTCATCTTTAACTGATTTCATCGTTAACTGATTTCATCTTCATTTAACTGATTTCATCGTTAATTGATTTCATCGTTAACTGATTTCATCGTTAATTGATTTCATCGTTAACTGATTTCATCTTCATTTAACTGATTTCATCGTTAACTGATTTCATCTTCATTCTTCATTTAACTGATTTCATCTTTAACTGATTTCATCGTTAACTGATTTCATCTTCATTTAACTGATTTCATCGTTAATTGATTTCATCGTTAACTGATTTCATCGTTAACTGATTTCATCTTCATTTAACTGATTTCATCGTTAACTGATTTCATCGTTAACTGATTTCATCTTTAACTGATTTCATCTTCATTTAACTGATTTCATCGTTAACTGATTTCATCGTTAACTGATTTCATCGTTAACTGATTTCATCTTCATTTAACTGATTTCATCTTCATTTAACTGATTTCATCGTTAACTGATTTCATCGTTAACTGATTTCATCTTCATTTAATTGATTTCATCGTTAACTGATTTCATCGTTAACTGATTTCATCGTTAACTGATTTCATCTTCATTTAACTGATTTCATCGTTAACTGATTTCATCGTTAACTGATTTCATCGTTAACTGATTTCATCTTCATTTAACTGATTTCATCGTTAACTGATTTCATCGTTAACTGATTTCATCTTCATTTAACTGATTTCATCGTTAACTGATTTCATCGTTAATTGATTTCATCGTTAACTGATTTCATTTTCATTCTTCATTTAACTGATTTCATCGTTAACTGATTTCATCGTTAACTGATTTCATCTTCATTTAACTGATTTCATCGTTAACTGATTTCATCTTCATTCTTCATTTAACTGATTTCATCGTTAACTGATTTCATCTTCATTTAACTGATTTCATCGTTAACTGATTTCATCGTTAACTGATTTCATCTTCATTTAACTGATTTCATCGTTAACTGATTTCATCTTCATTCTTCATTTAACTGATTTCATCGTTAACTGATTTCATCGTTAACTGATTTCATCTTCATTTAACTGATTTCATCGTTAATTGATTTCATCGTTAACTGATTTCATCGTTAACTGATTTCATCTTCATTTAACTGATTTCATCGTTAACTGATTTCATCGTTAACTGATTTCATCTTTAACTGATTTCATCTTCATTTAACTGATTTCATCGTTAACTGATTTCATCGTTAACTGATTTCATCGTTAACTGATTTCATCTTCATTTAACTGATTTCATTGTTAACTGATTTCATCGTTAACTGATTTCATCTTCATTTAACTGATTTCATCGTTAACTGATTTCATCGTTAACTGATTTCATCGTTAACTGATTTCATCTTCATTTAACTGATTTCATTTTCATTCTTCATTTAACTGATTTCATCGTTAACTGATTTCATCTTCATTTAACTGATTTCATCGTTAACTGATTTCATCGTTAACTGATTTCATCGTTAACTGATTTCATCTTTAACTGATTTCATCGTTAACTGATTTCATCTTCATTTAACTGATTTCATCGTTAACTGATTTCATCTTCATTTAATTGATTTCATCGTTAACTGATTTCATCGTTAACTGATTTCATCGTTAACTGATTTCATCTTCATTTAACTGATTTCATCGTTAACTGATTTCATCGTTAACTGATTTCATCTTCATTTAACTGATTTCATCGTTAACTGATTTCATCGTTAATTGATTTCATCGTTAACTGATTTCATTTTCATTCTTCATTTAACTGATTTCATCGTTAACTGATTTCATCGTTAACTGATTTCATCTTCATTTAACTGATTTCATCGTTAACTGATTTCATCGTTAACTGATTTCATCTTCATTTAACTGATTTCATCGTTAACTGATTTCATCGTTAACTGATTTCATCGTTAACTGATTTCATCTTCATTTAACTGATTTCATTGTTAACTGATTTCATCGTTAACTGATTTCATCTTCATTTAACTGATTTCATCGTTAACTGATTTCATCGTTAACTGATTTCATCGTTAACTGATTTCATCTTCATTTAACTGATTTCATTTTCATTCTTCATTTAACTGATTTCATCGTTAACTGATTTCATCTTCATTTAACTGATTTCATCGTTAACTGATTTCATCGTTAACTGATTTCATCGTTAACTGATTTCATCTTTAACTGATTTCATCGTTAACTGATTTCATCTTCATTTAATTGATTTCATCGTTAACTGATTTCATCGTTAACTGATTTCATCGTTAACTGATTTCATCTTCATTTAACTGATTTCATCGTTAACTGATTTCATCGTTAACTGATTTCATCTTCATTTAACTGATTTCATTTTCATTCTTCATTTAACTGATTTCATCGTTAACTGATTTCATCTTCATTTAATTGATTTCATCGTTAACTGATTTCATCGTTAACTGATTTCATCGTTAACTGATTTCATCTTCATTTAACTGATTTCATCGTTAACTGATTTCATCGTTAACTGATTTCATCGTTAACTGATTTCATCTTCATTTAACTGATTTCATCGTTAACTGATTTCATCGTTAACTGATTTCATCTTCATTTAACTGATTTCATCGTTAACTGATTTCATCGTTAATTGATTTCATCGTTAACTGATTTCATTTTCATTCTTCATTTAACTGATTTCATCGTTAACTGATTTCATCGTTAACTGATTTCATCTTCATTTAACTGATTTCATCGTTAACTGATTTCATCGTTAATTGATTTCATCGTTAACTGATTTCATCTTCATTCTTCATTTAACTGATTTCATCGTTAACTGATTTCATCGTTAACTGATTTCATCGTTAACTGATTTCATCGTTAACTGATTTCATCTTCATTTAACTGATTTCATCGTTAACTGATTTCATCTTCATTCTTCATTTAACTGATTTCATCTTTAACTGATTTCATCGTTAACTGATTTCATCTTCATTTAACTGATTTCATCGTTAATTGATTTCATCGTTAACTGATTTCATCGTTAACTGATTTCATCGTTAACTGATTTCATCTTCATTTAACTGATTTCATCGTTAATTGATTTCATCGTTAACTGATTTCATCGTTAATTGATTTCATCGTTAACTGATTTCATCGTTAACTGATTTCATCGTTAACTGATTTCATCTTCATTTAATTGATTTCATCGTTAACTGATTTCATCGTTAACTGATTTCATCGTTAACTGATTTCATCTTCATTTAACTGATTTCATCGTTAACTGATTTCATCGTTAACTGATTTCATCGTTAACTGATTTCATCTTCATTTAACTGATTTCATCGTTAACTGATTTCATCGTTAACTGATTTCATCTTCATTTAACTGATTTCATCGTTAACTGATTTCATCGTTAATTGATTTCATCGTTAACTGATTTCATTTTCATTCTTCATTTAACTGATTTCATCGTTAACTGATTTCATCGTTAACTGATTTCATCTTCATTTAACTGATTTCATCGTTAACTGATTTCATCGTTAATTGATTTCATCGTTAACTGATTTCATCTTCATTCTTCATTTAACTGATTTCATCGTTAACTGATTTCATCTTCATTTAACTGATTTCATCGTTAACTGATTTCATCGTTAACTGATTTCATCGTTAACTGATTTCATCTTCATTTAACTGATTTCATCGTTAACTGATTTCATCTTCATTCTTCATTTAACTGATTTCATCTTTAACTGATTTCATCGTTAACTGATTTCATCTTCATTTAACTGATTTCATCGTTAATTGATTTCATCGTTAACTGATTTCATCGTTAACTGATTTCATCTTCATTTAACTGATTTCATCGTTAACTGATTTCATCGTTAACTGATTTCATCTTTAACTGATTTCATCTTCATTTAACTGATTTCATCGTTAACTGATTTCATCGTTAACTGATTTCATCGTTAACTGATTTCATCTTCATTTAACTGATTTCATTGTTAACTGATTTCATCGTTAACTGATTTCATCTTCATTTAACTGATTTCATCGTTAACTGATTTCATCGTTAACTGATTTCATCGTTAACTGATTTCATCTTCATTTAACTGATTTCATTTTCATTCTTCATTTAACTGATTTCATCGTTAACTGATTTCATCTTCATTTAACTGATTTCATCGTTAACTGATTTCATCGTTAACTGATTTCATCGTTAACTGATTTCATCTTTAACTGATTTCATCGTTAACTGATTTCATCTTCATTTAACTGATTTCATCGTTAACTGATTTCATCTTCATTTAATTGATTTCATCGTTAACTGATTTCATCGTTAACTGATTTCATCGTTAACTGATTTCATCTTCATTTAACTGATTTCATCGTTAACTGATTTCATCGTTAACTGATTTCATCTTCATTTAACTGATTTCATCGTTAACTGATTTCATCGTTAATTGATTTCATCGTTAACTGATTTCATTTTCATTCTTCATTTAACTGATTTCATCGTTAACTGATTTCATCTTCATTTAACTGATTTCATCGTTAACTGATTTCATCGTTAACTGATTTCATCTTCATTTAACTGATTTCATTGTTAACTGATTTCATCGTTAACTGATTTCATCTTCATTTAACTGATTTCATCGTTAACTGATTTCATCGTTAACTGATTTCATCGTTAACTGATTTCATCTTCATTTAACTGATTTCATTTTCATTCTTCATTTAACTGATTTCATCGTTAACTGATTTCATCTTCATTTAACTGATTTCATCGTTAACTGATTTCATCGTTAACTGATTTCATCGTTAACTGATTTCATCTTTAACTGATTTCATCGTTAACTGATTTCATCTTCATTTAACTGATTTCATCGTTAACTGATTTCATCTTCATTTAATTGATTTCATCGTTAACTGATTTCATCGTTAACTGATTTCATCGTTAACTGATTTCATCTTCATTTAACTGATTTCATTTTCATTCTTCATTTAACTGATTTCATCGTTAACTGATTTCATCTTCATTTAACTGATTTCATCGTTAACTGATTTCATCGTTAACTGATTTCATCTTTAACTGATTTCATCGTTAACTGATTTCATCTTCATTTAACTGATTTCATCGTTAACTGATTTCATCTTCATTTAATTGATTTCATCGTTAACTGATTTCATCGTTAACTGATTTCATCGTTAACTGATTTCATCTTCATTTAACTGATTTCATCGTTAACTGATTTCATCGTTAACTGATTTCATCTTCATTTAACTGATTTCATCGTTAACTGATTTCATCGTTAACTGATTTCATCGTTAACTGATTTCATCTTCATTTAACTGATTTCATTGTTAACTGATTTCATCGTTAACTGATTTCATCTTCATTTAACTGATTTCATCGTTAACTGATTTCATCGTTAACTGATTTCATCGTTAACTGATTTCATCTTCATTTAACTGATTTCATTTTCATTCTTCATTTAACTGATTTCATCGTTAACTGATTTCATCTTCATTTAACTGATTTCATCGTTAACTGATTTCATCGTTAACTGATTTCATCGTTAACTGATTTCATCTTTAACTGATTTCATCGTTAACTGATTTCATCTTCATTTAACTGATTTCATCGTTAACTGATTTCATCTTCATTTAATTGATTTCATCGTTAACTGATTTCATCGTTAACTGATTTCATCTTCATTTAACTGATTTCATCGTTAACTGATTTCATCGTTAATTGATTTCATCGTTAACTGATTTCATTTTCATTCTTCATTTAACTGATTTCATCGTTAACTGATTTCATCGTTAACTGATTTCATCTTCATTTAACTGATTTCATCGTTAACTGATTTCATCGTTAATTGATTTCATCGTTAACTGATTTCATCTTCATTCTTCATTTAACTGATTTCATCGTTAACTGATTTCATCTTCATTTAACTGATTTCATCGTTAACTGATTTCATCGTTAACTGATTTCATCGTTAACTGATTTCATCTTCATTTAACTGATTTCATCGTTAACTGATTTCATCTTCATTCTTCATTTAACTGATTTCATCTTTAACTGATTTCATCGTTAACTGATTTCATCTTCATTTAACTGATTTCATCGTTAATTGATTTCATCGTTAACTGATTTCATCGTTAACTGATTTCATCGTTAACTGATTTCATCTTCATTTAACTGATTTCATCGTTAATTGATTTCATCGTTAACTGATTTCATCGTTAATTGATTTCATCGTTAACTGATTTCATCGTTAACTGATTTCATCGTTAACTGATTTCATCTTCATTTAATTGATTTCATCGTTAACTGATTTCATCGTTAACTGATTTCATCGTTAACTGATTTCATCGTTAACTGATTTCATCTTCATTTAACTGATTTCATCGTTAACTGATTTCATCGTTAACTGATTTCATCGTTAACTGATTTCATCGTTAACTGATTTCATCTTCATTTAACTGATTTCATCGTTAACTGATTTCATCGTTAACTGATTTCATCTTCATTTAACTGATTTCATCGTTAACTGATTTCATCGTTAATTGATTTCATCGTTAACTGATTTCATTTTCATTCTTCATTTAACTGATTTCATCGTTAACTGATTTCATCGTTAACTGATTTCATCTTCATTTAACTGATTTCATCGTTAACTGATTTCATCGTTAATTGATTTCATCGTTAACTGATTTCATCTTCATTCTTCATTTAACTGATTTCATCGTTAACTGATTTCATCTTCATTTAACTGATTTCATCGTTAACTGATTTCATCGTTAACTGATTTCATCGTTAACTGATTTCATCTTCATTTAACTGATTTCATCGTTAACTGATTTCATCGTTAACTGATTTCATCTTTAACTGATTTCATCTTCATTTAACTGATTTCATCGTTAATTGATTTCATCGTTAACTGATTTCATCGTTAACTGATTTCATCTTCATTTAACTGATTTCATCGTTAACTGATTTCATCGTTAACTGATTTCATCTTTAACTGATTTCATCTTCATTTAACTGATTTCATCGTTAACTGATTTCATCGTTAACTGATTTCATCGTTAACTGATTTCATCTTCATTTAACTGATTTCATTGTTAACTGATTTCATCGTTAACTGATTTCATCTTCATTTAACTGATTTCATCGTTAACTGATTTCATCGTTAACTGATTTCATCTTCATTTAACTGATTTCATTTTCATTCTTCATTTAACTGATTTCATCGTTAACTGATTTCATCTTCATTTAACTGATTTCATCGTTAACTGATTTCATCGTTAACTGATTTCATCGTTAACTGATTTCATCTTTAACTGATTTCATCGTTAACTGATTTCATCTTCATTTAACTGATTTCATCGTTAACTGATTTCATCTTCATTTAATTGATTTCATCGTTAACTGATTTCATCGTTAACTGATTTCATCGTTAACTGATTTCATCTTCATTTAACTGATTTCATCGTTAATTGATTTCATCGTTAACTGATTTCATCTTCATTTAACTGATTTCATCGTTAACTGATTTCATCTTCATTCTTCATTTAACTGATTTCATCTTTAACTGATTTCATCGTTAACTGATTTCATCTTCATTTAACTGATTTCATCGTTAATTGATTTCATCGTTAACTGATTTCATCGTTAACTGATTTCATCTTCATTTAACTGATTTCATCGTTAACTGATTTCATCGTTAACTGATTTCATCTTCATTTAACTGATTTCATCGTTAACTGATTTCATCGTTAACTGATTTCATCGTTAACTGATTTCATCTTCATTTAACTGATTTCATCTTCATTTAACTGATTTCATCGTTAACTGATTTCATCGTTAACTGATTTCATCTTCATTTAATTGATTTCATCGTTAACTGATTTCATCGTTAACTGATTTCATCTTCATTTAACTGATTTCATCGTTAACTGATTTCATCGTTAACTGATTTCATCGTTAACTGATTTCATCTTCATTCTTCATTTAACTGATTTCATCGTTAACTGATTTCATCTTCATTTAACTGATTTCATCGTTAACTGATTTCATCGTTAACTGATTTCATCGTTAACTGATTTCATCGTTAACTGATTTCATCTTCATTTAACTGATTTCATCGTTAACTGATTTCATCTTCATTTAATTGATTTCATCGTTAACTGATTTCATCGTTAACTGATTTCATCGTTAACTGATTTCATCTTCATTTAACTGATTTCATCGTTAACTGATTTCATCGTTAACTGATTTCATCTTCATTTAACTGATTTCATTTTCATTCTTCATTTAACTGATTTCATCGTTAACTGATTTCATCTTCATTTAATTGATTTCATCGTTAACTGATTTCATCGTTAACTGATTTCATCGTTAACTGATTTCATCTTCATTTAACTGATTTCATCGTTAACTGATTTCATCGTTAACTGATTTCATCGTTAACTGATTTCATCTTCATTTAACTGATTTCATCGTTAACTGATTTCATCGTTAACTGATTTCATCTTCATTTAACTGATTTCATCGTTAACTGATTTCATCGTTAATTGATTTCATCGTTAACTGATTTCATTTTCATTCTTCATTTAACTGATTTCATCGTTAACTGATTTCATCGTTAACTGATTTCATCTTCATTTAACTGATTTCATCGTTAACTGATTTCATCGTTAATTGATTTCATCGTTAACTGATTTCATCTTCATTTAACTGATTTCATCGTTAACTGATTTCATCGTTAACTGATTTCATCTTCATTTAACTGATTTCATCGTTAACTGATTTCATCTTCATTTAACTGATTTCATCGTTAACTGATTTCATCGTTAACTGATTTCATCGTTAACTGATTTCATCTTCATTTAACTGATTTCATTGTTAACTGATTTCATCGTTAACTGATTTCATCTTCATTTAACTGATTTCATCGTTAACTGATTTCATCGTTAACTGATTTCATCGTTAACTGATTTCATCTTCATTTAACTGATTTCATTTTCATTCTTCATTTAACTGATTTCATCGTTAACTGATTTCATCGTTAACTGATTTCATCGTTAACTGATTTCATCGTTAACTGATTTCATCTTCATTTAACTGATTTCATCGTTAATTGATTTCATCGTTAACTGATTTCATCGTTAATTGATTTCATCGTTAACTGATTTCATCTTCATTTAACTGATTTCATCGTTAACTGATTTCATCTTCATTCTTCATTTAACTGATTTCATCTTTAACTGATTTCATCGTTAACTGATTTCATCTTCATTTAACTGATTTCATCGTTAATTGATTTCATCGTTAACTGATTTCATCGTTAACTGATTTCATCTTCATTTAACTGATTTCATCGTTAACTGATTTCATCGTTAACTGATTTCATCTTTAACTGATTTCATCTTCATTTAACTGATTTCATCGTTAACTGATTTCATCGTTAACTGATTTCATCGTTAACTAATTTCATCTTCATTTAACTGATTTCATCTTCATTTAACTGATTTCATCGTTAACTGATTTCATCGTTAACTGATTTCATCTTCATTTAATTGATTTCATCGTTAACTGATTTCATCGTTAACTGATTTCATCGTTAACTGATTTCATCTTCATTTAACTGATTTCATCGTTAACTGATTTCATCGTTAACTGATTTCATCTTCATTTAACTGATTTCATCGTTAACTGATTTCATCGTTAACTGATTTCATCTTCATTTAACTGATTTCATCGTTAACTGATTTCATCGTTAATTGATTTCATCGTTAACTGATTTCATTTTCATTCTTCATTTAACTGATTTCATCGTTAACTGATTTCATCGTTAACTGATTTCATCTTCATTTAACTGATTTCATCGTTAACTGATTTCATCGTTAATTGATTTCATCGTTAACTGATTTCATCTTCATTCTTCATTTAACTGATTTCATCGTTAACTGATTTCATCTTCATTTAACTGATTTCATCGTTAACTGATTTCATCTTCATTCTTCATTTAACTGATTTCATCTTTAACTGATTTCATCGTTAACTGATTTCATCTTCATTTAACTGATTTCATCGTTAATTGATTTCATCGTTAACTGATTTCATCGTTAACTGATTTCATCGTTAACTGATTTCATCTTCATTTAACTGATTTCATCGTTAACTGATTTCATCGTTAACTGATTTCATCTTTAACTGATTTCATCTTCATTTAACTGATTTCATCGTTAACTGATTTCATCGTTAACTGATTTCATCGTTAACTGATTTCATCTTCATTTAACTGATTTCATTGTTAACTGATTTCATCGTTAACTGATTTCATCTTCATTTAACTGATTTCATCGTTAACTGATTTCATCGTTAACTGATTTCATCGTTAACTGATTTCATCTTCATTTAACTGATTTCATTTTCATTCTTCATTTAACTGATTTCATCGTTAACTGATTTCATCTTCATTTAACTGATTTCATCGTTAACTGATTTCATCGTTAACTGATTTCATCGTTAACTGATTTCATCTTTAACTGATTTCATCGTTAACTGATTTCATCTTCATTTAACTGATTTCATCGTTAACTGATTTCATCTTCATTTAATTGATTTCATCGTTAACTGATTTCATCGTTAACTGATTTCATCGTTAACTGATTTCATCTTCATTTAACTGATTTCATCGTTAACTGATTTCATCGTTAACTGATTTCATCTTCATTTAACTGATTTCATCGTTAACTGATTTCATCGTTAATTGATTTCATCGTTAACTGATTTCATTTTCATTCTTCATTTAACTGATTTCATCGTTAACTGATTTCATCGTTAACTGATTTCATCTTCATTTAACTGATTTCATCGTTAACTGATTTCATCGTTAACTGATTTCATCTTCATTTAACTGATTTCATCGTTAACTGATTTCATCGTTAACTGATTTCATCTTCATTTAACTGATTTCATTGTTAACTGATTTCATCGTTAACTGATTTCATCTTCATTTAACTGATTTCATCGTTAACTGATTTCATCGTTAACTGATTTCATCGTTAACTGATTTCATCTTCATTTAACTGATTTCATTTTCATTCTTCATTTAACTGATTTCATCGTTAACTGATTTCATCTTCATTTAACTGATTTCATCGTTAACTGATTTCATCGTTAACTGATTTCATCGTTAACTGATTTCATCTTTAACTGATTTCATCGTTAACTGATTTCATCTTCATTTAACTGATTTCATCGTTAACTGATTTCATCTTCATTTAATTGATTTCATCGTTAACTGATTTCATCGTTAACTGATTTCATCGTTAACTGATTTCATCTTCATTTAACTGATTTCATCGTTAACTGATTTCATCGTTAACTGATTTCATCTTCATTTAACTGATTTCATTTTCATTCTTCATTTAACTGATTTCATCGTTAACTGATTTCATCTTCATTTAATTGATTTCATCGTTAACTGATTTCATCGTTAACTGATTTCATCGTTAACTGATTTCATCGTTAACTGATTTCATCGTTAACTGATTTCATCTTCATTTAACTGATTTCATCGTTAACTGATTTCATCGTTAACTGATTTCATCGTTAACTGATTTCATCTTCATTTAACTGATTTCATCGTTAACTGATTTCATCGTTAACTGATTTCATCTTCATTTAACTGATTTCATCGTTAACTGATTTCATCGTTAATTGATTTCATCGTTAACTGATTTCATTTTCATTCTTCATTTAACTGATTTCATCGTTAACTGATTTCATCGTTAACTGATTTCATCTTCATTTAACTGATTTCATCGTTAACTGATTTCATCGTTAATTGATTTCATCGTTAACTGATTTCATCTTCATTCTTCATTTAACTGATTTCATCGTTAACTGATTTCATCTTCATTTAACTGATTTCATCGTTAACTGATTTCATCGTTAACTGATTTCATCGTTAACTGATTTCATCTTCATTTAACTGATTTCATCGTTAACTGATTTCATCTTCATTCTTCATTTAACTGATTTCATCTTTAACTGATTTCATCGTTAACTGATTTCATCTTCATTTAACTGATTTCATCGTTAATTGATTTCATCGTTAACTGATTTCATCGTTAACTGATTTCATCTTCATTTAACTGATTTCATCGTTAATTGATTTCATCGTTAACTGATTTCATCGTTAATTGATTTCATCGTTAACTGATTTCATCGTTAACTGATTTCATCGTTAACTGATTTCATCTTCATTTAATTGATTTCATCGTTAACTGATTTCATCGTTAACTGATTTCATCGTTAACTGATTTCATCTTCATTTAACTGATTTCATCGTTAACTGATTTCATCGTTAACTGATTTCATCGTTAACTGATTTCATCTTCATTTAACTGATTTCATCGTTAACTGATTTCATCGTTAACTGATTTCATCTTCATTTAACTGATTTCATCGTTAACTGATTTCATCGTTAATTGATTTCATCGTTAACTGATTTCATTTTCATTCTTCATTTAACTGATTTCATCGTTAACTGATTTCATCTTCATTTAACTGATTTCATCGTTAACTGATTTCATCGTTAACTGATTTCATCGTTAACTGATTTCATCTTCATTTAACTGATTTCATCGTTAACTGATTTCATCTTCATTCTTCATTTAACTGATTTCATCTTTAACTGATTTCATCGTTAACTGATTTCATCTTCATTTAACTGATTTCATCGTTAATTGATTTCATCGTTAACTGATTTCATCGTTAACTGATTTCATCTTCATTTAACTGATTTCATCGTTAACTGATTTCATCTTCATTTAACTGATTTCATCGTTAACTGATTTCATCTTTAACTGATTTCATCTTTAACTGATTTCATCTTCATTTAACTGATTTCATCGTTAACTGATTTCATCTTCATTTAACTGATTTCATCGTTAACTGATTTCATCTTTAACTGATTTCATCTTTAACTGATTTCATCTTCATTTAACTGATTTCATCGTTAACTGATTTCATCGTTAACTGATTTCATCGTTAACTGATTTCATCGTTAACTGATTTCATCTTCATTTAACTGATTTCATTGTTAACTGATTTCATCGTTAACTGATTTCATCTTCATTTAACTGATTTCATCGTTAACTGATTTCATCGTTAACTGATTTCATCGTTAACTGATTTCATCTTCATTTAACTGATTTCATTTTCATTCTTCATTTAACTGATTTCATAGTTAACTGATTTCATCTTCATTTAACTGATTTCATCGTTAACTGATTTCATCGTTAACTGATTTCATCGTTAACTGATTTCATCTTTAACTGATTTCATCGTTAACTGATTTCATCTTCATTTAACTGATTTCATCGTTAACTGATTTCATCTTCATTTAATTGATTTCATCGTTAACTGATTTCATCGTTAACTGATTTCATCGTTAACTGATTTCATCTTCATTTAACTGATTTCATCGTTAACTGATTTCATCGTTAACTGATTTCATCTTCATTTAACTGATTTCATCGTTAACTGATTTCATCGTTAATTGATTTCATCGTTAACTGATTTCATTTTCATTCTTCATTTAACTGATTTCATCGTTAACTGATTTCATCGTTAACTGATTTCATCTTCATTTAACTGATTTCATCGTTAACTGATTTCATCGTTAACTGATTTCATCTTCATTTAACTGATTTCATCGTTAACTGATTTCATCGTTAACTGATTTCATCGTTAACTGATTTCATCTTCATTTAACTGATTTCATTGTTAACTGATTTCATCGTTAACTGATTTCATCTTCATTTAACTGATTTCATCGTTAACTGATTTCATCGTTAACTGATTTCATCGTTAACTGATTTCATCTTCATTTAACTGATTTCATTTTCATTCTTCATTTAACTGATTTCATCGTTAACTGATTTCATCTTCATTTAACTGATTTCATCGTTAACTGATTTCATCGTTAACTGATTTCATCGTTAACTGATTTCATCTTTAACTGATTTCATCGTTAACTGATTTCATCTTCATTTAACTGATTTCATCGTTAACTGATTTCATCTTCATTTAATTGATTTCATCGTTAACTGATTTCATCGTTAACTGATTTCATCGTTAACTGATTTCATCTTCATTTAACTGATTTCATTTTCATTCTTCATTTAACTGATTTCATCGTTAACTGATTTCATCTTCATTTAACTGATTTCATCGTTAACTGATTTCATCGTTAACTGATTTCATCGTTAACTGATTTCATCTTTAACTGATTTCATCGTTAACTGATTTCATCTTCATTTAACTGATTTCATCGTTAACTGATTTCATCTTCATTTAATTGATTTCATCGTTAACTGATTTCATCGTTAACTGATTTCATCGTTAACTGATTTCATCTTCATTTAACTGATTTCATCGTTAACTGATTTCATCGTTAACTGATTTCATCTTCATTTAACTGATTTCATCGTTAACTGATTTCATCGTTAATTGATTTCATCGTTAACTGATTTCATTTTCATTCTTCATTTAACTGATTTCATCGTTAACTGATTTCATCGTTAACTGATTTCATCTTCATTTAACTGATTTCATCGTTAACTGATTTCATCGTTAACTGATTTCATCTTCATTTAACTGATTTCATCGTTAACTGATTTCATCGTTAACTGATTTCATCTTCATTTAACTGATTTCATTGTTAACTGATTTCATCGTTAACTGATTTCATCTTCATTTAACTGATTTCATCGTTAACTGATTTCATCGTTAACTGATTTCATCGTTAACTGATTTCATCTTCATTTAACTGATTTCATTTTCATTCTTCATTTAACTGATTTCATCGTTAACTGATTTCATCTTCATTTAACTGATTTCATCGTTAACTGATTTCATCGTTAACTGATTTCATCGTTAACTGATTTCATCTTTAACTGATTTCATCGTTAACTGATTTCATCTTCATTTAACTGATTTCATCGTTAACTGATTTCATCTTCATTTAATTGATTTCATCGTTAACTGATTTCATCGTTAACTGATTTCATCTTCATTTAACTGATTTCATCGTTAACTGATTTCATCGTTAATTGATTTCATCGTTAACTGATTTCA
Organism: Semicossyphus pulcher; assembly: GCF_022749685.1. Taxonomy (NCBI): domain Eukaryota; kingdom Metazoa; phylum Chordata; class Actinopteri; order Labriformes; family Labridae; genus Semicossyphus; species Semicossyphus pulcher. The sequence continues at coordinate 59,123 of NW_027211720.1, read as the reverse complement.
TTTTCATTCTTCATTTAACTGATTTCATCGTTAACTGATTTCATCGTTAACTGATTTCATCTTCATTTAACTGATTTCATCGTTAACTGATTTCATCGTTAATTGATTTCATCGTTAACTGATTTCATCTTCATTCTTCATTTAACTGATTTCATCGTTAACTGATTTCATCTTCATTTAACTGATTTCATCGTTAACTGATTTCATCGTTAACTGATTTCATCGTTAACTGATTTCATCTTCATTTAACTGATTTCATCGTTAACTGATTTCATCTTCATTCTTCATTTAACTGATTTCATCTTTAACTGATTTCATCGTTAACTGATTTCATCTTCATTTAACTGATTTCATCGTTAATTGATTTCATCGTTAACTGATTTCATCGTTAACTGATTTCATCGTTAACTGATTTCATCTTCATTTAACTGATTTCATCGTTAATTGATTTCATCGTTAACTGATTTCATCGTTAATTGATTTCATCGTTAACTGATTTCATCGTTAACTGATTTCATCGTTAACTGATTTCATCTTCATTTAATTGATTTCATCGTTAACTGATTTCATCGTTAACTGATTTCATCGTTAACTGATTTCATCTTCATTTAACTGATTTCATCGTTAACTGATTTCATCGTTAACTGATTTCATCGTTAACTGATTTCATCTTCATTTAACTGATTTCATCGTTAACTGATTTCATCGTTAACTGATTTCATCTTCATTTAACTGATTTCATCGTTAACTGATTTCATCGTTAATTGATTTCATCGTTAACTGATTTCATTTTCATTCTTCATTTAACTGATTTCATCGTTAACTGATTTCATCGTTAACTGATTTCATCTTCATTTAACTGATTTCATCGTTAACTGATTTCATCGTTAATTGATTTCATCGTTAACTGATTTCATCTTCATTCTTCATTTAACTGATTTCATCGTTAACTGATTTCATCTTCATTTAACTGATTTCATCGTTAACTGATTTCATCGTTAACTGATTTCATCGTTAACTGATTTCATCTTCATTTAACTGATTTCATCGTTAACTGATTTCATCTTCATTCTTCATTTAACTGATTTCATCTTTAACTGATTTCATCGTTAACTGATTTCATCTTCATTTAACTGATTTCATCGTTAATTGATTTCATCGTTAACTGATTTCATCGTTAACTGATTTCATCTTCATTTAACTGATTTCATCGTTAACTGATTTCATCGTTAACTGATTTCATCTTTAACTGATTTCATCTTCATTTAACTGATTTCATCGTTAACTGATTTCATCGTTAACTGATTTCATCGTTAACTGATTTCATCGTTAACTGATTTCATCTTCATTTAACTGATTTCATTGTTAACTGATTTCATCGTTAACTGATTTCATCTTCATTTAACTGATTTCATCGTTAACTGATTTCATCGTTAACTGATTTCATCGTTAACTGATTTCATCTTCATTTAACTGATTTCATTTTCATTCTTCATTTAACTGATTTCATCGTTAACTGATTTCATCTTCATTTAACTGATTTCATCGTTAACTGATTTCATCGTTAACTGATTTCATCGTTAACTGATTTCATCTTTAACTGATTTCATCGTTAACTGATTTCATCTTCATTTAACTGATTTCATCGTTAACTGATTTCATCTTCATTTAATTGATTTCATCGTTAACTGATTTCATCGTTAACTGATTTCATCGTTAACTGATTTCATCTTCATTTAACTGATTTCATCGTTAACTGATTTCATCGTTAACTGATTTCATCTTCATTTAACTGATTTCATCGTTAACTGATTTCATCGTTAATTGATTTCATCGTTAACTGATTTCATTTTCATTCTTCATTTAACTGATTTCATCGTTAACTGATTTCATCGTTAACTGATTTCATCTTCATTTAACTGATTTCATCGTTAACTGATTTCATCGTTAACTGATTTCATCTTCATTTAACTGATTTCATCGTTAACTGATTTCATCGTTAACTGATTTCATCGTTAACTGATTTCATCTTCATTTAACTGATTTCATTGTTAACTGATTTCATCGTTAACTGATTTCATCTTCATTTAACTGATTTCATCGTTAACTGATTTCATCGTTAACTGATTTCATCGTTAACTGATTTCATCTTCATTTAACTGATTTCATTTTCATTCTTCATTTAACTGATTTCATCGTTAACTGATTTCATCTTCATTTAACTGATTTCATCGTTAACTGATTTCATCGTTAACTGATTTCATCGTTAACTGATTTCATCTTTAACTGATTTCATCGTTAACTGATTTCATCTTCATTTAACTGATTTCATCGTTAACTGATTTCATCTTCATTTAATTGATTTCATCGTTAACTGATTTCATCGTTAACTGATTTCATCGTTAACTGATTTCATCTTCATTTAACTGATTTCATTTTCATTCTTCATTTAACTGATTTCATCGTTAACTGATTTCATCTTCATTTAACTGATTTCATCGTTAACTGATTTCATCGTTAACTGATTTCATCGTTAACTGATTTCATCTTTAACTGATTTCATCGTTAACTGATTTCATCTTCATTTAACTGATTTCATCGTTAACTGATTTCATCTTCATTTAATTGATTTCATCGTTAACTGATTTCATCGTTAACTGATTTCATCGTTAACTGATTTCATCTTCATTTAACTGATTTCATCGTTAACTGATTTCATCGTTAACTGATTTCATCTTCATTTAACTGATTTCATCGTTAACTGATTTCATCGTTAATTGATTTCATCGTTAACTGATTTCATTTTCATTCTTCATTTAACTGATTTCATCGTTAACTGATTTCATCGTTAACTGATTTCATCTTCATTTAACTGATTTCATCGTTAACTGATTTCATCGTTAACTGATTTCATCTTCATTTAACTGATTTCATTTTCATTCTTCATTTAACTGATTTCATCGTTAACTGATTTCATCTTCATTTAATTGATTTCATCGTTAACTGATTTCATCGTTAACTGATTTCATCGTTAACTGATTTCATCTTCATTTAACTGATTTCATCGTTAACTGATTTCATCGTTAACTGATTTCATCTTCATTTAACTGATTTCATCGTTAACTGATTTCATCGTTAACTGATTTCATCTTCATTTAACTGATTTCATCGTTAACTGATTTCATCGTTAATTGATTTCATCGTTAACTGATTTCATTTTCATTCTTCATTTAACTGATTTCATCGTTAACTGATTTCATCGTTAACTGATTTCATCTTCATTTAACTGATTTCATCGTTAATTGATTTCATCGTTAACTGATTTCATCGTTAATTGATTTCATCGTTAACTGATTTCATCTTCATTTAACTGATTTCATCGTTAACTGATTTCATCTTCATTCTTCATTTAACTGATTTCATCTTTAACTGATTTCATCGTTAACTGATTTCATCTTCATTTAACTGATTTCATCGTTAATTGATTTCATCGTTAACTGATTTCATCGTTAACTGATTTCATCTTCATTTAACTGATTTCATCGTTAACTGATTTCATCGTTAACTGATTTCATCGTTAACTGATTTCATCGTTAACTGATTTCATCTTCATTTAACTGATTTCATCGTTAACTGATTTCATCGTTAACTGATTTCATCTTCATTTAACTGATTTCATCGTTAACTGATTTCATCGTTAATTGATTTCATCGTTAACTGATTTCATTTTCATTCTTCATTTAACTGATTTCATCGTTAACTGATTTCATCGTTAACTGATTTCATCTTCATTTAACTGATTTCATCGTTAACTGATTTCATCGTTAACTGATTTCATCTTCATTTAACTGATTTCATCGTTAACTGATTTCATCGTTAACTGATTTCATCTTCATTTAACTGATTTCATCGTTAACTGATTTCATCGTTAACTGATTTCATCGTTAACTGATTTCATCTTCATTTAACTGATTTCATTTTCATTCTTCATTTAACTGATTTCATCGTTAACTGATTTCATCTTCATTTAACTGATTTCATCGTTAACTGATTTCATCGTTAACTGATTTCATCGTTAACTGATTTCATCTTTAACTGATTTCATCGTTAACTGATTTCATCTTCATTTAACTGATTTCATCGTTAACTGATTTCATCTTCATTTAATTGATTTCATCGTTAACTGATTTCATCGTTAACTGATTTCATCGTTAACTGATTTCATCTTCATTTAACTGATTTCATTTTCATTCTTCATTTAACTGATTTCATCGTTAACTGATTTCATCTTCATTTAACTGATTTCATCGTTAACTGATTTCATCGTTAACTGATTTCATCGTTAACTGATTTCATCTTTAACTGATTTCATCGTTAACTGATTTCATCTTCATTTAACTGATTTCATCGTTAATTGATTTCATCTTCATTTAATTGATTTCATCGTTAACTGATTTCATCGTTAACTGATTTCATCGTTAACTGATTTCATCTTCATTTAACTGATTTCATCGTTAACTGATTTCATCGTTAACTGATTTCATCTTCATTTAACTGATTTCATCGTTAACTGATTTCATCGTTAATTGATTTCATCGTTAACTGATTTCATTTTCATTCTTCATTTAACTGATTTCATCGTTAACTGATTTCATCGTTAACTGATTTCATCTTCATTTAACTGATTTCATCGTTAACTGATTTCATCGTTAACTGATTTCATCTTCATTTAACTGATTTCATCGTTAACTGATTTCATCGTTAACTGATTTCATCGTTAACTGATTTCATCGTTAACTGATTTCATCTTCATTTAACTGATTTCATTGTTAACTGATTTCATCGTTAACTGATTTCATCTTCATTTAACTGATTTCATCGTTAACTGATTTCATCGTTAACTGATTTCATCGTTAACTGATTTCATCTTCATTTAACTGATTTCATTTTCATTCTTCATTTAACTGATTTCATCGTTAACTGATTTCATCTTCATTTAACTGATTTCATCGTTAACTGATTTCATCGTTAACTGATTTCATCGTTAACTGATTTCATCTTTAACTGATTTCATCGTTAACTGATTTCATCTTCATTTAACTGATTTCATCGTTAACTGATTTCATCTTCATTTAATTGATTTCATCGTTAACTGATTTCATCGTTAACTGATTTCATCTTCATTTAACTGATTTCATCGTTAACTGATTTCATCGTTAATTGATTTCATCGTTAACTGATTTCATTTTCATTCTTCATTTAACTGATTTCATCGTTAACTGATTTCATCGTTAACTGATTTCATCTTCATTTAACTGATTTCATCGTTAACTGATTTCATCGTTAATTGATTTCATCGTTAACTGATTTCATCTTCATTCTTCATTTAACTGATTTCATCGTTAACTGATTTCATCTTCATTTAACTGATTTCATCGTTAACTGATTTCATCGTTAACTGATTTCATCGTTAACTGATTTCATCTTCATTTAACTGATTTCATCGTTAACTGATTTCATCTTCATTCTTCATTTAACTGATTTCATCTTTAACTGATTTCATCGTTAACTGATTTCATCTTCATTTAACTGATTTCATCGTTAATTGATTTCATCGTTAACTGATTTCATCGTTAACTGATTTCATCGTTAACTGATTTCATCTTCATTTAACTGATTTCATCGTTAATTGATTTCATCGTTAACTGATTTCATCGTTAATTGATTTCATCGTTAACTGATTTCATCGTTAACTGATTTCATCGTTAACTGATTTCATCTTCATTTAATTGATTTCATCGTTAACTGATTTCATCGTTAACTGATTTCATCTTCATTTAACTGATTTCATCGTTAACTGATTTCATCGTTAACTGATTTCATCGTTAACTGATTTCATCTTCATTTAACTGATTTCATCGTTAACTGATTTCATCGTTAACTGATTTCATCTTCATTTAACTGATTTCATCGTTAACTGATTTCATCGTTAATTGATTTCATCGTTAACTGATTTCATTTTCATTCTTCATTTAACTGATTTCATCGTTAACTGATTTCATCGTTAACTGATTTCATCTTCATTTAACTGATTTCATCGTTAACTGATTTCATCGTTAATTGATTTCATCGTTAACTGATTTCATCTTCATTCTTCATTTAACTGATTTCATCGTTAACTGATTTCATCTTCATTTAACTGATTTCATCGTTAACTGATTTCATCGTTAACTGATTTCATCGTTAACTGATTTCATCTTCATTTAACTGATTTCATCGTTAACTGATTTCATCTTCATTCTTCATTTAACTGATTTCATCTTTAACTGATTTCATCGTTAACTGATTTCATCTTCATTTAACTGATTTCATCGTTAATTGATTTCATCGTTAACTGATTTCATCGTTAACTGATTTCATCTTCATTTAACTGATTTCATCGTTAACTGATTTCATCGTTAACTGATTTCATCTTTAACTGATTTCATCTTCATTTAACTGATTTCATCGTTAACTGATTTCATCGTTAACTGATTTCATCGTTAACTGATTTCATCGTTAACTGATTTCATCTTCATTTAACTGATTTCATTGTTAACTGATTTCATCGTTAACTGATTTCATCTTCATTTAACTGATTTCATCGTTAACTGATTTCATCGTTAACTGATTTCATCGTTAACTGATTTCATCTTCATTTAACTGATTTCATTTTCATTCTTCATTTAACTGATTTCATCGTTAACTGATTTCATCTTCATTTAACTGATTTCATCGTTAACTGATTTCATCGTTAACTGATTTCATCGTTAACTGATTTCATCTTTAACTGATTTCATCGTTAACTGATTTCATCTTCATTTAACTGATTTCATCGTTAACTGATTTCATCTTCATTTAATTGATTTCATCGTTAACTGATTTCATCGTTAACTGATTTCATCGTTAACTGATTTCATCTTCATTTAACTGATTTCATCGTTAACTGATTTCATCGTTAACTGATTTCATCTTCATTTAACTGATTTCATCGTTAACTGATTTCATCGTTAATTGATTTCATCGTTAACTGATTTCATTTTCATTCTTCATTTAACTGATTTCATCGTTAACTGATTTCATCGTTAACTGATTTCATCTTCATTTAACTGATTTCATCGTTAACTGATTTCATCGTTAACTGATTTCATCTTCATTTAACTGATTTCATCGTTAACTGATTTCATCGTTAACTGATTTCATCGTTAACTGATTTCATCTTCATTTAACTGATTTCATTGTTAACTGATTTCATCGTTAACTGATTTCATCTTCATTTAACTGATTTCATCGTTAACTGATTTCATCGTTAACTGATTTCATCGTTAACTGATTTCATCTTCATTTAACTGATTTCATTTTCATTCTTCATTTAACTGATTTCATCGTTAACTGATTTCATCTTCATTTAACTGATTTCATCGTTAACTGATTTCATCGTTAACTGATTTCATCGTTAACTGATTTCATCTTTAACTGATTTCATCGTTAACTGATTTCATCTTCATTTAACTGATTTCATCGTTAACTGATTTCATCTTCATTTAATTGATTTCATCGTTAACTGATTTCATCGTTAACTGATTTCATCGTTAACTGATTTCATCTTCATTTAACTGATTTCATCGTTAACTGATTTCATCGTTAACTGATTTCATCTTCATTTAACTGATTTCATCGTTAACTGATTTCATCGTTAATTGATTTCATCGTTAACTGATTTCATTTTCATTCTTCATTTAACTGATTTCATCGTTAACTGATTTCATCGTTAACTGATTTCATCTTCATTTAACTGATTTCATCGTTAACTGATTTCATCGTTAACTGATTTCATCTTCATTTAACTGATTTCATTTTCATTCTTCATTTAACTGATTTCATCGTTAACTGATTTCATCTTCATTTAATTGATTTCATCGTTAACTGATTTCATCGTTAACTGATTTCATCGTTAACTGATTTCATCTTCATTTAACTGATTTCATCGTTAACTGATTTCATCGTTAACTGATTTCATCTTCATTTAACTGATTTCATCGTTAACTGATTTCATCGTTAACTGATTTCATCTTCATTTAACTGATTTCATCGTTAACTGATTTCATCGTTAATTGATTTCATCGTTAACTGATTTCATTTTCATTCTTCATTTAACTGATTTCATCGTTAACTGATTTCATCGTTAACTGATTTCATCTTCATTTAACTGATTTCATCGTTAATTGATTTCATCGTTAACTGATTTCATCGTTAATTGATTTCATCGTTAACTGATTTCATCTTCATTTAACTGATTTCATCGTTAACTGATTTCATCTTCATTCTTCATTTAACTGATTTCATCTTTAACTGATTTCATCGTTAACTGATTTCATCTTCATTTAACTGATTTCATCGTTAATTGATTTCATCGTTAACTGATTTCATCGTTAACTGATTTCATCTTCATTTAACTGATTTCATCGTTAACTGATTTCATCGTTAACTGATTTCATCTTTAACTGATTTCATCTTCATTTAACTGATTTCATCGTTAACTGATTTCATCGTTAACTGATTTCATCTTCATTTAACTGATTTCATCGTTAACTGATTTCATCTTCATTCTTCATTTAACTGATTTCATCTTTAACTGATTTCATCGTTAACTGATTTCATCTTCATTTAACTGATTTCATCGTTAATTGATTTCATCGTTAACTGATTTCATCGTTAACTGATTTCATCTTCATTTAACTGATTTCATCGTTAACTGATTTCATCGTTAACTGATTTCATCTTTAACTGATTTCATCTTCATTTAACTGATTTCATCGTTAACTGATTTCATCGTTAACTGATTTCATCGTTAACTGATTTCATCTTCATTTAACTGATTTCATTGTTAACTGATTTCATCGTTAACTGATTTCATCGTTAACTGATTTCATCTTCATTTAACTGATTTCATTGTTAACTGATTTCATCGTTAACTGATTTCATCTTCATTTAACTGATTTCATCGTTAACTGATTTCATCGTTAACTGATTTCATCGTTAACTGATTTCATCTTCATTTAACTGATTTCATTTTCATTCTTCATTTAACTGATTTCATCGTTAACTGATTTCATCTTCATTTAACTGATTTCATCGTTAACTGATTTCATCGTTAACTGATTTCATCGTTAACTGATTTCATCTTTAACTGATTTCATCGTTAACTGATTTCATCTTCATTTAACTGATTTCATCGTTAACTGATTTCATCTTCATTTAATTGATTTCATCGTTAACTGATTTCATCGTTAATTGATTTCATCGTTAACTGATTTCATTTTCATTCTTCATTTAACTGATTTCATCGTTAACTGATTTCATCTTCATTTCACTGATTTCATCGTTAACTGATTTCATCGTTAACTGATTTCATCTTCATTTAACTGATTTCATCGTTAACTGATTTCATCGTTAATTGATTTCATCGTTAACTGATTTCATTTTCATTCTTCATTTAACTGATTTCATCGTTAACTGATTTCATCGTTAACTGATTTCATCTTCATTTAACTGATTTCATCGTTAACTGATTTCATCTTCATTTAACTGATTTCATCGTTAACTGATTTCATCGTTAACTGATTTCATCGTTAACTGATTTCATCTTCATTTAACTGATTTCATTGTTAACTGATTTCATCGTTAACTGATTTCATCTTCATTTAACTGATTTCATCGTTAACTGATTTCATCGTTAACTGATTTCATCGTTAACTGATTTCATCTTCATTTAACTGATTTCATTTTCATTCTTCATTTAACTGATTTCATCGTTAACTGATTTCATCTTCATTTAACTGATTTCATCGTTAACTGATTTCATCGTTAACTGATTTCATCGTTAACTGATTTCATCTTTAACTGATTTCATCGTTAACTGATTTCATCTTCATTTAACTGATTTCATCGTTAACTGATTTCATCTTCATTTAATTGATTTCATCGTTAACTGATTTCATCGTTAACTGATTTCATCGTTAACTGATTTCATCTTCATTTAACTGATTTCATCGTTAACTGATTTCATCGTTAACTGATTTCATCTTCATTTAACTGATTTCATTTTCATTCTTCATTTAACTGATTTCATCGTTAACTGATTTCATCTTCATTTAATTGATTTCATCGTTAACTGATTTCATCGTTAACTGATTTCATCGTTAACTGATTTCATCTTCATTTAACTGATTTCATCGTTAACTGATTTCATCGTTAACTGATTTCATCGTTAACTGATTTCATCTTCATTTAACTGATTTCATCGTTAACTGATTTCATCGTTAACTGATTTCATCTTCATTTAACTGATTTCATCGTTAACTGATTTCATCGTTAATTGATTTCATCGTTAACTGATTTCATTTTCATTCTTCATTTAACTGATTTCATCGTTAACTGATTTCATCGTTAACTGATTTCATCTTCATTTAACTGATTTCATCGTTAATTGATTTCATCGTTAACTGATTTCATCGTTAATTGATTTCATCGTTAACTGATTTCATCTTCATTTAACTGATTTCATCGTTAACTGATTTCATCTTCATTCTTCATTTAACTGATTTCATCTTTAACTGATTTCATCGTTAACTGATTTCATCTTCATTTAACTGATTTCATCGTTAATTGATTTCATCGTTAACTGATTTCATCGTTAACTGATTTCATCTTCATTTAACTGATTTCATCGTTAACTGATTTCATCGTTAACTGATTTCATCTTTAACTGATTTCATCTTCATTTAACTGATTTCATCGTTAACTGATTTCATCTTCATTTAACTGATTTCATCTTCATTTAACTGATTTCATCGTTAACTGATTTCATCGTTAACTGATTTCATCTTCATTTAATTGATTTCATCGTTAACTGATTTCATCGTTAACTGATTTCATCGTTAACTGATTTCATCTTCATTTAACTGATTTCATCGTTAACTGATTTCATCGTTAACTGATTTCATCTTCATTTAACTGATTTCATCGTTAACTGATTTCATCGTTAACTGATTTCATCTTCATTTAACTGATTTCATCGTTAACTGATTTCATCGTTAATTGATTTCATCGTTAACTGATTTCATTTTCATTCTTCATTTAACTGATTTCATCGTTAACTGATTTCATCGTTAACTGATTTCATCTTCATTTAACTGATTTCATCGTTAACTGATTTCATCGTTAATTGATTTCATCGTTAACTGATTTCATCTTCATTTAACTGATTTCATCGTTAATTGATTTCATCGTTAACTGATTTCATCGTTAACTGATTTCATCGTTAACTGATTTCATCTTCATTCTTCATTTAACTGATTTCATCTTTAACTGATTTCATCGTTAACTGATTTCATCTTCATTTAACTGATTTCATCGTTAATTGATTTCATCGTTAACTGATTTCATCGTTAATTGATTTCATCGTTAACTGATTTCATCTTCATTTAACTGATTTCATCGTTAACTGATTTCATCTTCATTCTTCATTTAACTGATTTCATCTTTAACTGATTTCATCGTTAACTGATTTCATCTTCATTTAACTGATTTCATCGTTAATTGATTTCATCGTTAACTGATTTCATCGTTAACTGATTTCATCTTCATTTAACTGATTTCATCGTTAACTGATTTCATCGTTAACTGATTTCATCTTTAACTGATTTCATCTTCATTTAACTGATTTCATCGTTAACTGATTTCATCGTTAACTGATTTCATCTTCATTTAACTGATTTCATCTTCATTTAACTGATTTCATCGTTAACTGATTTCATCGTTAACTGATTTCATCTTCATTTAATTGATTTCATCGTTAACTGATTTCATCGTTAACTGATTTCATCGTTAACTGATTTCATCGTTAACTGATTTCATCGTTAACTGATTTCATCTTCATTTAACTGATTTCATTGTTAACTGATTTCATCGTTAACTGATTTCATCTTCATTTAACTGATTTCATCGTTAACTGATTTCATCGTTAACTGATTTCATCGTTAACTGATTTCATTTTCATTCTTCATTTAACTGATTTCATCGTTAACTGATTTCATCTTCATTTAACTGATTTCATCGTTAACTGATTTCATCGTTAACTGATTTCATCTTCATTTAACTGATTTCATCGTTAACTGATTTCATCGTTAACTGATTTCATCGTTAACTGATTTCATCTTCATTTAACTGATTTCATCTTCATTTAACTGATTTCATCGTTAACTGATTTCATCGTTAACTGATTTCATCTTCATTTAATTGATTTCATCGTTAACTGATTTCATCGTTAACTGATTTCATCGTTAACTGATTTCATCTTCATTTAACTGATTTCATCGTTAACTGATTTCATCGTTAACTGATTTCATCTTCATTTAACTGATTTCATCGTTAACTGATTTCATCGTTAACTGATTTCATCTTCATTTAACTGATTTCATCGTTAACTGATTTCATCGTTAATTGATTTCATCGTTAACTGATTTCATTTTCATTCTTCATTTAACTGATTTCATCGTTAACTGATTTCATCGTTAACTGATTTCATCTTCATTTAACTGATTTCATCGTTAACTGATTTCATCGTTAATTGATTTCATCGTTAACTGATTTCATCTTCATTCTTCATTTAACTGATTTCATCGTTAACTGATTTCATCTTCATTTAACTGATTTCATCGTTAACTGATTTCATCGTTAACTGATTTCATCTTCATTTAACTGATTTCATCGTTAACTGATTTCATCTTCATTCTTCATTTAACTGATTTCATCGTTAACTGATTTCATCGTTAACTGATTTCATCTTCATTTAACTGATTTCATCGTTAACTGATTTCATCTTTAACTGATTTCATCGTTAACTGATTTCATCTTCATTTAACTGATTTCATCGTTAACTGATTTCATCTTCATTCTTCATTTAACTGATTTCATCTTTAACTGATTTCATCGTTAACTGATTTCATCTTCATTTAACTGATTTCATCGTTAATTGATTTCATCGTTAACTGATTTCATCGTTAACTGATTTCATCGTTAACTGATTTCATCTTCATTTAACTGATTTCATCGTTAATTGATTTCATCGTTAACTGATTTCATCGTTAATTGATTTCATCGTTAACTGATTTCATCGTTAACTGATTTCATCGTTAACTGATTTCATCTTCATTTAATTGATTTCATCGTTAACTGATTTCATCGTTAACTGATTTCATCGTTAACTGATTTCATCTTCATTTAACTGATTTCATCGTTAACTGATTTCATCGTTAACTGATTTCATCGTTAACTGATTTCATCTTCATTTAACTGATTTCATCGTTAACTGATTTCATCGTTAACTGATTTCATCTTCATTTAACTGATTTCATCGTTAACTGATTTCATCGTTAATTGATTTCATCGTTAACTGATTTCATTTTCATTCTTCATTTAACTGATTTCATCGTTAACTGATTTCATCGTTAACTGATTTCATCTTCATTTAACTGATTTCATCGTTAACTGATTTCATCGTTAATTGATTTCATCGTTAACTGATTTCATCTTCATTCTTCATTTAACTGATTTCATCGTTAACTGATTTCATCTTCATTTAACTGATTTCATCGTTAACTGATTTCATCGTTAACTGATTTCATCGTTAACTGATTTCATCTTCATTTAACTGATTTCATCGTTAACTGATTTCATCTTCATTCTTCATTTAACTGATTTCATCTTTAACTGATTTCATCGTTAACTGATTTCATCTTCATTTAACTGATTTCATCGTTAATTGATTTCATCGTTAACTGATTTCATCGTTAACTGATTTCATCTTCATTTAACTGATTTCATCGTTAACTGATTTCATCGTTAACTGATTTCATCTTTAACTGATTTCATCTTCATTTAACTGATTTCATCGTTAACTGATTTCATCGTTAACTGATTTCATCGTTAACTGATTTCATCTTCATTTAACTGATTTCATTGTTAACTGATTTCATCGTTAACTGATTTCATCTTCATTTAACTGATTTCATCGTTAACTGATTTCATCGTTAACTGATTTCATCGTTAACTGATTTCATCTTCATTTAACTGATTTCATTTTCATTCTTCATTTAACTGATTTCATCGTTAACTGATTTCATCTTCATTTAACTGATTTCATCGTTAACTGATTTCATCGTTAACTGATTTCATCTTTAACTGATTTCATCGTTAACTGATTTCATCTTCATTTAACTGATTTCATCGTTAACTGATTTCATCTTCATTTAATTGATTTCATCGTTAACTGATTTCATCGTTAACTGATTTCATCGTTAACTGATTTCATCTTCATTTAACTGATTTCATCGTTAACTGATTTCATCGTTAACTGATTTCATCTTCATTTAACTGATTTCATCGTTAACTGATTTCATCGTTAATTGATTTCATCGTTAACTGATTTCATTTTCATTCTTCATTTAACTGATTTCATCGTTAACTGATTTCATCGTTAACTGATTTCATCTTCATTTAACTGATTTCATCGTTAACTGATTTCATCGTTAACTGATTTCATCTTCATTTAACTGATTTCATCGTTAACTGATTTCATCGTTAACTGATTTCATCGTTAACTGATTTCATCTTCATTTAACTGATTTCATTGTTAACTGATTTCATCGTTAACTGATTTCATCTTCATTTAACTGATTTCATCGTTAACTGATTTCATCGTTAACTGATTTCATCGTTAACTGATTTCATCTTCATTTAACTGATTTCATTTTCATTCTTCATTTAATTGATTTCATCGTTAACTGATTTCATCTTCATTTAACTGATTTCATCGTTAACTGATTTCATCGTTAACTGATTTCATCGTTAACTGATTTCATCTTTAACTGATTTCATCGTTAACTGATTTCATCTTCATTTAACTGATTTCATCGTTAACTGATTTCATCTTCATTTAATTGATTTCATCGTTAACTGATTTCATCGTTAACTGATTTCATCGTTAACTGATTTCATCTTCATTTAACTGATTTCATTTTCATTCTTCATTTAACTGATTTCATCGTTAACTGATTTCATCTTCATTTAACTGATTTCATCGTTAACTGATTTCATCGTTAACTGATTTCATCGTTAACTGATTTCATCTTTAACTGATTTCATCGTTAACTGATTTCATCTTCATTTAACTGATTTCATCGTTAACTGATTTCATCTTCATTTAATTGATTTCATCGTTAACTGATTTCATCGTTAACTGATTTCATCGTTAACTGATTTCATCTTCATTTAACTGATTTCATCGTTAACTGATTTCATCGTTAACTGATTTCATCTTCATTTAACTGATTTCATCGTTAACTGATTTCATCGTTAATTGATTTCATCGTTAACTGATTTCATTTTCATTCTTCATTTAACTGATTTCATCGTTAACTGATTTCATCGTTAACTGATTTCATCTTCATTTAACTGATTTCATCGTTAACTGATTTCATCGTTAACTGATTTCATCTTCATTTAACTGATTTCATTTTCATTCTTCATTTAACTGATTTCATCGTTAACTGATTTCATCTTCATTTAATTGATTTCATCGTTAACTGATTTCATCGTTAACTGATTTCATCGTTAACTGATTTCATCTTCATTTAACTGATTTCATCGTTAACTGATTTCATCGTTAACTGATTTCATCTTCATTTAACTGATTTCATCGTTAACTGATTTCATCGTTAACTGATTTCATCTTCATTTAACTGATTTCATCGTTAACTGATTTCATCGTTAATTGATTTCATCGTTAACTGATTTCATTTTCATTCTTCATTTAACTGATTTCATCGTTAACTGATTTCATCGTTAACTGATTTCATCTTCATTTAACTGATTTCATCGTTAATTGATTTCATCGTTAACTGATTTCATCGTTAATTGATTTCATCGTTAACTGATTTCATCTTCATTTAACTGATTTCATCGTTAACTGATTTCATCTTCATTCTTCATTTAACTGATTTCATCTTTAACTGATTTCATCGTTAACTGATTTCATCTTCATTTAACTGATTTCATCGTTAATTGATTTCATCGTTAACTGATTTCATCGTTAACTGATTTCATCTTCATTTAACTGATTTCATCGTTAACTGATTTCATCGTTAACTGATTTCATCTTTAACTGATTTCATCTTCATTTAACTGATTTCATCGTTAACTGATTTCATCGTTAACTGATTTCATCTTCATTTAACTGATTTCATCGTTAACTGATTTCATCTTCATTCTTCATTTAACTGATTTCATCTTTAACTGATTTCATCGTTAACTGATTTCATCTTCATTTAACTGATTTCATCGTTAATTGATTTCATCGTTAACTGATTTCATCGTTAACTGATTTCATCTTCATTTAACTGATTTCATCGTTAACTGATTTCATCGTTAACTGATTTCATCTTTAACTGATTTCATCTTCATTTAACTGATTTCATCGTTAACTGATTTCATCGTTAACTGATTTCATCGTTAACTGATTTCATCTTCATTTAACTGATTTCATTGTTAACTGATTTCATCGTTAACTGATTTCATCGTTAACTGATTTCATCTTCATTTAACTGATTTCATTGTTAACTGATTTCATCGTTAACTGATTTCATCTTCATTTAACTGATTTCATCGTTAACTGATTTCATCGTTAACTGATTTCATCGTTAACTGATTTCATCTTCATTTAACTGATTTCATTTTCATTCTTCATTTAACTGATTTCATCGTTAACTGATTTCATCTTCATTTAACTGATTTCATCGTTAACTGATTTCATCGTTAACTGATTTCATCGTTAACTGATTTCATCTTTAACTGATTTCATCGTTAACTGATTTCATCTTCATTTAACTGATTTCATCGTTAACTGATTTCATCTTCATTTAATTGATTTCATCGTTAACTGATTTCATCGTTAATTGATTTCATCGTTAACTGATTTCATTTTCATTCTTCATTTAACTGATTTCATCGTTAACTGATTTCATCTTCATTTCACTGATTTCATCGTTAACTGATTTCATCGTTAACTGATTTCATCTTCATTTAACTGATTTCATCGTTAACTGATTTCATCGTTAATTGATTTCATCGTTAACTGATTTCATTTTCATTCTTCATTTAACTGATTTCATCGTTAACTGATTTCATCGTTAACTGATTTCATCTTCATTTAACTGATTTCATCGTTAACTGATTTCATCGTTAACTGATTTCATCTTCATTTAACTGATTTCATCGTTAACTGATTTCATCGTTAACTGATTTCATCGTTAACTGATTTCATCTTCATTTAACTGATTTCATTGTTAACTGATTTCATCGTTAACTGATTTCATCTTCATTTAACTGATTTCATCGTTAACTGATTTCATCGTTAACTGATTTCATCGTTAACTGATTTCATCTTCATTTAACTGATTTCATTTTCATTCTTCATTTAACTGATTTCATCGTTAACTGATTTCATCTTCATTTAACTGATTTCATCGTTAACTGATTTCATCGTTAACTGATTTCATCGTTAACTGATTTCATCTTTAACTGATTTCATCGTTAACTGATTTCATCTTCATTTAACTGATTTCATCGTTAACTGATTTCATCTTCATTTAATTGATTTCATCGTTAACTGATTTCATCGTTAACTGATTTCATCGTTAACTGATTTCATCTTCATTAACTGATTTCATCGTTAACTGATTTCATCTTCATTTAACTGATTTCATTTCATTCTTCATTTAACTGATTTCATCGTTAACTGATTTCATCTTCATTTAATTGATTTCATCGTTAACTGATTTCATCGTTAACTGATTTCATCTTCATTTAACTGATTTCATCGTTAACTGATTTCATCGTTAACTGATTTCATCTTCATTTAACTGATTTCATCGTTAACTGATTTCATCGTTAACTGATTTCATCTTCATTTAACTGATTTCATCGTTAACTGATTTCATCGTTAATTGATTTCATCGTTAACTGATTTCATTTTCATTCTTCATTTAACTGATTTCATCGTTAACTGATTTCATCGTTAACTGATTTCATCTTCATTTAACTGATTTCATCGTTAACTGATTTCATCGTTAACTGATTTCATCGTTAATTGATTTCATCGTTAACTGATTTCATCTTCATTTAACTGATTTCATCGTTAACTGATTTCATCTTCATTCTTCATTTAACTGATTTCATCGTTAACTGATTTCATCGTTAACTGATTTCATCTTCATTTAACTGATTTCATCGTTAACTGATTTCATCGTTAACTGATTTCATCGTTAACTGATTTCATCTTCATTTAACTGATTTCATCGTTAACTGATTTCATCGTGTTAACTGATTTCATCTTTAACTGATTTCATCTTCATTTAACTGATTTCATCGTTAACTGATTTCATCTTCATTTAACTGATTTCATCTTCATTTAACTGATTTCATCGTTAACTGATTTCATCGTTAACTGATTTCATCTTCATTTAATTGATTTCATCGTTAACTGATTTCATCGTTAACTGATTTCATCGTTAACTGATTTCATCTTCATTTAACTGATTTCATCGTTAACTGATTTCATCGTTAACTGATTTCATCTTCATTTAACTGATTTCATCGTTAACTGATTTCATCGTTAACTGATTTCATCTTCATTTAACTGATTTCATCGTTAACTGATTTCATCGTTAATTGATTTCATCGTTAACTGATTTCATTTTCATTCTTCATTTAACTGATTTCATCGTTAACTGATTTCATCGTTAACTGATTTCATCTTCATTTAACTGATTTCATCGTTAACTGATTTCATCGTTAATTGATTTCATCGTTAACTGATTTCATCTTCATTTAACTGATTTCATCGTTAATTGATTTCATCGTTAACTGATTTCATCGTTAACTGATTTCATCGTTAACTGATTTCATCTTCATTCTTCATTTAACTGATTTCATCTTTAACTGATTTCATCGTTAACTGATTTCATCTTCATTTAACTGATTTCATCGTTAATTGATTTCATCGTTAACTGATTTCATCGTTAATTGATTTCATCGTTAACTGATTTCATCTTCATTTAACTGATTTCATCGTTAACTGATTTCATCTTCATTCTTCATTTAACTGATTTCATCTTTAACTGATTTCATCGTTAACTGATTTCATCTTCATTTAACTGATTTCATCGTTAATTGATTTCATCGTTAACTGATTTCATCGTTAACTGATTTCATCTTCATTTAACTGATTTCATCGTTAACTGATTTCATCGTTAACTGATTTCATCTTTAACTGATTTCATCTTCATTTAACTGATTTCATCGTTAACTGATTTCATCGTTAACTGATTTCATCTTCATTTAACTGATTTCATCTTCATTTAACTGATTTCATCGTTAACTGATTTCATCGTTAACTGATTTCATCTTCATTTAATTGATTTCATCGTTAACTGATTTCATCGTTAACTGATTTCATCGTTAACTGATTTCATCTTCATTTAACTGATTTCATCGTTAACTGATTTCATCGTTAACTGATTTCATCGTTAACTGATTTCATCTTCATTTAACTGATTTCATCGTTAACTGATTTCATCGTTAACTGATTTCATCTTCATTTAACTGATTTCATCGTTAACTGATTTCATCGTTAATTGATTTCATCGTTAACTGATTTCATTTTCATTCTTCATTTAACTGATTTCATCGTTAACTGATTTCATCGTTAACTGATTTCATCTTCATTTAACTGATTTCATCGTTAACTGATTTCATCGTTAATTGATTTCATCGTTAACTGATTTCATCTTCATTCTTCATTTAACTGATTTCATCGTTAACTGATTTCATCTTCATTTAACTGATTTCATCGTTAACTGATTTCATCGTTAACTGATTTCATCGTTAACTGATTTCATCTTCATTTAACTGATTTCATCGTTAACTGATTTCATCTTCATTCTTCATTTAACTGATTTCATCTTTAACTGATTTCATCGTTAACTGATTTCATCTTCATTTAACTGATTTCATCGTTAATTGATTTCATCGTTAACTGATTTCATCATTAACTGATTTCATCTTCATTTAACTGATTTCATCGTTAACTGATTTCATCTTTAACTGATTTCATCTTCATTTAACTGATTTCATCGTTAACTGATTTCATCGTTAACTGATTTCATCGTTAACTGATTTCATCTTCATTTAACTGATTTCATTGTTAACTGATTTCATCGTTAACTGATTTCATCTTCATTTAACTGATTTCATCGTTAACTGATTTCATCGTTAACTGATTTCATCGTTAACTGATTTCATTTTCATTCTTCATTTAACTGATTTCATCGTTAACTGATTTCATCTTCATTTAACTGATTTCATCGTTAACTGATTTCATCGTTAACTGATTTCATCTTCATTTAACTGATTTCATCGTTAACTGATTTCATCGTTAACTGATTTCATCTTCATTTAACTGATTTCATCGTTAACTGATTTCATCGTTAATTGATTTCATCGTTAACTGATTTCATTTTCATTCTTCATTTAACTGATTTCATCGTTAACTGATTTCATCGTTAACTGATTTCATCTTCATTTAACTGATTTCATCGTTAACTGATTTCATCGTTAATTGATTTCATCGTTAACTGATTTCATCTTCATTCTTCATTTAACTGATTTCATCGTTAACTGATTTCATCTTCATTTAACTGATTTCATCGTTAACTGATTTCATCGTTAACTGATTTCATCTTCATTTAACTGATTTCATCGTTAACTGATTTCATCTTCATTCTTCATTTAACTGATTTCATCGTTAACTGATTTCATCGTTAACTGATTTCATCTTCATTTAACTGATTTCATCGTTAACTGATTTCATCTTTAACTGATTTCATCGTTAACTGATTTCATCTTCATTTAACTGATTTCATCGTTAACTGATTTCATCTTCATTCTTCATTTAACTGATTTCATCTTTAACTGATTTCATCGTTAACTGATTTCATCTTCATTTAACTGATTTCATCGTTAATTGATTTCATCGTTAACTGATTTCATCGTTAACTGATTTCATCTTCATTTAACTGATTTCATCGTTAACTGATTTCATCGTTAACTGATTTCATCTTCATTTAACTGATTTCATCGTTAACTGATTTCATCGTTAACTGATTTCATCGTTAACTGATTTCATCTTCATTTAACTGATTTCATTGTTAACTGATTTCATCGTTAACTGATTTCATCTTCATTTAACTGATTTCATCGTTAACTGATTTCATCGTTAACTGATTTCATCTTCATTTAACTGATTTCATCGTTAACTGATTTCATCGTTAACTGATTTCATCGTTAACTGATTTCATCTTCATTTAACTGATTTCATTTTCATTCTTCATTTAACTGATTTCATCGTTAACTGATTTCATCTTCATTTAACTGATTTCATCGTTAACTGATTTCATCGTTAACTGATTTCATCGTTAACTGATTTCATCTTTAACTGATTTCATCGTTAACTGATTTCATCTTCATTTAACTGATTTCATCGTTAACTGATTTCATCTTCATTTAATTGATTTCATCGTTAACTGATTTCATCGTTAACTGATTTCATCGTTAACTGATTTCATCTTCATTTAACTGATTTCATCGTTAACTGATTTCATCGTTAACTGATTTCATCTTCATTTAACTGATTTCATTTTCATTCTTCATTTAACTGATTTCATCGTTAACTGATTTCATCTTCATTTAACTGATTTCATCGTTAACTGATTTCATCGTTAATTGATTTCATCGTTAACTGATTTCATTTTCATTCTTCATTTAACTGATTTCATCGTTAACTGATTTCATCTTCATTTAATTGATTTCATCGTTAACTGATTTCATCGTTAACTGATTTCATCGTTAACTGATTTCATCGTTAACTGATTTCATCTTCATTTAACTGATTTCATCGTTAACTGATTTCATCGTTAATTGATTTCATCGTTAACTGATTTCATTTTCATTCTTCATTTAACTGATTTCATCGTTAACTGATTTCATCGTTAACTGATTTCATCTTCATTTAACTGATTTCATCGTTAATTGATTTCATCGTTAACTGATTTCATCGTTAATTGATTTCATCGTTAACTGATTTCATCTTCATTTAACTGATTTCATCGTTAACTGATTTCATCTTCATTCTTCATTTAACTGATTTCATCTTTAACTGATTTCATCGTTAACTGATTTCATCTTCATTTAACTGATTTCATCGTTAATTGATTTCATCGTTAACTGATTTCATCGTTAACTGATTTCATCTTCATTTAACTGATTTCATCGTTAACTGATTTCATCGTTAACTGATTTCATCTTTAACTGATTTCATCTTCATTTAACTGATTTCACCGTTAACTGATTTCATCGTTAACTGATTTCATCTTCATTTAACTGATTTCATCTTCATTTAACTGATTTCATCGTTAACTGATTTCATCGTTAACTGATTTCATCTTCATTTAATTGATTTCATCGTTAACTGATTTCATCGTTAACTGATTTCATCGTTAACTGATTTCATCTTCATTTAACTGATTTCATCGTTAACTGATTTCATCGTTAACTGATTTCATCGTTAACTGATTTCATCTTCATTTAACTGATTTCATCGTTAACTGATTTCATCGTTAACTGATTTCATCTTCATTTAACTGATTTCATCGTTAACTGATTTCATCGTTAATTGATTTCATCGTTAACTGATTTCATTTTCATTCTTCATTTAACTGATTTCATCGTTAACTGATTTCATCGTTAACTGATTTCATCTTCATTTAACTGATTTCATCGTTAACTGATTTCATCTTCATTCTTCATTTAACTGATTTCATCTTTAACTGATTTCATCGTTAACTGATTTCATCTTCATTTAACTGATTTCATCGTTAATTGATTTCATCGTTAACTGATTTCATCGTTAACTGATTTCATCTTCATTTAACTGATTTCATCGTTAACTGATTTCATCGTTAACTGATTTCATCTTTAACTGATTTCATCTTCATTTAACTGATTTCATCGTTAACTGATTTCATCGTTAACTGATTTCATCGTTAACTGATTTCATCTTCATTTAACTGATTTCATTGTTAACTGATTTCATCGTTAACTGATTTCATCGTTAACTGATTTCATCTTCATTTAACTGATTTCATTGTTAACTGATTTCATCGTTAACTGATTTCATCTTCATTTAACTGATTTCATCGTTAACTGATTTCATCGTTAACTGATTTCATCGTTAACTGATTTCATCTTCATTTAACTGATTTCATTTTCATTCTTCATTTAACTGATTTCATCGTTAACTGATTTCATCTTCATTTAACTGATTTCATCGTTAACTGATTTCATCGTTAACTGATTTCATCGTTAACTGATTTCATCTTTAACTGATTTCATCGTTAACTGATTTCATCTTCATTTAACTGATTTCATCGTTAACTGATTTCATCTTCATTTAATTGATTTCATCGTTAACTGATTTCATCGTTAATTGATTTCATCGTTAACTGATTTCATTTTCATTCTTCATTTAACTGATTTCATCGTTAACTGATTTCATCTTCATTTCACTGATTTCATCGTTAACTGATTTCATCGTTAATTGATTTCATCGTTAACTGATTTCATTTTCATTCTTCATTTAACTGATTTCATCGTTAACTGATTTCATCGTTAACTGATTTCATCTTCATTTAACTGATTTCATCGTTAACTGATTTCATCGTTAACTGATTTCATCTTCATTTAACTGATTTCATCGTTAACTGATTTCATCGTTAACTGATTTCATCGTTAACTGATTTCATCTTCATTTAACTGATTTCATCGTTAACTGATTTCATCGTTAACTGATTTCATCGTTAACTGATTTCATCTTCATTTAACTGATTTCATTTTCATTCTTCATTTAACTGATTTCATCGTTAACTGATTTCATCTTCATTTAACTGATTTCATCGTTAACTGATTTCATCGTTAACTGATTTCATCGTTAACTGATTTCATCTTTAACTGATTTCATCGTTAACTGATTTCATCTTCATTTAACTGATTTCATTGTTAACTGATTTCATCGTTAACTGATTTCATCTTCATTTAATTGATTTCATCGTTAACTGATTTCATCTTCATTTAATTGATTTCATCGTTAACTGATTTCATCGTTAACTGATTTCATCGTTAACTGATTTCATCTTCATTTAACTGATTTCATCGTTAACTGATTTCATCGTTAACTGATTTCATCTTCATTTAACTGATTTCATCGTTAACTGATTTCATCGTTAACTGATTTCATCTTCATTTAACTGATTTCATCGTTAACTGATTTCATCGTTAACTGATTTCATCGTTAACTGATTTCATCTTCATTTAACTGATTTCATTGTTAACTGATTTCATCGTTAACTGATTTCATCTTCATTTAACTGATTTCATCGTTAACTGATTTCATCGTTAACTGATTTCATCTTCATTTAACTGATTTCATTTTCATTCTTCATTTAACTGATTTCATCGTTAACTGATTTCATCTTCATTTAACTGATTTCATCGTTAACTGATTTCATCGTTAACTGATTTCATCTTTAACTGATTTCATCGTTAACTGATTTCATCTTCATTTAACTGATTTCATCGTTAACTGATTTCATCTTCATTTAATTGATTTCATCGTTAACTGATTTCATCGTTAACTGATTTCATCGTTAACTGATTTCATCTTCATTTAACTGATTTCATCGTTAACTGATTTCATCGTTAACTGATTTCATCTTCATTTAACTGATTTCATTTTCATTCTTCATTTAACTGATTTCATCGTTAACTGATTTCATCTTCATTTAATTGATTTCATCGTTAACTGATTTCATCGTTAACTGATTTCATCGTTAACTGATTTCATCTTCATTTAACTGATTTCATCGTTAACTGATTTCATCGTTAACTGATTTCATCGTTAACTGATTTCATCTTCATTTAACTGATTTCATCGTTAACTGATTTCATCGTTAACTGATTTCATCTTCATTTAACTGATTTCATCGTTAACTGATTTCATCGTTAATTGATTTCATCGTTAACTGATTTCATTTTCATTCTTCATTTAACTGATTTCATCGTTAACTGATTTCATCGTTAACTGATTTCATCTTCATTTAACTGATTTCATCGTTAATTGATTTCATCGTTAACTGATTTCATCGTTAATTGATTTCATCGTTAACTGATTTCATCTTCATTTAACTGATTTCATCGTTAACTGATTTCATCTTCATTCTTCATTTAACTGATTTCATCTTTAACTGATTTCATCGTTAACTGATTTCATCTTCATTTAACTGATTTCATCGTTAATTGATTTCATCGTTAACTGATTTCATCGTTAACTGATTTCATCGTTAACTGATTTCATCTTCATTTAACTGATTTCATCGTTAACTGATTTCATCGTTAACTGATTTCATCTTTAACTGATTTCATCTTCATTTAACTGATTTCATCGTTAACTGATTTCATCGTTAACTGATTTCATCTTCATTTAACTGATTTCATCTTCATTTAACTGATTTCATCGTTAACTGATTTCATCGTTAACTGATTTCATCTTCATTTAATTGATTTCATCGTTAACTGATTTCATCGTTAACTGATTTCATCGTTAACTGATTTCATCGTTAACTGATTTCATCTTCATTTAACTGATTTCATCGTTAACTGATTTCATCGTTAACTGATTTCATCGTTAACTGATTTCATCTTCATTTAACTGATTTCATCGTTAACTGATTTCATCGTTAACTGATTTCATCTTCATTTAACTGATTTCATCGTTAACTGATTTCATCGTTAATTGATTTCATCGTTAACTGATTTCATTTTCATTCTTCATTTAACTGATTTCATCGTTAACTGATTTCATCGTTAACTGATTTCATCTTCATTTAACTGATTTCATCGTTAACTGATTTCATCGTTAATTGATTTCATCGTTAACTGATTTCATCTTCATTCTTCATTTAACTGATTTCATCGTTAACTGATTTCATCTTCATTTAACTGATTTCATCGTTAACTGATTTCATCGTTAACTGATTTCATCGTTAACTGATTTCATCTTCATTTAACTGATTTCATCGTTAACTGATTTCATCTTCATTCTTCATTTAACTGATTTCATCTTTAACTGATTTCATCGTTAACTGATTTCATCTTCATTTAACTGATTTCATCGTTAATTGATTTCATCGTTAACTGATTTCATCGTTAACTGATTTCATCTTCATTTAACTGATTTCATCGTTAACTGATTTCATCGTTAACTGATTTCATCTTTAACTGATTTCATCTTCATTTAACTGATTTCATCGTTAACTGATTTCATCGTTAACTGATTTCATCGTTAACTGATTTCATCTTCATTTAACTGATTTCATTGTTAACTGATTTCATCGTTAACTGATTTCATCTTCATTTAACTGATTTCATCGTTAACTGATTTCATCGTTAACTGATTTCATCGTTAACTGATTTCATCTTCATTTAACTGATTTCATTTTCATTCTTCATTTAACTGATTTCATCGTTAACTGATTTCATCTTCATTTAACTGATTTCATCTTCATTTAACTGATTTCATCGTTAACTGATTTCATCTTCATTTAACTGATTTCATCGTTAACTGATTTCATCGTTAACTGATTTCATCGTTAACTGATTTCATCTTCATTTAACTGATTTCATCTTCATTTAACTGATTTCATCGTTAACTGATTTCATCGTTAACTGATTTCATCTTCATTTAATTGATTTCATCGTTAACTGATTTCATCGTTAACTGATTTCATCTTCATTTAACTGATTTCATCGTTAACTGATTTCATCGTTAACTGATTTCATCGTTAACTGATTTCATCTTCATTTAACTGATTTCATCGTTAACTGATTTCATCGTTAACTGATTTCATCGTTAACTGATTTCATCTTCATTTAACTGATTTCATCGTTAACTGATTTCATCGTTAATTGATTTCATCGTTAACTGATTTCATTTTCATTCTTCATTTAACTGATTTCATCGTTAACTGATTTCATCGTTAACTGATTTCATCTTCATTTAACTGATTTCATCGTTAACTGATTTCATCGTTAATTGATTTCATCGTTAACTGATTTCATCTTCATTCTTCATTTAACTGATTTCATCGTTAACTGATTTCATCTTCATTTAACTGATTTCATCGTTAACTGATTTCATCGTTAACTGATTTCATCGTTAACTGATTTCATCTTCATTTAACTGATTTCATCGTTAACTGATTTCATCTTCATTCTTCATTTAACTGATTTCATCTTTAACTGATTTCATCGTTAACTGATTTCATCTTCATTTAACTGATTTCATCGTTAATTGATTTCATCGTTAACTGATTTCATCGTTAACTGATTTCATCTTCATTTAACTGATTTCATCGTTAACTGATTTCATCTTCATTTAATTGATTTCATCGTTAACTGATTTCATCGTTAACTGATTTCATCGTTAACTGATTTCATCTTCATTTAACTGATTTCATCGTTAACTGATTTCATCGTTAACTGATTTCATCTTCATTTAACTGATTTCATTTTCATTCTTCATTTAACTGATTTCATCGTTAACTGATTTCATCTTCATTTAATTGATTTCATCGTTAACTGATTTCATCGTTAACTGATTTCATCGTTAACTGATTTCATCTTCATTTAACTGATTTCATCGTTAACTGATTTCATCGTTAACTGATTTCATCGTTAACTGATTTCATCTTCATTTAACTGATTTCATCGTTAACTGATTTCATCGTTAACTGATTTCATCTTCATTTAACTGATTTCATCGTTAACTGATTTCATCGTTAATTGATTTCATCGTTAACTGATTTCATTTTCATTCTTCATTTAACTGATTTCATCGTTAACTGATTTCATCGTTAACTGATTTCATCTTCATTTAACTGATTTCATCGTTAATTGATTTCATCGTTAACTGATTTCATCGTTAATTGATTTCATCGTTAACTGATTTCATCTTCATTTAACTGATTTCATCGTTAACTGATTTCATCTTCATTCTTCATTTAACTGATTTCATCTTTAACTGATTTCATCGTTAACTGATTTCATCTTCATTTAACTGATTTCATCGTTAATTGATTTCATCGTTAACTGATTTCATCGTTAACTGATTTCATCTTCATTTAACTGATTTCATCGTTAACTGATTTCATCGTTAACTGATTTCATCTTTAACTGATTTCATCTTCATTTAACTGATTTCATCGTTAACTGATTTCATCGTTAACTGATTTCATCGTTAACTGATTTCATCTTTAACTGATTTCATCGTTAACTGATTTCATCGTTAACTGATTTCATCTTCATTTAACTGATTTCATTGTTAACTGATTTCATCGTTAATTGATTTCATCGTTAACTGATTTCATCTTCATTTAACTGATTTCATCGTTAACTGATTTCATCGTTAACTGATTTCATCTTTAACTGATTTCATCGTTAACTGATTTCATCGTTAACTGATTTCATCTTCATTTAACTGATTTCATTGTTAACTGATTTCATCGTTAACTGATTTCATCTTCATTTAACTGATTTCATTTTCATTCTTCATTTAACTGATTTCATCGTTAACTGATTTCATCTTCATTTAATTGATTTCATCGTTAACTGATTTCATCGTTAACTGATTTCATCGTTAACTGATTTCATTTTCATTCTTCATTTAACTGATTTCATCGTTAACTGATTTCATCGTTAACTGATTTCATCTTCATTTAACTGATTTCATCGTTAACTGATTTCATCGTTAACTGATTTCATCTTCATTTAACTGATTTCATCGTTAACTGATTTCATCGTTAACTGATTTCATCTTCATTTAACTGATTTCATTGTTAACTGATTTCATCGTTAACTGATTTCATCTTCATTTAACTGATTTCATCGTTAACTGATTTCATCGTTAACTGATTTCATCGTTAACTGATTTCATCTTCATTTAACTGATTTCATTTTCATTCTTCATTTAACTGATTTCATCGTTAACTGATTTCATCTTCATTTAACTGATTTCATCGTTAACTGATTTCATCGTTAACTGATTTCATCGTTAACTGATTTCATCTTTAACTGATTTCATCGTTAACTGATTTCATCGTTAACTGATTTCATCTTCATTTAACTGATTTCATTGTTAACTGATTTCATCGTTAATTGATTTCATCGTTAACTGATTTCATCTTCATTTAACTGATTTCATCTTTAACTGATTTCATCGTTAACTGATTTCATCGTTAACTGATTTCATCTTCATTTAACTGATTTCATTGTTAACTGATTTCATCGTTAACTGATTTCATCTTCATTTAATTGATTTCATCGTTAACTGATTTCATCTTCATTTAATTGATTTCATCGTTAACTGATTTCATCGTTAACTGATTTCATCGTTAACTGATTTCATCTTCATTTAACTGATTTCATCGTTAACTGATTTCATCGTTAACTGATTTCATCTTCATTTAACTGATTTCATCGTTAACTGATTTCATCGTTAACTGATTTCATCTTCATTTAACTGATTTCATCGTTAACTGATTTCATCGTTAACTGATTTCATCGTTAACTGATTTCATCTTCATTTAACTGATTTCATTGTTAACTGATTTCATCGTTAACTGATTTCATCTTCATTTAACTGATTTCATCGTTAACTGATTTCATCGTTAACTGATTTCATCGTTAACTGATTTCATCTTCATTTAACTGATTTCATTTTCATTCTTCATTTAACTGATTTCATCGTTAACTGATTTCATCTTCATTTAACTGATTTCATCGTTAACTGATTTCATCGTTAACTGATTTCATCGTTAACTGATTTCATCTTTAACTGATTTCATCGTTAACTGATTTCATCTTCATTTAACTGATTTCATCGTTAACTGATTTCATCTTCATTTAATTGATTTCATCGTTAACTGATTTCATCGTTAACTGATTTCATCGTTAACTGATTTCATCTTCATTTAACTGATTTCATCGTTAACTGATTTCATCGTTAACTGATTTCATCTTCATTTAACTGATTTCATTTTCATTCTTCATTTAACTGATTTCATCGTTAACTGATTTCATCTTCATTTAATTGATTTCATCGTTAACTGATTTCATCGTTAACTGATTTCATCGTTAACTGATTTCATCTTCATTTAACTGATTTCATCGTTAACTGATTTCATCGTTAACTGATTTCATCTTCATTTAACTGATTTCATCGTTAACTGATTTCATCGTTAACTGATTTCATCTTCATTTAACTGATTTCATCGTTAACTGATTTCATCGTTAATTGATTTCATCGTTAACTGATTTCATTTTCATTCTTCATTTAACTGATTTCATCGTTAACTGATTTCATCGTTAACTGATTTCATCTTCATTTAACTGATTTCATCGTTAATTGATTTCATCGTTAACTGATTTCATCGTTAATTGATTTCATCGTTAACTGATTTCATCTTCATTTAACTGATTTCATCGTTAACTGATTTCATCTTCATTCTTCATTTAACTGATTTCATCTTTAACTGATTTCATCGTTAACTGATTTCATCTTCATTTAACTGATTTCATCGTTAATTGATTTCATCGTTAACTGATTTCATCGTTAACTGATTTCATCGTTAATTGATTTCATCGTTAACTGATTTCATCTTCATTTAACTGATTTCATCGTTAACTGATTTCATCTTCATTCTTCATTTAACTGATTTCATCGTTAACTGATTTCATCGTTAACTGATTTCATCTTCATTTAACTGATTTCATCGTTAATTGATTTCATCGTTAACTGATTTCATCGTTAACTGATTTCATCGTTAACTGATTTCATCTTTAACTGATTTCATCTTCATTTAACTGATTTCATCGTTAACTGATTTCATCGTTAACTGATTTCATCGTTAACTGATTTCATCTTCATTTAACTGATTTCATCTTCATTTAACTGATTTCATCGTTAACTGATTTCATCGTTAACTGATTTCATCTTCATTTAATTGATTTCATCGTTAACTGATTTCATCGTTAACTGATTTCATCGTTAACTGATTTCATGTTCATTTAACTGATTTCATCGTTAACTGATTTCATCGTTAACTGATTTCATCGTTAACTGATTTCATCTTCATTTAACTGATTTCATCGTTAACTGATTTCATCGTTAACTGATTTCATCTTCATTTAACTGATTTCATCGTTAACTGATTTCATCGTTAATTGATTTCATCGTTAACTGATTTCATTTTCATTCTTCATTTAACTGATTTCATCGTTAACTGATTTCATCGTTAACTGATTTCATCTTCATTTAACTGATTTCATCGTTAACTGATTTCATCGTTAATTGATTTCATCGTTAACTGATTTCATCTTCATTTAACTGATTTCATCGTTAATTGATTTCATCGTTAACTGATTTCATCGTTAACTGATTTCATCGTTAACTGATTTCATCTTCATTCTTCATTTAACTGATTTCATCTTTAACTGATTTCATCGTTAACTGATTTCATCTTCATTTAACTGATTTCATCGTTAATTGATTTCATCGTTAACTGATTTCATCGTTAATTGATTTCATCGTTAACTGATTTCATCTTCATTTAACTGATTTCATCGTTAACTGATTTCATCTTCATTCTTCATTTAACTGATTTCATCTTTAACTGATTTCATCGTTAACTGATTTCATCTTCATTTAACTGATTTCATCGTTAATTGATTTCATCGTTAACTGATTTCATCGTTAACTGATTTCATCTTCATTTAACTGATTTCATCGTTAACTGATTTCATCGTTAACTGATTTCATCGTTAACTGATTTCATCGTTAACTGATTTCATCTTCATTTAACTGATTTCATCGTTAATTGATTTCATCGTTAACTGATTTCATCGTTAACTGATTTCATCGTTAACTGA
Organism: Semicossyphus pulcher; assembly: GCF_022749685.1. Lineage (NCBI taxonomy): Eukaryota > Metazoa > Chordata > Actinopteri > Labriformes > Labridae > Semicossyphus > Semicossyphus pulcher. The sequence goes on along the minus strand of NW_027211720.1, from coordinate 26,870 downwards.
TTTCATCTTCATTCTTCATTTAACTGATTTCATCTTTAACTGATTTCATCGTTAACTGATTTCATCTTCATTTAACTGATTTCATCGTTAATTGATTTCATCGTTAACTGATTTCATCGTTAATTGATTTCATCGTTAACTGATTTCATCTTCATTTAACTGATTTCATCGTTAACTGATTTCATCTTCATTCTTCATTTAACTGATTTCATCTTTAACTGATTTCATCGTTAACTGATTTCATCTTCATTTAACTGATTTCATCGTTAATTGATTTCATCGTTAACTGATTTCATCGTTAACTGATTTCATCTTCATTTAACTGATTTCATCGTTAACTGATTTCATCGTTAACTGATTTCATCTTTAACTGATTTCATCTTCATTTAACTGATTTCATCGTTAACTGATTTCATCGTTAACTGATTTCATCGTTAACTGATTTCATCTTCATTTAACTGATTTCATCTTCATTTAACTGATTTCATCGTTAACTGATTTCATCGTTAACTGATTTCATCTTCATTTAATTGATTTCATCGTTAACTGATTTCATCGTTAACTGATTTCATCGTTAACTGATTTCATCTTCATTTAACTGATTTCATCGTTAACTGATTTCATCGTTAACTGATTTCATCGTTAACTGATTTCATCTTCATTTAACTGATTTCATCGTTAACTGATTTCATCGTTAACTGATTTCATCTTCATTTAACTGATTTCATCGTTAACTGATTTCATCGTTAATTGATTTCATCGTTAACTGATTTCATTTTCATTCTTCATTTAACTGATTTCATCGTTAACTGATTTCATCGTTAACTGATTTCATCTTCATTTAACTGATTTCATCGTTAACTGATTTCATCGTTAATTGATTTCATCGTTAACTGATTTCATCTTCATTCTTCATTTAACTGATTTCATCGTTAACTGATTTCATCTTCATTTAACTGATTTCATCGTTAACTGATTTCATCTTCATTCTTCATTTAACTGATTTCATCTTTAACTGATTTCATCGTTAACTGATTTCATCTTCATTTAACTGATTTCATCGTTAACTGATTTCATCGTTAATTGATTTCATCGTTAACTGATTTCATCGTTAACTGATTTCATCTTCATTTAACTGATTTCATCGTTAACTGATTTCATCGTTAACTGATTTCATCTTTAACTGATTTCATCTTCATTTAACTGATTTCATCGTTAACTGATTTCATCGTTAACTGATTTCATCGTTAACTGATTTCATCTTCATTTAACTGATTTCATTGTTAACTGATTTCATCGTTAACTGATTTCATCTTCATTTAACTGATTTCATCGTTAACTGATTTCATCGTTAACTGATTTCATCGTTAACTGATTTCATCTTCATTTAACTGATTTCATTTTCATTCTTCATTTAACTGATTTCATCGTTAACTGATTTCATCTTCATTTAACTGATTTCATCGTTAACTGATTTCATCGTTAACTGATTTCATCTTTAACTGATTTCATCGTTAACTGATTTCATCTTCATTTAACTGATTTCATCGTTAACTGATTTCATCTTCATTTAATTGATTTCATCGTTAACTGATTTCATCGTTAACTGATTTCATCGTTAACTGATTTCATCGTTAACTGATTTCATCTTCATTTAACTGATTTCATCGTTAACTGATTTCATCGTTAACTGATTTCATCGTTAACTGATTTCATCTTCATTTAACTGATTTCATCGTTAACTGATTTCATCGTTAACTGATTTCATCTTCATTTAACTGATTTCATCGTTAACTGATTTCATCGTTAATTGATTTCATCGTTAACTGATTTCATTTTCATTCTTCATTTAACTGATTTCATCGTTAACTGATTTCATCGTTAACTGATTTCATCTTCATTTAACTGATTTCATCGTTAACTGATTTCATCGTTAATTGATTTCATCGTTAACTGATTTCATCTTCATTCTTCATTTAACTGATTTCATCGTTAACTGATTTCATCTTCATTTAACTGATTTCATCGTTAACTGATTTCATCGTTAACTGATTTCATCGTTAACTGATTTCATCTTCATTTAACTGATTTCATCGTTAACTGATTTCATCTTCATTCTTCATTTAACTGATTTCATCTTTAACTGATTTCATCGTTAACTGATTTCATCTTCATTTAACTGATTTCATCGTTAACTGATTTCATCGTTAATTGATTTCATCGTTAACTGATTTCATCGTTAACTGATTTCATCTTCATTTAACTGATTTCATCGTTAACTGATTTCATCGTTAACTGATTTCATCTTTAACTGATTTCATCTTCATTTAACTGATTTCATCGTTAACTGATTTCATCGTTAACTGATTTCATCGTTAACTGATTTCATCTTCATTTAACTGATTTCATTGTTAACTGATTTCATCGTTAACTGATTTCATCTTCATTTAACTGATTTCATCGTTAACTGATTTCATCGTTAACTGATTTCATCGTTAACTGATTTCATCTTCATTTAACTGATTTCATTTTCATTCTTCATTTAACTGATTTCATCGTTAACTGATTTCATCTTCATTTAACTGATTTCATCGTTAACTGATTTCATCGTTAACTGATTTCATCTTTAACTGATTTCATCGTTAACTGATTTCATCTTCATTTAACTGATTTCATCGTTAACTGATTTCATCTTCATTTAATTGATTTCATCGTTAACTGATTTCATCGTTAACTGATTTCATCGTTAACTGATTTCATCTTCATTTAACTGATTTCATCGTTAACTGATTTCATCGTTAACTGATTTCATCTTCATTTAACTGATTTCATTTTCATTCTTCATTTAACTGATTTCATCGTTAACTGATTTCATCTTCATTTAATTGATTTCATCGTTAACTGATTTCATCGTTAACTGATTTCATCTTCATTTAACTGATTTCATCGTTAACTGATTTCATCGTTAACTGATTTCATCTTCATTTAACTGATTTCATCGTTAACTGATTTCATCGTTAATTGATTTCATCGTTAACTGATTTCATTTTCATTCTTCATTTAACTGATTTCATCGTTAACTGATTTCATCGTTAACTGATTTCATCGTTAACTGATTTCATCTTCATTTAACTGATTTCATTGTTAACTGATTTCATCGTTAATTGATTTCATCGTTAACTGATTTCATCTTCATTTAACTGATTTCATCGTTAACTGATTTCATCGTTAACTGATTTCATCTTTAACTGATTTCATCGTTAACTGATTTCATCGTTAACTGATTTCATCTTCATTTAACTGATTTCATTGTTAACTGATTTCATCGTTAACTGATTTCATCTTCATTTAATTGATTTCATCGTTAACTGATTTCATCTTCATTTAATTGATTTCATCGTTAACTGATTTCATCGTTAACTGATTTCATCTTCATTTAACTGATTTCATCGTTAACTGATTTCATCGTTAATTGATTTCATCGTTAACTGATTTCATTTTCATTCTTCATTTAACTGATTTCATCGTTAACTGATTTCATCGTTAACTGATTTCATCGTTAACTGATTTCATCTTTAACTGATTTCATCGTTAACTGATTTCATCGTTAACTGATTTCATCTTCATTTAACTGATTTCATTGTTAACTGATTTCATCGTTAACTGATTTCATCGTTAACTGATTTCATCTTCATTTAACTGATTTCATTGTTAACTGATTTCATCGTTAACTGATTTCATCTTCATTTAATTGATTTCATCGTTAACTGATTTCATCTTCATTTAATTGATTTCATCGTTAACTGATTTCATCGTTAACTGATTTCATCGTTAACTGATTTCATCTTCATTTAACTGATTTCATCGTTAACTGATTTCATCGTTAACTGATTTCATCGTTAACTGATTTCATCGTTAACTGATTTCATCTTCATTTAACTGATTTCATCGTTAACTGATTTCATCGTTAACTGATTTCATCTTCATTTAACTGATTTCATCGTTAACTGATTTCATCGTTAACTGATTTCATCGTTAACTGATTTCATCTTCATTTAACTGATTTCATTGTTAACTGATTTCATCGTTAACTGATTTCATCTTCATTTAACTGATTTCATCGTTAACTGATTTCATCGTTAACTGATTTCATCGTTAACTGATTTCATCTTCATTTAACTGATTTCATTTTCATTCTTCATTTAACTGATTTCATCGTTAACTGATTTCATCTTCATTTAACTGATTTCATCGTTAACTGATTTCATCGTTAACTGATTTCATCTTTAACTGATTTCATCGTTAACTGATTTCATCTTCATTTAACTGATTTCATCGTTAACTGATTTCATCTTCATTTAATTGATTTCATCGTTAACTGATTTCATCGTTAACTGATTTCATCGTTAACTGATTTCATCTTCATTTAACTGATTTCATCGTTAACTGATTTCATCGTTAACTGATTTCATCTTCATTTAACTGATTTCATTTTCATTCTTCATTTAACTGATTTCATCGTTAACTGATTTCATCTTCATTTAATTGATTTCATCGTTAACTGATTTCATCTTCATTTAACTGATTTCATCGTTAACTGATTTCATCGTTAACTGATTTCATCGTTAACTGATTTCATCTTCATTTAACTGATTTCATCGTTAACTGATTTCATCGTTAACTGATTTCATCTTCATTTAACTGATTTCATCGTTAACTGATTTCATCGTTAATTGATTTCATCGTTAACTGATTTCATTTTCATTCTTCATTTAACTGATTTCATCGTTAACTGATTTCATCGTTAACTGATTTCATCTTCATTTAACTGATTTCATCGTTAACTGATTTCATCGTTAATTGATTTCATCGTTAACTGATTTCATCTTCATTCTTCATTTAACTGATTTCATCGTTAACTGATTTCATCTTCATTTAACTGATTTCATCGTTAACTGATTTCATCGTTAACTGATTTCATCGTTAACTGATTTCATCTTCATTTAACTGATTTCATCGTTAACTGATTTCATCTTCATTCTTCATTTAACTGATTTCATCTTTAACTGATTTCATCGTTAACTGATTTCATCTTCATTTAACTGATTTCATCGTTAATTGATTTCATCGTTAACTGATTTCATCGTTAATTGATTTCATCGTTAACTGATTTCATCTTCATTTAACTGATTTCATCGTTAACTGATTTCATCTTCATTCTTCATTTAACTGATTTCATCGTTAATTGATTTCATCGTTAACTGATTTCATCGTTAATTGATTTCATCGTTAACTGATTTCATCTTCATTTAACTGATTTCATCGTTAACTGATTTCATCTTCATTCTTCATTTAACTGATTTCATCTTTAACTGATTTCATCGTTAACTGATTTCATCTTCATTTAACTGATTTCATCGTTAATTGATTTCATCGTTAACTGATTTCATCGTTAACTGATTTCATCTTCATTTAACTGATTTCATCGTTAACTGATTTCATCGTTAACTGATTTCATCTTTAACTGATTTCATCTTCATTTAACTGATTTCATCGTTAACTGATTTCATCGTTAACTGATTTCATCGTTAACTGATTTCATCTTCATTTAACTGATTTCATCTTCATTTAACTGATTTCATCGTTAACTGATTTCATCGTTAACTGATTTCATCTTCATTTAATTGATTTCATCGTTAACTGATTTCATCGTTAACTGATTTCATCGTTAACTGATTTCATCTTCATTTAACTGATTTCATCGTTAACTGATTTCATCGTTAACTGATTTCATCTTCATTTAACTGATTTCATCGTTAACTGATTTCATCGTTAATTGATTTCATCGTTAACTGATTTCATTTTCATTCTTCATTTAACTGATTTCATCGTTAACTGATTTCATCGTTAACTGATTTCATCTTCATTTAACTGATTTCATCGTTAACTGATTTCATCGTTAATTGATTTCATCGTTAACTGATTTCATCTTCATTCTTCATTTAACTGATTTCATCGTTAACTGATTTCATCTTCATTTAACTGATTTCATCGTTAACTGATTTCATCGTTAACTGATTTCATCGTTAACTGATTTCATCTTCATTTAACTGATTTCATCGTTAACTGATTTCATCTTCATTCTTCATTTAACTGATTTCATCGTTAACTGATTTCATCTTCATTTAACTGATTTCATCGTTAATTGATTTCATCGTTAACTGATTTCATCGTTAACTGATTTCATCTTCATTTAACTGATTTCATCGTTAACTGATTTCATCGTTAACTGATTTCATCTTTAACTGATTTCATCTTCATTTAACTGATTTCATCGTTAACTGATTTCATCGTTAACTGATTTCATCTTCATTTAACTGATTTCATTGTTAACTGATTTCATCGTTAACTGATTTCATCTTCATTTAACTGATTTCATCGTTAACTGATTTCATCGTTAACTGATTTCATCGTTAACTGATTTCATCTTCATTTAACTGATTTCATTTTCATTCTTCATTTAACTGATTTCATCGTTAACTGATTTCATCTTCATTTAACTGATTTCATCGTTAACTGATTTCATCGTTAACTGATTTCATCGTTAACTGATTTCATCTTTAACTGATTTCATCGTTAACTGATTTCATCTTCATTTAACTGATTTCATCGTTAACTGATTTCATCTTCATTTAATTGATTTCATCGTTAACTGATTTCATCGTTAACTGATTTCATCGTTAACTGATTTCATCTTCATTTAACTGATTTCATCGTTAACTGATTTCATCGTTAACTGATTTCATCTTCATTTAACTGATTTCATTTTCATTCTTCATTTAACTGATTTCATCGTTAACTGATTTCATCTTCATTTAATTGATTTCATCGTTAACTGATTTCATCGTTAACTGATTTCATCTTCATTTAACTGATTTCATCGTTAACTGATTTCATCGTTAACTGATTTCATCTTCATTTAACTGATTTCATCGTTAACTGATTTCATCGTTAATTGATTTCATCGTTAACTGATTTCATTTTCATTCTTCATTTAACTGATTTCATCGTTAACTGATTTCATCGTTAACTGATTTCATCTTCATTTAACTGATTTCATCGTTAACTGATTTCATCGTTAACTGATTTCATCTTCATTTAACTGATTTCATCGTTAACTGATTTCATCGTTAACTGATTTCATCGTTAACTGATTTCATCTTCATTTAACTGATTTCATTGTTAACTGATTTCATCGTTAACTGATTTCATCTTCATTTAACTGATTTCATCGTTAACTGATTTCATCGTTAACTGATTTCATCTTCATTTAACTGATTTCATTTTCATTCTTCATTTAACTGATTTCATCGTTAACTGATTTCATCTTCATTTAACTGATTTCATCGTTAACTGATTTCATCGTTAACTGATTTCATCTTTAACTGATTTCATCGTTAACTGATTTCATCTTCATTTAACTGATTTCATCGTTAACTGATTTCATCTTCATTTAATTGATTTCATCGTTAACTGATTTCATCGTTAACTGATTTCATCGTTAACTGATTTCATCTTCATTTAACTGATTTCATCGTTAACTGATTTCATCGTTAACTGATTTCATCTTCATTTAACTGATTTCATTTTCATTCTTCATTTAACTGATTTCATCGTTAACTGATTTCATCTTCATTTAATTGATTTCATCGTTAACTGATTTCATCGTTAACTGATTTCATCGTTAACTGATTTCATCTTCATTTAACTGATTTCATCGTTAACTGATTTCATCGTTAACTGATTTCATCGTTAACTGATTTCATCTTCATTTAACTGATTTCATCGTTAACTGATTTCATCGTTAACTGATTTCATCTTCATTTAACTGATTTCATCGTTAACTGATTTCATCGTTAATTGATTTCATCGTTAACTGATTTCATTTTCATTCTTCATTTAACTGATTTCATCGTTAACTGATTTCATCGTTAACTGATTTCATCTTCATTTAACTGATTTCATCGTTAACTGATTTCATCGTTAATTGATTTCATCGTTAACTGATTTCATCTTCATTCTTCATTTAACTGATTTCATCGTTAACTGATTTCATCTTCATTTAACTGATTTCATCGTTAACTGATTTCATCGTTAACTGATTTCATCGTTAACTGATTTCATCTTCATTTAACTGATTTCATCGTTAACTGATTTCATCTTCATTCTTCATTTAACTGATTTCATCTTTAACTGATTTCATCGTTAACTGATTTCATCTTCATTTAACTGATTTCATCGTTAATTGATTTCATCGTTAACTGATTTCATCGTTAACTGATTTCATCGTTAACTGATTTCATCTTCATTTAACTGATTTCATCTTCATTTAACTGATTTCATCGTTAATTGATTTCATCGTTAACTGATTTCATCGTTAATTGATTTCATCGTTAACTGATTTCATCTTCATTTAACTGATTTCATCGTTAACTGATTTCATCTTCATTCTTCATTTAACTGATTTCATCTTTAACTGATTTCATCGTTAACTGATTTCATCTTCATTTAACTGATTTCATCGTTAATTGATTTCATCGTTAACTGATTTCATCGTTAATTGATTTCATCGTTAACTGATTTCATCTTCATTTAACTGATTTCATCGTTAACTGATTTCATCTTCATTCTTCATTTAACTGATTTCATCTTTAACTGATTTCATCGTTAACTGATTTCATCTTCATTTAACTGATTTCATCGTTAATTGATTTCATCGTTAACTGATTTCATCGTTAATTGATTTCATCGTTAACTGATTTCATCTTCATTTAACTGATTTCATCGTTAACTGATTTCATCTTCATTCTTCATTTAACTGATTTCATCTTTAACTGATTTCATCGTTAACTGATTTCATCTTCATTTAACTGATTTCATCGTTAATTGATTTCATCGTTAACTGATTTCATCGTTAACTGATTTCATCTTCATTTAACTGATTTCATCGTTAACTGATTTCATCGTTAACTGATTTCATCTTTAACTGATTTCATCTTCATTTAACTGATTTCATCTTCATTTAACTGATTTCATCGTTAACTGATTTCATCGTTAACTGATTTCATCTTCATTTAACTGATTTCATCTTCATTTAACTGATTTCATCGTTAACTGATTTCATCGTTAACTGATTTCATCTTCATTTAATTGATTTCATCGTTAACTGATTTCATCGTTAACTGATTTCATCGTTAACTGATTTCATCTTCATTTAACTGATTTCATCGTTAACTGATTTCATCGTTAACTGATTTCATCGTTAACTGATTTCATCTTCATTTAACTGATTTCATCGTTAACTGATTTCATCGTTAACTGATTTCATCTTCATTTAACTGATTTCATCGTTAACTGATTTCATCGTTAATTGATTTCATCGTTAACTGATTTCATTTTCATTCTTCATTTAACTGATTTCATCGTTAACTGATTTCATCTTCATTTAACTGATTTCATCGTTAACTGATTTCATCTTCATTTAATTGATTTCATCGTTAACTGATTTCATCGTTAACTGATTTCATCGTTAACTGATTTCATCTTCATTTAACTGATTTCATCGTTAACTGATTTCATCGTTAACTGATTTCATCTTCATTTAACTGATTTCATTTTCATTCTTCATTTAACTGATTTCATCGTTAACTGATTTCATCTTCATTTAATTGATTTCATCGTTAACTGATTTCATCGTTAACTGATTTCATCGTTAACTGATTTCATCTTCATTTAACTGATTTCATCGTTAACTGATTTCATCGTTAACTGATTTCATCGTTAACTGATTTCATCTTCATTTAACTGATTTCATCGTTAACTGATTTCATCGTTAACTGATTTCATCTTCATTTAACTGATTTCATCGTTAACTGATTTCATCGTTAATTGATTTCATCGTTAACTGATTTCATTTTCATTCTTCATTTAACTGATTTCATCGTTAACTGATTTCATCGTTAACTGATTTCATCGTTAACTGATTTCATCGTTAATTGATTTCATCGTTAACTGATTTCATCTTCATTCTTCATTTAACTGATTTCATCGTTAACTGATTTCATCTTCATTTAACTGATTTCATCGTTAACTGATTTCATCGTTAACTGATTTCATCGTTAACTGATTTCATCTTCATTTAACTGATTTCATCATTAACTGATTTCATCTTCATTCTTCATTTAACTGATTTCATCTTTAACTGATTTCATCGTTAACTGATTTCATCTTCATTTAACTGATTTCATCGTTAATTGATTTCATCGTTAACTGATTTCATCGTTAACTGATTTCATCGTTAACTGATTTCATCTTCATTTAACTGATTTCATCGTTAATTGATTTCATCGTTAACTGATTTCATCGTTAATTGATTTCATCGTTAACTGATTTCATCTTCATTTAACTGATTTCATCGTTAACTGATTTCATCTTCATTCTTCATTTAACTGATTTCATCTTTAACTGATTTCATCGTTAACTGATTTCATCTTCATTTAACTGATTTCATCGTTAATTGATTTCATCGTTAACTGATTTCATCGTTAATTGATTTCATCGTTAACTGATTTCATCTTCATTTAACTGATTTCATCGTTAACTGATTTCATCTTCATTCTTCATTTAACTGATTTCATCTTTAACTGATTTCATCGTTAACTGATTTCATCTTCATTTAACTGATTTCATCGTTAATTGATTTCATCGTTAACTGATTTCATCGTTAATTGATTTCATCGTTAACTGATTTCATCTTCATTTAACTGATTTCATCGTTAACTGATTTCATCTTCATTCTTCATTTAACTGATTTCATCTTTAACTGATTTCATCGTTAACTGATTTCATCTTCATTTAACTGATTTCATCGTTAATTGATTTCATCGTTAACTGATTTCATCGTTAACTGATTTCATCTTCATTTAACTGATTTCATCGTTAACTGATTTCATCGTTAACTGATTTCATCTTTAACTGATTTCATCTTCATTTAACTGATTTCATCGTTAACTGATTTCATCGTTAACTGATTTCATCGTTAACTGATTTCATCTTCATTTAACTGATTTCATCTTCATTTAACTGATTTCATCGTTAACTGATTTCATCGTTAACTGATTTCATCTTCATTTAATTGATTTCATCGTTAACTGATTTCATCGTTAACTGATTTCATCGTTAACTGATTTCATCTTCATTTAACTGATTTCATCGTTAACTGATTTCATCGTTAACTGATTTCATCGTTAACTGATTTCATCTTCATTTAACTGATTTCATCGTTAACTGATTTCATCGTTAACTGATTTCATCTTCATTTAACTGATTTCATCGTTAACTGATTTCATCGTTAATTGATTTCATCGTTAACTGATTTCATTTTCATTCTTCATTTAACTGATTTCATCGTTAACTGATTTCATCGTTAACTGATTTCATCTTCATTTAACTGATTTCATCGTTAACTGATTTCATCGTTAATTGATTTCATCGTTAACTGATTTCATCTTCATTCTTCATTTAACTGATTTCATCGTTAACTGATTTCATCTTCATTTAACTGATTTCATCGTTAACTGATTTCATCGTTAACTGATTTCATCGTTAACTGATTTCATCTTCATTTAACTGATTTCATCGTTAACTGATTTCATCTTTAACTGATTTCATCGTTAACTGATTTCATCGTTAACTGATTTCATCGTTAACTGATTTCATCTTCATTTAACTGATTTCATTGTTAACTGATTTCATCGTTAATTGATTTCATCGTTAACTGATTTCATCTTCATTTAACTGATTTCATCGTTAACTGATTTCATCGTTAACTGATTTCATCTTTAACTGATTTCATCGTTAACTGATTTCATCGTTAACTGATTTCATCTTCATTTAACTGATTTCATTGTTAACTGATTTCATCGTTAACTGATTTCATCTTCATTTAATTGATTTCATCGTTAACTGATTTCATCTTCATTTAATTGATTTCATCGTTAACTGATTTCATCGTTAACTGATTTCATCGTTAACTGATTTCATCTTCATTTAACTGATTTCATCGTTAACTGATTTCATCGTTAACTGATTTCATCTTCATTTAACTGATTTCATCGTTAACTGATTTCATCGTTAACTGATTTCATCGTTAACTGATTTCATCGTTAACTGATTTCATCTTCATTTAACTGATTTCATTGTTAACTGATTTCATCGTTAACTGATTTCATCTTCATTTAACTGATTTCATCGTTAACTGATTTCATCGTTAACTGATTTCATCGTTAACTGATTTCATCTTCATTTAACTGATTTCATTTTCATTCTTCATTTAACTGATTTCATCGTTAACTGATTTCATCTTCATTTAACTGATTTCATCGTTAACTGATTTCATCGTTAACTGATTTCATCGTTAACTGATTTCATCTTCATTTAACTGATTTCATCGTTAACTGATTTCATCTTCATTTAATTGATTTCATCGTTAACTGATTTCATCGTTAACTGATTTCATCGTTAACTGATTTCATCTTCATTTAACTGATTTCATCGTTAACTGATTTCATCGTTAACTGATTTCATCTTCATTTAACTGATTTCATTTTCATTCTTCATTTAACTGATTTCATCGTTAACTGATTTCATCTTCATTTAATTGATTTCATCGTTAACTGATTTCATCGTTAACTGATTTCATCGTTAACTGATTTCATCTTCATTTAACTGATTTCATCGTTAACTGATTTCATCTTCATTTAACTGATTTCATCGTTAACTGATTTCATCGTTAACTGATTTCATCGTTAACTGATTTCATCTTCATTTAACTGATTTCATCGTTAACTGATTTCATCGTTAACTGATTTCATCTTCATTTAACTGATTTCATCGTTAACTGATTTCATCGTTAATTGATTTCATCGTTAACTGATTTCATTTTCATTCTTCATTTAACTGATTTCATCGTTAACTGATTTCATCGTTAACTGATTTCATCTTCATTTAACTGATTTCATCGTTAACTGATTTCATCGTTAATTGATTTCATCGTTAACTGATTTCATCTTCATTCTTCATTTAACTGATTTCATCGTTAACTGATTTCATCTTCATTTAACTGATTTCATCGTTAACTGATTTCATCGTTAACTGATTTCATCGTTAACTGATTTCATCTTCATTTAACTGATTTCATCGTTAACTGATTTCATCTTCATTCTTCATTTAACTGATTTCATCTTTAACTGATTTCATCGTTAACTGATTTCATCTTCATTTAACTGATTTCATCGTTAATTGATTTCATCGTTAACTGATTTCATCGTTAACTGATTTCATCGTTAACTGATTTCATCTTCATTTAACTGATTTCATCGTTAATTGATTTCATCGTTAACTGATTTCATCGTTAATTGATTTCATCGTTAACTGATTTCATCTTCATTTAACTGATTTCATCGTTAACTGATTTCATCTTCATTCTTCATTTAACTGATTTCATCTTTAACTGATTTCATCGTTAACTGATTTCATCTTCATTTAACTGATTTCATCGTTAATTGATTTCATCGTTAACTGATTTCATCGTTAATTGATTTCATCGTTAACTGATTTCATCTTCATTTAACTGATTTCATCGTTAACTGATTTCATCTTCATTCTTCATTTAACTGATTTCATCTTTAACTGATTTCATCGTTAACTGATTTCATCTTCATTTAACTGATTTCATCGTTAACTGATTTCATCGTTAACTGATTTCATCTTCATTTAATTGATTTCATCGTTAACTGATTTCATCGTTAACTGATTTCATCGTTAACTGATTTCATCTTCATTTAACTGATTTCATCGTTAACTGATTTCATCGTTAACTGATTTCATCGTTAACTGATTTCATCTTCATTTAACTGATTTCATCGTTAACTGATTTCATCGTTAACTGATTTCATCTTCATTTAACTGATTTCATCGTTAACTGATTTCATCGTTAATTGATTTCATCGTTAACTGATTTCATTTTCATTCTTCATTTAACTGATTTCATCGTTAACTGATTTCATCGTTAACTGATTTCATCTTCATTTAACTGATTTCATCGTTAACTGATTTCATCGTTAATTGATTTCATCGTTAACTGATTTCATCTTCATTCTTCATTTAACTGATTTCATCGTTAACTGATTTCATCTTCATTTAACTGATTTCATCGTTAACTGATTTCATCGTTAACTGATTTCATCGTTAACTGATTTCATCTTCATTTAACTGATTTCATCGTTAACTGATTTCATCTTCATTCTTCATTTAACTGATTTCATCTTTAACTGATTTCATCGTTAACTGATTTCATCTTCATTTAACTGATTTCATCGTTAATTGATTTCATCGTTAACTGATTTCATCTTCATTTAACTGATTTCATCGTTAACTGATTTCATCGTTAATTGATTTCATCGTTAACTGATTTCATTTTCATTCTTCATTTAACTGATTTCATCGTTAACTGATTTCATCGTTAACTGATTTCATCTTCATTTAACTGATTTCATCGTTAACTGATTTCATCGTTAATTGATTTCATCGTTAACTGATTTCATCTTCATTCTTCATTTAACTGATTTCATCGTTAACTGATTTCATCTTCATTTAACTGATTTCATCGTTAACTGATTTCATCGTTAACTGATTTCATCGTTAACTGATTTCATCTTCATTTAACTGATTTCATCGTTAACTGATTTCATCTTCATTCTTCATTTAACTGATTTCATCTTTAACTGATTTCATCGTTAACTGATTTCATCTTCATTTAACTGATTTCATCGTTAATTGATTTCATCGTTAACTGATTTCATCGTTAACTGATTTCATCTTCATTTAACTGATTTCATCGTTAACTGATTTCATCGTTAACTGATTTCATCTTTAACTGATTTCATCTTCATTTAACTGATTTCATCGTTAACTGATTTCATCGTTAACTGATTTCATCGTTAACTGATTTCATCTTCATTTAACTGATTTCATCGTTAACTGATTTCATCGTTAACTGATTTCATCTTCATTTAACTGATTTCATTTTCATTCTTCATTTAACTGATTTCATCGTTAACTGATTTCATCTTCATTTAACTGATTTCATCGTTAACTGATTTCATCGTTAACTGATTTCATCGTTAACTGATTTCATCTTTAACTGATTTCATCGTTAACTGATTTCATCTTCATTTAACTGATTTCATCGTTAACTGATTTCATCTTCATTTAATTGATTTCATCGTTAACTGATTTCATCGTTAACTGATTTCATCGTTAACTGATTTCATCTTCATTTAACTGATTTCATCGTTAACTGATTTCATCGTTAACTGATTTCATCGTTAACTGATTTCATCGTTAACTGATTTCATCTTCATTTAACTGATTTCATCGTTAACTGATTTCATCTTCATTTAATTGATTTCATCGTTAACTGATTTCATCGTTAACTGATTTCATCGTTAACTGATTTCATCTTCATTTAACTGATTTCATCGTTAACTGATTTCATCGTTAACTGATTTTATCTTCATTTAACTGATTTCATCGTTAACTGATTTCATCGTTAATTGATTTCATCGTTAACTGATTTCATTTTCATTCTTCATTTAACTGATTTCATCGTTAACTGATTTCATCGTTAACTGATTTCATCTTCATTTAACTGATTTCATCGTTAACTGATTTCATCGTTAACTGATTTCATCTTCATTTAACTGATTTCATCGTTAACTGATTTCATCGTTAATTGATTTCATCGTTAACTGATTTCATTTTCATTCTTCATTTAACTGATTTCATCGTTAACTGATTTCATCGTTAACTGATTTCATCTTCATTTAACTGATTTCATCGTTAACTGATTTCATCGTTAATTGATTTCATCGTTAACTGATTTCATCTTCATTCTTCATTTAACTGATTTCATCGTTAACTGATTTCATCTTCATTTAACTGATTTCATCGTTAACTGATTTCATCGTTAACTGATTTCATCGTTAACTGATTTCATCTTCATTTAACTGATTTCATCGTTAACTGATTTCATCTTCATTCTTCATTTAACTGATTTCATCTTTAACTGATTTCATCGTTAACTGATTTCATCTTCATTTAACTGATTTCATCGTTAATTGATTTCATCGTTAACTGATTTCATCGTTAACTGATTTCATCTTCATGTAACTGATTTCATCGTTAACTGATTTCATCGTTAACTGATTTCATCTTTAACTGATTTCATCTTCATTTAACTGATTTCATCGTTAACTGATTTCATCGTTAACTGATTTCATCGTTAACTGATTTCATCGTTAACTGATTTCATCTTCATTTAACTGATTTCATTGTTAACTGATTTCATCGTTAACTGATTTCATCGTTAACTGATTTCATCTTCATTTAACTGATTTCATCGTTAACTGATTTCATCGTTAACTGATTTCATCGTTAACTGATTTCATCTTCATTTAACTGATTTCATTTTCATTCTTCATTTAACTGATTTCATCGTTAACTGATTTCATCTTCATTTAACTGATTTCATCGTTAACTGATTTCATCGTTAACTGATTTCATCGTTAACTGATTTCATCTTTAACTGATTTCATCGTTAACTGATTTCATCTTCATTTAACTGATTTCATCGTTAACTGATTTCATCTTCATTTAATTGATTTCATCGTTAACTGATTTCATCGTTAACTGATTTCATCGTTAACTGATTTCATCTTCATTTAACTGATTTCATCGTTAACTGATTTCATCGTTAACTGATTTCATCGTTAACTGATTTCATCTTTAACTGATTTCATCGTTAACTGATTTCATCTTCATTTAACTGATTTCATCGTTAACTGATTTCATCTTCATTTAATTGATTTCATCGTTAACTGATTTCATCGTTAACTGATTTCATCGTTAACTGATTTCATCTTCATTTAACTGATTTCATCGTTAACTGATTTCATCGTTAACTGATTTCATCTTCATTTAACTGATTTCATCGTTAACTGATTTCATCGTTAATTGATTTCATCGTTAACTGATTTCATTTTCATTCTTCATTTAACTGATTTCATCGTTAACTGATTTCATCGTTAACTGATTTCATCTTCATTTAACTGATTTCATCGTTAACTGATTTCATCGTTAACTGATTTCATCTTCATTTAACTGATTTCATCGTTAACTGATTTCATCGTTAATTGATTTCATCGTTAACTGATTTCATTTTCATTCTTCATTTAACTGATTTCATCGTTAACTGATTTCATCGTTAACTGATTTCATCTTCATTTAACTGATTTCATCGTTAACTGATTTCATCGTTAATTGATTTCATCGTTAACTGATTTCATCTTCATTCTTCATTTAACTGATTTCATCGTTAACTGATTTCATCTTCATTTAACTGATTTCATCGTTAACTGATTTCATCGTTAACTGATTTCATCGTTAACTGATTTCATCTTCATTTAACTGATTTCATTGTTAACTGATTTCATCGTTAACTGATTTCATCTTCATTTAACTGATTTCATCGTTAACTGATTTCATCGTTAACTGATTTCATCGTTAACTGATTTCATCTTCATTTAACTGATTTCATTTTCATTCTTCATTTAACTGATTTCATCGTTAACTGATTTCATCTTCATTTAACTGATTTCATCGTTAACTGATTTCATCGTTAACTGATTTCATCGTTAACTGATTTCATCTTTAACTGATTTCATCGTTAACTGATTTCATCTTCATTTAACTGATTTCATCGTTAACTGATTTCATCTTCATTTAATTGATTTCATCGTTAACTGATTTCATCGTTAACTGATTTCATCGTTAACTGATTTCATCTTCATTTAACTGATTTCATCGTTAACTGATTTCATCGTTAACTGATTTCATCTTCATTTAACTGATTTCATTTTCATTCTTCATTTAACTGATTTCATCGTTAACTGATTTCATCTTCATTTAATTGATTTCATCGTTAACTGATTTCATCGTTAACTGATTTCATCGTTAACTGATTTCATCTTCATTTAACTGATTTCATCGTTAACTGATTTCATCGTTAACTGATTTCATCGTTAACTGATTTCATCTTCATTTAACTGATTTCATCGTTAACTGATTTCATCGTTAACTGATTTCATCTTCATTTAACTGATTTCATCGTTAACTGATTTCATCGTTAATTGATTTCATCGTTAACTGATTTCATTTTCATTCTTCATTTAACTGATTTCATCGTTAACTGATTTCATCGTTAACTGATTTCATCTTCATTTAACTGATTTCATCGTTAACTGATTTCATCGTTAATTGATTTCATCGTTAACTGATTTCATCTTCATTCTTCATTTAACTGATTTCATCGTTAACTGATTTCATCTTCATTTAACTGATTTCATCGTTAACTGATTTCATCGTTAACTGATTTCATCGTTAACTGATTTCATCTTCATTTAACTGATTTCATCGTTAACTGATTTCATCTTCATTCTTCATTTAACTGATTTCATCTTTAACTGATTTCATCGTTAACTGATTTCATCTTCATTTAACTGATTTCATCGTTAATTGATTTCATCGTTAACTGATTTCATCTTCATTTAACTGATTTCATCGTTAACTGATTTCATCTTCATTCTTCATTTAACTGATTTCATCTTTAACTGATTTCATCGTTAACTGATTTCATCGTTAACTGATTTCATCTTCATTTAACTGATTTCATCTTCATTTAACTGATTTCATCGTTAACTGATTTCATCGTTAACTGATTTCATCTTCATTTAATTGATTTCATCGTTAACTGATTTCATCGTTAACTGATTTCATCGTTAACTGATTTCATCTTCATTTAACTGATTTCATCGTTAACTGATTTCATCGTTAACTGATTTCATCTTCATTTAACTGATTTCATCGTTAACTGATTTCATCGTTAACTGATTTCATCTTCATTTAACTGATTTCATCGTTAACTGATTTCATCGTTAATTGATTTCATCGTTAACTGATTTCATTTTCATTCTTCATTTAACTGATTTCATCGTTAACTGATTTCATCGTTAACTGATTTCATCTTCATTTAACTGATTTCATCGTTAACTGATTTCATCGTTAATTGATTTCATCGTTAACTGCTTTCATCTTCATTCTTCATTTAACTGATTTCATCGTTAACTGATTTCATCTTCATTTAACTGATTTCATCGTTAACTGATTTCATCGTTAACTGATTTCATCGTTAACTGATTTCATCTTCATTTAACTGATTTCATCGTTAACTGATTTCATCTTTAACTGATTTCATCGTTAACTGATTTCATCGTTAACTGATTTCATCTTCATTTAACTGATTTCATTGTTAACTGATTTCATCGTTAATTGATTTCATCGTTAACTGATTTCATCTTCATTTAACTGATTTCATCGTTAACTGATTTCATCGTTAACTGATTTCATCGTTAACTGATTTCATCTTTAACTGATTTCATCGTTAACTGATTTCATCTTCATTTAACTGATTTCATTGTTAACTGATTTCATCGTTAACTGATTTCATCTTCATTTAATTGATTTCATCGTTAACTGATTTCATCTTCATTTAATTGATTTCATCGTTAACTGATTTCATCGTTAACTGATTTCATCGTTAACTGATTTCATCTTCATTTAACTGATTTCATCGTTAACTGATTCTACTATCGTTTCATCTTCATTTAACTGATTTCATCGTTAACTGATTTCATCGTTAACTGATTTCATTCGTTAACTGATTCATCGTTAACTGATTCATCTTCATTAACTGATTCATGTTAACTGATTTCATCGTTAACTGATTTCATCTTCATTAACTGATTTCATCGTTAACTGATTTCATCGTTACTGATTCTCGTAACTGATTTCATCTTCTTAACTGATTTCATTCTTCATTTAACTGATTTCATCGTTAACTGATTTCATCTTCATTTAACTGATTTCAT
Source organism: Semicossyphus pulcher (assembly GCF_022749685.1). Lineage (NCBI taxonomy): Eukaryota > Metazoa > Chordata > Actinopteri > Labriformes > Labridae > Semicossyphus > Semicossyphus pulcher. Next base: position 6,765 of record NW_027211720.1, on the reverse strand, counting down.
CGTTAACTGATTTCATCTTTAACTGATTTCATCGTTAACTGATTTCATCTTCATTTAACTGATTTCATCGTAACTGATTTCATCATCTTCATTTAACTGATTTCATCGTTAACTGATTTCATCTTCATTTAATTGATTTCATCGTTAACTGATTTCATCGTTAACTGATTTCATCGTTAACTGATTTCATCTTCATTTAACTGATTTCATCGTTAACTGATTTCATCGTTAACTGATTTCATCGTTAACTGATTTCATCTTCATTTAACTGATTTCATTTTCATTCTTCATTTAACTGATTTCATCGTTAACTGATTTCATCTTCATTTAATTGATTTCATCGTTAACTGATTTCATCGTTAACTGATTTCATCGTTAACTGATTTCATCTTCATTTAACTGATTTCATCGTTAACTGATTTCATCTTCATTTAACTGATTTCATCGTTAACTGATTTCATCGTTAACTGATTTCATCTTCATTTAACTGATTTCATCGTTAACTGATTTCATCGTTAATTGATTTCATCGTTAACTGATTTCATTTTCATTCTTCATTTAACTGATTTCATCGTTAACTGATTTCATCGTTAACTGATTTCATCTTCATTTAACTGATTTCATCGTTAACTGATTTCATCGTTAATTGATTTCATCGTTAACTGATTTCATCTTCATTCTTCATTTAACTGATTTCATCGTTAACTGATTTCATCTTCATTTAACTGATTTCATCGTTAACTGATTTCATCGTTAACTGATTTCATCGTTAACTGATTTCATCTTCATTTAACTGATTTCATCGTTAACTGATTTCATCTTCATTCTTCATTTAACTGATTTCATCTTTAACTGATTTCATCGTTAACTGATTTCATCTTCATTTAACTGATTTCATCGTTAATTGATTTCATCGTTAACTGATTTCATCGTTAACTGATTTCATCGTTAACTGATTTCATCTTCATTTAACTGATTTCATCGTTAATTGATTTCATCGTTAACTGATTTCATCGTTAATTGATTTCATCGTTAACTGATTTCATCTTCATTTAACTGATTTCATCGTTAACTGATTTCATCTTCATTCTTCATTTAACTGATTTCATCTTTAACTGATTTCATCGTTAACTGATTTCATCTTCATTTAACTGATTTCATCGTTAACTGATTTCATCGTTAACTGATTTCATCTTCATTTAATTGATTTCATCGTTAACTGATTTCATCGTTAACTGATTTCATCGTTAACTGATTTCATCTTCATTTAACTGATTTCATCGTTAACTGATTTCATCGTTAACTGATTTCATCTTCATTTAACTGATTTCATCGTTAACTGATTTCATCGTTAACTGATTTCATCGTTAACTGATTTCATCTTCATTTAACTGATTTCATCGTTAACTGATTTCATCTTCATTCTTCATTTAACTGATTTCATCTTTAACTGATTTCATCGTTAACTGATTTCATCTTCATTTAACTGATTTCATCGTTAATTGATTTCATCGTTAACTGATTTCATCGTTAACTGATTTCATCGTTAACTGATTTCATCTTCATTTAACTGATTTCATCGTTAATTGATTTCATCGTTAACTGATTTCATCGTTAATTGATTTCATCGTTAACTGATTTCATCTTCATTTAACTGATTTCATCGTTAACTGATTTCATCTTCATTCTTCATTTAACTGATTTCATCTTTAACTGATTTCATCGTTAACTGATTTCATCTTCATTTAACTGATTTCATCGTTAACTGATTTCATCGTTAACTGATTTCATCTTCATTTAATTGATTTCATCGTTAACTGATTTCATCGTTAACTGATTTCATCGTTAACTGATTTCATCTTCATTTAACTGATTTCATCGTTAACTGATTTCATCGTTAACTGATTTCATCTTCATTTAACTGATTTCATCGTTAACTGATTTCATCGTTAACTGATTTCATCTTCATTTAACTGATTTCATCGTTAACTGATTTCATCGTTAATTGATTTCATCGTTAACTGATTTCATTTCATTCTTCATTTAACTGATTTCATCGTTAACTGATTTCATCGTTAACTGATTTCATCTTCATTTAACTGATTTCATCGTTAACTGATTTCATCGTTAATTGATTTCATCGTTAACTGATTTCATCTTCATTCTTCATTTAACTGATTTCATCGTTAACTGATTTCATCTTCATTTAACTGATTTCATCGTTAATTGATTTCATCGTTAACTGATTTCATCGTTAACTGATTTCATCTTCATTTAACTGATTTCATCGTTAACTGATTTCATCGTTAACTGATTTCATCTTTAACTGATTTCATCTTCATTTAACTGATTTCATCGTTAACTGATTTCATCGTTAACTGATTTCATCGTTAACTGATTTCATCGTTAACTGATTTCATCTTCATTTAACTGATTTCATTGTTAACTGATTTTCATCGTTAACTGATTTCATCTTCATTTAACTGATTTCATCGTTAACTGATTTCATCGTTAACTGATTTCATCGTTAACTGATTTCATCTTCATTTAACTGATTTCATTTTCATTCTTCATTTAACTGATTTCATCGTTAACTGATTTCATCTTCATTTAACTGATTTCATCGTTAACTGATTTCATCGTTAACTGATTTCATCTTTAACTGATTTCATCGTTAACTGATTTCATCTTCATTTAACTGATTTCATCGTTAACTGATTTCATCTTCATTTAATTGATTTCATCGTTAACTGATTTCATCGTTAACTGATTTCATCGTTAACTGATTTCATCTTCATTTAACTGATTTCATCGTTAACTGATTTCATCTTCATTTAACTGATTTCATCGTTAACTGATTTCATCTTCATTTAACTGATTTCATCGTTAACTGATTTCATCGTTAATTGATTTCATCGTTAACTGATTTCATTTTCATTCTTCATTTAACTGATTTCATCGTTAACTGATTTCATCTTCATTTAACTGATTTCATCGTTAACTGATTTCATCGTTAATTGATTTCATCGTTAACTGATTTCATTTTCATTCTTCATTTAACTGATTTCATCGTTAACTGATTTCATCGTTAACTGATTTCATCTTCATTTAACTGATTTCATCGTTAACTGATTTCATCGTTAATTGATTTCATCGTTAACTGATTTCATCTTCATTCTTCATTTAACTGATTTCATCGTTAACTGATTTCATCTTCATTTAACTGATTTCATCGTTAACTGATTTCATCGTTAACTGATTTCATCGTTAACTGATTTCATCTTCATTTAACTGATTTCATCGTTAACTGATTTCATCTTCATTCTTCATTAACTGATTTCATCTTTAACTGATTTCATCGTTAACTGATTTCATCTTCATTTAACTGATTTCATCGTTAACTGATTTCATCGTTAACTGATTTCATCGTTAACTGATTTCATCTTCATTTAACTGATTTCATCGTTAACTGATTTCATCGTTAACTGATTTCATCTTTAACTGATTTCATCTTCATTTAACTGATTTCATCGTTAACTGATTTCATCGTTAACTGATTTCATCGTTAACTGATTTCATCGTTAACTGATTTCATCTTCATTTAACTGATTTCATTGTTAACTGATTTCATCGTTAACTGATTTCATCGTTAACTGATTTCATCTTCATTTAACTGATTTCATCGTTAACTGATTTCATCGTTAACTGATTTCATCTTCATTAACTGATTTCATTTTCATTCTTCATTTAACTGATTTCATCGTTAACTGATTTCATCTTCATTTAACTGATTTCATCGTTAACTGATTTCATCGTTAACTGATTTCATCGTTAACTGATTTCATCGTTAACTGATTTCATCTTCATTTAACTGATTTCATCGTTAACTGATTTCATCTTCATTTAATTGATTTCATCGTTAACTGATTTCATCGTTAACTGATTTCATCGTTAACTGATTTCATCTTCATTTAACTGATTTCATCGTTAACTGATTTCATCGTTAACTGATTTCATCGTTAACTGATTTCATCTTTAACTGATTTCATCGTTAACTGATTTCATCTTCATTTAACTGATTTCATCGTTAACTGATTTCATCTTCATTTAATTGATTTCATCGTTAACTGATTTCATCGTTAACTGATTTCATCGTTAACTGATTTCATCTCATTAACTGATTTCATCGTTAACTGATTTCATCGTTAACTGATTTCATCTTCATTTAACTGATTTCATCGTTAACTGATTTCATCGTTAACTGATTTCATCTTCATTTAACTGATTTCATCGTTAACTGATTTCATCGTTAATTGATTTCATCGTTAACTGATTTCATTTTCATTCTTCATTTAACTGATTTCATCGTTAACTGATTTCATCGTTAACTGATTTCATCTTCATTTAACTGATTTCATCGTTAACTGATTTCATCGTTAACTGATTTCATCTTCATTTAACTGATTTCATCGTTAACTGATTTCATCGTTAACTGATTTCATCGTTAACTGATTTCATTTCATTCTTCATTTAACTGATTTCATCGTTAACTGATTTCATCGTTAACTGATTTCATCTTCATTTAACTGATTTCATCGTTAACTGATTTCATCGTTAATTGATTTCATCGTTAACTGATTTCATCTTCATTCTTCATTTAACTGATTTCATCGTTAACTGATTTCATCTTCATTTAACTGATTTCATCGTTAACTGATTTCATCGTTAACTGATTTCATCGTTAACTGATTTCATCTTCATTTAACTGATTTCATTGTTAACTGATTTCATCGTTAACTGATTTCATCTTCATTTAACTGATTTCATCGTTAACTGATTTCATCGTTAACTGATTTCATCGTTAACTGATTTCATCTTCATTTAACTGATTCATTTTCATTCTTCATTTAACTGATTTCATCGTTAACTGATTTCATCTTCATTTAACTGATTTCATCGTTAACTGATTTCATCGTTAACTGATTTCATCGTTAACTGATTTCATCTTTAACTGATTTCATCGTTAACTGATTTCATCTTCATTTAACTGATTTCATCGTTAACTGATTTCATCTTCATTTAATTGATTTCATCGTTAACTGATTTCATCGTTAACTGATTTCATCGTTAACTGATTTCATCGTTAACTGATTTCATCGTTAACTGATTTCATCTTCATTTAACTGATTCATTTTCATTCTTCATTTAACTGATTTCATCGTTAACTGATTTCATCTTCATTTAATTGATTTCATCGTTAACTGATTTCATCGTTAACTGATTTCATCGTTAACTGATTTCATCTTCATTTAACTGATTTCATCGTTAACTGATTTCATCGTTAACTGATTTCATCTTCATTTAACTGATTTCATCGTTAACTGATTTCATCGTTAACTGATTTCATCTTCATTTAACTGATTTCATCGTTAACTGATTTCATCGTTAATTGATTTCATCGTTAACTGATTTCATTTTCATTCTTCATTTAACTGATTTCATCGTTAACTGATTTCATCGTTAACTGATTTCATCTTCATTTAACTGATTTCATCGTTAACTGATTTCATCGTTAATTGATTTCATCGTTAACTGATTTCATCTTCATTCTTCATTTAACTGATTTCATCGTTAACTGATTTCATCTTCATTTAACTGATTTCATCGTTAACTGATTTCATCGTTAACTGATTTCATCGTTAACTGATTTCATCTTCATTTAACTGATTTCATCGTTAACTGATTTCATCTTCATTCTTCATTTAACTGATTTCATCTTTAACTGATTTCATCGTTAACTGATTTCATCTTCATTTAACTGATTTCATCGTTAATTGATTTCATCGTTAACTGATTTCATCTTCATTTAACTGATTTCATCGTTAACTGATTTCATCTTCATTCTTCATTTAACTGATTTCATCTTTAACTGATTTCATCGTTAACTGATTTCATCGTTAACTGATTTCATCTTCATTTAACTGATTTCATCTTCATTTAACTGATTTCATCGTTAACTGATTTCATCGTTAACTGATTTCATCTTCATTTAATTGATTTCATCGTTAACTGATTTCATCGTTAACTGATTTCATCGTTAACTGATTTCATCTTCATTTAACTGATTTCATCGTTAACTGATTTCATCGTTAACTGATTTCATCGTTAACTGATTTCATCTTCATTTAACTGATTTCATCGTTAACTGATTTCATCGTTAACTGATTTCATCTTCATTTAACTGATTTCATCGTTAACTGATTTCATCGTTAATTGATTTCATCGTTAACTGATTTCATCTTATTCATTTCTTCATTTAACTGATTTCATCGTTAACTGATTTCATCGTTAACTGATTTCATCTTCATTTAACTGATTTCATCGTTAACTGATTTCATCGTTAATTGATTTCATCGTTAACTGATTTCATCTTCATTAACTGATTTCATACTGTCATTTAACTGATTCATCGTTAACTGATTTCATCGTTAACTGATTTCATCGTTAACTGATTTCATCTTCATTTAACTGATTTCATCGTTAACTGATTTCATCTTCATTCTTCATTTACTATTTCATCTTTAACTGATTTCATCGTTAACTGATTTCATCTTTAACTGATTCCATCTTAATTGATTCATCGTTAACTGATTTCATCGTTAACTGATTTCATCGTTAACTGATTTCATCTTCATTTAACTGATTTTCATCGTTAACTGATTTCATCGTTAACTGATTTCATCTTTAACTGATTTCATCTTCATT